>NC_080164.1:40812251-41412251 GCF_950295315.1 Erinaceus europaeus | reverse complement strand
CAGCATATATTATTCTTATTTACTTTCTTTTTTTTTTTTCACTTTATTGCATGGTTAATGGTTTACAATATGGTTGTTGACATATGTACATCAATACCCCAAGACCTTTTTCATATGTTTTTGTTGAGCAGTACGCCAGCTTCCCCTACTTAACACTGCGGTCTATTTACATAACCACAGTTACCTAAGAACCGCCCTGCCTGCAGGGCACTGGTTTAATCTCACTGGTTTGCACTCTCTTTTGGCTCCACCCCCTCTCCTAGTCACACCGTGTTTTCCACCACTCTTTTTTCACTCCACCCTCTCTATGTCACATTCTGTTTCCATCCTATTTGGCGAGCATAAATACAGCTGCTCTTCTGATTAAATACACTTGGAATTGCCTTCCAGCTCTGAGAGGCCCAGAGTCTCTCTCCTGCGACACTAGCCCGGCACAAGTTCCTGATCCCTCTCCCACACAGCAGCCTAGGTTGACTCCATTCGAGTTCTCTCCAACCCAGAGAGCACTTGCTTGGGAAGAAGCACCCTCAGGCTATCTCAGCATGTTTTCAAATCCTTTCTCCCTCAGAGCCTATTGTTTCAGTTGTTCTGCTTAACTTCTAACTACAAGGTATTGAGATGACAAAAAGTCACCATCACAAAGTCCTTGCCTTATTAGCTTATCATGCAATAATAGAGAACACATGTCTTTCTGGGAAAGAGCAGAAGCCTGCCCGAAATGGACCGATGCAAAAAACAGAATCCCATTGATGCTTCCTAAGGGGGTCCTCCCTCAAATTAAGAAACCACATAAACTCTCAGAGGCCCAAGGAAGCATAACTCCTAAAATGCAACTTGGATATAAGTGACAAGTAGGTGGGAATATTCCAAAGACCTTGCTAGAGTACAATGTGATGGTAAGAAAGATGTATTCAGGGGGCGGGGCGGTAACACAGTGGGTTAAGTGCACATGGCAAGACATTCGAGCCCCCAGCTCCCCACCTGCAGGGGGTTGCTTCATGGGCAGTGAAACAGGTCTGAATGTGTCTATCTTTCTCTCCCCCTCTGTCTTCCCTTCCTCTCTTGATTTCTCTCTGTCCTATCCAACAGCAACGACAGCAATAACAACAACAATGATAAACAACAAGGGCAACAAAAGGGAGTCTAGGAGCAGTGGATTCCTAGTGCCAGCACTAAGCCCCAGCAATAACTGTGGAGGCAAAAAAAAAAGTGTTTTCAAATACTGGGCACCTAGTGGGCAGTCAGGAAATTTCCATTTGTTGATAGAGTGAAGGATATTGATGTGGGAAGCTAAGAATTGCAGAGGCGTTGAGAGATCTTAAATCCATAGGTTGGGGTTGATTAGAGACTGCCTTATCTGTTTTGTGAAATTTAGGTAGAATCATTTCCCTCTGACAATGTTATTGATATGCATTTTAATAAACTAACCATTCCTTGGCATGATTAAATCAGTCCCTCTGACACTGATTCTGGAAATAAGAATGTCTGTAATAAGCTAAATAAACTCACTTAGTTGATGTCATTCAAAGAGTAAAAGTAGAGACTTAAAATAAAGGTAAGAGAAAATTCATGAGCTTTGATCCTCGTCGGCATAAGACCAGCTTCTTCTATCTATGAAGTTCAGCTGCTAACATTGTCAGTGACAGCAAATTCCAATATCTGGTTGATTGAGTGGGAGACAGATCTGGGACAGAAAAGAGAGACTTAAGAGGCACCTACTACACATGACTGATGTCTAGAAATACAGACACATGTCCTAACAGCTATCCGTGGTAGCTTATGTGGTGTATGATAGCTTTCAACTCCAGGTAAAGCACCCTCTTTTATGCCATCCTCCCTGCAATGTTTTTCTCATATATCTAAAGCTCAATGATTTCCAGCTGGCATTCTTCTTCCTTTTGACAGAGTATACCTGTCCACACGTACTCCCAAGAATCTGTATGCACCTCTGGTGATGTCTTCATGTTGTAACTTCCCTCATAAGTAAGTAGCATTTGATAAAATTTTTGGACCACAACCTCTCAAATCAACTTAAATGAATAACTTTAGATGGGGAAATTCCAGGTATAAGTAAGTCATCTAAAAAGTAATTTAGGGTTAGTAGCACACTCTGTAAACTATTCTCTCTAAGAGCACAGTAATCAATTGGGAGTCCTAATAATAGTAGATCTCACTGTTTGCAGACAAGTGTTAACAAAGTGTCTCCTCATGGCACTGATTCTGAAGAGATGTCAGACATGACTTTACAGAAGGTCAAGTTGAAAATCTGCTTTTTCTTCATTTTAGTCAAGAGCACTGAGAAGTAATATTTCCAATGAAAGTCAATTTTTTTTCAATGATTTCCTTAAGGACGCTGCCATTTCATTATGCTGTGCTTACAGTATTTGACTATCAGGACACCACTCCACATGTGGGAGAGTGAATAGTTAAAGGGAGATAGTAGATCAATTGTTGTAATGATAGTTTTGTACTATCCAGTTTTAAGGTAATTTGGGGAATTGAACTAGGGACTTGAGAGCCTCAGGCACAAGAGTTTCTTTATATAACCATTATGCTATTTACCCCTGCCTCTCTAGTTTCTATCACTTTTACCTAAAACCACAAGTACCCTAGCCATCAGTCCAACAAGACTAGAGTAAAATTTTCATATTTAACCAATAAAATAGAAGATTCTATGAGAATGAGACATGTCTAGAAAAAATAACATCTTTAGAAAAATAGCTTACTTGATCATTTACATATTTTGTATGGAAAAATTGGAAAATCATACTGCTTCATAAGTGAGATAAGCATGCAGCTAATAGCATGTGATTTAAACTGCATAGAATTTCAGTTCCCATTTTATGACTACTAAATTAGAGCAGTAGCGTGTAATTGCCCTCTCTAGACATCATTTATAAGTAAGACACTAGTTTCGACTCCTAGAGACCTTTTTAGACAATTTATTGGTGCAATTGTACAAATACATAATACACAAGGCTGAGAAGTTAGGTTACTGTTATAGAGATGTGACTTCTTTGATGATATCTAAGATTGTTTTAAGAAGAGATGAGGAAAGGAAAATTAATCTCCAGTCTATCAGCTGAACCCAAGACCTTACAACCTTTATATTCACAGTAGACCTCTTGAAAAGCTTCTCATTCTCTCTTGATTTAAATATATATATTTGTTTGCTTTAAACAAGCAATTCACAGAGAAAGTTACACACAGAGAGAAAGAAGGAGACCAGATTACTGTTTAACTTTTGTTTCTGGTGGTGCTGGGAATCGAACCTAGAACCTCAAGAATCTCAGACAGGAAAGTCATTTGTGTAATCAGTATGCTTTCTCCCCAGCCCCACAATGTTGATTTTTTAAGTCCTGATCAAATGGTGGAGGACTGCAGAAATAAAAAGACCCTCTTTTTTGGAAATATGCAACTTTCCTTTTCTTTCTGTACTTGTCTCATTTTCTTTCATCTCCCTACACCACCCGCCACACACATATCCATCCCATTTTGTTAGGAAGCTAATGGTTTACAGCACAATTGTCTGCGTATATCCCAGCTCTGATCATCAGTGTCTGCAAAATATTCTCATTCCCAATCTAAAACCTAGGCTCCCTTTTAAGTCCCCTCTTCCATTCCTTCCCATTTTTAAATATGGAGAGTTTGAGAAAGAGAGAGTGAAACAAACCACAGCACTGAAGCTTACTTCAAAGCAGTGGGGACCAGTCATGAATCTGGGTCCTACACGTGATCAAACAGCACACCATCCAAGTGAGATACTTAAAAACCTTTCAAAATCAAATATCACATTCACTTAGTAAGGAGAAGTTTACTAACATTGTGCACACAAAAGTCAAGATAGTTTCTGTCCCACAGAGCTACCAAAGGTACCAAGTTTCAGACTTACTATAATTTTTTAGACAAAATTTGTTGCAAAATGTAAATGATTAGGGTCCGGGCAGTGGCACACCCAGTTAAGCACACCTATCATCAAGCTCAAGGAAAGAACCAGGTTTGAGGCCCTGCTCCCCACCTACAGGGTGGATGCTTCAGGTGTGGTGAAGCACATCTATAGGAGTGTTTCTTTCTCTCTCCCTCTTTATCTTCCCTTCCCTCTTAATATCTCTCTGCCCTGTCAAATAAAAATAAAATAGAAAAAAGTAATGGAAAAATGACCTCCAGGTGCCACGGATTTGTAGTGCCAGCAATGAGCCCCAGCAATAACACTGGTGGTAATAAAAATAAAGAAAAGAAAAGAGGAAAAAGAAAGGAAAAAGAAGCAAAAAAAAAAAAAAAGAAAGAAAGGTGAATGATTAGGTACAGATATTATTGGTGATGGTTCAGAAATGTGAAGTCCTTCTACCCTGAGAATGTTAGTATCTGAATCAGAACTTCTGAGGTCTTTATGGGAGAGCAAAGAGGGGCTTGTTTCTCATGTCCACAAACTGTTTGTTGGTCACTTTTCTCCATGAAGTCTAATATCTGGGATTTGTCACCTCTCCATGTGCCCATTAGAAAAATAAAATTACTTTAGAAGATGATAGCATTATCTCTGCTACAGATGCTAAATGACTAAAATTGATCAGTTTCAAGGTGTCAACACCTTGAAAAAATTTTCTGCTGTGCACAAAAAGAAAGTTTTCTGCTGTGCACAAAAAGAAAGAGAGCTTATGTTCACATGTATCCATAAACTACTGCAAAATATATACCTGAAAGCAGAAGTTCACTAGAGTTTGCAGTGAGTACTCCCCCTAACACTTCCTCTCCACTATTCCAAGCTTTGGGTCCATGATTGCTCAACAAATTGTTTGGCTTCATATGTTAACTCTCTTTTCAATCACCAGGTTCCAGATGCCACCAGGATGCTGGCCAGGCTTCCCTGGATTGAAGACCCCACCAATGTGTCCTGGAGCTCTGCTTCCCCAGAGACACACCCTACTAGGGAAAGAGAGAGGCAGACTGGGACTATGGACCGACTAGTCAACGCCCATGTTCAGCGGGGAAGCAATTACAGAAGCCAGACCTTCTACCTTCTGCAACCCTCAATGACCCTGGGTCCATGCTCCCAGAGGGATAGAGAATGGGAAAGCTATCAGGGGAGGGGGTGGGTTATGGAGATTGGGTGGTGGGAATTGTGTGGAGTTGTACCCCTCCTACCTTATGGTTTTGTTCATTAATCCTTTCTTAAATAAAAAAAAAAATTTAAAAAATGGGAGTGTGAAAAGAAAAAAAAAAAAAAGGAACCCTTATTGAGATTGGTAATAGAAATTCCGAAGAAGCCTGAAATGTAGGTCTATTAATATAAAGAAAAGGAGGCTCATTCATTTATCCTGCACCCATTTACCTGGAAAGACTGACAGACAAATCACAGTATATCTCAAAGAGAGGTGGCAATCCTTTGCCTGTGAGCAACTCTCATCCCAAATGACTTTCCTATTTCCACAGCTGAAACTGTAAACCCAGAGAAGCCCTGAAGAACCTGTGACTAGTGGTGTTTCAAACCCTGAAAAGGAGTTTCACAACTATTTTTTTCCAACCAATAGGATTTTGTACTATGCCTGTGGTGCTAACAGAAGAAGGCAGAAGAAGCCTAATCACCTCTGGGAAGGTGATGCTTCAAGATGCTTGGAATCTAACCTGGTTGGCTCTCTCTCATATGAACCATGGCCATGTATTTGCACTGGGCATGTCCTGCCAACTGGAACCAGAAGCCAGCATGAGGGAACAGGAACCTTCTCAGAGTCCTGCATCCTTGCTAGGGACTTCAACCTTCTCCAGAGAATCACAACTTTCCTAGGGGCCTATAACTTTTCCAGAGGTCCAGAGCCTTCCCAGGGACCAACAACTCTCTCAGGGACCCATTAACCACTGAGGGAACTGAAGCCTTCCTGGGAGTCTGGAACCTAGCCTGAGACCTGGAACTTTCCTGAAATATATGACTGAAACACAATTTCTGCCTACCTGGGCATAACGGTGTGTGTGTGTGTGTGTGTGTGTGTGTGTATGTCTAGGAGTGTACATGCATGTGTGTATGGAAAAGAAGGAAAGTCATTTCAAAAATATGAAAATTGTTTCCAGAAAAAGATGCTGTAGAGACTACAAACACTCCACTCATTAACAGATCTTTTTCTCTCTATGTGATTAAGATTCTTCTAGATGGAAACTTAGTCAAACAAATGTATCACGTTCCTGATTCAGTCCAGCCCAGTGGCATAGAGGGATTTATGGTGACAAAGTCACCCTAACTGAGAGCATAATGATGCAGACCAGCACAGGTTTGCTAGGATAACTATGATTGCATGGGGTAGGGGGTGTCTCAGGCTGGGGCCAGTGCTGGAGTGAGAGGAGGTGCCCACCTTGTTTAGTTCCCAACATGCTGGATCGACAGCAGCCTCTGTCTTCTGATCTCCCTCATCTCTGAAAGCAGAGATGGGACTTTGGTATCCAAAACCTCATATCTAACATTCTAGCTCTGTAGCTAGGAACCCAACCATCCATACTTTTTAAAGTGACATCTTAATTGTTCCCTTTATAGATTTTAATTCACATTCCACTGTGCAGCTCCAGACCTCTCCCAGATGAGCAAATCCTGCTCAGCAATGATACTGGCTGAGAAGTAGAATTCAATCATGACTAAAGGAGAAAGTCAGGTATGAAACAGAGCCACTGGGATTTGGTGAACACAGTAGAAGGACTTTATGGGAGCATCAGAGTATTAACCAGGTTTGATGGCCTTTTGTGTTACCTAGACTCCTGAGTAAGATTAATGTCTGTTTCTCACCGCATGGATGCTATCATATTCATTAAACAAACAAGTGTGTTTTCTGATTCATCTGCTTAAATAGTTTTTCTGAAAGTGGAATATGATACACAGGTAGATGGAGTGATAGTAGGTTCCTAATTCTTATTCTTGTGAACTCCACCTGAAGCTCTCAGTTTGAAGTAGGAGCTGTTACCACACACATTGCTAGAAGGAGAACTGGAGTGTAGGGTAATTGAGTAATTTGATCGTATATGTTAACAGCACAAAATTTTTAACCTAGACTACCTAGAACTAGAGCCTCTGCTCATGCTAAATCATAATTCCCCTGGAAAGAAGCAGAATAAGATTATAAATATTCAAATTATGATTCTGAAATTTAATGAAAGGATGGCAAATAATTTTTCTCAATGCTTGTCAAGCCTTTGAAGAAAAGTATCAAACAGGGGCCAGGTGGTTGTGCACTGGGTTAAGCACACATAGTAGAAAGCACAGGGACCTTATAAGGGTCCTGGTTTGAGCCCCGGTTCCTCACCTGCAGGGGGGGTTCACTTCACAAGTAGTGAAGCAGGTCTGTAGGTGTCTCCCTCTCCCTCTCCCTCTCCTTTTCCCTTCTCAGTTTCTCTGTCCTATTAAAGAAGAAGAAGAAGAAGAAGAAGAAGAAGAAGAAGAAGAAGAAGAAGAAGAACAAGAACAAGAACAAGAACAAGAACAAGAACAAGAAGAACAACAAGAAGAACAACAAGAAGAACAACAAGAAGAAGAACAAGAACAAGAACAAGAACAAGAACAACAAGAAAAAGAAGAACAAGAACAAGAAGAACAAGAACAAGAAGAACAAGGAGGAGGAGGAGGAGGAGGAAACAAATGGTGATAGGAGCAGTAAAGAAGAAGAAGGAGGAGGGAGTCGGGCTGTAGTGCAGCGGGTTAAGCGCAGGTGGCGCAAAGCACAAGGACCGGCATAAGGATCCCGGTTCTAACCCCGGCTCCTAACCCTAACCCTAACATTCTGATACAAAGTGTTGAGACATAAAGCTCTGTGAATGTGGACAGGGCTTTCTCAGCAAAAATTTCTACTACCGGGGGTCGGGCGGTGGCGCAGTGAGTTAAGCGCATGTGGCGCAAAGCGCAGGGACCAGCGTAAGGGTCCCGGTTCGAGCCCCCGGCTCCCCACCTGCAGGGGAGTCGCTTCACAGGCGGTGAAGCAGGTCTGCAGGTGTCTATCTTTCTCTCCTCCTCTCTGTCTTCCCCTCCTCTCTCCATTTCTCTCTGTCCTATCTAACAACGAAAACAACAATAATAACTACAACAATAAAACAATAAGGGCAACAAAAAGGGAATAAATAAATAAAATAAATATTAAAAAAAAGAAGGAGGAGGAGGAGGAGGAGGAGGAGGAGGAGGAGAAGAAGAAGAAGAAGAAGAAGAAGAAGAAGAAGAAGAAGAAGAAGAAGAAGAAGAAGAAGAAGAAGAAGAAGAAGAAGAGGAAGAAGAAGAAGAAGAAAACAAATGGTCATAGGAGCAGTGGATTTGCAGGCACTCAGCCCCAGCAATAACCCTGGAGACAAAAGAGATGACTAAACCAACAAAGAAACAAAAAATATCAATAAGCATGCTCAGGCACAGGTATGGGGTCATCCCTGTCCTTGAGAAGTATTTAAATGATGAGATAAAACATTAATTTGTCATCACAATAAGATTGATTTGTACTCCCAGTGAACGACAGTACTCATCAAATAGGACCTGCCAAAAAACAAACAAACAAACAAAAAATGTGAAAAAGAATAAAAGAAAAATGAGGAAGGCTACTCTAAGAAGCAGGCAGAATATGGATATACCCTTGCTCACTCATTTTATCATCCCTGTAAATCTACATAAAGGACACACCCACTGCCTCTGAGAAGGAATAGTATGTGACATCCTCTAACATTGTTAATTCTTAATTTTCTTCCCCAAACACTAGCAATATAATAGTAGAAAAGTCAATGATTTCTGAGAAGTTTTCTTTCTTTTTTTTTAATTTTCTTAAAAGAAACAGAATGTTCTAGAACACAGTGGTGGTATGAAGAAAAAAAAGCTTTTCTTTTTATTTCCTTTGGTTCTTTTGCAATCAGATGCAAACCAATAGAGCAGGGGGTGGCACACACTCAGCTTCAGTGAACCTATGAGAGACTCTCAGCTTTGGAAGTTCCTGGCAGGTCTGATAAGTGGTCTGGCTCCCATTGGGCACTTAGCAAGACTACTTCAAGTTCCACTTTCTAGGGAGTTTTGTGACCTAGCCATCAAATTTCACCTATCTCCATGAGGTCTGTGACACCCTGGGTGTATTGTCTAGGGAGACCTAGTTTAAAGCAATATATGACAAAGGATCCCTTCAAAGAAATTCCAATGTGCTTTAGTTCAGCTAAAAAGCTCTTGTGGTGCAAACTCCACCGACAAAAAATAGAAAATCCACATATACTAGCTGGAGAAATTGCAAAAACATATGGTAGGGGTGGAAGAGAAGGTTCAGGGAACAGAATCTTCAGCAGACAAGGCTATTAAGTATGCTATTTAAACCTATTTAAAATTAGAACCAATAAAATAAATGTCTGTTTAGATTGCCACAGAAATCTTTGACATCTGTGTCAACTATATTCACAGTGGAAGACCAGAAGACACAAATTTGTATCTATAGTAATAGCCAAAATACATGTCTCTCTTATACATTGAAAACCGAGTTAATTTTACATGTTGATGCTTTAGCTCACGGTAAATGCTCAGTAGAGTTTTATTAAATATTGGACTATAGGAAAAGTCATGAGATATTTTTCTATGCAAAAATGTGCTCTGGATTCTGCAACAATCCAATAGAGTAAATGGGGATACATATTTTGATCAACCATCATATTCACTATTAAGTGATGCATGCACATTCTAACAGGTTAGGTGTTGAGAGGCAAACAAAGATAGCATTTTACCTCCTTCCCATTGCTGAAAAGAGCTGCCATTTAAAAAATTATTAGTGATTTACTATTGATTTACAAAAATTATGAGACAACGGGTATAATTTCACACCATTCCCACCAACAGAGTTCTGTGTCCCTATTCTCTCCAGTGGAAACTGTAATAGTTCTCTCAAGGTCACAGATAGGAGTTGACTAATATATATATATATATATATATCCTTTTTTTCCCCTGTGGTCCTGCCTTATCTTCCTTTCTCAGCCACACCTACATATATTATCACTTCAAAATAGTCTTCTTCTTTTTTCTTCTCTCTATAGGCATTGATGGAATTAGAGTTCAGAGACTTCTTGTCATCTTCCCTTAACATTTCTCCCTCTCTGGGAGTACAGAACAAAATTCTTGTGGTAATTTTTAATATACTTAACAAATCAAGCAAGCAAGAAAGAAAAACTAAGTACTTCTGACAATGGTGATAGCTATGGTGAAACCAAACATGGAACCCACTTTGTGAGATGAAGGGTCGGGCAGCCACATTTGCTCAGGTGTTACTGTTTCATAAAAGCCATGTGAACATCAGGCTAAAGAAATGACACACTTATATGTGAGACAGGTGGGCTCAAGGACATTATAGGTTTGAGTGGTCAGGTTTCATAAACATCAGGTCACTGTCATTATGAGTGAAGAAAAATTTACTGAAGGATTTTGAATAAAGTTGGTCCGAGAGTTGTGGTTTACTGTTAAGCTGTTTACCGAAGGATTTTGAAATAGAGGGTGAAACCTTTTATGTGGTTACTCTGCAGAGAATAGATGAGGTAGAGACAGAGAGACCAATGAGATTTTTACAAAGATGCAGAAAAGAGAGGGAGGCCACATGGAGAGTATGGAGAAGCCTTGGTGATGGTATGATCTGGAATATGAGGAAATAAGGTGCTAGTGTCCCCAGTGATTGGGACTGAACTTTAGAGGTTCTCTCTTCAGAGACAGGGCAGAACACAGGTAGAAGCAGGCTCTAAAAAGAAGTTGGAAATATAGCTATGAGCCTGTGAATTAAATTGCCAATGAAACACACAAATAAAGACATCAGATATACTTGGGAAACAAGTCTGAAAATTTTGGGAGAGTCCATGTTGGGGAAATGTTATAATGCCCATGTCCTAGTACTCTCTTGTTATTTAAAAGTCAGCAAAAAGACTGTAAAGAAGTCTAGTGAGTAGGGACAAGTCAAGTCAATGTAGGAACAGCAAAGTGAGATGGAAAAGAGTACTAGGAAAGAGAACTTTGTTTTTGCTGCTCAACAAGGAAGAAATTTCAATGACCTTGGCCAAAGCTAATGTGACAGTTACTGATCAAGATCAATACTGGAAGGTAGGGAAGAGGGCTGATAATAAGCATATAATGGGCATAAAATTTACCATTTTAAGTTGTTATGTTTTGAGTGGTACAGTGATACTCAGTACACCCACAGTTACCTTCTTTCTCCAGAGCTCTTTCTCCTTGCAACTGAAATTGAGCCCCTTAAACTATAATTCCTTCTGTCTCTCTCCCAGCATCCTGACACCCAGATTCTACTTTTTCTCCCTATGAATTTCAGAATTCTAGGGACCTTGATGGGGGAAAAAAAAAACTCACTACTTCCCTTTATGTCTATGGTCATTTCATGTCTCCATCAAATATGTAGATTTGTTTCATACCTAGAAATTCTGACACTAACTTCCTGGCATAGGGCAGACTCCATAGATTAAACCCACAAGTCTGACCTCACCTCAGGTGCTAATCACAGGTAAAGGATTACCTAGTTACCTTATTCAATTTAGCTATAAATTGGAGTTTCCCATAACCACCATTGTGAGTTTGATCATTTGCTGTAAGAGACAGAACCTGGGAAAAGAGTTTGCTCACTTTTTTTGTTTGTTTTTATTTGTTGGATAGAGACAGCTAGAAATTGAGAAGGGGGAGGTGGAGAGTGAGTGAGACAAAAAGACACCTACAGCCCTGCTTCGCCACTTGTGATGCTTTCCCCCTGCAGGTGGGGACCAGGGATTCAAACTGGGGTCCTTGTGGATTGTAACATGTGCACTCAACCAGGTGTGGCAGCACCCGGCCCCCAACAGTTTACTTACTATTGCTGATTTATTATGAAGAATATAACAAAGGATAGGATTTGGCTGTCAGGTAAAGAAATACAAATGGTAAGCTATGAAAGGGTGATGAATACCAGAGCTTTTGTCCCACGGAATTGGAATGCTCAACAACAACAAGGGATTTAGGAGTTCTCTGTCAGAAACAAGAGCTGACAACTAAGTATTAGCAGAAATGGAGGCAGAGACCAACATTTCTTACTATCTCACAGTACTTCATATAAGTGGAATTAGACAAGTATTTGATCTCCAAGGTTCTGTGACTTAGTATATTGTCTTCAAGTTTTACACATATAGTAGAATGTCAGTTTCCTTTCTTTTAAAAAGTAAATTCAATTGTGTGCTCACACTATATTTTATCTATTCATCTACTTGCTTGCACGTTAGCATTTGTGAACAGGGTGTCCATGGATGGAGTTATGTAAATATAACTTAAAGATCCTGCTTTAATCCTTCCGGGTATATACTAAGAGATGGACATTGTGGACTGAATGTGAATGGTAATTCTGTTATCTTAATTTGTTTTTTTGCTAACAACACACAGTAGCTATATAATTTTACATTCCCAACAACAATAAAATGATTTTCCTTTATTTCTCTGAACATAATTTGATGATTTTAAATAGTGTTATAACAAAATGAATCAGAGAAAGTAATCGATTTTTGAAGAATAAATGCTAAAGAGGTATATTTAAATAGTCCACTACAAGGACAGAAACCACTGAAATAAAAAGCAAAGGGATCATTTCTTCACTGAGAAAATGAGGCTTGAGGATATAGTACAGGATCAGATAATTTAATGAAGGTGAAGCATCAATACAAGGAACGAATAAGGTTAGAAGGAGGACAAATGAACATAGGCCGGCAGGAGCCACTTCCTGGCCCCAGGCACAACTCCAGGTCGCCTTCTCAGAAGTATTTTATCTGTGGAGCTTGAACCTGCAAGATACATAGGAGTCACAGTCTTATTTAACTGAGTAGTGTTTTATCTATTATTATTGTTAATATATTTTATTAGTGATTTAATATTCATTTACAAGTATGTAAGATAATATGGGTGTGATTCTATATAGTTCCCACTACCAGAGTTCTATGTCCTTATCCTTTCCATTGGAAATTGTAGTGGTTCTCCCAACATTATCAATAACAGGATAATTCTGTAACTCTCTCTGTCTCTCTGTCTCTCTGTCTCTCTCTCTCTCTCTCTCTCTCTCTCTATATATATATATATATATATATATATATATATACTCCTTCTGTGTTTAAATGGTCCTGCCTTCACTTCCTTTCTGAGTCACCTCTACATCTATTACTACTTCTGAGTATTTTTCCTTTTTTCCTCTTCTCTCCCAGATAAGAAGAATAGTGCCTGGCTTTCTCTGGTGTTTTCCAGATTTACTTCCCTTTCACTGATGGTATAAAAACAAGATTCCTGGGGACAAACACTTCAGGTCCTCATGGAATGGTAATACAGATCCTTACGGTTTACTTCTCTTATTACTTACCCCTCTGGGAGAATGGACCAAAATTCTTTTGGAGGAGCAGAAGGTGGGAGTTCTGGCTTCTATAATTGCTTTTTTGTGGGTCGATACATACCCCTAGTGTGTTTCAATCTTTTCCTGGTGGAGTAGGCTGAACAATGTTTTATACTCACTTTTCATACAGATAAAGAGAGCTCTATAACTAGTTAAACCCAAAGTAAATTATGGATGTATAGGTTTTCACTAGACAATGCAAGATGGTTAATACAGATTGCCTCCCCACGGTCTGGCACTTTAAAGAGCACATTTTAAATGACTAGCTAGTGTGATTTTTCATGTCTTAGTCCAGATATAGTGGGCATTCTAGAAAGATCAGTCACAAGCAACCCCACCCTTACACAGGATTATAGACTTGAAACCTATTTTATAGAAAATTCTGTGCATATGTATCCTGACATGAGGTCCTGTGCACACAGGAGCTATCCAGAACACGTACTATCCTAACATGGGATCTAGTATAAAGGCGCCTGTCTCCTTACATGAGATCCACTACATAAGCATCTTGTCCTAACAGGGGTTCCAATGCATCAATACTACGTGTTCCTCCTTTAGGAAGCTAGATCCCTCACCCATCCTCAAACCCTCAATTATGAGAAATAGGAAGCAGTGTGTCAACTACAGGTCTGGCAATTATGTTCTCACTGCTTTATTTCTAAAAGAAAAAAAAGAGAGATTTGACTCTAGGGGAGGCCAAGGGAGGAAGTGTCAGAAATTTGGGGAGAGAGGAGAAAATGTGAATAATAGTGAGCAGAACAGACAATTAGTCCAGAAGGAAATGTAGGTGGTAGCTGGCAGGGGTGAACTTTTGTGAGGTGAATGGTCATGGTGAAGGAGGCCCTTAAGGTAGTTCTGTGTTTTTCTGCTGTGTGTTCATCTGTCAAAGTGTCAAATGTGTGATGAGTCAGATTTAATGAGGGTCAGGGTTTTGCTAAACGAGTACAACATAGAGAGGAGAATAAAAATTGAGTTTAGATATAAAGGAATGATTATTTATTATGATGGGACATGGGGTTTTGTCTGAGAATAAAGCAAATGAGCTCATGTGGGTGGGTGTTGGAGAGAAATCACAGTCCAGTTGATGTATTTAACTTTGTGCTGCTTAAGAGCCATTTAGCATGAGAATGAACTAGTTAACAGGGTGGTTAGAAAAGTATGGTTAAGAGGAGAAGTAAGGAGCCAGGTGGTAGCTTAGTGAGCTCAGCAATGTACATGGCGCAAAGCTCAAGGACCAGACCAAGGATCCCAGTTCGAGCCCCCCCGGCACTTCACCACAAGTGGTGAAGCAGTTCTGCAGGGGTCTTTCTTTCTCTCTCCATCTCTGTCTTCCCCTCCTCTCTCAATTTCTCTCTGTACTATCCAACAACGACACCAGTGACAACAACAATGATAATCAACAAGGGCAACAAAAAGGGAAAATATAGCCTCCAGGAGCAGTGGATTCATAGTGCAGTCACTGAGTCCCAGCAATAACCCTGGATGCAAATAAATAAATAAATAAATAAATAAATAAATAAATAAATAAATAAAATAAGAGGAGAAATAATTGGAAGTAATAAGGAAGTAACCTGCTATCTCTCTTAGCTATTCCAAGTACCTTCCCAGGAAATTGTTTTCTTTCCTTGTCTGTAATCATCCCCATTTACCCACAGAAAACTTTTCAAATCTCCCAGCATCAAATTGTGTTGGGGATGCTTCATGATTATGAAGGCAAGTCTACAGGAGTCTATCTTTCTCTTTCCCTCTTCTTGTCTGCCCCCCACCTTCAATTTCTCTTTGTCCTATCGAGTAAAATAGAAAAGAAAAAAATGTCCTCTGGGAACAGTGCATTTGTAGTGCTGGCACTGAGCTCCAACAATAACTCTGGAAGCAAAGAGAGAGAAAGAGAGAAAGAGAGAGAGAGAGAGAGAGAGAAAAGAATAGAAAGAAAACTCAGCATCTCCACCACAAAATTATGTAAATGTTACAAACCAGACTGGATCCTTGCGTTTGAGAATGCACATATTGCTGCTCTACAAGAAGCCAGTGTATTCTCAGGGGTCTCTGTAATGGAGTTTCCAGCGGTATAATCTGATACTCTGAATAAGTAAAGACATCTTTGATCATTTTCTTGTTTCTCTTTACCATATCTAATCCATTGCTGAATCTAACATGCTCCACTTCTTAGTGGTCTCTTTATTTCATTTTCATACCTGCATTTCTGTGCTTCTGTCTTCTTTCATAGTAGGATGAAAGGAAGATGCTATATTTTTTCCTATGGGGCTGGAATTTAAAAAAAAACTGTTTTCACTGTTGCTTTGAACAAGGAGCTAAAGTAAGCATTGTTTCTCAAGCAACCATTATCCTATTTCCATCTTTTGAGATTTATTTAGTTATTTCCTTGAGAGAAACCAGAACTCTACTCAATCTGGCATAAGCAGTGGCAAGGATAAGGATTAGGACCTCAGTGCAAATCCTGTGGTCAGGTCAGTGAACTAGTTCACTTGAATAGTCTGCTGCTTTGCCATGTATGCCATCCAGATTTGAGCCAGGACCCACTGCACTGAAGGAAGCTTCAGTGCTATCATCTATTTCACTCCCCACCACCCCCCCTCTTTCTTTCTGTCTCTAGCTACAAAAAGTAGAAAAGAAAAACCCACTTAGCCATCAATGTAGTACATATCAATTAAATAATGCAAGTGAAACATTCATATAATTCTCAGCACATGGAAGACATTTGAAAAATGTGATTATGGTGGTGATCTCCATTAGTATTATTTAATTTCAAGTCACTGTCATTTTTCACTTGGGCAACTGAAATAATATTACCAATCTGCTAATCTAATCTCCCATGTAATGTAAGCATTTCCTTCTCACTTTTTCATTTCCACTCAATTCACTGATTTAAATAAAGTACAATTTCCATAACAATGCCTCCTCAGAACTATTTGATCACTGACTGCATGTATTATTATTTTTTTTAACTTTGTAGTTGGGACCAACTCTCATGGGTTCAATTTCAGGCACCACCTTATGCCACAGCTGAGCAGTGATCTAGTCTCTTCTCCTCATTTTCTTGTGCTTTCTTCCTTTCTCTCTATCTTTCTCTCTCCCTCATTCTGATTTCTATATCTTTCTCTTGGTAAATAAACAAATATTTAAAAATATATATGGAAATGTATAATTAGAATTAGTCCTCAATGGTGTCAACAGGAAGCTGAGACTTAAAGCAAAACAATTATGAAAACAGATCCTTGAATAATGTTTTTTTTCTTAGTGCTGGCTGGGATTTTTTATTCTCATCAAAGTTAAAAATAAACAATGTCAAAAGATATCATGTTATTCAAGGACCTGCTCTAGCTATAATTAATGAAAATTCTTTGATCATTTTGATCTGTCTATCGTAAGCTATTCACCATGGTATCTACTGGCTTCAGATGCCATAAATCATTTTTATTATTCTTAAACATATGCTAAAGACAATACAACAATATTAGTGCAATGCCTAATATCTACTGGTATATGACAAAGAAGTGTTAGAAATCCTTTCTTACACTGGTTCCTTCTTAGAGCAAGTGTGGTATTAACAACTAACATGCAGCTACAAGTTAGGGAACTACAGATCTGAACCACAGGCAGGCAGGGGGCTAGGAGCGGGGCAGATAACAGAGTCAGGGGGAGACGCTTTCCCATACATCACCCTTTTCATAGTCTTCTTTATACTAAGAAACATGTAATAGCTGTACTTTCATACACTTTCCTATCATTTATAAGGGTAAAGAAAAATAATTACAATATTTAGGAAAGCTAATATAAAATAAGCTAATACTTTCACTTTTTTTTCTGTTATCTAGTATTTAATTTGAAATATTGAGTTCTAATAAAGAAAAATAGACTTACCTTTCCACTGTGAAGTATGACTGCATAAAATTTGAGATCCTCTTCTCATTTCCTTTAGTTATGGGATATATATTCCATAGAACATTACTCTGCAATCAAAAAATATGAGATTGTGTACTTTGGGGCAAAAAAAAAAGGATGGAAATATTTCTCTTTTCTGATACATTTCATTGTGTTCTTCCTACTTTTATGGCATAAGGACTATTTCTGGAAGTTCTATTTTTTTAATGTTATAAAAGAACTGTTCTGCTTTGACTTGAGTGACACCGAACAACTACTTCCACCATGCCCACCCACTTGCCAGTTTTCTTGAGTTCGGGGTGGTCTTTATGGTACTTGGACATTGATTCTGAAGCCAGTGTGAGCTGTGTACCTTCCCACCAACTTTTAAGGGTATGTGAATCTAACTATAAATATTTTAAATCTTAGTTTCCTTGTGGTGCTTCCCCATATGTAATTATGCTCCTACTACTGACCCACCAAGGACCAGTGAGCCTGCTGAGCAGGAGCTCACAAGGGATCCCCTTTCTCTCTGTTCTGAATCTACCTGCAGCTCTCTGAGTAGAAAGTGAACATCCTCTACACAGGACAAAGAAACCAGTTGAATCTTTGGAAAACAGTATGAGCAGTGAAGCCCACAACATTTGGCCATTTCGCTGGGACCAAAACTAAGCAGAGCAATGGATTTATGTTCAGATTTCAGCAAATCATTATTTAACTTCCTTGGACAAGTTCTGTGTTCACATATAACCTCAGAAGTCAGTCCACTGTTAATGTGGTGTTTTTCTGAAGAGTGTCTCATGTTGCTTCACTTTCTTCACAAGAGCATTGTGTTCTTGCACATCCATGTGTGGGCATTTGGCAACAGGTCTCCGTGAATCTGCGTCAGATGACTGGACTGAGTGCCTGTGGAGTGTGAAGAATCTCAGATCACTGAGATTTCAAGTAGCTTCTAAATCACAAGTCATTCCATGTCACATTCTCATAAAATGATTTAGAAAAGCACCATATTAAGCAAAATACTAAAATCCCCTGAAGTCATTAGAATAAAATAAAATTCTGTCCCTTAACCCTTCAGTTTGTATATACTATTTTTTTAAAATTTTTTATTTAAGAAAGGATTAACGAACAAAACCATAAGGTAGGAGGGGTACAACTCCACACAATTCCCACCACCCAATCTCCTTAACCCACCCCCTCCCATGATAGCTTTCCCATTCTCTAGCCCTCTGGGAGCATGGACCCAGGGTCATTGAGGGTTGCAGAAGGTAGAAGGTCTGGCTTCTGTAATTGCTTCCCCACTGAACATGGGCGTTGACTGGTCGGTCCATACTCCCAGTCTGCCTCTCTCTTTCCCTAGTAGGGTGTGTCTCTGGGGAAGCTGAGCTCCAGGACATATTGGTGGGGTCTTCAATCCAGGGAAGCCTGGCCAGCATCCTGGTGGCATCTGGAACCTGGTGATTGAAAAGAGAGTTAACATACGAGGCCAAACAAATTGTTGAGCAATCATGGATCCCAAGCTTGGAATAGTGGAGAGGAAGTGTTAGGGAGGTACTCACTGCAAACTCTAGTGTACTTCTGCTTTCAGGTATATATTTTGCAGTAGTTTATGGATACGTGTGAACATAAGCTCTCTCTTACAGAAACTGGTGTATATCTAGGTTATGGGACTTTGTTAGAAGGTGAACCACCTGAGATATACTTTTAAGGTCTTAGCACTATCCATTGCCACAGATCTGTCTTGATGGTGAAGGCTCCAAGCAAATATTATTTCCTTTGAGATACGATAAATAAAAGGTTATAAAATTACTTTTATTTTGTGTGAACTTAAAAACTTTAATTGCTGTAAAGGAAAGTAGGATACTAATGAATGTTAACAGGATGTTGTGTTCTTCCAACTTATTTTTCATTTTGATGAGTTACGACTTACACTGTGCATTAAGAACATGGATATTTGATATAATACTACATTACCAAAAATGCCTCTAGCATTTAAACAGCTCTTAAAGACAAACTAGCAAAAGGAAATTGCTTGCTTTAAAAAAAATAAATAAATAAGTGTGCCACTTAAAGAAAAAAATAGGGAAAATATTTTAACTTTCATCAATGTAACAAATACACAAAAAAAGCTTCTCCCAGTTAATAATATGCTTCATGTCACCACCACAAGGCCAATGAAATGTAGACAGTGCTATGGTAAACTGGAGTAATCCAAGGTTTGCAAGATGGAGCTTCAAGACTCCATGGATGGTTGTGCTATGGGTTTTGTATGTTAACCTTTCACTCATGCCCAGAGTTAGGTGTTTGGATGACAAGCCAACCTGGAGGAGCTTTACAAAAGATTCTTTTGTCTTTCTTCTGGATACGGCATATATTCCTCCAGTTCCCGGGTCTGGTTGCTGAAAGTGCTTAGTATTCCCTTAGAGAGTATGTGCACGGCAGGTGTAGCTTTGGTGCTAGGGACCTGCAGTCTCATCCATCCCCAAGCCTCTTCTGTCTAGGTTAGAATATTGTCTCACATTTGTCTCACCATCTGCTTGCCAACACAGCCTGGTTTTATACGAGTTTTATTGTCTCCTGCTTTTGTTTGCTCAGCAGGAGCTCTGCCTACTTGGTTGACTTTGGCCACTTCACTGCTTTTACCCCCTCAACCACACACCTGGACTCAACAGTTCCAAATTTGAAATTTGTCCTAATAAATTCTGACAGCTAAGACTGGCTCAGGAGCTGCAGACACTGACCATTCAGCCTGGCTTTCTGCAATGATGCCTGCACATAATGCTCAGTCTGTCCATAAAGCCAAGGACAACCGTACTTACCAGCAGGGAAGAACATTAGTTTGGAAAGCCATAGAAGGGACAAAACAGTTATTTTGAGCCACAGGGAGGGCTAAGATATGAAAACCTTTAAAAGAAGATTTTCATTTTACTGTCGTGCTTGAAAATTTTGCCATAAGAATACATGATTAAAAAGCAATCTATTTTTTACATTTGCAAATGATAACAAGGCATTCCCCCAAGCCAAAAATAAATAAATTAATAAAAAGGTCTCCTGTAGGAGATTGACTTGCCAGGACATGAAGAAGACTCCACGTGCAGTTAATATTCAATTTTTTGCTGATGGAAAATCCTAAATAAACTCACAGCAACAACAAAAGCATGTATCTGTTTCATGGTTAGTGAAGGAAATTTAAATTTTCACTGACGCAGCTTGGGGGATTTCACACATCATAATAGAGAAGTGCTTTTTCTTAGACATATGCAAAGTAAACTAGGAATATGTGTGGCTTCTAGGTAATAGTGGTTACAGTTTCATGTGTTTTTCCAGAACCCAGCAGCCTGCTTCATACCACAGTTCTTAATAACATTTAAAAAAATTTTTTTCCTAGTATAAGAAGCTTGCTAAACCAAGCAGAGATTTAAGAAGGTCAGGGCTAAGGGATGTAAAATCAGTGAGTGTTAGACTGGGGGTGGGAGTGGTGTGGTGTGTGTGTGTGTGTGTGTGTGTGTGTGTGTGTGTGTGTGTGTGTGTATCCCAGGCCCTGTTGGATCTCCCTGTGTAGGTTTTGTTATCTCTTGCAATTTTTCAGTGGCAAAAAGAGGGTTACAGGCCTAGGGCTTTTTGGTCAAGTTTGAGTGTAATTCTTCTCATTCCAATGGTTAAACAAAGAAATAGGGAGACTGTGGGTGTCATCCCCTTGTCAGAGGCCTCCAGGTGGCTCTGAACACCAATTCCATCAGAGCTGTTTGAGGTTATGGTCATTTTGTTTCCACCGCCTATTTCTCCCCACAATAGGAAGAAGAAATTTAGACAGCACCGGGCAGTAGTAATTATTATGGGAGTGGCTTTAGCAAGGTAGCCACAGCTGGGAAACAGAGGGTTAATAGAAAAGACAGGTAACTTTAATAGACCAATGAAGAGTTGACTCCAGGTGAGACTAAGATTCAGAAGAAAATAGAGGGACCCTCTCTATGACCCTCCTGAGTCTATGTACAAGGAACCTCCTCTTCACTAATAAAGTCCATTTTTTTGTGCAAAATCTACCTCCCTTCTTTGAAATAAAGTTTGAATGCCTGATTCACAGAGTCTTTCACCATTCTTCGTCTAAAGTGATATCAATGAAGAGACCAGAAATCTGGGTATTGGTCCTTAGGCTCTCTTTGGAGGATGACATCCTCACCCCCATGGCAAACACTAAGTGATACAATTAGGGGAGCCTCCAAATTCTGTGATTCCCTGTCTGGGAGGAAGGCACCTCAAGTCCCTGGTGAAGAATAAGCAAAAGAGAGGTACAGAAATCTGTAAAAGTGTTGTTAATGTTAAGCCATTTAATCGTAGGTTCCTAGAACTACATGATGTTCCAAGATGAGGCTGTTAATACTTTGTTTTTCGCTATGGGCCTAGGGCCCATAGGCTGTATCAGTCATTGAAAAACCTGATTTCCCAATCTTTGAAGGGAGGCTGGGTCATCATGCCCTGCCACTGGAGGAAAACAGGTCCTGAAATAAATGCAGCCTAGAATGTTCCCAGCTGTGACTATGAATTGCAAGCTCAGATGGGCAGGGACTCAGTGGGTACACAGGCTCCTGTGCTAAATACGAACATATATGGGGCCTGGGTATATATGGGGTAAACAGTTAATTTTATTCATAGGTTTTCTTCAAGATTGGGAGCTATTCTCTGGTCTAATCTAACTTTCTATCCCTATTCTCAACTCTGACACCCTCTTCCCAGATGTGGGATTATGTGAAAGCATGTTAGAGCATAGGGAACTCCCCCATCCTTGAGATGGAGGTCTGAAAAGAAACCCCACCTGTCAGTCTCTCCCTTTCAAGGATAGAGCTTGGAGGGAAATGCTTTTCTGACTCAGTTTCCCCTTTGTCGGTCTCCCAGGCTTCACAGAGTCCTGCAATCTCTCACACTTAACTCATTCCCCTGCTGCAGACCAAATGGTTGCCTGCTTGAAAGTTCACTTAAAGTTCACAATGTTCACTATAAGTTCACCATCTTTTGATCACATACAAGTATACACTTCATCACTGCCTTGCCAGTAACTTAACAGTGAGACCCCCACACCTCACTTCCTGGATTTTTGATCACCATGATTTACATCAAACTCTGCCCTTCTCTGCTTTATCTCACTCTGCTGGTCTAAACACCATGTTTTTCTTAATACCTTTAGATAATTAACAACTCTTGCTTCATAGAAACTAACTGCTTTGACCTTTTGGTATCTCATCAATTCCCGTCATTCCTAGCCCTCCCCCCCATAGGGGCACTGACTTTTTGAAAACCTATGATTACTGAGATATGTGAAAAATGTTCTTTGTTCCAGTTGGTATATAAGCTTGTCCTTCTCAGAATAAAATTGGAAGTTCATACCTGAATTTCTCCTGGCGTTTCTTTCTGCATCACACAGTTACTAGAATCATTGACGGGAAAGCCAGTGGCTTAGCTCTGTTGTGAGGCCACCCACATGAGTACCAGCACCCAGACAATATTTTTGCCCATCTCCAAGTTAGCTATCAAACTCAAGCAAAAACTAAAAAAGTTATGGGCCCCTAGGAACATACCTAAAATAGACTTCCTAGCTTTTTTCTACCCTAAAATCCCTATTCTCATCTGCTCTGTTCCTACTTTTTGTTCCTGTTCATTAATCATTTTTAAATATTTATTTATTTATTCCCCTTTGTTGCCCTTGCTGTTTTATTGTTGTAGTTATTATTGTTGTTGTTATTGATGTCATCATTGTTGGATAGGACAGAGAAATGGAGAGAGGAGGGGAAAACAGAGAGGGGGAGAGGGGTAGAAAAAGATAGACACCTGCAGACCTGCTTCACTGCTTGTGAAATGACTCCCCTGCAGGTGGGGAGCCAGGGGTTGGAACTGGGATCCTTACACTTTGTGCCACATTCACTTAACCCGCTGCACTACCATCAGACTTGGACTCCCATTCATTAATTATTTTGTCTTGCTACTTTTCAGCCACCAAGTTGCAGATGCTATCATGAGACCATTAATACTTCCCTTTGGGAAAATGACCTTAACAGTATGTCTTGGGACCTCAGCTCTCCAGAGCCCTACCCCACTAGGGAAAGATAGAAACAGGCTGGGAGTATAGACAGACTTCCCAATGCTCATGTCCAGCAGAGAAGCAATGACAGAAGCCAGAACTCTGCCCTTATGCACCCCAGAAATAATTTTGATCCATACTACTAGAGGAGGAGAAATGATAGGGGGAGATGACCAGAGGGTTCTGAGTTCCAACTCCATCAAGATCCAAAGAGAGAAGGAATGGGCATTTGGATATAGTAATAGGTATATGTATGACTTGGAAAGGAAGAGAAGATGGGACCATGGGGGGGGTGACAAAAATATACAAACATAAACATATAGTTACAGAAATAATAGTTAACCTATGTCTACAACCTTATAAGAACTACTTTAGCTTACAATGGAGGGATTGGGGATTCAGAACTCTAGTGGTATGAACAGTGCCAAGTTGTACCCATTCTCCTGTAATTTTGTAAATCAATATTAAATCACTAGAAAAATATATAAAATTAAAAGATAAAGGAAAAAGAAATACCTGCCTTTAACTTGTCAGTTCTCCCCTGAGCCTGTTATGCTTGTTTTCCTTTTCTTGTGTGATGAATTTCTTACAGATTTTGTTGCCTTTGAATCTTACCTTGTTGCTGTTGCTATTATTAGGTAAGAAAAAAAATACTATCTTTGTTTATCATGTCCCTAAAAATTGGTTTCTTTTTTCCTGAGTCTATCCTCTGGACCCCATTCTAGTACTGTTAGTAAAAGCCCTTCCCTCCCTGTTCCCAGCAGGACCTTGGCTCCATGTTTGCAGTACCATTTCCTTACAGATCTTTAATCTCTTACCCAGGACTTTAATCACTTCTTCTTATTGTGTTCTGTGATGTTCTCTATTCTCCATGTGTCCCATTGTCTCTTCCATACTCGATTCCCATAGAGGTTGTTCTTCCCCTCAGTAATCTTCCTTCCAAGTCTTTGTCCTCAAGAAGACTGCACTGTGTGATAGGTCTGAATAAAGCTACCATGCTGTGCCTTTTCTCCATTTACCTCCTGACCCTTTTCATGTAACAAGCTTACTTTTTATCTTGGTGCATTCACTATTTTGTTGGACTAATCTTAAAAGAAACTCATAGAGTAGCCAAGCTAAAAATGAAAATTTCTGAATAACAGATCATTTCTAAAATTGGTACAGTTTAAACAAGGGCAAAAGACAAGGGTGTCTTCTCAGAGATGCTACCAAAATTGCCCTCTAGACATTAAAGTTAGGTTAGAAACCTCTAAGGCATGTGCCTTATTCAATGTTAGCAGTGGCTATTGTCTGTTTTCATTTTGGCAGAAGAAAAGGAATGCTACTTTCACTGCTGTGCTATTTCTTTAAAAATTTCACTTGACTATTTGAACAAGTCTTTCTTGTTTCACTTGTGCTTCTTAACATCTTTGCACAACCTGTGCTAGTCTCCTGTAACCTATATATAACTTATCACATATCCACTACCTTTAAATAGTACATAACTCTAACATTTTGAAAGTTATCAAGTTCTATTTTTTAATTTTTTAATTCAATGATAGTTTTTTTATTTTTTAAATACTTTTTATTTAATTTTTATTTATAAAAAGGAAACACTGACATAAACCAAAGGATAAGAGGGGTACAACTCCACACAATTCCCACCACCAGGACTCCATATCACACCCCCTCCCCTGATAGCCTTCCTACTCTTTTATTTTATTTTATTTTATTTTATTTATAAAAGGGAAACATTGACAAAACTATAGGATAATAGGGGTACAAATCCACACAATTCCCACCACCAGGACTCCATATCCCAACCCCTCCCCTGATAGCTTTCCTATTCTTTTACACTCTGGGAGTATGGACACAAGGTCATTGTGGGATGCAGAAGGTGGAGGATCTGGCTTCTGTAATTGCTTCCTTGCTGAACATGGGCATTGACAGTTTGATCCATATTCCTAGCCTGTCTCTCTCTTTCCCTGGTGTGGTGGGGATCTGGGGAAGCAGAACTCCAGGACACATTGGTGGTGTGTGGGATAATGTGAAAGCATGGTAGAGCATAGGGGAACTCCCCCATCCTTGAAATGGAGGTCTGAAATGAAACCCCACCTGTTAATCTCTCCCTTTTAGGGATAGAGGTTGGAGGGAAAAGCTTTCCTGACTTAGTTTCCCCTTGTCAGTCTCCCAGGCTTCACAAAGGCCTGAACCCTCTAACACTTAACTCCCCTGTTAAACCAAATGGCTGCCTACTTAAAAGTTCACTTAAAGTTCACTATAAGTTCACCATCTTTGATCACACACAAACTACACTCCATCATCCTGCCTTGCCAGTAACTTAACAGTGAGACACGCACATATCATTTCCCCATTCTTTGATCATCATGTCTTACATCAATAGTCTGCTCTTCCCTGCTTTATCTCACTCTGCTGGTTTTACCACGTTTTTCTTAATATCTTTGGTTAATTAACGTCTCTTGCCTCATGGTAACTAATTATCCTGACCTTCTGGAATTTCATCAATTCTCATCATTCCTTAGCCCTCCCCACCATAGGGGTACTGACCTTTTGGGAACCTATGATAACCGACGTATGTGAAAAATGTTCTTTGTTCCACTCTACTATATAAGCCTTGTCTTTTTCTGAATAAATCAGATGTTCACACCTGAATTTCCCCTGGCGGATCCTTTCTGTTTTGCGCAAGCCCTTGAACTGGCAAAGGGGATGCCAGTGGCTTACCTCTGTTGCGAGGCCACCCACGTGAGCAACAGTAGTGGGGTAGTCTGTTCAGGGAAGTCTGGTTGGTATCATGGTAGCATCTGGAACCTGGTGGCTGAAAAGAGAGTTAACATATAAAGCCAAACAAATTGTTGACTAGTCATGAACATAAAGGCTGGAATAATGCAGAAGAAGAGTTGGAGGGTCCTACATTTTGTAGATAGCTAGTAGGCATATTTTAGTAATATTCTTTATTACTGTGGGAGTATGGATCCAGGGTAATTATGGGGTGCAGAAGGTGGAAGGTCTGGCTTCTGTAATTGCTTCCCCATTGAACATGGGCATTGACAGGTCTATGTCTATCCATACTCCCAGCCTGTCTCTCTCTTTCCCTAATGGGGCAGGGCTCTGGGGGAGTGTGACTCCAGGACATATTGGTGGGGTCATCTGCCCAGGGAAGTCCAATTGGCATCCTGCTAGCATCTGGAACTTGGTGGCTGAAAAAAGAGTTAACATACAGAGCCAAACAAATTGTTGACTAATTATGAACCTAAAGGCTGGAATAGTTCATGTGAAGAGTTGGGGGGTCTCTATTTTGTAGGTAACTAGTAGGCCTATTTTAGTTATATTCTAAAGGGCCCATGACTATACTAGTTTTTTGTTTTTTTTTTTCTGAGCCTGACATCTGAAATACAGGAGGATCCAAGTTATTTTCTGGGGAGATGATGTCATGGCTGGAAAAAGGGTCAGAAAGCTGGATCAGGGAAGATAGTAGCTCCCAAATATGAGAAAGGTTT
The DNA here is from genome assembly GCF_950295315.1 of Erinaceus europaeus. NCBI lineage: Eukaryota > Metazoa > Chordata > Mammalia > Eulipotyphla > Erinaceidae > Erinaceus > Erinaceus europaeus. The sequence goes on along the minus strand of NC_080164.1, from coordinate 41,385,432 downwards.
ATGAATATTATTGACTGTAGACCCCACTAATTTGATGTGATCTGGGGCCAGTATTCATCTTAGAAGCCTATGTGACCTCTACTCGTAAGGTTTTGCCCATGCAATGGTGGACCAGAGGCTTGAACCCATGTTTTTGTGCATGGTAATCTGTGAGATTTACTGGGTGCATCACTGTACAGGCCCTAAGTATGTTTACTACCTCCCAGTGATAGTTGTACATGCACCACTCCCATCATCAATGGATATAGTAATTAAAAAATAAAAGGTATGTGTGGGTTTTGCCTGGGGTTTAACAAATGGAAGGCTTATTATATTGCAAATTATCTAGGTACATCAAAACCAGGGCAGCTCATCAAGCTGACATCAGCCAAACACTAGTAACTTTTATGCCCCAACAAACTGAAGTGCAATGATTCTCCAAAGTCCTCTCAACTCTTCTGCCTCCTCCCTTGAGAGTTCTTGACTCTGCTGCAACAGATCCATGTTAGTTTAAGTTTTGTCCTGTGTTTTCCCTTTTAAGTTTCACCTGTGAGTGAGGTCATCTGGTGTTGATCCTTCTCCTTTCAGCTTTGGCTATTTCTTGGATGTAAATTGTAACTCTTTACCTGATTTCCTCTCTGCTTTTCACGTTTTCTAACTCTGCTTTTACCTTCAGAAGGATGTTCCGATGTTGCTCATGGTACTCTTGCGCTTGAAAATATTTCTTAACCATTTCTTAACTGTTATATGCTATTGCACAGCATTTGGAAATCAATCTCCACTTTTATAGAAACATCAGTCATATTTGAATAACTATTAAATGAAAGAGTAGAAAAGAGGGAGATGGTTCTCATAAAGAAATTTATGGGTTTAACACAGTTAGAAAATGGATAAATCCAAAGTCTGGCATTAACACCTACAGGAATAAAAGTTTTATAATGATGTTCTCATTAGCCTGAATCACTAGAAGCGTGTATTAGTTTAATCATTTATTTGGTGAGATGTGCTACCTAAAAGTAGGTTAGTGATAAAAACTTTTCACCTCCCAACTTTTAGAAGTTCTTTCCAATATCTCTCAGGCTTTTTATGGATCAACAATAGTTGGGTAGGTATATCTGGTATGCTAGGTATATTCATTTATTCACTCCAGTGGACAGGAACATGCTTTATTCACTTTTCAGACACAGAACAAGCAGAAGATTAACATTGAATTACTGATGCAAATTTGCAGGGTTAGTTAGCAATGGTCACTGAAGCTGCCCCAATCCGCTGGCCTAGGAAATAAACTTCCTCTTTGCCAAGAGGCATTTAACTAGAAAGTTCAGAGAGGGAAATGGAAGTCTTATATGGGCAAATTGATCTGGTTTCTTCTAACATAAATAAAATGTTCAGTATGTAAACATTCTTTGTAACTTTGTCCAACCTCAAAAATACCTGTTAACTTTAGTGTTAGCTTTAGTGGCACAGAGCAGTGGTGTGAACACAACTATGTTTTGTTTACCAGCATTTCATCCTAGCATAGAGCTGCCCTTTTCCTGCTCACTTGAGTGAGCATCACAGTGTGGAACTAGTTTATATAGGGGACAACAGAGCCCTGGAAACAGCTGAAGATTTTGTTGCAGAAGAGTGAGACCACTGATTACCTCCCAACCTAGCAAGTTCCTCATGGATAAGTGGAGGAGAAACAAAAGGTCAGGATGGCAAACTTCTGATTTTTCTATTTGCTCAGAGAAATCTGTCACTGAAACTTTAACAGTGGTCCAAGAGAGACCATTATTTTAAAAAAATATTTATTTATTTATTTATCCTCTTTTGTTGCCCTTGTTGTTTTATTGTTGTAGTTATTATTGTTGTTGTTATTGTTGTTGGATAGAACAGAGAGAAATGGAGAGAGGAGGGGAAGACAGGTAGGGAGAGAGAAAGATAGACACCTGCAGACCTGCTTCACTGCCTGTGAAGCGACTCCCCTGCAGGTGGGGAGCCATGGGCTTGAACCGGGATCCTTACACCGGTCTATGTGCTTTGTGTCACCTGCACTTAACCCGCTGCACTACAGCCCGACTCCCTGAGAGACCATTATTTGTGTTATGTGGCCTGTCTTGGCAGTGTTCAGAACAAACTTTGATGAACTGATGGATGATGGTGTGTTCTCAGGGCCCTCTTTTCAGTGTCAGGATGATCCCAGAGTATTAATAATTGAGACATAGGATGTAGTCATCAGCACTGTTCTGTTTCACAAATTTAGAGGTTCAAAAATGGTGTAAGAACACAAGGTTAAGGAAACAAAGATTTGTAGATCAGAAATGACTGGTTTAGAACCTTTTGCTTTACTTTACAACTTTGAAATCCTTACAAAAGTAAGGGAAAGAATGCCATAAGAAGTTGAATATGCATTTAAATAATTGTATTTACAGGGCCTGGGTGGTGGTGCATCTGGTTGAGCACACATGTTACAGTGTGCAACTATCCAGGTTTAAGCCCCTAGTCCCCACCTGCAGAGGGAAAGCTTCACAAGTGGTGAAGCAGTGTTGCAGGTGTCTCTCTGTCTCTCTCCCTCTGTATCTTCCTATTCTTCTCAATTTTCCTGGCTGCCTCTATAAAATAAAAATAAAAAAGATAATAAAAAAATTTTTAAAAAGGTTTTAAAAAAGGAATTGTATTTACTGGTTTTTATGTAGGCTAAATTGCCAACATTCACCTTTTTTCTCCTTAGACGTACTAAGGGAAACATATTTACTTTATTCCCAGTAATTCAGTGCAATTTGATAGCACATAAATTAAAACAGGTGGTAACTGTGTTTTGGGTGACGATAGCCACCGAATAGGAAAGACTGGCTTTTAGGTAATTTGAACAGGCAAGACCTGCTTAGTTTGGTAAATTGATGGAACACTCTTCTTGGTTTGGAAAGCAATTCAGAATCTGTCTGAACTCTAGATCCAAGGTTCTGAGAATTCATCACCTTTGGAAAACTAATAAGTGAAGAAACAACCAGTTTGGTAAGTGACATAAGATCATTTCCTCTGCCTTGGCCTTGATGTCTGCTGCTCTTTGTTCATATTTTAGGATGTGGGTGCTGGTCCTTAAGGCTCTTACACTGGTTGTGACTTGTGTCCTAGTCTTCTTCCCATTCATCTGGAGAGGCAAGAGCCTCCTTTGGGGTAAGTGACATGCAGAATACAGTCTTTTGGTCGAATGAAGTCATTGATCACAATTAGCAGTGCAGAAGTATAGTGGATGCATTTCAGCACCAGTAAGCTTCTACACTGTGTGTTTTGCCATACAGGAAAAAAATATCCTCCTTCAAGGAAGGAGATTACATTATAATTCTTCCTGAAAAAGAAATGATTGCCTGTGATAACCTGATTTTTTTAAAAAATTCTATTTTTACCTCATTGATTTGAATTTATTTTTCTTCTTTGGAAATGTTTGATCCTATAGTACAAAATCAAAGGGTCCGGAACAGAGGCCTGGGTGAGTCACAGCTCAGAGAGAAATAAACTTGACACCTGAAAATACAGAAATAAAATAATTTGACAGTGGAAAATATTTATTTTTGCTCAAAAGTATGTGTGTGACCACTATGGATCTAAGGGAAAAAAATCTGCTTAAATCTCTTCTTCCAAACCCTGAACAGAACTTTCTCCAGGACACCATGTGTATTCATCACCACACAGATTGTGATGCATTTCTAGTGTTTGTGCAAAGTCAAGATTTATGTGCAATTATCTTTATGGCAAATGTTCCAATAAGTTATAACTGTTAAAGAAAATAAGATGCAAATGAACAGGGGGAAGCAGAAGTTTTGACTGCAGATTGGGAAATTTGGGAAGCCAGCCTAATGAGTGAATTTGTTTAAAAATGAAAGTTGGCAAACTTTATTTCAGCTCATTGGATTATAGAAAACAGCAACGATTAAAGTAAGGATCAGAACATAGTGCTCTGAGTAAGAACCACATCCTCCTCAGTGATAGTCAAGGGCAGATCTCAGGGGCAACAAATTTATGGTTTTGGAGAAAGAAACTCTTGATTTTTTTTTCTTTTCTTTTGCTGTTGCTTAATAAGCACTCTTTGGTAATGTGTGGTTTTCTTTCTTGCATAAAACTTCCTTAATTATTTTTAAAAAATATTTATTTTTTTATCTATTATTGGACAGAGACTGAGAGAAATTGTGAAGGGAGGGGGTGATAGAGAGGAAGAGAGACAGAGAGACACCTGCAACTCTACTTCACCACTCATGAAAGTTTCCCTTTGCAGGTGGGGACCAGGGACTTAAACCCAGTCCTTGCACTCTCTAGTGTACATTCTTAATCGAGTGCACCATTGTCTGGGTCCCAAAAACTTCTTGAATTCTATCTCTTCAACAAGTGAACTAACTGTACCCTGAAGGAGTGCTAATTATCTTTAGAATAGATGCAGTAGGCAGGGTGTGTTCTTCAGACCAGACTGGTGGTGTAACTAACACTTTAGAAGTTACTTTTCAGAGCTGAGGAGATGGCATAACGATCATGCAAAAGACTTTCTTGTTTGAGGCTTTGAGTTCCCGGGTTCAATCCCTAGTACCACCACAATCCAGAGTTAAACAGCACTCTAGTTTCTCTCACTCTGTTTCTCTCTCTATCAATCCTGTCTGGACAGCACTCCCTGCCCCAGTACTTTGCTGGTTATGAACAGTAGTTGAAGAAACCAGAAAAGGAAATGGAGGAAGGATTTATAACTATGGAGGAAGAAATATTTCTTCATTTTCATGCAGTGATAAATCAAAGCAATTAAAATCTGTTCAGTACTAGTAGATATTTAAGACTGATATAGATGAGATTCATATTTTTCTGGGAGAATTTTTTTCAATGAAAAACATTTCTTATACAAAAGTTGTAGAAAACATTATTATTCAAGCCCATAATACTTTTTCTAAAAATATAGTAAAAATATTTTGTGATAAGTGGCATGAGATCAACCAGGTGTTAAAAAGTTACATTTACTGGTATAAATTAAACTTTTTAATTTTATTTCTGTTGGTCAATAATAAGAAAATAATCCTTCTAGTAAATGGTAATTCTAAGTATAGTGGCAACAGATAAATACTTCTTTTTATATGTTATATGTAGTCAATAGACTCAAATAATTCCCAACTGCCTATGAAGAGCCATTAACTGATCTAAGTACTAGAGAAGATAAAGATGTGAAGAAAGCATAACCCATAACCCATCCCTAAATAAACTCATAGAAGTGTGATATACTTTTTCAGGTAATATGCATAAAGGAATTCATTATGTTTTCTGGTGTGTAGGGAAACACTAAGATTTCATAAAGGCAGAGACATGAGTTGAAAACTTGAGGTCAAATATTACATAAGCTGGAGGAGAAGTTCAACATTAAGTACAGAGATTTTAAAACATAAATTGGTCACAGTCAGATGGTTAACTTTAGAATAAGGTTGGAGCTTTCTTGGCATGTGGACATCTTCAAATATTTTAGTAAAAGGCACAGACATAAGCAGTTCTTGTTTTAGAAAGATGGCATGTGTGACAGCACAACTAAAGGAAGAGTTAGAGGTGAACATAGGAACCAGATGGAGGATCTTTCTGCATAGGCACATGGGAATGAGAATTGAATGAGACAATTTTTAGAGACAGAAAGATGAAATTAACACAGCAAGGTGAAATCTAGGAAAATAAGCACCACTGTCAAATTTCTTCTTGAGGTTGTAACTTGCTAAGTGAATGTCTGGGACCAAAGGCTTGAGATGGGATTAGAAGAGCAGATCTTGTGTCTGGACATCAGAAGTTCAAGGTGTATACAGATGTCTGGGAGAGGGTGGAGGACAGAGTGATGTGATAAAGAGAACCAAAGATAATATGTGGGTCCAACCCACTGTGTGAGGTGGGCTAAGGAAAGAAGAATTAGCAGTTAATTCCAATAGGAGAGAGCTTGTCATTGGTAGAAATCAGATGATGCAATACCATACATCTACAATTTGTCTGACCTTCTGCTGGAGTTTTGCAATCTCTCCTTCCATCTTCAAGCAATCCTAAGATGTAACTGTGAGAAGAGGTGAGTAAATGGCAAGGCTAAAGAACTTACCAAATTATTTGAGAGTTAGTTTCAAAAACAGGTTAGAAAATAAGTCATTTTGAAGCCTTCTGCTGCACAAAGCTGTCAGTGAGGTATAAGAACCAAGGTCTTGTAGGCAAAGGGCAACTTTAGAAATGAAAATATGAGCTGAACTATAAGGGTGCTTCAGTGGGTAAGGAGGGAAGGGGGGGGAAGTGCATGAAAGCACAGGTGCAGTTTTACCCAAACTTATGGAAACTCTCCTAGCCCTAGAGTTCTGAGTTGTCCTCAGGTTATGTGTCCTTGGAGTTTGTTTCCTTTTATCTCTGGTTCCTCCTATACCATCATTTCCTTGTGCCTCATGCAGCTCCAGGTACACAGGTCAATGTGTAGCTATCCCTTTTTCAGACTGCCCACAGGTTCCTGGCTATGGGAGAATGAATCTCATCATGCCAGGTCTTTCTGGGCAATAGGTTTGTAGAACCCATGGCCTAATTATTCTGCATGGCCATCAGAGAGTTGTAGCTTAAGAAGCTCGAATAGGTATCACTGCAGCCAAAGCTCTGGATTCCAAAGCTCCTGGCCTTCACCATTTGTTAACTGGTGTGAATGAAGGGATACATAATTTGCTGGCCATTGTAGCCATAAAATCTGTTGAGGTCCCCATAAGAACACTACTCAGAGAAGATCAGTGTTACTGATCTATACAGATTTTGCCCTCTCTTTGTTTTCTTTATCAAATAATTTGTCTTAAAATTCATTTTTTCATTTTTCAAATTTTATTTAGTAATGAATGACAAGTATGTTGGATAAGAGGGTTACAACTCCATACAATTCTCACCGACAGATTTCTCCATCCCACCCCTTCCATTAGAAGCTTTTGTATTCTTAACTCTCTGGAAGTATGGACTCAGGATCATTATGATGTGTAGAAGGTGGAAGGTCTGGCTTCTCCAAGTGTTTCTCTGCTGGACATGGGCATTAGCAGGTGGATCCATGCTCCCAGCCTATTTCTGTCTATTCCCTAATGGGACAGGGCTCTGGTGAGGTGAGATTCTAGGACTCTTCGGTGAGGTTATGTACCCAGGGAAGTCACGTTTGCATCATGATAGCATCTGCAGCTTGGTGGCTGAATAGCATTCATATATAATGCAGAAAGATTGTTTAGTAATTGGATTGTTTAGTAATTTAGTAATTCTGCATTCATATATAATGCAGAAAGATTGTTTAGTAATTCTTACCCAAGGGTAAGAATAAAACAGATGAGATTTGGGTTCTCTATTTTGGCAAAAGTTAGGAAGACTATTTTAGGTATATATACCAAGGGTCCTATGTCTTTATTAATTTTTACTTTAACCTTGATAACTAATAAAAGGCAGGGAACTCAATGGGCACAGCCTCAGTGTTTACAATCCATTTTCAGGGAAGTATGTGCCACACTGAGCCTCTTAAGATTAAGATCAAACTAGAGTCTTTTAAAATTATTATTAATGATTTAGTATTAATCCACAGAATGATGACAACATGGGCTTAATTCCATACCATTCCCACCACCAGAGTTTTGTATTCCCACCTGCTACATTAGAAACTGCAGCAGTTCTCCCAAGGTTGCAGATATGGGTTGACTATTATTCCTACAATTATCTGTCTATATTTACATATATTTGACCTTTTTTCTTTTCCTATGGTCCTGCTCTCTCTTCCTTTCTAAGTTACACTCACACCTATTACTACTTCTGAATGTCCTTCCTTTTTCCCCTCTTCTCTCTCTGGGTCCTGATGGAGCTGGAGTTCACATATCTGTGGTTATTTCCCCCCTATCATTTCTCTCCCTCTGGGAATATGGACCACAATTATTAATGAAGTGCAAAATATGGTAGTTCTGTCTCCTGTCATTGCTTCTCTAATAGATGGGCAGATCTATCTGTACCCCCAGCCTATTTCTACCTCTATCTGGGGGTTAGGGCTCTGAAGAGATGAGGTTCCAGGACACAATGGTAAGGTTGTCTGCACAGGGAAGTCAAAATGTAATGACGATAGTATCTGAAGCCTGGTGACTGAAAAGTAGTAAGATTAAAAAAAAAAAAAAGCAGGACAAAATGATTAATGAACAGGAAGCAAAAAGTAGGAACAGAGCAGATGAGAATAGGAATCTTAGGGTGGAAAGAAACTAGGAAGTCTATTTAGGTGTGTTCCTAGGCACCCATGACTTTTGTAGTTTTTGTTTGAGTTTGATAGCTAATTTGGAGATGGACAAAAATATTGTCTGGGAAGATGGTGGCAGAGTTGAGAATAGGGATAAAAAAATTGGATTAGGGCAGAGAGTAGCTTCCAAACCTGGAGAATTTCTACAAATAAAATTAACTTTACCCCATCAACCTGAAAATCCATATTTAGTACAGGAGCCTGTGCACTCTTGAGTCCTGAACAGTCTAATCTGGCAGTCCATGGTCACAGCTGGGAACATTCTAGGTGCACTCATTTCAGGATTCCTCCAGTATTCCTCTAGTATTCCTCCAGTGGCTGAGTAGGATAGCCCTGCCTCCCTTCAGAGTGAGGCAGTTCTTACCATTGCTAATTTATAGTGAGGACAAGTTCTTTGAGTGGCCCAAGAGAGGGTTTATGATGACATTCCTGGTGGAGGTGACCAGCAATGGTGGAGAGAGGGATCTATTAGAGGTCTAGGCCCATGATATCTGTGGGAATCCAAAGATTTCTTGACTAGGGCCTCAGATGTTGGGGTTATCTGTTATTGACCAAAAAGGCCATCATTAAGTGAGCCAATCTCTTGCCCTTCTCCAGCTTTTGTAGTCTTTTTTTTTTTTTTTTTTAAATCTGATGAGCTTAGGCTTTCTCCCAGTTGTTAAAATGATGAGTGCTATTTGTTGTATCCAAACTAGCATTAGGATTGTGGAATCTGCCTTCTTGGGCATTTGTACTAGATTGCCAAACTTATTAAGTCTAAGTCTAGTAGATAATTTATGGTGTCTCCTTTAGGCCCTTCTACAAGGATCCCAGACTTATTAGGTCTAAGTCTAATCAGAGAAGAGCATTAAGCACTTTCACTCTGAGGTATATGATTGCCCCTTATTTATGGATACATGCACATCTGTACCTGATACACTAAATCCTAGTCTGTATCTAATACCTGTAACTTTGTTCAATAATGTGCTATCTGAAATGGAACTTGGTTGTCCCATGTGTTAGGAAAGATCTCACCAGATTAGAAGAGTTGGGAGGTTGGCATCTGTGACTTCTTGTCTCTGGTGACAATCTGCGGTAACAAGTCAGTAGCAGCATAGTATGGCATGGCATCTCCAAACTAGAGTCTTAAGTAATCATTTATTGGTCCTGAATTGGAGGCTGCACATCACTCCACACATGGTTTTATTTGCCATGTCTTAGCAGAGCACGGCTGGCCTGCACATCTTTCAGCTTTCTACTTGAATACTTTTACTTCTGTTCACAATTCTCCTCAGTCCTATGAAGAGTTACCTAGGCCCCAACACCCACTGTTTTCTTCCAAAGAATTAAATCTGAAACTTTCCTTGCCTTAGTTATTTAACTATAACGTTTATTGCCAGAAGAGAGAAGGTAGGGCAGAGATAAATGGGAGCAGATAAAATGTTTGTTGTTTGGGCATAAATGTTGAGAGAGGGTACATGAATGTAGATCCTTGACAATCCTTCAACATATCTCTTTAAAAATTCACCTTATGAGAGTCTCCATAGTGAACCCAAGGTTGATAGTAGAAATTTGATATGTTCTCCTATTCTAGGAACCTACAATCTAAAGTTCTTCAAACAGCTTTAAAACACTTCATTTATTTTTTAAATAAAATCGTTGCTTAAATTTTAGAGCAAATGATTCAAGTAACATAATCATGTTATAAGCATTCATAATTTAAAATGTTTTCTGTAATATGCCATGCTCATTTAATTTCTTATTGATAGAAAGAGAGAAATTGAAAGCGAAGAGAGAGAGAGAGCACAAAGTAGTGGCACAGCTGGTTGAGTGCACATATTTCACTGCACAAATACCCAAGTTCAAGCCCCTGGTCCTCACTTACAGGGGGAAAACTTCACAAGTGAGTGGTGAAGCAGGGCTGCAGGTGTCTCTCTGTCTTCCTCTCTACCACCCTCTCCCCTCTGTCTCTGTTCAGTAATAAACAAATATTTTTTAAAAATAAAAGATAGTTTTAAAAAGAGAGAGAGAGAGAAAGAAGAGAAAGAGGACTGCAGTTCTTATTCCCCAGCTGTGAAGCTTACTCCTTGTGGGTGGGGACCAGAAGTTTGGACCCAGGTCCTTGTGCATGATAACATGTGTTCAAACAGGCATACTATACTGCCCATCTTCTATGTCTACATAAGTTTAAATATGCTGAAATTTACTTTTTAAAATACTTTACTTTTGAGGCCTGGGAGGTGGTACAGTGGACAAAGAGTTGAATTCTACCAGGGCTAAGTTGAGTGCACATGTTATAATGTCCAAGGTTTGTGCCCCCAGTCCCCACCTGCAGAGGGAAAGCTTTGCAAGTGGTGAAGCAGGTTTGTAGGTGTCTCTCTGTCTCTCTTCCTCTCTATCTCCTTGTTTCCTCTTGATTTCTGAATGTCTACCCAATAAATACGTAAAGATAAAAAAAAAAGGATTAAAAAAAACAGTAGAATTCTCAGGTATGAGTTCAGTTCTTGGCAGTGAACATTCCAGAGTACTGGTTGGTTCCCTTTCTCTCTCTCTATCTTCCTATCTCTTACTAGTAAATAAATATTTTTAATTAGTTTTATTTCTACATAGATGCATACTGATTGCAAACTATGACATTCTATTTTTCAGAAAAACATCCATTTTATTTGGTAAAGTATTTATTATGCTGAAATAGTTTAGTCACAAAAGCTGTTTATGAGATTATTGGAATAATTTATCTATTTGGTATTATTCATTTGGAATCTCACATTTTGATTGCTTATTTTTATATGGATCAATGGGATGAATTACATTCCTTCCCAGTCCAATTTCTTGTTCTCTATTTTTGTGTGAGAGAGGAAAGGGAAAAACAGACAAAGGGAAAGGAGAGACATCACAGCACTGCTCCACCCTCTATGGAGCAATCTTATGTCTCCTGTGCTGTTCCTATGTCATGCTGACATTCAAATCCAATGTCTCATTCACATGCAGCAAGGCATATACTGTACCAAGTGAATTATCCTCTAGACAGCAAAAGCTCATATTTTAACATGGGAATGGGACCATAACTTATTATCCTGTTCCATTTGAACCATTTAACAAATAATCATACACTGGGACACTTAATCAAAGATACTTACTTTTCCCAGTCTAAAAGCTGGAAGTCCAACATCAAGATGATGGCATATTTAGTGTCTGGTGATAACTTCCTTCCTCGTTCATAGGATAGGAGAACATTCCTGTGTCTTCAACTGGCAGAAGGAATGAGGGATTTCTGTGTGATCTCTTTTACAAGGACTTTGATTCCATGGATGAGGTCCTCATTTTCATCAATGAATCTACTTCCCCCGAAGTCCTACCTCTTAACACTTGTAGTCACTATGATTTCCACACATGGGTTTGGGAAAAGCAACAATTTCTCAGACAAAGTCACTTACTAAACTTGCTCACAACAGCAACAACAAAGTGGAAATTATGGGGATCAGATAGTAGTGCACCAGGTTAAGCATACATAGTACAAAATGCAAGAACCAGCTCAAGAATCCTGGTTCAAGCCCTCAGCTCCCCATCTGAAGGGTGGGGGTCACTTCACAAGCAGTGAAGCAGGTCTGCAGGTATCTATCTTTCTTTCCCTTTCTTTATATTCCCCTCCTCTTCCAATTTCTCTCTGTCCTATCCAGTACAAAAAGGGAAATAAATGGCCTCCAGGAGCAGTAGACTTGTAGTGCCAGCAAAAAAAAAAAAAAAGGTAATCTTTTCATTGGAAAATTTGGGGACAATTAAGTTAAATACACAAGTTAAAAAGAGGTAAATATTATTAAGAACTTCATTACTGGCTTAGGAAGCAAAATAGTCTCAGTCAGATGTGTAAAGGAGGAACAGCAACTTCCCTCCCCCATGGAAGATAGAAGATGGTGTTTTGGGTAAGTGACCCAGTGATCAGATTTCCCCAGCCAAAGCCCTGTGATTATCACCAAATCAAGCTGGATTTGCTGAATTTGGATAAAAGTGACAGGAAATCCTGAACATTGTGTTATGATTGTGTTCTTTTATTCCATAGGCAAGACAGAAGAGTCTCATGTTATCAGCATTTTGGAGGAGAGCAAGCTGTTGGTGGACAGTGCTTTCTACAAGACCATGCAAAGGTGAGATGTAGTGTGGGACTATAGGAGAAGGGCAGAGGGAAGTGGCACTGCTTACTATATAGTATCAGCACACTTAGCTTTATTTACTTACTTTCTACTACGTGTGTGTGTGTGTGTGTTTCATTTCTTTCTTTTTTTTCAAGAATTCTTTTTCTTTTTTATTTTTATTATCTTTATTTATTGGATAGAGATGGGCAGAAAGCGAAAGGGAACAGGAAATAGGGAGAGAAAAAGAAAGATACCTGCAGTACTGCTTTACCACGCAGGGAGGATCTCCCTGCAGGCAGGGACCAGGGGTTGAACCCAAGTCCTTGCACACTGTAACATGCACATTCAAGCAGGTGCACCACCACATAGTCTTTTTCTTTTTCTTTTTTTAAGCTGAAGGTTTATAGCAACCCAGACTTCAGAAATGTTTTTCCCACCACCTTCTCAACAGCATTTCCTTACTTTCGTGCATATGTGTCACATTTTGATCATTTTCTCAAAATATTTCAGTCATTATTATGATGATTCTTATTAGTAGTAGTAGTAGTAATAGTCGTAGTAGTAGTAATGCCACAAGGGTTACCACTGGATCTTGATACCTGCTCTAGGAATCTACCAATCCTGGCATGCATTTCTTATATTTATTGGGGGTATTAATAGTTTACAGTCAACAGTAAAATACAATAGTTTGTATATGTGTAATATTTCTCAATTTTACACATAACAATTCTGCCAGGCTAGCTTCGTGGGCAGGAGAGAGAGATGACCAGGGACTCATGGCTGAGTGGTACACAGTTCGGTCTTTATTCATGTGGAACGCAGTGCAATCTAAGCTAAATCTAATCACAATCCTGTCCTTATATATATACTCGCCAAGTAGGGTGGAAACAGGATGTGATGTAGAGAGGGTGGAGCGAAAAGAGACTGGTGGAAATCAGGGTGACTACGAGAGGGAGCGGAGCAAAAAGACATCATGTACCAGTGGGGATTAAACCAATGTCCTGCAGGCAGGGCAGTTCCTAGGTAACTGGTTATGTAAATAGACCGCAGGGATAAGCAGAGGGAAGCTGGCTTACTGCCCAACACAATTCAACCCCCTCTAGGTCCTCCTCTGCCATTATATTCCAGGACTCGAACCCCACCCCCACCCCAGAGTCTTTTACGTTGGTGCAATACACCAAACCCAGCCCAAGTTCTGCTTTGTGGTTTCTTATTTTTCAACTTCTGTTATTATTATTATTATTGATTTAATAATGGTTGACAAGATTGTGGGATAAGAGTGGTACAATTCCACACAATTCCTGCTACCAGCCTGCCATATTCCATCCCCTCCATTAGAATTTTCCCTAATCTTTATTCCTCTGCAAGTATTGACCAAAGACCTCTATGGGGCACAGAAAGTCAGAGGTCTGGCGTCTGTAATTGCTTCTCTACTGGACGTGGGCATTGGCATATCAATCTCTACCCCAAGCCCCTTTCTACCTTTTCTAGTGGGGTAGGGCTCTGGGAAGGTGGGATTCCAGGACACATTGGTGAGGTCATCTGCCCGGGAAAAGGAGGTAAGCATCATGGTATTATTTTCCTTTTCTTTTCTTTTCTTTTCTTTTCTTTTCTTTTCTTTTCTTTTCTTTTCTTTTCTTTTTTTATTTATAAAAAGGAAGCATTGACAAAACCATAGTATAAGAGGGGTACAACTCCACACAATTCCCACCACCAGATCTTCATATCCCATCCCCTCACCTGATAGCTTTCCTATTCTTTAACACTCTGGGAGTATGAACCCAAGGTCATTGTGGGATGCAGAAGGTGGAAGGTGTGGCTTCTGTAATTGCTTCCCCACTGAACATGGGCATTGACAGGTTGATCCATACTCCCAGCCTGCCTCTCTCTTTCCCTAGTAGGGTGGGCTCTGGGGAAGTGGAGCTCCAGGACACATTGGTGGGGTTGTCTGTCCAGGGAAGTCTGGTTGGCATCATGCTAGCATCTGGAACCTGGTGGCTGAAAAGAGAGTTAACATATACAAAGCCAAACAAATTGTTGAACAGTCATGAACCTAAAGGCTGCAATAGTGCAGATGAAGAGTTGGAGGTTCCTCCATTTTGTAGATAGCTAGTAGGCCTATTTTAGTTATATTCCAAAGGGCTGTGGCTATACTAGTTTTTTTTTTTTTCCTTGAGCCTGAAATCTGATATGCAGATGAATCCAAGTTATTGTCTGGGGAGGATATGTTATGACTGGAAAAGGGACAGAAAGCTAGATCAGGGAAGACCGTAGCTCCCTAATATGGGAAAGGGGTATAAATATTGTTGATTGTAAACCCCATCAATTTGATTTGGTCTCGGGCCCATATTCAGCTTAGGTGCCTATGCGACCTCTGCATCCCTGTAGATCTGAGCTCACATTCTGTGGTCATGAGTAGGAACATTGCAATCTGCCCCAATATTGACCCATCTTCCTCAGGTGTAGCATGGAGTATGTTGTCCATCCTCCAAAGGGAGGATGGACGGTAATATTTTTCAATTTATGTCTATGAGTGAGATTATACCATAGCCATCCTTTTCTTTCTGGCTTATGTCACTTAACATGATTCCTTCAAGCTCCATCTAAGATGAAGTTAAGAAAGTGAAATCACCATTTTTAATAGCTGAGTAGTATTCCTTTGTGTATATATACCATGGCTTTCTCAGTCACTCATCTATTGCTGGATGTCTGGGTTGCTCCCAGGTTTTCACTATTACAAATTGTGCTGCTATGAAAATAGGTATATAGGTATACAGGTATACACAAATCTTTTTGGATGGATATATTGAGTTACTTATGATATATCCCCAGGAGAAGAATTTCAGGGTCATAGGGTAGGCCCACTTCTAGCTTTCTGAGAGTTCTCCAGACTGCTCTCCACAGGGGTTGGACCAATTTACATTCCCACCAGCAGTGCAGGAGGGTTCCTTAGTACCCACAACCTCTCCAGCATTTGTTGCTGCTAACTTTTATGGTGCATGACATTCTCACAGGAGTGAAGTGGTATCTCATTGTTGTTTTTATTTGCATTTCTCTGACAAGCAATGGCTTGGTGCATTGTTTCTTCTGGTTGTTGGCCTTTTGTATCTCTTCTGTGGTGAATATTCTGTTCATATATTCTTGGCATTTTTGGATGGAGTCATTTGTTTTCTTGTTGCTAAGTTTTTTGAGCTCTTCATATATTGTGGTTATTAGCCTCTTGTCTGATGTATGGCATGTAAAGATCTATTCTGTAAAGGGTCTCTTTGAATGGTGGTTTCTTTGGCTGTGCAGAAGCTGTTTAATTTGGTGTAGGTCCATTGGTTTATTTTTGTTTCAGTCTTCTGGATTTGTATCATTAAAGATGCTTTTAAAAACTAGATGGGGGAGTGGGGCGGTAGTGCAGCGGCTTAAACGCACATGGCGCAAAGCACAAGGACCAGCATAAGGATCTGGGTTCCAGCCCCCAGCTCCCCACCTGCAGGGGAGTCGCTTCACAGGTGGTGAAGCAGGTCTGCAGGTGTCTATCTTTCTCTCCCCCCTCTGTCTTCCCCTCCTCTCTCCATTTCTCTCTGTTCTATCCAATAACAACCACATCAATAACAACAACAATAATAACTACAACAACAATTTAAAAAAAGACAACAAGGGCAACAAAAGGGAAAATAAATAAATAAAATTAAAAAAAAATTAGATGGAAAGAGTTCTGCCAATATTTTCCTCTAAGTATTTGATAGCTCCTGGTCTAACATCTACATCCTTAATCCATTTTGAATTTACTTTTGTGTTTGGTGCAATAGAATGGTTCAGTTACATTCTTTTGTGTGGCAGGTATTCTTTTTTTCTCCTTGTGTTCCCTCTTTTCCTTTTACTTGATAGGACAGAGAAAATTTGAGGGGCTAAGTAGATGGGGAGAGGGAGAGAGAAAGAGATACCTGTAGACCTGCTTCATTTCTTTTCATGCTTCCACCCATACAGGTGGGGGCTGGGGACTTAAAGCTTGAGCAGGGTAACAGACACTCAACCAGTCCTATCACCCCTCCTGCCACTTTCTTACTATGTTGGTTTTTGTGTTTTGTGATCAATAAAAAGATAAATCAATAGTTGATTTATCCAAATTTCTGTTATTCCAAGAAGAATATTGACTGTATTGGATACAAACTAATATTTTACTTATCTTCTAAAATACTGAGCTAACAGGAAAAAATAAAACTATATTCTTAAGAACTTCTATACATTTTACCACATCTGAAACTATGGTAATTATTAACCAGAAAGATATAATAATAGATTTCAAGTTCACAATAATGATCTCATGCTAGCCTCATAGCAATATTTTTATGTCAAGACACTTATTTTGGAATTGGTGTCTTGATTCCACAGATCCCTCAGATGGTGGTAAGCCAGGAGAGATATTTTATTGCTAATATTTTGTTTTAGGTAGTTCTTAAATAATATCCTCTATACCTGCAACAGGTTTATACTTTCTTCTTCATAAAAAATCCTGTTTCTATTATATGCTGGAGGCTCACGATATAAGATGAATTAAAAATATCACCATTCCTAGGCTGGGTGGTGGTGTACCCAGTTAAGCAAAAATAATGCTATGCGCAGTACGTGGGCAAGGATCCAGGTTTAAGCCTGTCGTGCTAGCTTTGTAGGCGGGAGAGAGAGAGACAACCAGGGACTCATGGCTGAGCTGGGAAGCAGTATCTCTTTATTGATGAGTGGAGATGCGGTTCAACAATCTAATCTCTTCTAATCACAACACAGTTCTGTCCTGCCTCTCTTTTGAGGCAGAAGAGTCAGGTCTGAAAAGGATGTATGTAGGATAGGGGGCCGGGAGAAGGAAAAAGCATGAACCAGTGAGGATTAAACCAATGTCCTGGAGGCAGGGGCATGCTCAGTCAACAGTGGCTATGCAAATAGAATACAGTGTTAAGCAGGGGGATCAAACCAATGAAACAGAAGGGGTCTCAGCAGCAGAATTTAGAAGCATACCAACACAAGCCCCCACCTCCCCACGTGCAGGAGGGATGCTTCACAAGTGTGAAGTGTCTGCAAGTGTCTTTTTCCCTTTCTATCTCCCCCTTTCCTCTCAATTTCTCTGTGTCCTATCAAATAAAAAAGAAAAAAATATCACCATTCTCAAGAAGTTCACCTTCCTTCTATAAAGATAGGTATATAAATAGTGCTCTCAATTTAGGAATGGGTATATTACAGATAATAAACATACTTCATGGTTGATTAACTGATTAAGGATAAGCCTTTAATATATATATATTTATCCAAAAATTTTAATAATTTCATAATTGAAGAAGAAACAACTGTCAAAATAATATCCAAAGTGAGAGCTATGGTTAAATTGATTCATCCACTTAATCACCAAGGGTGGCATAGTGTCATTGTTTTAGAAACTGTCATAAAAATACATAGAAAGGCCCACAGAGGTATGAGAAATGGTAGTACTAAGACTTTACCCTCTTGAAAAACTCATATCTGGCAACAAAACTAATATGGACATGAGACTTCTGGCTCAGAGACCATGGAGTTCATAGAAACCTGGAACTTTGATTTTGTATGCCTCTGAAACTCTGATCCTTAGGAGTAGTGAATAGAGGACTAGAGACAAGTACACAGGGTTACACAACCTGAACAGAACTGAGAGCTCAGGAACCCATGACTTTTTTCTTTTTCTTTTTTCTTTTTATTTATAAAAAGGAGACACTGACAAAAACCATAGGATAAGAGGGGTACAACTCCACACAATTCCCACCACCAAAACTACATATTCCATTCCCTTCCCTGGTAGTTTTCCTGTTCTTTATCCCTCTGGGAGCATGGACCAAGGGTCATTATGGGATGCAGAAGGTAGAAAGTCTGGCTTCTGTAATTTCTTCCCCACTGAACATGGGTGTTGACATGTCAATCCATACTCCCAGCCTGTCTCTCTCTTTCCCTAGTGGGGCAGGGCTCTGGGGAAGTGGGGATCCAGGACACATTGGTGGGGTCATCTGCCCAGGGAAGTCCATTTGGCATCACGGTAACATCTGGAACCTGGTGGCTGAAAGAAGAGTTAACATATAAAGTCAAACAAATTGTTGTCTAATCATGAACTTAAAGGCTGGAAGAAACCCAAGCCTTTTATAGCAGGAGGCAGGTCTCTTTGTTACACTGGATAGAATAGAAGTGACTTGTGGAGAAAGATACTATCTCTGTTTTATAAAACTATTGCTTATTCCCATAATCTTGGAAAGTAATTCTAGAGTACAGATAGTCAGCACTTTTTTTTTGTGGTTGAATGTAGATGACAAAGACCTTGGAGGATTCTCTCCAATGATATCCCCTTGATATGTACATCATATAACTTATGCAAGCTTTCCTATGACTGTCCCTCTGTAGACATTACCCCTTTCCAATCTGATTGGCAGGGTCAAGGTCATGTGAATTCATCTCACAGCATTCAGTTAGTGCTATGTCCAATGGCTCCAGGCACAGGATGGGACAAGCATGCTATTCTTAGCTCAATCTCCTCAACTATATTGACTTCTAGATATAATGAGCTGAACCACCTCAGTATCTGTCAGGATCTAACTTAGAAGGCTAAGTGTTTTTCTCCTTGAGTGTCTGAGTTGATCATTTCCCTTAACTGAGGCATTCATTGGACATAGAATAATGCTGAGAGTGGCTCCTGGCCTAGGGCAACTCTTTCATGAGTTGAGGTCTACTGATGCTCAAAATAGATTTGATTATCACACTCTGAGGATAAGTAAATGGAGGCAGGATGAGAGTTCATAGTCACCCAGTTGCTGACCAACATTAGGGAGCAAGGGAAAGAGTGGATGGCAAGGTCAACAAGATTTTGACCCCCAAGGTGTCCCTTGCATAGTATTATCCCAACTATGGCAGGTGGAAGGACTATTGACCCTTAGCCACCCTCAAATGAGGGAACATCCCAAGTGTCCTGAATGTTCAATGACCTCCCTTTAAAACAAAATCAAAACCCTGTGACTCTTTTGACCATTTGTCATTCTAGCTCTCCCAGAATGAATGTGTGCACAGTTTGTGTATTTAAATTCTTTCCCATAATATGATGGGATGATACCATTCCTGTCTCCTTTCATTGTTTCTGTGCTCAGTGGGACACTGATTTGTACTAAGGAGGCATCAGGTCTGATGAAATTAATGGATGAGGAACCAAATGTTCTTATTAGCCTAAATAGTAGAGAGCTGGGTTATATTTCCATCACAAATAATTTCTTTTTAGCATTCAGCAACAATTTCCAATGTGCCCATTATGTTGTGACAACCTGGAATGTCTGCATGTAGATTAGTGATATTACTTGAGTCTTTTATTGTTATGTGTCTGGCATTGCCCAGTGGCACATTGAAAGTCAAGGGGACATTATTCATTCATAAAATGACCCAGTATGCTCTGACCTCCAGAGATTCAGAGAAAATGGGAACTTGAATCTGGCATATGACTCTTCTAGACTCTTGATACTAACTGACCAGTCAGAGTAAAATTCCATCAAAATTTGAATAAAAATCAGAATTTTTGTGGCAATTAAGAACATGCACCTGTCATTTCTTAATATCTTGCTCACATTCTAAAGCTGAAATCTTGAGCTAATGCAGTCCTGGCATGTGGTTTTGTACAATGATCGTAGAATGTGAAATGATCCATTGCAAAAGCTCTGGGGAAGCAACAGCAGAGGAACAGAGCATTGTCCAATGTACAGATGGACAAACTCACATGTCTAAGGCAGCTAATGTCCTCACTATGTGGTTATATGAGGGAAAGGGACCAGCAGGAGAGTTTCTCTATAGGAGCTCATAGAAGTGCAGGTGATCTCAGGTACTCAGAGGAAATTAATTTGTGATACCAACTCTCAGTGGTCACCTACTTGTTCTGGGCTTCCTGGACAAGAGGTCAATTACCCTAGAAACCTGACATGGGTAGATGGAGACTGGGGGTTTTGAGATGCATCTTCCCATAGCCAGAAACCAGATAGCACCCCAGTTAGGAAGATAATTCAGTTTCAGGTAGAGATGAATACGCACCAAGAATAATGCCTATTCCTGTCATTATTACCAGTGGGTAACCCTGTAGATAGGACCTCAGGCTCCAGAACAAAGATGTCAGAGTTGTGGAACAGCACAACCTGGTCTTGGCCAATGAAGTTGGACTTAGAGTGCCCATGGCATGATCAGAAAGGTTGGAGGCAGTCTGGACCCAGGACCAAAGAGTAATATGAAAGGAGGCTGGCCTCTTACCATAGCCCCATGCCCAGCACAAAGAGTGGAGTTCAGAGGGTGAATTATGGAGCTGGAAAACCTGAGAAAGAAGGGGATTGGACTAATTCCTTGCTACCAAAGGTCTGCACCAGTCAGGAGCCTGGAAGTCTTGACATTAGACTGGCAATTAGAAGAGAGGTGGTGAATATCGTTAATGCTCACTTTAACGCTGGCTGTGGATACCAGGCCAGCCCTGTTGTGAACATCAGACTAATCAACTAACCAGCAAAGGGCCTCTATAGGGAAGGTTATTTTTCTTTCTTTCTTTTTTTTTGCATTATTTTAATTTATTTATAGAACTGAAATACTGACAAGGCCATAGGATAAGAGGGGTACAATTCCCACCAGAAGAACTTAGTTCTTCCCATCCCCTCCCCTGATAGCTTTCCTATTCTTTAACCCCATGAGAGTATGGACCCAGGGTCATTATGGGGTGCAGAAGGTGAAAGGTCTGGCTTCTATAATTGCTTCCCTGCTGAACATGGACATTGACCAGTCGATCCATACTCCCAGCCTGTCTCTCTTTTATAGGGAAGAGTTTAAATCCTACTGGTGTTCACTGGGTTTCCATCAATGTGGGTACATTCATGTGTATGCACACATATCCATAGAATAGAAATCCTTGTGTACAATGTTTAAGAAATAGTGTTTAAGAACCAGTGCACATATTTGCATCTATAGCTGCACAACTATTTGCATAAATTGTTTAAATTTTTTATTTATTCTTTTTTTAATGAGTGAGAGACACATAGAAACCAGAGCACTGCTCAGATCTGTCTTGTGATAGTGCCAAGGGTTGAACCTGGAATGTCAAAGACTCAGGCAAGAAAGTTTTTTTGCTTAAGCATTATGCAGCCTCCCTACCCTAGTTGCATGGATTTAAATGAAGATGCTCTTAAAGACTTCCTCCCAGGAGAATGTCCGGGGAGCCACTGGGAACAGAGTATGGAAATTGTTGTTGTTATGGCCAGGGTTAGGAGTGGAGAACAGGTTTCTAGCCTCACCTCATACCTTTCCACCTATGGGTTATAAACACATACTTACAAAAACAAGCAAAGCACTGTGCTCTGTTTGCACTGTCAACAGGATGGTTATTTCTTTGACCTGTAGAGTGGATGGTACTGTGAGCACAACTGGCCTCTCCAGGTACTTTTAGAGCATGTCCTCTCATAGGTTTAGGGCCACTAAAGTGGAAGAAATGCATAACTTCTGCTTCTCTGAACTAAGCACGTTAGCCACTAATTTTCAAAAAGTGCATGATGCAAGCTCCCTGTTTCTAGTGCTGATGCTAGAACTCAGGACACACTCAAGACTCATACATTCACAATAGACATATCACACACTGATTAGATATGTCACAACAGGTTATGCATACACTCAAGCTTGCACGCACGTCACCCTCACATAAGATGTATATGCTTTTGTACAAGTTCATACACTCTTACATACATATGCTATACTTGTTCCTATATATTGCAAACATAGCACGTCTTTGCTTGTTTTGGTGTGTATGAATATGGTATATGTGTAGACAGTGTATGTGCATGTTTGTATGTGATTATTGTGTGGTGCTTATGTGAGTGTGTGAAATGTACTTGCATGAGTGTTATAAGCTGTACATGTGTGGTATGTGGGGTGTGTGTGTGTGTGTGTGTGTGTGTGTGTGTGTTCTAACTACCAGTAGAAGTCTATTCCCTAGGAACTTGGGTCTGCTCTATTAAATTATCAAATCGATTTTTTACATTTAACTGTTCATATGTTAGGAAATTGCCTTTTCCTGGCATTGACTTTCAATAAATGTCACTGGAGAACAGAGTGAATTTAAACATTTGTTTCCAGAACTGAAGAGTGGAGTGGGTAGTGTAGTACTATGAACTAGTTCCAATGTAAGAAAATGTTCTTATTCTGTTAATAGGGAGACACTGGTAAGTGGGCACTCACCAT
This sequence comes from Erinaceus europaeus, assembly GCF_950295315.1. Taxonomy (NCBI): domain Eukaryota; kingdom Metazoa; phylum Chordata; class Mammalia; order Eulipotyphla; family Erinaceidae; genus Erinaceus; species Erinaceus europaeus. The sequence continues at coordinate 41,362,842 of NC_080164.1, read as the reverse complement.
CAAAGAAAATTACAACATTTTTGCACATTCTGTATGAACAATAAGAAATCTGTAGTATTTTTTCACTATACTTACTACCATAGTGGCTTTTGATAATCTCATATTAGTTCATGTTAAGTGATTTAGAATATCCAGGGTTAGAACTAAAGACTTTACATTTGCAATCTAAAAGCAGATAACCAATCAAACTTCCCAGTCCCCAGTTTTGGGGTTCCTTTTCATAATCACATTATAAGTAGTGATTTTGACAGGTTCAGGGCTCAGAGCTCCTCTATCCAAGCAGAAATCATCATACTCAAGTCATTTATAATGTTCATATACTTAATTCAATAAATCTGTAGGCTCTATGGAGATATTAACAATAGTAGCATCTTTAAATACAGTTTATTAATTTTCTAGTCAGGGTCCAACTCTGTTTATATAAATCACCTGCATTTCTTTTGACTAAAATTTGAAGTCAGTAAAATCTGCATTTAACAAATAAGTGGGGGATAATAAAACTTTAACCCTTATCTAATTTCATGGCCACCCTACAAGCACTGCCTTACTTTGCCATCTAGGAAATATAATATACATCTATATCATTCAGTACTGTTCTTCAGACTTCTTTTCTCCAAATACATAGTAACCTGGGAGACAGTATAGGAACATGAGAACTCTGAAGCAGACTCAGGAGGCCCAGAGACTAAACACATACTCACACAAATACATGGAGGCACATATACACACAATTGGTAAACAGAGTTTGGAATCAAAAATAAGGCGAGCACAAAACCTTTTTAAAATCTGTTCAACAAACGTAGCACTGGTATACAGGGTTTCTTTTCCAACTTTACCCCCCTGTAATCCATCTTTCTCTCCATAAGAGAATTGACCTCTGACCTCAATGTTCATAATGCATTTGACCTAGGGCTTTGTTTCAACTCTGAATGTTGAAACAAAAGGATATTGAAAGGTGTAAAAAATTGATTTTCGTAAAACCAAGGGGACAACACTTGAAATAGCTGACAACCAGGCTACCTTCACTGAAACCTTGGAAGTAAATTGAAACCTCATTCAGGGCCAGGTTTCCTGCTGATCAGCATTAGGACCTGGCCAAGCAGCAGTGTGTTTGCTCAAAAAGGTTTTGTTTACCCAAGTGCTTTCTTTTATATACATCCACCACAGTGGAAGAAGCAAAAGCTGCCTTTATTCTAAATAATTCTTCCAGGATGCTTTCAGAGGAATAGTCTTGGAAGGCAGAATGTGTCTAAACAGAAAGGAGAGTTCTCATCACTGTCAGATGTAAAGGAGCTAATGACTCCTCCTGGGTAAAGGCCAGGTCAAGTGACTGACAGATCCAGGTTCCATGACTGTGGATCCTCTGTGTAGCAGTTCCTCCACCTCCAGTCAGAGAGCCAGCTGCCCTTCTCTGTTCCTTTGTGACAAAAGATGTACTGATTTTTGGTGGTTGCAATAATAAAGTACCACACACTGCACTGGTGACTTAAAGATAGCACAAATATCTTAGTAGAGACCTGTAAATTCGAAATCCAATATGAGTCTCATCAAAATGTTTGAATGACTGTACTTCTTGATAGGTTGTAGGGAAAAACCCCCTTTTATTGTTGTAGTTATTATTGTTATTGATGTTGTTGTTGTTAGATAGGACAGAGAGAAATGGAGAGAGGAGGGGAAGACAGAGGGGGAGAGAAAGATAGACACCTACAGATCTGCTTCACTGGCTGTGAAGCGACTCTCCTGCAGGTGGGGAGTCAGGGATTCGAACCAGGAGCTTTTAAGCTGGTCCTTGCGCTTTGTGACACGTGTGCTTAATCCACTGTGCTGCTGCCTGACTCCCTGTAGGGAAACCCTTAGTCCTCTGCTCTTTCTGGGTTCTAGAGGAGTCTGTCCCATGACTAAAAGCCAATATTTCTGACTATCTCTAAATTTAAAGTTACCACACCCACTCAGGCCACCTTATTCTCTTCTAGGGACCATTATAGTCAGCCTGGTCCATTTTGATAAACCATAACATCACCCCCTCTATAATCAACTGATCAGCAATCTTAATTCTATCTGCAGCTCAACAGTTATTACTGTGCAGGTGCACATTTGTAGATTCTGAGGATCAGGACCTGGGTATCTTTGGTGAGTATTTTCTATATACCAAAGAGATTCAGGCATTGGACATCCAACATCAAACTCTACAAATCTATCACCTTACTCTGAGTACTAGCCAAAGCTCATGACTTCATTCTGGAAATCATGTTGGCAGATCTCAAATTCAACTGTTTGATTTGTTCATCACATATATTTCTGTGTTTGTTAACTTATTTCCAGTGTATATGGTGTGTTTGTGTGTTTGTGTTTGTGTTTGTGTGTGTGTGTGTGTGTGTGTGTGTTGTGTTTGGGAGTTGATTTTATTTATTTATTTATTTTTATAAAAATTAAACATTGACAAAACCATAGGATAAGAGGGGTACAACTCCACACAATTCCCACCACCAGATCTTCATATCCCATCCCCTCCCCTGATAGCTTTCCTATTCTTTAACACTCTGGGAGTACGGACCCAAGGACATTGTGGGATGCAGAAGGTGGAAGGTCTGGCTTCTTTAATTGCTTCCCCACTGAACATGGGCATTTATAGGTTGATCCATACTCCCAGCCTGCCTATCTCTTTCCCTAGTAGGGTGGGGCTCTGGGGAAGCAGAACTCCAGGACACATTGGTGGGTTGTCTGTCCAGGGAAGTCTGGTTGGCATCCTGCTAGCATCTGGAACCTAGTGGCTGAAAAGAGAGTTAACATGCAAAGCCATACAAATTGTTGAACCTAAAGGCTAGAATAGTGTGGATGAAGAATTCGGCATCTTCCATTTTGTAGATAGCTAGTAGGTATATTTTAGTAATATTCCAAAAGGCCTGTGGTTTTATATATATATATATATTTTTTTTTTTTACTTGAGCCTGAAATATCATATGCAGATGGATCCAAGTTATTGTCTGGGGAGATGATGTCATGGCTGGAAAAGGAACAGAAAGCTGGATCAGGGAAGAGCATAGTTCCCTAATATGGGAAATGGGTATAAATATTGTTGACTATAAACCCCATAGATTTGATTTGGTTTGGGGCCCATATTCAGCTTAAGAGCTTATTTGACTTCTACATCTCTGTAGATCTGAGCTCACATTCTGTGGTCATGAGTAGGAACATTCCAAGCTGCCCCAATATTGACCCATCTTCCTCAGGTGTAGCATAGATTATGTTGTCCATCCTCCCTTCGGAGGATGGAACATTCTCTACCGTTGTTGATCCAAGTTGAGGGCAAGGTCCTATGGGGGCCCACAAAGGGGTCTATTTTGTTGTTCCTGATATAGATGACCAGTAACAATAGAAAGAGGTATTTATTTGAGGTCTAGGTGGGGGTTGATTTTTATAACTTAATAGTGTTTCCATCTCTTACTGGCCAACAGCCTAATATAAAGCCACTTCTAACAAATATAAGCTCCTCATCTTTGAAATGGGCATAATTATAATGTTTATCTCATGAGGTTTCTAAGGATATAAAAATTTAAAAATTGATTAGCATGTGTACATGCTTAGAATGATGGTGACTAACATGTAATTTTCACTCAGTAAGCATTTTGTGTCTTCAGCTATCGTTAATAATCAGAAACATAAGCAGTCCACATACTTATGGATAGAAGATTCACTGGAAGAATAGTTAGGTTGTTTTCCCTCACAAGAAAGAATACTTATGAACCAAAAATCTAGCCTGAGTCAAGAGAAGCATTTATGATGGTCACTGAGACTCATCTGAACCTGTTTGGCCTCACTTGAGATTAGGGCTGGGTTCTTAGATAAGGTGCTTGGGATCTCAGTGATGCTGCTCTGCAGATGTCATTTGGTGGTGACAATCTCATTGAATAGGTCATTAGAACCATTGCCCAGGGACTGGAAAGCCCAGTTGACCCCATGTTTGTTGATCTGAAAGATTAAGGTACCTGTACTAAAGAACAAGATACTGGGGTCAGGCAATGGTAGAGTTGGTTAAGTGCACACAAGGACCAAGGTTCAAGCCTCTGGCCCCTGCCTGCAGGGGGAAAACTTCATGAGTGGCAAAGTAGGGCTGCAGGTGTCTCTTTCTCTTTCCCTCTCTATCTTCTTTCCCCCCTCAATTTATCTCTGTCTCTATCCAATACTAAATAAACAAATAAAATATCTTATAAAAAAGAACAAGATACCATCTACCATTGGTACTTAAGGACATGTAATTTTTGACAGGAGTTGGGGGAGCAATATATTGAATAGAGAAAAGAGAGTCTCATAAACAAATGGTGTTGGGAAAATTGGATTGAAACATATAGAAGAATGAAACTAGACCACTACACTTCACTTCATACAAAAGTAAACTCAAAATGGATTAAAGATATGGATGTTAGACCAGAACCCATAAAATATTAAGAGGAAAATATTAGCATGACTCTTTTCAATCTAGGTTTTAAAGATGCCTTCAGTAACTGGAGACCATTTGCAAGGAAAACAAAAACATAAACCATTAAGACTACATTAAATTGAAAAGCTTCAGAATAGTAAAAGAAAACACCACCCAAATACAGATACTTCTTATGGAATGGAAGATCTTTTATGCCATATGTCAGACAAAGCCATAATAACAAAAATCTATAGAAAGCTCACTAAACTTAGCAACAGCAACAACAACAACCCCATTCAAAAGTAAGGAAAGGATATGAACAGAATATTCACCGAAGGAGAGATCCAAATAACCAATAGGACATTAAAATGACTTTTAAGTCACTTATTAGCAAATAAATGCAAATGAAAACCACAATGAGATAATATTCATTCTTGTTGGAATATCATACTTTAGAAATGACAGTAACAACAACTACTGGAGAGGTTGTGGGGTAAAGGAACACTTCTACACTGCTGGTGTAAATATAAATTGATCCAACTTTTTGGAGAGTAGTCTGGAGAACTCTTTAAATTCTTACTCACTATCAGGCTACCTCATCATCTGGGACCCTAGTTGGAGATTCCTGGGGTTCTCACATAGACATGATAGCCTAGACCTTGAATAGACCCCTTTATCCACTGTCACTGGTCATCTCCATCAGGAACAACATAATGGACTCATTTATAGGCCCGCATAGGACATTGCCCTCAATGTGGATCAACAATGGTAGAGAATGTTCCATTCTCCTAAGGGAGGTTGGATAACATACTCTATCTACGATCTGAGTAAGATGGGTCCTGAAATCGGTGAATTAGAATGTTCCTACTCATGACCACAGAATAGGAACTCAGACCTACAGGGATGCAGAGGTACATAGGCTCCTATACTGAATATGGGCCCCAGATCAAATCATTGGGATTTACAGTAAATAATATTTATACACATTTCCCATATTTGGGAGCTACTCTCTTCCCTGATCCAGATTTCTAGCCCTTTTCTCAGCCATACACCATTTCCCCAAACAATAACTTGGGTCCACTTGCATATCAGATTTTGCTCAGGCAAAAATCTAGTAAAGTCACTGGCCCTTTGGAATATACCTAAAATAGACCTACTAGCTATTTCCAAAATGGAGACCCCGAATCTTCATCTGCAGTATTCCAGCCTTTAGGTTCATAACTAATCAACAATTTGTTTGACTTTATATGTTAACTCTTTCTTCAGCCACCAGGTTCCAGATGCTACCATGATGTCAACCAGACTTTCCTGGGCAGATGACCCCACCAATGTGTCCTGGAGCCCCACTTCCCTAGAACTCTGCCCCATTAGAGAATGAGAGAGACAGGCTGGGAGTATGGGTCGACCTGCTTACACCCATGTTCCACAGAGAAGCAATTACAGAAGCCAGACCTCCCACCTTCTTTACTCCATAATGATCTTGAGTCCATACTCCCAGAGGGATAAAGAATAGGAAAGCTATCAGGGAAGGGGATGGGATATGGAGTTCTTGTGGTGGGAATTATGTGGAATTATGTACCCCTCTTATCCTATGGTCTTGTCAATGTTTTCATTTTATAAATAAAAATTAAAAAAAGAAATGGACTTACTTTATGACCCAGTAATTCTTCTCTTGGGAATATATCCTCAGGAAACAAACATGTACTTCCAAAAGAGATCTAGGTACACCTATGTTCAAAGCAGAAAAATTTGTAATAGCTCAAACTTGGAAACAACACAGGTGTTCAACAGCAAGTGAGTGGCCAAGAAAGTGGTGGTATATAAACACAAAATGGAATAATACTCAGCTATTACTAATGATGAAGTTACTTCTTTACCTCAGCTAGAATGGAGCTTGAAGGAATCATGTTATGTGAGATAAGTCAAGAAGAGAGTGATGAATATGGGATAATGTCACTTGTAGGTAGAACTTGAGATGCAAGAACAGAGAGAGGATACACAAAGTAAAACATGGATAGAATTGATGTATTGCACCAAAGCAGATGATTCTGGGGAAGGAGAAGGCAGAGAAAATTGGTGAGAGAATGGCTTTGAGGTCCTGGCACATGACAATGGAAAAGGAACTAAATTGGTGCAAAGAGTGTTTTATAAACACCTATCATGATGAGATGAGAAATTTTACCCATGTGCCAATAATTGTACTGTAAACTATTACTCCCTCCAATAAAATGATTAAAAATATAATAAAAAATAAACAAATAAATAGAATATACCAACCATTGAGGAAGACCTGTATGGAAAATTATCAGGACTTTACCTTCTACTGAAGTATTTTAGTTCTTACTGTATGCTCCTTTATTGTTGTTTTCTATAGTGCAGTGAGCTCCTTAATTAGACAGAAAATGCAGGGTTCATCATAGACTCAGTAGGTATGTCTAGCTCCAAGCCTCCTTCTCATCTGCTGGAACCAAAACAAATGTCCTCTGTGTAGATTTGAATGAGAGGGTTTATCTCACATAGTTGTTATGAGATTTAGATGAGTTTGGATATGAAATCTTTGTAAAGGTCATCTTGCCCATTCACATCTTTCAATATGATGGACTGTAATCTCTTTCTTTGTAAACATCCCATAATCAGGTTCTGCATAAATTCTGTCATTGGATACTCCACAGAGTCTAGTACATGATGGATCTGTAGGGAAGGAAAGGAGACCCAAGAATCTCCCCATTCCCCATGTTGTCTGGCTCACCCCGGTTTTGTTCTCCAAAGAATTGCCGAGGACCATACCCTCAAGCACTCTAACCTTTTATTATGGAATGTGAAAAGGCACACACATAGAGACCTGTAGGTTATTTGGCAAATGGCAGAATGGCAGAGTTCTTGAGGAAGATTGGGCCTTTTTAGTACACTTTGCAAGGCCCTGACTTCTTGTGTTCTAAGTCACACCTACAACTATTACTAGTTCCTTTTTCTTCCCTCTAGCTAATGGAAACAAAGGGTATGATGACTTCCTTAGGTGTTCTCTAAATTATCTTCCTTCTCAATGACAGGGCCAAACAAAGATTCTTGTTTCATGAAAGTTCTGGGTCCTGCAGAATTGAGGTTTAGGGTACTCTGGTTCTAATCTTCCCCTAGCATACCCTCTGTAAAATACATGCTTAATCCATAATTAACTAACAGTGATAAAATACTTTTTGTGTATCTCCTCTTTGTACCATAGAAACCTCAACAAAAGAGAAATAATTTCTCCCTCTCAACTTCTGTCTTTTTCCAAACTCCCTGAGCCAATAAGCCGATCTATTTCTCGAGCAGCAGAGATTATGGAAACCTCAGTACAGGCAATTAAAAAGAGAGGTCACCTGAAACTTAAACAATCACAACCTCTAACAGGTGAGTATGCCTTTGGGTATCCCTCTTGCTCCAGGAGCAGTGATCTCAGAGAGTAAAACAATTTTCTTTTTCCAGTTGGATGGAAAATTTTAGGGTGTGTTTCTCCTTTGACTCTACCTATTGTGCGTTGGATTCTCTTCTCTTTCAGGAGACAAATGCTGGAACTCCTTATATTCTGATCATACGGTCACTGCATTTTATTTCCATTAGTCTGGGAATTTTTTTTTTAATATTCAAATCAGTACTTTGTGTTTACTCTCTTGTAAAGCATTGGGGTCATAAAGGATATGCTCTCTTATTTGGGCAGCTGAGAAGAAAAACTGGATGAGGATGTGTCCAGTGAGGACAGAGAGGACTCTTATATGTGCTCCCTGCTTATCTCTTGAGGGGTGGGGCTTGACTCAAAACTCTTAGAATTGCCCTCCTGATAATTTGCAGTGCCAATATAAGTTAAAAGTGCAGGTGTATCTCCATTACCTTTCCCTCTCTTTCTCTCTATTCTTCTCTGCCTTTATCAGAAAAAAAAATTAAGAGGAAATAAATAAATAAATAAATAAATAAATAATAAATAGGTCACTGGGAATAGTGGAGTTGTCATGCAGACTCCAAACCCTAGCAATAATTCTGGTAGCAAAAATAAATAAATAAGTAAATAAATAAACCCCAAACTCAGATGATGGAACCATATCTAAGACTATATTAGAAAAAAATGGATATTAATAGCAAAAATATTTTAAAAAGAAAAATGAAATTAAGTAGTTCTGTCATTACAAATGGAATGCCTATGGCTTATTTTTTCCAGATGCTTTATCAGGAAATCTACTGAACATAATTGCCAATGTGTCTGGATGCCTGCCACATATGCTCCCCCCAAAATGCCCAAACACGTGCCTGGCAAAGAAATACAGATTGATCACAGGAGCGTGCAACAACAGGTATTTCCTTTAGATGTTTTAATCTTCCAGTGTAAATTGTACTTGAACATGATTAGATGTCATTCTAAAAGGAGACTTTACATCCCATGTTTGTATACTTCTGCCTCTGTGCCCTTGACACCTCCTTCTCCAATTATCTTTCAAGGCTTCCTGTGTGCTTGATGGGCTTATAACACACAACATACCCAGAGCAAAACATTTCTTCCAAGAAATGAAGGTCTTTTCGCAGTATGTGCTTACAAGTCTCTCTTATCTTCTAAGACTCAGAAAATAACTCCTTTGGTCAAATTCTTAGATGTCATTATTGATTTCTTCAACTATTTTCACACCTGTAACCAGCACATTAGTAAGACAGGTCCTTTTACTTCCAAAAGGAGCCCTCATGTCTCCAACTTCCCACTGTCCATTACCAGACTCTCAAAGTGAAAATAATCCCTCATGTTTATCACATCCTTCCTCTTGTAACTGGCTCTTCTATTTTCCTACATTTCTCACTTTTGGGGTAGCAGACACAAATCTCATCACTGCAGGCTCCTCATAGATATCTTCCTTAGTATACTTGTCTTTCTGCTAACACAACAAGTTTCCTTCTCCATCAGCAGCATACACTAGGCGCATGTATCACAGAACTCAATGGCATGACTGTGCCCCGTATATAAATGTTTTGCCTTCCTATCAGTGTTTATTATAATCTGGGTCTCAGTTATAATCCTCAGGCAGCATGACCATCCCAGACACTGTTTCAGGTCCAGACCAATCACATTACTCTGGTGTGGGTGTTTTCATAGCACCCCTGCTCATCATCTACAGTTGCTTATTTGTTGTTCTTTCCCACTCCCTCACCCAGGGAATGTGCGATCCAGTGAGCATGCTGTTGCCTCACACTGCTAGTAACTAGCTAGGCAGTGTCTGAGCAGGAGGAGAGCAAGGCAGACATCCGTAGCTAATGAGTGGTAGAATGACTACCCTGGAGTATATATAATACCTTCAGACTGAAGCCATTATGTGTTCCTTGGAGTGAGGAGGTGACTACATGATACTGTCACACAAATATGAATGAGTTCATTGCAGCCAGGTACTGAAAAAAAAATAAGTAAAATACAGGCACAGGAAAACACCTGTCATGAACTTTAGAGTCAATATCCTTGACATGGTAAGGGAAATGAGTTCAGAAGTTAATGCAGCTTATTCACTGATTTATTGAGTCACTCAGTTATTTATTCATAGATTTATTCAGAGTAGTAGGAACACCCTTGAGTACTGAGCATGCATCTGGCAACCTCTGTTCTCACACATCTGTAAAACAGGTGAGCATGGCCCCAGTGCAGCTGAAAGTGTCCAAGTTTATACCTGTAGATTTAGAATAAATGTTAATAGCTACCTTTGTCTGTAAAAAATGTCTCCCAAGTTTATGAGCCGATGATATGATTATGCTCTTTATAGAGTAAAAATGACAAAATAAAACAAACCAGGGCTGGGTGGTGGTTCACCTGGTTGAGTGCACATGCTACAATGCACCAGGATCCAAGTTCAAGTACCTTGGTCCCCACCCTCAGGGGGAAGGCTCTGTGAGTGGTGAAGCAGTGCTGCAGGTGTCTCTGTTTTTCTCTCTCTACCTCCCCATTCCCTCTCCATGTATGGCTGTCTCCATCCAATAAATAAATAAATATAATAAAAATTAATAAAATAATAGAAAAAACAAACAAATAGCAATGATGAGTGGCTAGGCTATGGGAGAGTGCACACAGGGTATTTTTATTGGTGTTATTATTGGGATTTCATAGTTCAAGGCCTGAACTGACATAGCCACCAAGTCTTCAGACCCACTGAAAACAGTGATAGGCATTTATCACAACTCACAGGTCTAGCTGACCAGGCTGAGGGTCTGATTTTGACATTTAAATGCACGTATATACTGACTGCTCTCAAGCACATGTCTGCTTCTAGGCTATTATGATATCCTCATGGGCAGCTGAAATATAAAAGTCAATCAGAAAAAAAAAAAACAACCATTGTCCAAGTAGTTAAATTTGACTTTCATTATTTTTAGTTGGGTGAACTAGCACCTCCCTATGTACAAATCTTCATAAAATTTCAATAAAGATAGGGGTTGTCCATGAATTTCAATAAAGATAAACCAACTATAACAAGTCTGAGCCCTTTACTGAAGTGTATTCCTATCTTCCTATGCTGACATATTGCAGCTAATTGAATGCATTACTGTCCCATACAGTTATGCAAATTGAGCTGCTTTGATGTGAAGAAAATCCAAAAGGTATTAATAATAGAGTTATTCTCTACTCGTTATCCCTACAGGTAAACACAAGTAACCATCTCTACAACCTATAGCTTTGAGCTATTCTCCAATGGTTTCTGGATAAAGTAGTAGTGACACCAGTGACATCAGCAATAAAGTTTCTTTTCTGTAATGCTTAGAGCTGTGTGGTATCACTAGGAGACATACAGATAGAAAAGATATTCAGCTTGCTCAGTCTACTGCCAAGGGCAAACAGAATCTTGCTTTTAACTGTGTTCACTTTCTGTTGCTCAATTTAGAAAGAGTTCTTAGTGTCATATTTGTCCTTTCACTCTTACCCAGAATATCTAAATCAGGCACATCTGTGTAGGTATGGTTAGTATAAGTTAGTATATGTCTATAACGATACTAATAATTTAGTTTCAAACAATTTTAAATATTTATATTACCAAATACCTCCCAAAATTGTAAAAATAAAAAATATAGTTAGACTTATTTTTTTTAATTCATTTTCTGGGAAAAAAAAAACAACAGAGTTTTCTCCAGTAGGAAAATCTTCATAGTTATTTATTGTTAACTGATATTTCCAAACCATCTCTGGTTTTACAAACTTAGATAATTCAGATCATTAGACTATTTTATTCTTGAAAATTTTTCTCTATTACATATTATTTTGCTTTCAATGCTGTAAGATATTCCTTTGTTATACAGATTATATATTTGCAATTTTTTTGCCTCTAGGGTTATTGTTGGGACTCAGTGCCTGCACCATGAATCCACCCCTCCTGGAGGCCATTTTTCCCCCTTTTGTTGCCTTTGTTGTTGTAGCCTTGTTGTGGCTATTATTGTTATTGTTGATGTCATTTGTTGTTGGATAGGACAGAGAGAAATGGAGATAGATGGGGAAGACAGAGAGGGGGAAAGACAGACACCTGCAGACCTGTTTCACTGCCTATGAAGCGACTCCCCTGAAGGTGAGGAGCTGGAGGCTTGAACCAGGATCCTTACACCGGTCCTTGCGCTTTGTGCCATGTATGCTTAACCCACTGCACCACCGCCCAACCCCATATTTGCAAATTTTATATGATCATGCATTAAGCTTACACCTCCACATACATTTAACATATATACTTGCATGTTCTTATGTTTTAATTTATAAGTTGTACATATTTTCATTTTGTAAATTCTGCTCTCACATTTACACTAATTCTCAGTAGCATAAGGGCCTTAGATTTAACTGTTTTCCTCAAAATTTAAAACATTTTTAAAAGTGTTATTATTATGAGACAGTTGATAAAATAGCACACATATATTATAAATATTAATGAATGGGTAGGGAGATAGTACAGAAGTCATGGACCACACTTCCATTTCTGAGGCTTTGCAGGTCTCTCCTGGTCCCCTGTTCAGTAGAAGTGAGGGCCAGAGTGGCCCCCTGGGGTCCTGGGGTTGCTCCATGTGTTGAGGGCAAAGTGCTCAGGAAGACAAGCAGTCAGCCCTGGGAGAGCCTCAGTGGGTCAACTCGTTTATTGAAAGAAAAGGTAGGCAAACATACCCATAACTCTGGGGGAAGGTTGAGGTAACCATTAACCCAAACACAGAGCAACGCAATGCACAGTCACATTTTGACCTACAGACTGTTTGATCACAAGTAAAAGGTTACCACACAAGGTTTGGTCACAACCTTTACAATGTACATTTTTCTGGAGGTAAACTGCGGGCACTTTAAAGCAGTGAGTGGGGGGGGGGTGGCAACTGAGCAATCAGGATGTTTACTGGCAGTTTTCAAGTTAACCACACATAGTAATCCATAACTTTTAATTAAAGAAAAATTGGGGAGTTGTGGCATGTAAGAGAGTTGCCCATGTCTGGGGGATTTGGGGTCCAGCTGTCATAAATTCCAGAGGTCAGGGGGGAGGTTTTGGGGTCAAACCCACTCAGACCTCATGGAAACTAAGTCCTGGACTTTCCTGGGCAACGAGCCCAGCCCCCAACAAGGCTTGACTGTCCCAGGTTCAATCCTAGTACCACTATAAGCCAGAGCTGAACAGTGCTGAGGTTGTTCTATCATTAAGATACATATTAATAATTTTCAAAATAACTATCAATCATAGTAGTGAATGTCTTGCTTGCAATCCCTGTTCAAAATTAATTGCAGCAGAGTGAATTTCTATTGTAATGAACTTGTTGATGAGATAGGAGCAGTATTTTAGCTAGCTCAAGGATCAGAGTGAACACAACATTCTGACTGAGTGACTATGCAGTCCTGTTACCTGAAATAGTCTCTGTTTATACCTGTCACTGCAGAAAATGATTCACTAGTTATATTCCCTTCTACTTTTGAAAGTATTCCATTTTGAATTATGAATTATATGATACCCCAATTTATTACAAATCAAGAGGACATAACAGCAACCCCATGTCTATTTTTCATCTTTGCTGAGAAGATAAAAAGTCCTTATTCCTGTGAATACTCAGAACAGAAATTTCTGTTACAGTAATGGATCCTGGATCTAGGATTCAATTATGAAATATAAAGAAAATTAGCAAAGAGTAAGACATCATTAGATTTACTTTTCTTGGTTTACCAGCAAACAATTCAATCAAATTCTTCAAATACTTTGTTTAAGAAACTTTGGAAGGTGTTAATTTACAAATGGATTCTTTTTTAATCAGTCCCCTATTTTCTCAATTTCTGGAACAGTTTCCATAATATTGTAAAAAAAAAAATTTCACTCTTGCCTTTTTTTTCTTACTGAGAGTCAGTGTCCTTAACATATCATGCTCAGAAGTGATTTGTAAAATAAATTATTATTATCCAATACAGTATTGTCTCATTATGCATTATATTTCTTATTGAAATATATTTTGATCAACACAGTAAAGTCACATATATGGAAAAATAGCTCATTTAATTTTATTGACTAAGTCCATTATCATTGTCAAACACATCAACCAAATATGACTTACTTTCAGAAAAAGGCTGGTTTATTTTTCTTTCAAATAAGTATATTAATACATGCTCCCTTGACAACCATCTCACTTCTGGATTTAGAAAATATCACTAAGTCCCTAAGAACCTTGTTTCTAGCAGAAACTTCTTCTTATAGATAAATACATATGACAAGAAGAGCACAAGGCTCCATATGGCTACATGGCTCCTGATTAAAGGATGCTTAAATACAACAATATTTCAAGCTATTTTTGTCTGGTATCCCAGAAGTTTCTGTCCATTTCTGTCCTCCGAGGAAGGGCCACAGGTGTCAGAGACATGTCTTTAAAGGAAAGAGGGAAGGCAATCACATCTACAAGTAATTATAAAAAAAGAACACATTTTCAAGCATGAGAACATGGTTCTGGAATTGAGGCTTTGGAAATTAATTTCTTGGAGATTCTACCTACCACCATGCTGGAAGGAAGTATTTCAGTATCCACAGGTTTGTGACCCCCAGGCTTAGATCCTCTCTATAAGGCCATGACCTCTTGGTTGCCATCTCCATTTATTCTCCTTGAAAATGATGTCCTATATTCAGGACTTTCTACCTCTTTCCTTTCTCTTCATTTCCAAGTCATCCTTACATTTGTTCCTACAGAGATCACCCCAGATGGGGAGCCTCCAATGTAGCCCTGGCAAGATGGCTTCCTCCTACCTATGAAGATGGCATCAGCGAGCCCAGAGGCTGGAACCCCCACTTCTTATACAATGGCTTTCCACTCCCCCCGGTTGGTACTGTCGTATTGCACATGCTACTTAAATTGATGTGGAATTAGTCTCTCCTTCTGCTACAAAATCCACCACTATATTGGAGGAGTCTAATCATATATGAGGTGTTCTTTATTATAGTTGATGGTGTGGGGGAATGACTGTTATAGTCACAGGTTATATTACATGGTTTCTGTAATGTTCACACTGCCTGTGAGCTGGAAAGTCATTCTACATTCTAACATACAGTGAGATTCTGAATGATTTAAGTCACTGAGCAAGTAGATAGAGAAATACAGATTTAAACTAAGTTCATATAACTCTACTATCTTTAAGTCACCTCAGTGTTTTCAGATAAATTTCTCTACTCATAAGTGTAAAACTGGAAACATTGACAGACATTTATTAATTAGGTAGCTAACTCATGTATGCAAAATGATGATTGCCACTTTCCTCTCATGAGAAATACTTTTGATAAATAACTCATATCTGATCTATTAATAAATTTGATTTTTTTAAAAAGGAAAAGATCATTTTGCTCCAACTTGACTACTTTCTGAAATGAATGAACTATTCTATTTCTTCCTATGTTAATTTGGCAATAGTATACTTCAAAAATATGTAATTGACATTCTGTTCAGTTAAAGACCATCAGTATGAGAAATCAGACACATTAATCTGAGACACATTAATTATAGATTCCACTTTCCTTCCTCTACTGAAACCAAAATTTTAATTGTAAATTTGTTTAGGTACAGGGTTTGTCAGAGGGTCATTAATATTTGAGTGAGCATCTTTATTTTCTTCTATCTTCCAAATAAGTCATTACGGTAGTATTGTCATCAGAATAGACTTGCAGAATCCTGTGCATTGCTGATTCTCTTACTTGCATTATGATTTCTTTTCTTCTCAATCTCAGCGCCGTCATCCATGGAGGTCCCACAGGTGCTGTCCATAGTGTGAACCCAAAGCTTCAATCATAATAAGGATCACACTCTACTGGATGAGCTCTCACTAGACCCCTAAGGTTTTATATATATCAAGATTGCATGTCAACAGGTGTTTAAATCAACACCATTTCCACCACTAGAGTTCTGAATCTTCAGTCTCCCCACTGCAGTCCACTACAGTTCCCCTAAGGTTTTAGACATGGGCCAACCATCATCTCTATGACTACCTGTCCACATTTATACCTAATTTATGCCCCCCTTTTTTTATAATTCAATCCTCTCTTCCCCTCCAAGCCACTCATGACAACATAACTACTTCCATATGACCCTTTCCTTTTCCTTCTCTCTCTCTCTCTCTCTCTCTCTCTCTCTCTCTCTCTCTCTCTCTCTCTCTCTTTCTCTCTCTCTCTTTCTCTCTGTGCTGGCTGAAACCAATATTTCATGGGGAAATTTTTCTGGACTGCCATATAGTAAGAAGAGAATGGAGAAAGTCTGAGAATCTGGATAGAATCCATATTTGATGACACAAAGGAGTTTAGTGCTGCCATATAGGACACCCACAACTCAAAGTTCACTTTCTATCCTTAATATTCTGTATACCACTAAATCTCTCTTACATCAACTGACTCTCTCTAAAATGGGCTTAAGAATTAGTTTTCTGTCCTGCTAGATTCTGGGTTAGTTCAATGCCTAGGGCTCTTTGAACCTTAAGTATTGACAGACTAAGGTTCTATAAATCCATACTCAGAATTGTCTATTTAGAAAAATCAGAGCTCAAGTGTCTTGAAATTGTGCTGTGTCAATTCTTACTATAACAAATTCTCATGATTTAAAACTATAGAAATTAATTATCTTCCACTTCTATAGGTTAGAAGTGCCACTGTGATAAAGTCAAGGTTGGACAGGGCTGCTTTCTTTCAGAGCAGAATTAATTTCTTTGCCCTTTCTGCTTCTGAAAGTGTTCACCTGTCTTGTCTCCTGGCCCTTTCCTTCAAAGCCAACAACTTTCATCTCTTTGTGCCTTTCTTCTAAAGTCATAACTCCTACAACTGATTGTAGTCAGGAAGGTCCTTAGGTTTTAAGAATACAAGTGACTAGATTGGATCCATTTGGAAATCCAGGATAATCTCTCCATTTTGAGAACCTTAAAAGTAAAACCTTAAATCTGCAAAGTATCAGTGTATTCACGTTCTAAGGTTTAGTAGGAATTAGATGTCTTTGGGGGCTACTATTCTACCCATCAGATTGTACCCTTTAACCATAAAAGATACATGTTCATTTTATATGCAAAATATTTACTCTAAACAAAGCCCTCAAAAATCTCTCAACCATTGACTTCTGGAGGTGTGGCTATGCAGTATGACATGTTTTAGATTGCTACCCCTATAAACTAAAAAAAGGAATGAAAAATCATCTAAAATGCGACAAAATAATCAGAAACTCACTAAGCCACAGGTGAGTAGGTGAGTGCAGACATATATGTACAATGGGTAGAAAAAAGGGGGTGAGGGAAATTCTTGAAAAATAAGAAGCTGTACTCAGTGACTACTGACAACAAATTGGGCATTACCCAGTAGAGCACATGGGCAGTAGCCAAAATGTGGGCTTGGGTGCTAACCTCTGAACTCAAGAGCAACGAATATTGAATGGCCCATAAGGACTCGAGTGTTCAAGAAAAATCAGGCTGATGTTAAAGCCCTCTGAATGGCTCAGGCTCCCACAGCTGGCTAGAGAAGTAAATCCCAGCCAACTTCTGGTGGGATAGCAAGGGATTGGCAGCTGCAGAGCCTCACATTGGAGATTAGTTAAAGCAACAACAGCTGTTAAGAACAACAACAACAACAACAAAAAAAAAACAACTAAAAACTCACAAATGCACAATTGTGACTTCTTAAGTAATTCACTTAACCATAAGTGGATGCAGGCAAATGTGATCAGTAAATGGAAAAGAAGGGAAGGGCTCTCAAGACTTAAGAAGCCATGCTCAGTGGTAGCTGGCATCATTTCAGTACTTAGAAAACACAGCACACAGACAAAGGAAGGAAGGCAGGGAATTTGAGAGGCCTTAAACTCTGAACCCAGGGGCATCAAGATGTTAAACTGCCCAGAAGGGTCACCAGGATTTATGGCAAAACCTGACTGAGAACAAATCTTGCCTGGACTACACAGATACTGGCAATTGGTTAGGGAAATAAATTCTACTTCCTCTCTCAACACTCAACACTCTGAAGGAAAGGATTCTCCATAAATTCTTCCAAAATTTGAAGAGGAGCAAGCACTTCTTAATATGTTCTATGAAGCTAATATCACCTTGATCCCCAAAGCAGTGAAGGAGTCTACCAAGAAAGAAAACTACAGACCTTTATTCCTGATGAACATTGATGCAATGATCCTGAACAAGATCTTGGCAAATTGATTATAACAACATAAGAAGACAAAAATTCACCAAGACCAAGTGGGATTTATTCCTGGGAAACAGGGCTGGTTCAACATTTGTATGTCTTATTCATCATATAAAAAAAGAAATATAGGAATCACATGGTCATATCAATCAATGCTGAAAGGGCATTTGACAAAAGCCAACACACATTTATGATGAAGATCCTCTAGAAACTTGGAATAGAAGGATTCACTCCTCAGTATAATAAATACCACTTATGACAACATCATTCTTAATGGAGAAAAGCTGAAAGCTTTGCCTCCAAAATCAGTAACAAGATAAGGTACTCATCACTACAATCAGACAAGAAAGAGATATCAAAGAATACAGATTGAAAAGGAAGAAATCAAAGTATTACTTTGCTGATGATATGGAAATATACCTAGAGAACACCCAAAGACTCTACCAAAATTAATACTGGAAATAATTACTAATTTCAGTAAAGTATCAGGACACAAAATCTGTATACATAAATCTGAGGGAGTTCTGTATACAAACAAGGATACAGAGGCGGAAAGGGAAATAAAAACTCAACCCCATTTGAAGTCTAATCCAAAAAAGATAAAATACCTTAATGTGACTCTTACAAAGGAGGTAAATAAAATTTTCAATGAAAATTATAAGACTTTGTTAAAAGAAATAGAGAAAGAACCATGGAAGTGGAAGAACATACCTTGTCCCTGGATTAGAAGAATAAACATTATTGAAAAGCAACCTACAATTTCAGTGAAATCCCTATCAAGACCCCAATATTTTTCAAGCAAATCACACAACTTGTTAAAAAAATTGTGTAGAGCCGCAAAAAAAAAAAAAACTTGAATAGCCAAAGCATTTATGAGAAAAAAGGAAAAATATGGAGGAATCCTATTCCCCAACTTCAGTTTATAATACAAAGCAATAATAACCAAAATAGCATGTTGCTATAATAACAATGGATATTTGAATCAATGAAGAAGAACCAAGAGCCCAGAAATGAGCTCAAAAATATATAACCACCTAGTATATGACAAAGGGACCAAAACATTTCAATGGGGTAAAGAAGTTCTCTTCAACAAATAGTGCTGGAAAAGTTGGTCAGCCACACATAGAAAAGCGAATCTACATGATCACCTAACACCATCCACCTAGGTTAAATAAAAATAGATTAAGGATCTAAATATTAGACCAGAAACTAAAATTTATAGGAGAAAATGCATGTGAAACTTTTCAGGACCTTCTATGGGAAATAAACACAAGAGTAAATAAATTGGATTACATAAAATTAAAAAAACTTCTGCACATCGAAACCAAACTATCCAAGGATAGCCAAGCAAGTGAATAAATGAGAGAAGATTATTTTTCACATTAGACAAGCAACTGATATCAAACATCTATACAGAATTAGTACAGATCTAAAGTAACTCAATTAAAAAAAAAGTGGTCCAAAGAACTAAGCAGACAGTTTTATAAAGAAAAGATACACATGGCCCACAGACACATAGAGAAATGCAAATTAAAACTACGCTGAGATACCATCTCACACCTGTGAGAAGGGCCTTCATAAAAAAATCAGGAAATGACAGGTATTGGAGAGGCTGTGGATAAAAGTCAACTTGGCTACACTGCTAGTGGGAATACAAACTAGTACAACCCTTTTGGAAGAATGTATAAAGTCCTTAAGCAAATAAAAATGGAATTACTTTATGATGCAGTAATCCCACTCTAAGAATTTATTCAATGGACACTGAAACACTAGTTCAGAGGGACATATGGGGTTCATAGCTGCATTATTCATAATAGCCAAAGAATGGAAGCTGCTTAAATGTCCATCATCAGATGACTGACTGAGATATATATTCCATGGAATACTACTTTGAAGTAAAAAAAAAAAAAAAGATGATATTGTGTCACAATAGATAAAAGTAGAGGTGGAAGGTGAAAACTAAAGCTGAAAGACAACTACTGGATGGTTTCACTCATGTGTGGAATCTAGAGATTGAATATACATGAACTTAAAAAAAAAGGAACAAAAAACAGAAAGCAGAGGCAAACAAAATGTTTCTAAGACTAGTGTGAACTATGCTAGTTATCTTTGGGAGTTGGGAGTTAAGGATACAGAACTTTGATGGTAAGTATGGTATACTATTATACACTAATATTACAATCTTATAGCATATTAATAAAAATAATTAATTTAAAAGTCTCAATTATTATATCATTAATTAAAACTCCAAAATTTCATACAAATTTTACCCAAATCTCATCATCTATGTGATATAAATCATAAAGAGTAAGAACTATCCCAGGGTAAAATTACTCTCTAAAAATGATACAGCTCACTGTCTAACTGCTATGGTAAGAAAGATATAGGATTATAATTACAGATAACCTGGTTTAGAAAAGAAGTGGAAAGAAAAATAAAATTTATTAATCAAAAGAATCTTTGAAATCAGATCAGAGAAACTCCCTAAGCTTCCAAGCACTAACAACTGCTCTGTGTCAGGAACCTCTTACTTTGGAGTCCTCTATGGTTCAAGGTTCTGTAGTCTAGGACCCTGACTTCAACCTCAAGTCAGGCAGCATTTGTGCCTAGATGTTCTATATGTGAGTCCATTTGATCTTCACAACAATCCTAAAAGGCTGACCCAGAAAATCGGAACAGTTAAGTAACAGGTCCTCAAGTCACCACAGAGCAGTGCACCAGGTGTACAACCAGTGCCTGTCTCCATGACAACTCTATCCCTGTGACCACCAAACTGTGGACATCCTCCCCTTACCCTATAACCCAGTCTTCTGCATGATGACAGGCTGCTCTCTCCCACCCAGGTCCGAGAGGTGACCAGACAAGTCATTCAAGTTTCCAACGAAGCTGTAACAGAGGATGACCAGTATTCTGATCTCCTGATGGTGTGGGGACAATATATTGACCATGACATTGCCTTCACACCTCAGAGCACCAGTAAAACTGCATTTAGAGGAGGAGCTGATTGTCAGTGGACATGTGATAACCAAAACCCATGTTTTCCCATACAGGTATAATATTTTATTATGAAACTATTTAAAAATCTATTTTAAATGAATCAGTCACAAAGGTGTAAAGTTAAATGTCAAAATAACTTTGTGTCCAATTCTCAAAGATAATTTCTGTTGTGAGTTTTCTGTGCATCCATCAAAAAGTATCTATGCACATATGTGTGTAATATGTACATATGCATATGCACAGACTGCATTCATGTCTATTTTATCTTTTACATGTTTTGCTTGGAATTGGCTTGAGGTACTAATCAATAATTCTTATAACTCTTGTGAACTGGGAAATGGCACAATGAATAAATAAGTCTTGAACTTTCAAGTATGGAATTCTGAGATCAATTTCCAGCATCATATACTCGATGCTTTGGTCCCTCCCCTTAATAAATAAAGAATACCATTTAAAAAATAATTATTATCTTATATATTTATTGGATAGAGATAGCCAGAAATCGACAAGGAATGGAGAGAGAGAGAAAGAAGCGCCTGTAGGTCTGCTTCGCTACTTGCAAAGCTTTCCCCCTGCAGGTAGGGACTGGGGGCTCAAACTTGGGTCCTTGCACATTATAACAAATGCACTCAACTGGGTGCACCACCATCCAGCCCCAATAATTCTTTAGAAACTAATAGTAAACATAAACAGAAGTTGAGAAAGAATAATGGAAAGGGAAACACAAACCAGAATTTAACTGAGTTTGGAGTATTGCACTAAACTAAATACCTCTGGGTGGAGGAGAGAGTAGATTTTCAGCTTCATTATAGAGGGTAGAGGTAAAAAGTAATAATTTTTATGAAGTAGATATGAAATTGACTGTGTTACAGTGTTTAATATCCCATCAGGTCTACATTATGCATTAGAACTTACTTAACCAGTTGTTTTCAGCTTTATTGTTATGCCATCACAATAATGAGGTGAACATGTATTTGGACTTAAATCCTGGTGCACATGCATATATACTAGACAAATCATCCAGAATCAAGTAGTCAGATGTAGAGTAGGTGTATGTGAAAGTTTGATGGATATTGTGAAACTGCTTTCTATTAATAGTGTTGCAGTCTCCCTCCTCTCCAGAAAAGAAAGACATACTACATGCACAACAGTAATTGTAACACTTTAGAAACATCTCATGGCTGGCAAGGATCATTTATTACCTAAGAGCCTGACTAGGATCCTGGCTAAGCATCTCTTCCCTTGGGAATTCCAAGCTACACCATAATTCTTGGGAACCCATGCTCTTTGAATTCAGATCAGAGAAACTCCATAAGTTTCCAAGCACTGACAACTGCTCTCTGTCAGGAACCTCTGCCATGGGGCTCCTTCCTCCACAATAAATAAATAAATAAATAAATAAATAAATAATAAATAAAGTTAAAAGCTATAAGTGATTGGGTATTGTCATATAACTGTAGGAATATAAATGTTGTCATATAATTGTCTGATAATTGTAGGAAAGACTTATGGGCAGGAACCAATGGAGTAAAGAAGAGAGGTAAGTAGGGGCTGAGACACTCACACAGGCACACCCATACACACATACACACATACACACATGTATATATATATTGTGTATATGGGTATATATACACATGTGCTTAAGCACATAGCCTACACAGGTATACAAATACACCTACATGCACACACATTCATGTACACATACCCACAAGCACACTTCTGTATACATGGGCACAAACAACAGCTCCAGGAGCCTGAGGAGTGAAAAGAAGGGTAGTCCATGCCTGGTGAGGATCCTCTCTGAGGTGTCAACTGATCTGGGCCCTGCTCCTCTAGGGCTCATGCTGTGTTGACATTAAACATTTATGCTCATATTCACTGTTTGCTCTCCTTAGGCTATTTTGCTCCTCATATCTTTCTGCTTGGCTTTTTTTTCAGCCCTAGTCACAAAAGTCACCTTTTCTCATGCACTTGACCTTATCCCTCTGGCAAAGTGGGAGCCAGCATGATCTCTGCATGCCAGCCCATTCACTTTAGTCTACATGTGACACTCAGAGTATGGGGCTTATGGGAACAGGAGAGTATGGCAGCCAATTGTAGATAGCAGGAGGGAAGAGATGGGGATGGAGGGATGGACAGGAAAGGAGGGCTGATTCCCAGGACTTGGAAAACAATAATTCATTCAATGACTCATAACCAGAGAACTGTGTGCTAAGTTTCAGAGGCAAGAGAGGAACTGGGGAGAAAAACTTCAAAATTTACTATCACGAACAAATCATTTTTACTTCATGAAGAGTACCTCTAAGGTAAAGAGAAAAGACAAGCATCATGATAGAATAGACTGCTAATATCACTTGTAAAAATCATAGAAGAGCAAATGTGTGTGTGTTTATATGTGTGTGTGTGTATATTCATGTCATTTATACAAAACATTAATATTAAGATAACTTTTGAACTATAATCCTTAGGGCAATTGAGGATACAGTAGAATGACTCCCTTAGAGACATGACTTGTGCAAATATAAATTTGTGGAAGCCTTCAGGAGGCAATAGACATAAAGAATTTAAATAAAACCACTGGGTATCTTAGATCCTGACTAAAAGGTGTATGGATCACGATTCATCACAGTTGTTTATATTATGTCAAAATAGTGGAAACAATTTAAATGTTCATCACAGAATATAAAATAAGTGAATTAGGAAAACCATACAACTTTAAATAATCATATGACAAAAGAACAGCATATTTCTTAGATTAGTGAAGTTTTGTATGAAAATTTTACTGTTATTCTGTTCTCCAAGTGTTTACTATTGAACAAACATTAGTTTTTTACTTAGAGCCATATGTTCTTTTTTAAAATAATTAAAAACAATAGGCAAGACTACATATAGAAAAGAGAACATGTGTTTTGCGGGTTGATGAGAACAGCAGTGAAACAACAAAGCTTCAAGTTCTGTGCATCTAAAGCTTCGAGAGCTCACTCTCTTGTTGTAGTTAAGTGTTTAGAATAGTAATTCAAAATAGTGTTAACTGGAATGGGGATTAAATCTGTGAGCTTTTGGAAGTGCTTCTCCAAGTTAGCAACTATCCGTGGAAGGCATGGTGGCACTGAAAATGGGCTTACTTAAACTGAAGGCAGAATAGAGGACTGGGAAGTAGAAGGTGGGGGATCCTGGCCAACCTAGAGTTTCAGTCATCTCTAAAAAGGGATACATAATGGAATACCACTCATATTAAGATTGCCGTAGCCAGATTATTCAGCTCATCTTGTATGGAGCTTGAAGGAATCATGTCAAATGAGATAATCCAGAAAGAGAAAACTATATATGTGATGATTTCACTAATAGAACTTGAGAAAGAAAAACAGAAAGGGGAAACACAATGTAGAATTTGAACTGGGTTTGGTGTATTGCACTACAGCCAAGTGCTCTGGGGAAGGCAGATTGGGAGGTTGGGGAGAGGTGGAGGGGGTTGAGGTCCTGATATATGATGGTGGTAATGAACCTAGGTTGGAGGTAAGAGTATTTTGAAGATACCTATTATGGTGAAAAGATAAGTCGTACCCACATGTCAACAACTGTACTGTAATCACTAACATCCCCTTCCCCCTAAAAAAATAAATAAATAAATAACAGACCCTGGTAACACTGATCTCCCCTTCCTGGCAGCTCATGGTCGAGGACTCCATCATGTCAAAAATATCCTGTTTACCCTTTTACCGCTCATCTGCAGCCTGTGGCACTGGGAACCAAGGCGCCTTCTTTGGAAACCTGACCCAGGCAAACCCAAGACAACAGATGAACGGGTTGACCTCCTTCCTAGACGCATCCACAGTATACGGTAGCTCCCCCGACTCGGAAAAGCAGCTGCGGAACTGGTCCAGCAAAGCGGGATTGCTCCGGGTCAACCGGCGCCACCAGGACCTGGGACGTGCCTACCTACCCTTTGCACAGTCCAGCGCACCCCAACCCTGTGCCCCTGAGCCTGGTGTCTTGGGGGCAGCTCGCACCCCCTGCTTCCTGGCTGGAGATGGCCGTGCCACGGAGGTCCCCTCCCTGGCAGCACTGCACACGCTTTGGCTGCGAGAGCACAACCGTTTAGCTACTGCCCTCAAAGCCCTCAATGCACACTGGAGTGCCAACACCATCTACCAGGAGGCTCGCAAGATAGTAGGCGCATTGCACCAGGTGGGCAACAACTCCTCCAGGGCACCCTGCATGAGAGCGCTAAGCTCCCAGGTTAGGTGATTAATTGAATACAGCCTTCTGAGCTCGATGCTTGGGTGCACTGCAAAGCCCTTAGATGCTCTGCACAGAAGACTGGGTCCTTGGTTCTATTTCCAAGCTGCTCATCTTCTCCAGGCTTGACCTTAGACCAGCTGAAAGCACAGCTATTCAGCTGTCACAATGAATTGCTCAGTCATCCAGTGTTTCCCGGCACAAAGTTCCTTGTAGGTGCTTTAAAAACTCTGCTGATTTGATTCCTCACAGCTATTCTTTGAGATGGGTGTCCACCAGTGATTTTTTTTTAAATTTTAAAAACAATGGAGAAAAGCAATCTGCATGAGATTCTAAAATTAGTATATTCAAGTGACTCTGTTTAAATTCTTCCCGCATTTATGATGTTTCTTAGTCTTGAGTCAGAGAACATGGATGGCATTTTTAGTTGGCCAATTATTAGTTGCATGATGTTACAAGAAGCTGGTTATACCTCTAAGATACAATGACTAACTCGTTGGTCTCACAGGACTATTAAAGATAATGAATGAATAATGTTTAGTTAGTAGTTGCCACTTGCTGTGTGTCTGTGTGCTAGGTCCTATGGCTGAATTTGGTTATCCCTTGACCCTTTCAATGGCTCTGTCAACCTTCTTTACAAGGAAGCATGTTGGGTCTTGTCCAGGCTAGCACAAGACCCCCATAGCCAGGTGGGCTACTCTCAGGCAGGGAGGACTTTTCTATTCCTTCTTCCCTTCACTGTGGTTCTCAGAGGCCAGGTCAGAACTCAGATCCTGCTCTGCAGGCTCCTGAACCCCTGTGTCAGGATCTGGATGATGGTGCTGAGTGGACTTAAATGGACTATTGGAAATTCTTA
This sequence comes from Erinaceus europaeus, assembly GCF_950295315.1. Classification (NCBI taxonomy): domain Eukaryota; kingdom Metazoa; phylum Chordata; class Mammalia; order Eulipotyphla; family Erinaceidae; genus Erinaceus; species Erinaceus europaeus. The sequence goes on along the minus strand of NC_080164.1, from coordinate 41,336,693 downwards.
CAAGCAGTGGGATTTCACTTTTTTTGTTTTTTTGTTTCCCTGTTTTAATACCAGTGTTTACTAAGTGGACATCAACCCAGACTAAAGTAAGCTGAGGTGTGTGTGTGTGTGTGTGTGTGTGTGTGTGTGTGTGTGTGTGTGTATGAGAGAGAGGGGGGGTGTTGTTTTGTTGTTCCTGATAGATATGACCGGTAACAATGGATTGATTCGAGGTCTAGGCCCATTATGTCTGTTTGGGAATCTCAGGCCTCCCCAGCTAGGGCCCCAGCTAATGGGGTGGCTTGATAGTGACTAAAGAGTAATCCTTAAAGTATGCAGTCTCTTGCCCTTATTCAGCTTTTGCAGTCCTTGCTTTGATAAGTGTAGCTTGGGAGTGAGTGAGAGAAGTATAATAGGAAATAAGTGAGGAGGTTCTCTAAGTCTAAGTAGACCCTATTTCATTATGAAATTCATACTGACTCACTGCAGACTATTGTGTATTTTTGCTTTCAGGTATATATTTTGCACTAATTTATAGATATGTGTGAACATATGCTCTATCTTATGGGACCTGGTCTATATCTAGGTTTGGGGACTCTGTTAGGAAGTGAACCACCTGGAATGGAACTAGAGAATCCTATGAAAGGAAAGGTATCGCCGGAGTAATGAGGGTGAAGGGCTGGCATTCCATGCCTGATGTCTCTGGACACAGTCTGAAGTGAAGCGTACCGAGGTAGTACACATTATATTGATTAGGTTGGAATCAGCAGATGCGATATCATTTGGTATAAATTGATAGAAGTATGCAGGAAAGTGAGCCCCACCCTAGAGGTTCTAGGAATGGGGAAATACAGGCTCTACAGAGGAAGTGGGAGGTTCCTTCTGTCTTAGCGCTTAAGAAAGTAATAGATAGTTATTGCTATAATCACATTACTTGGCAATTGGGTTAACTTTGAAAAATCTCTTTGTTAGAATTTGCTGTATCATACACAACATCACCATAATTTTTGTCTTTTGACATTATTTGTATATATCTATGCCACTGGTTGCTTCTGTTCTCCCTGGTCTAAGCTTTTAAGAGAGTCAAAATATCAAAGACTCAGACTATGGTCTGTGCATTAATAAGTTTGAGAAATTCAATCAATTTTTCATATTAATTAAATAGTGGTTTATATTATTAAAAATTAATAGGAGGGGAGTCGGGCTGTAGCGCAGCGGTTTAGGCGCAGGTGGCGCAAAGCAAGGACTGGCATAAAGATCCCAGTTCGAACCCCGGCTCCCCACCTGCAGGGGAGTAGCTTCACAGGTGGTAAAGCAGGTCTGCAGGTGTCTGTCTTTCTCTCCTCCTCTCTGTCTTCCCCTCCTCTCTCCATTTCTCTCTGTCCTATCCAACAACGATGACAACAACAATAATAACTACAACAATAAAACAACAAGGGCAACAAAAGGGAATAAATAAATAAAATAAATATTTAAAAAAATTAATAGGAATGTACATAAACACCATTCCCACCACCAAAAGATTGTGTCCCATCCCATCCTCCCCACCCCCACCCCATGATGTCAAACATCCACCCTCACCCCAGGGTTTTTACTTTTGTGCCCTACTCCAAATTCAGTCAAATCCTACTTTGAGTTTCCTCCTCTGTTCTTCCTTCTCAACTTCTGCTTATGAGTGGGATCATCATCTCATACTTATCTTTATCTTTCTGACTTAGCTCACTTATATAATTCCTTCTAGCTCCATCCAAAATGGGTCAGAGAAGATGTGTTCATTGTTCTTCATAGCTGCATAGTATTCCATTGCATATATATACCACAGCTTTCTCAGCCAATCATCTGTTGTTCGGCGCCTAGATTGCTTCCAGGTTTTAACTATTACAAATTATGCTGCTATAAACATAGGTGTACATATTTCTTTTTGGTTGGGTGTTACAGATTCCTTGGAGTATATCCCTAGGAGAAAAATTATTGGGTCATACGGAAGGACCATGTCTAGCCTTGTGAGAGTTCTCCAGACTGCTCTCCAAAGAGGCTGAACTAATTTACTTTCCCACCAGCAGTGCAGAAGGGTTTCTTTGTCCCCACAGTGAGTCCAGCATTTGTTGCTGCTGTCCTTTTTGATGTATGCCATTCTCACAGGAGTGAGGTGGTATCTCAATGTTGTCTTTATTTGCATTTTTCTGACAAGCAGCAACCTGGAACAATTTTATATGTGTTTGTTAGCCTTTTGGATCTCTTCTGTAGTGAATGTTCTGTTCATATTCTCTGCCCATTTTTGGATGGGGTCATTTGACTTTTTGTTGCTAAGTTTGTTGAGCTCTTGGTATATTTTGGCTATTAGTCTCTTGTCTGATGTATGGCATGTGAAGATCTCCCATTCTGTAAGTGGATTCTTTGTGTGATCGTTTCTTTGATTATGTTAAGGTTTTCAATTTGATGTTTTTTTCAATTTGGTTTGTTTCTGCTTTAGTCTTCCTTGCAATTGAGTTTGTGTCATTAAGATGTCCTTGAAGTTTAAATGGGAAAGTGTTCCACCAATGTTTTCCTCTAAGTATTTGATAGTTTCTGGTCTAACATCCAGGTCCTTGATTCATTTGAAGTTGATTTTTGTTTCTGGTGATTCAACCAAATTTTCCCAGCACCATTTATTGAATAGAGCCTCCTTCTTCCATTTAATATTTTGGGTCCCTTTATCAAAGATTAGATGCCCATAGGTTCAGGTGTTGCCTACTTTTAGTGAGAAGTGACAGTGAACAGTAGAGAAAGTGTTTTAGTCCTATCATGGATATCTTCTTTAATTCATTTTCATTGTTTCCTTCCTTTAAAAAATGTTAATATTTTTTCATTTTTAGCTTTGAGTTTCGTTTTCATATGTGTGTGTGTGTGTGTGTGTGTGTGTGTGTGTGTGTGTGTGTGTTTGATTTGCAACCAATAGCTTCTCTTTGGTGGTTTTTGAAAATACACTGGAAGGTTAGTGAAATAACTTACTTGAATAGTGTTCTGGTTTATCATGTTGCATGACACAGGCTCAAGACTGGACCCTATCATGTTAAAAGAAGCTTCTATGCTGTGGTGTCTCATTTTTTCTCTGTTTTTCTGCCATTCTATCTCTAAAAGAAATATATATATATATATATATATATATATATATATATATAGAGAGAGAGAGAGAGAGAGAGAGAGAGAGAGAGAGAGAGAAAGGAAGGAAGGGGAAGATAAAGGAAGGAAGAAAACAACATTGGAAACCCCAAACATAGAGGATGTTGTGTTTCTTGTGTTCTTGAAGCTTCTACTGAGATTTTGAACTTAAAAGAGCAGCAGTGGCATGAATACTGATCATTTTTCCTCTCCTGATTTTATTACCAACAGTTTGGTGAGTTTATGATCTGAATCTCTCTTCTCTTGAAAACATTAGGTAAGAAATTCTGAGAAAAACTTAAGAGAGCCATTCCTACTGCTGTAGCTGGGAATTAGCCAAGGACTGTTCAAGAAGAGGGCAAGGGACACAGGCTCTATTTCTTTCTCACAACCACCCCACATCTCTCAAGGATCTCTCAACACTGCTTTCTTTGAAGATCTGTGCTCTGATTATTTTATCAATAATTGATTAGGGTGACTTCTTAGCTTCTGGGATGACCAGGCTTCTGGGATACTTTTCCTGGGTTCCCCTCCCAATAATTCCTTGAGACTAGCCTAATTTTAGGAATACTCAGGAATATATGTCTTAACTCATCTTCAATTTCATAGACTTAACCCTGCCTTATAGAATGGAAGTTTCAGGTATATAGTGGTCCTAAGGTTCATCGAGTCTATGTTGTAAAGAGAACCTAGAATCAGAGGCTCACTTTGACAATATCTGCTTCCCAGAGAAAGAAAGTCTGTTTGGTGGTGGTGGTGATGGTGAGGGGGGAGTCAGAAGGAAGAGTACAAGTATTTTTATTGCTCTGAGTGTGGAACTGAAGACATGGAATTGTGTCTGCAGGAAAGTTCTGTGGAGAGATGCTTACTACACTTAATTGTCATCAGGCTCAGATTCTAGAGAGTAGTTCTCATTCATACATAGTGAATGTGTCAAAACCAAAAGAGCAGAGTCCTTTCTTTTCTATATGTTTTTCTTTGGGAAGGCAGGAAGATTCCATCAGATGAGAAACTGAGAAACCATCTGTTGAAACTCAACTGTGGATCTGCAGCTGCTGGGTTTTATTTCAGTTGACTTTCACCTCCCTGAGAGAGAACAATGGAAAAAGATGGAAAGTGGAGTCTTTATCCAAGGCTGGAAAAATTCCAGGAAGCACCATCTCTGCAATGGGTACACTTACTGCTTATCCTCTGATGACTTTGTAAATCCACAGATAAGATCTCCTAGAAACTTCTCTCAGAATGAGTAGAGGGAGACCACAGCCCACCACACATAAACTTTCTAGGGACATGCTAGGTTCTTTCTTTAAGTTCAAATCAAGACGGGATGGTTGTTATGCCAGGGCTGCCTATAGGATCACACAAAAACTAGATCCTGGCTGATCCCATGCTGGGCATGCTTCACACGGCCCCTGCCAGAAGTCTTCAGGAAAAACAGGGATTTTTGTCTTTGGGGGTAACTGACAGAAGGTCATAGCCTCTTCAGATTAGTGAGATCTTCTCTCTTCTTCTTCTTTTTAATTGTCTCCAGGGTTAGTGCTGGGCTCTGTGCTGGCACTAGGAATCCATGGCTCCTGGTAGTCATTTATTTTTCTTCTTGCTTTATTTTTATTCAACAGGATGGAGAAAAATTGAGAGAGGAGAGGAGATAAAGGGAGAGAGAAAGATAGACACCTGCAGACCTGCTTCACCTCTCATGAAGCAGACCCCCTACTGGTGGGGAGCAAGGACTCAAACCCAAGTCTTTGTGCTTGGTAATATGTGCACTTAGCCAAGTGCACCACCACCCAATCCCGCATATTTTCAATAACATAAATGGTTCTCTCCTGGCAGAAGCCAAGTGGGATACAGAGAAGAGAAAAGCCAGGAGATCTTGGCTTAAGAGGGCCACATTTGGCAGGTCAGTGCCAAATATCAGCTGAGACCCTGGGCTCTCATCCTGCCCATCTTCAAGCCTCTCACCCTCAGTCATCTTTTCATCACAAATGACACTAGATACTTCATGTGATGCTATCACCAAGAGGAGAAAGATTCAGAAGCCTTATCTTAAAGTTTCTGTGAACATGCAGAGCCAAGGGGTGGGACAAAAATAAAGAGATGCTGCTCCTTTGAAAGATGGAACCTCATGGTCTGGGAGGTGGCACAGTGGCTACAGCATTGGACTCTCAAGCATGAGGTCCTGACTTCAATCTCTGGCAGTACATGTACCAGAGTGATGTCTGTTTCTCTCTCTCTCTCTCTCTCTCTCTCTCCTGTCTTCCTCATAAATAAATAAATAAACAAACAAATCTTTTAAAAAGAAAGATGGAACCTCTCTGGGAGCCTGGGAAAATAAGTCAATCTTCTAACCCATTAGTGGGTGAGGAAAGAGAAGCTCCATTCTATGATGGTCATCCCAGCCCCACAGGATCCATTGAGGACCAGTGAAGTGTTTGCAGAGTCACCACAAAAATGCCAGAGCCATTCTGAGATTCAAATGTTTAAACCTTCTTGGGAGGTTTGAACATAGGTGCTGCCTCCCCCACACACGCACCAACTTGTAGCTCTAGGGGAAAGATTCAGACATTTAAGACATTTCTCTAATAGACACTTCATCTCAAGAGCACATGAAGAGGGGGAAATACCTGAAGGGGCCAGATAGCAAGAATGCACAGCATATATGAAAGGCATTCAGTTAAAATGTATGTTTTCTCTGGGTAAGTAGCTGCTTTGGGGACCATCAGTACAAAGTCAGTCCATAATAAACACCTTCAGGTTTTACTTTGTTGTCCCCAAGTATTGCCATCCTCTAGATCTTTAGTCAAACTTTAGGTGGAGTGCAAAGGGAAGAGGCATTGTTAGTGGTGTTTTAGTTTACCCTTGAGTTTAAGTTGTCCCTTGTTTCTGGAGAAGAAGAAAGAAGACATCGTCTTTCTGCTATGAGGAGGAGGAAGTAAGGATGTCAACATAGATGTGTAGTGCTCTGAGTGGAAAAGGTCCAGCTCACCAGGCTGTCAGAAGCACCAGGCATATTTGAGGCTCCATCCAGTGCTACTATAGATTGTACTGGAGGTGAGAAGTGGTTTCTGAGAGCTAGTGACCCCATTCAGGGTGAATACATCAATTAGAAGCACTGAACTTGGCCTTCCATCTCTAATGTTTACAGGCCTGAGGGATTAAGACTACATAATGATGCTATGGAACTCTGTCTTTCTTGTCCTCAGCTGGGAACAGTAAGTTACAAGTTCATATTCGTGACACTCTACTCTTTTGTGAAGTATCATTTTGTACCACCCCTTGCAAAAAAAAGTTTTTGTCATCTGGAAGGAATGTATTAAAATTATGTAAAAGCTTTTATTTTTTAATTAAAAATTGTGTCACTTTACTTTTCCTTTGTTATAGAGGGAAAGAGAGAGAAAGAGAGAGAGAGAGAGAAACAGAGAGAGAGAGAGGCCACAGTACAAAGCTTTCTTCAATGCAGCGGGAATCAGGCTCAAACCTTTGCTACTCACAGAGCAAAGCACCACACTATCCAAGTGAGCTATTTTTGCTGGCTCAAAGCATTTACTTTCATAAACAAATTGATTGCCTACAAATTAAGAACTTTCTAGTATAGTAAAGGATCTTATCTATTGTATATGTTCTACCTCATTTAGATATGGTTTATTGACAAAACTATTATCTTTAAATACCAAAGCAAGTTGATGCCAATTTATAAAGCTGGAACAAATGTTATTAAACCTAAAAAGCAGAACCTGTATATATTTCTTCAGAGACCATGTATTGAATAGGAGCTACAAACTCCTATGGCTATAATGTACATTGACAGGGACACTTCTGGGTGCATTATTCTTGTATTTAATCCTTGCAAAAATTGTAAGAATTGGATGTTAATGCTATTGCTTCAGAGGTATTGAGCTATAGTCCCTGCTGCTCACAAGGAGGAGAATGTGTTATCCAGCACCTTGTGCCTTGTCTGTTCTCTCTGACCACTATCACCTGACAGGAGCTTCCAAGGGCCACCACCAGCCTGATTATTGTCTTGAGTATCATGCTGTGGAATTAGTCTTTATCATGAAGGTTCATTCTGATAGTCTCTGTATATGTATATGCCCTCTTATATTAAGGGAATGCATCCTGGCAGGATTTAGACTCACCTATAAACCCAGTGGCACAAATTCAGCCCCTGTTGAAGTCACCAGTGGTCCTTTACTATGAAATTTGTCTCACATTTACAAAGAAGTGACAAGTAGTTGGTGGAGGCAATTCAGAAGGGGGAAAATAAACAATATAAGAGTAATCTTACTCCCTTGCTCAAATTTTGACATATGAGAACCTTCAATTTTATATTATCTTCATTTTGTGTATCATTCCTTTAAACTTAGGGAAGAGAAAGTTAAGCAACATGTATTTACCTGCTCTATAGAAACATATCTACTACATATATATAATGTATTCTTTCTATCTGTTCTTTACATGAAGTACTATATACTATATCTAATGCATAAAACCATGACCATGTGTTTTTTATTCCCATAGAAACTGTATCTAAGTTCAGCTAAACAGCCTTCCAGAGTCTTAGAGGAAAGTGAGGGGTGGATTTAGCACTAAGAAGTATCTGCATCCTAAGGCTCTAGCCTGCCCTCTAGATTTCTGAAGTTACTTTAAGTTCAGGTGTTAGTGGTTGGGAGGGAGACAGTGCATTGGAAGGAGACCATCCTTTGAATGGAAATGTTCTCTTGCTTCTAGAAGAAGAGCTCCAGACAACTTTCCTTCTTCTAGGCTCTGGTTTACTGTTTGTCTTCTCAAGGTACAGGTGACCTGCCCTGAAAGGTGTTTGGAGGTGACTTTGTGGTAACTCACACAAACCCATAAACACTGGGAGCTGTGAGGCCTTCTTTTGGAGTAGTCGATGCTTCTGTGTCTGTTTACCTGTTCACATACGTGAAGGGCAGACCTCACCCCCAACAACTGTTGAGATGATGTGAGTTTCCTGGATGTTCAGGAAGGAATCCTTCCCAGTGGTTCTGATATCCTTGTATCTGCCCTACTGGACTTTCTGCAATTGGGCTCTCTCTCAAAAGCTTTCATGTTTTCCTTCCTTTATAGATCATCACCATGCGTGACTATGTCCCCAAAATCCTGGGTCTAGAAGCTTTCCAACAGCATGTGGGGCTCTATGTGGGCTATGATGACATCAGGGACCCCACGGTTTCTAATGTGTTCTCCACTGCTGCCTTCCGCTTTGGCCATGCAACAGTTCACCCACTCATGAGGCGGCTGGATGCCCACTTCCAAGAGCACCCTGACCTTCCCAGGCTCAGGCTACAAGATGCCTTCTTCAGTCCCTGGAGACTCATCAAGGAAGGTACAGATTTCTGCTCTGGACCTCTGGAGAAGGCACTTCCTTACTCATTCACTCTGAGACAAAACCAATTATTATAACCCAGGAAAGTGTATGTATATAAGTCTCCCTAATGTTAGCATGTTAGGCTGAATACTTTCTAGACATCAGTGCTTATAGAGGAAAGTGAACTTATTCAGAGATTTTTAAGAGACTAACATGTTCATCAGAAACACATTCTGGCAATTTTTTTAAACTCTGCCAAATTCCCAGACAAACTCCTCCAGACACAGTTAGTCCCTACCCAATTATTTAGGAACACTACAACAGAAACTACCATCTCTGTCTATACATGAGACACAGTGAAGCTTTCTCATTAAGTATTTGTTTGTTGTATGGATTGTCCAATACCAGATAGTATTAGAATGCTAGTTCTTGGAGCTGGGCCAGCTATGATGCACAAGGACCCAGGTCCAAGATTCTGCTCCCCACTGGTAAGGGAAGGGGTTGCTTCATGAACAGTGAAATAAATCTGCAGATATCTCTCTTCCTGTGTCCTTCACTATCTCCTCCTTCCCTTTAAATTTCTCTCTACCCTATCAAATAAAATAAAACAAAGTGATAGGGCAGGTGCTGATCACCTGGCACTGTGGTAAATTCATTTTGCACCAAGCCCCAATGATAACACTGGTATAAAAAGTGCTAGTTTTTAGGCTATCTTTTGGGGAGTCCTGGTCAGTGAACTGTTTAGAAAATCATTCCAATTACCAAGCAAGACAGACCTTTAAAAGGTTATTTCTGTGATCCTTGTTTCATCCTTTCTCTCCTTTTCCCAGTGTTTCCCATATCTATTTGGAAGCCTCTATCCCACCTCAGAAGGTGATGCTCTTCAAATAGGTATCAGGTTTAGAGGGAAAAATTCACTGCAGATTCATCTGTCTCCCAGAGGGGAATAATGATGCTTTGTGATACTAGGGCTCTGGACAGTTGAACAGACCTGAAAAAAATTATTTTGTATAACTAGGATGGAGCATGAGAGGCCATCAGATCTTTTCCACAGGGTGCTACATGGTGACTAGCACCTGGTGAGAAAGCAGAAGCTTCCTAAGCCCACTTACTGCTCACTTAGCCATACCTTGTTTTCCTTTGATGTTTCTAAGTGTTTGAATTCAGCTAATATGCTTCCTTTCCCTATAATGTCTCTCTGCCCCTGGAAAACCAAATAAACCCTTCAGTACCTGATAGGCTCCTAGTTGGGCTCCTTTTTGAATTAGAAGGCTTGTCCTGAACAAAATCCATCTTCAGCGACTCAGATAAGCATGAAATCCACCAAAGCAGCTTCCTACAAGTACTTGGGAATCACATTATATAAATCCGTGAGCTTAAAAAAGCATCGCATTGGTTACAAATAAACACAGTTCATGATTTTACCAGAACTCAGAAGTCCTGTCACCTTGTCTATGTTATTCTACAGGAGGTTTGGACCCTGTCATGCGGGGCTTGCTTGCCAGGTCTGCCAAGTTGCAGCTGCCAGAACAGCTGATGAATGAGGAACTGACAGAGAGACTCTTTGTGTTGTCCAGCTCAGGCAACATGGATCTGGCATCACTCAACCTGCAGAGGGGCCGGGACCATGGCCTTCCAGGTCTGTCTCCTCCTCTGGGTTCCTTCCTCATGCTCTAGGTTCTGCCAAACTAGCTTCTTGCTCCCTGAGAGACTGACAAGTTTATGCTAATTTCTAAGAGCCCAACTTGTATAGCAACTAGCCAAGTCCACTAAATGGGCCATTCACACTTCTCTCGGACAAAAGAAATGAACAGAGGGACCTGAGTTTTCAATAGGGAAGTCCAAAAAGTTGGAAATAGCATATCCCTGGAGAGGAAACAGGATTTTCTGGACAGATAGTGGCAAGTCATGTCAGGAAGTTTGTTCAGCTAAACAGTCACTGTAACACTGTTTAGTACTATATGTGCCTGTCACCATTCTAGGTGCTAAGATTTGGTAGCAACAAAATAGAATCATTTCTCACAGAGTTGATATTTTATGTAGGGGAGAGTAGCTAGTGGGAAATGTGTATTTGTAGATATCTTGTTGTACTCGATAATAAGTATTATAGACAAAAGCAATGCAGTACGGTAGACAGATGTAGAGGCCAGGAGCAAGGACATGCATTTATATCCAGAGTTGTCAGATCATTAAGTCAGGTAGTGACTTGAAGAAAGTGAGAAAGATCAGACTAGTGACAGCAAGGAGAGTCTTGCAACAGGAGGCCAGTGCAAGGGCCTTGGAGCAGGCAGTGATGCCTGCACTAAGTTCAAGAAGTTGTTGTGGTTTAGCCTAGTTCTTCCTACAATGGGAAAGGAATGGGAAGGGGGTTGATAAACATACACAGCAAAATGTCTTAAGGCATGGATAGTGATATATTAAAAACAATGTAAGAGCCAACTTTTGGTGAACTTTGCCTTGTAATAAGTCCTACTCTGTTATACCTCAAGTATTAGCTCTTTGTGTATTCCTAAGCCCTAGGAGATCATATCACAATCACTTAAAAATTGATATGGGGGTCAGGTAGATACCAAATGGTTATGCAAAAGATTTCCATACCTGAGATTCTAGGGCCCCAAGTTCAACACTTTGCATCACCATAAGCCATAACTGAGCAGTATTCTGGTTAAAATTAAAAATAAATGATATGGAAACAGAACCTTGAAGTGTATAAGCAGCCCACCTACAGGGGAAAAGCTTCATGAGTGGTGAAATAGTGCTGCAGGTACCTCTTTCTCTTTCTCTCTCTCCTTATCTTCCCCTTTCCTATCAATTTCTTTCTATCTCTGTCCAGTAAAAACATAAATAAAAACATAAATTTTTTAAAAATAATTATAAAAAAAGTGTAAGCAACACCTAGCCCTCATTTTTTGAGGATTGGAGGTATTTGGATACAACAGAAAGCTCAGATGTATAATGGGCACTTGATTAAATCTGGTAAGATAGATTATCTAATCACTTTGCTAAGAAATACTTATTGTAATGGTGTTGGAGTGACCCAACTATACTATGCAATTTTTTTTTGTTTTGCTTTGTGAGATCAGTGCCTTCCAGATTTTATTTCTTTACCATGTTCTCAGATGAGGCACTGTTTCCCTCTGGAGCTAGAGACAGATATAAATGTTTGCTCTTAAAGCAGTAAGAAAAAATTTTATCTTTTTAATTGCTTTTTCCTGTGCAAATCTTCAAGTGCTAGTCTCTCATAGGTACTGAAATAGTCCTATTATTTTTCACTACTTAAAAGTTTGCAAATGGTCTATATTGCTATAGACCATTTGCAACATTGCCCCTAATTTTGGAACTTGGATCACTTAATATTTTGGATTTTGTCTCCCCTGAAAATAAATTCTTTCAGCAAATATTCAGTGAAGTAACTGCTATGATTCCTAAGCCCTATAGCAGGCACTGAGAATATATATTTTTCTACATAAATCAAATTTAGTGTCTCTGTGCTGTCAGTTACTGGATTGTGGAATATTTGGAAGGTGTATTTGTGAAGGTTGGACCTGAAATAGCCTGTCATTTTCTGTGTAGTAAGAATGAAGGGCCACTAGCACTATTGAGCTGGGGAGGCATCTGTATCCTTTCAATGGAGGACCACTCTCCAAAGGCATATTTTACTAGGGACAGGGAATGACCCTTTAGGGAACAGAATCACAGGTCATAAGAGTCTTTCTACTAGTATCAAGTCATGAATTGAGGCAGCTCAGTTTCTTGGGGAACAGGATAACTCTACAGACACTGTCTTGAGCTGAGGTGCACTCCCTGCCCAATCTCCTCTAACACATGAACAGAAAGTTTTCAGACACCAACTCCTAAGTTGAATCTTGCTACCTGTGTGTTGAAAATGGGCCCAATGGCATTTTCAGTATACTTTTTTAAAGCTCAGATTTTATTTTTCCAGCTATTTTCTTCAATCTGTCTCTTCTTTCCTTTTATCTCTCTTCTTGCAAGTTTCTCTCCCTGAGATGAGCAATTCTCTTTATTACTTAAGTAGTTCCTTCATTCTAACAAAAAAAAAAATCATTTTTCTACTTCTATTTTATATAAACATGGGATTTTCCATGAGAATCCAGTTGTCTCTCTCAAGAGTCTCAGTATACCTGAGCTGAAGTGAGCTATCTATGCAAGAAATGAGCCACTACTTTTGTTGAAATTCTTATTACCTGAACTTGAGGAGGGAGAAAGAGTCTGGAGGAGTGGAGGAGGTGAGACCTGATTAAGACAGAAAGGTGGGAGCAGGTTGGTGTAAGGAGGCAAGAACAGGAAAAGTACATGAGAGGAGAGTACTTATCAGGGAAAGTTTTTTTTTTCTTCTTTTCCTTTTTCTTTTTCTTTTTCTTTTTTTCTGGGATTATTGCTGGGGCTCAGTGTTAACACTACAAATCCACTGCTCCCTATGGTAATTTTTCCCTTTTTTTTTTTTTTTTTGTTATTGGATAGGATAGAGAGAAATTGAGAAGAGAGGGGGGGATAGAGAGGGAGAAAGACACCTGTAGACCTGTCTTGCCACTTGTGAAGCTTCCACCATGCAAGTGGGGACCTAGGGGCTCAAACCCAGATCCTTGTGTGAGTCCCAGGTCTTAGTACTATGTGCACTTAACCCTGTACACCACAGCCAAGCCCCTTAGAAGAAGTTTCTACACAGGAAACCAGAGATGGATACCAAGGGGCCTCTGGGGAGCAGTAAAGGTTGGTGGTCAGAAAGAGAAAGAGGAAGAGAAGCTGCCCTTGTTCAGGGACCAGGTGCTGAGAAATTACCCTGGGTAGAGGGAGATAGTGAGAGATTTCCTATACCAGAAATAACTGCATTCTTCTATATCTCTTTATCTAAGAGTCTGAAAGTGGGGAGGGGTGGAGACATGAGTGAGGGCAGGCATGCTTCTGCAGATGTTCATGTGTGAGACATGAACCCTGTGCAAGTAGAGTGGACCTGTTTCAGCTTTTCTGCAGAGTCAGAGACTGGGAACAGGTTAGGTGATGTGAACCTGCTCACTCTTAGCTTTAGCCTCATTGCCCTCTCCCAAATGATTTATGAGCAAGCTCTTTAATAAGACCCTGAAGTCTGTGCAGAATATTCCAGCAAGTTGAACTCTATAGACAATGAAGTGATTTCCCTATGGCTGGAAATTGTTTTCAGGGCTTCATTGCTATGGTTACTCTGTCCTGCACTACATACTAGCAATGAGTAGGGGGGGTAAATATTTGAATACCTAAGAAAGAAGATCTGTGCCCCTCTTTCTGTGCAGGCTACAATGAGTGGAGAGAATTCTGTAACCTGCCCAGATTGGAGACCCAAGCTGACTTAAATGTGGCCTTTGGCAATAGGAATGTGGCCAACAGGATAATAGACTTGTATGGGCACCCTGACAACATCGATGTCTGGCTAGGTGGCTTAGTCGAAAGCTTTCTCCCTGGGGCTCGAACAGGGCCCCTGTTTGCATGTATCATTGGAAAACAAATGAAGGCCCTGAGAGATGGGGACAGGTAGGTGCATTATCCAGCTAATTCTTTTATTATTTTTTTATTTATAAAATGGAGATATTGACAAGACGATAGCATAAGAGGAGTACATTTCCATATAATGTCCACCCACAGAGCTCCATATCCAACCCCCTCCCTTGATAGCTTATTTATTCTTTATCCCTGTGGGAGTATGGGCACAGGATCATTGTGGGGTGCAGAAGGTGGAAGGTCTGGCTTCTGTAATTGCTTCCCCACTGAACATGGGTGTTGGCAGGTCAATCCATACTTCTAGCATGTCTCTCTCTTTCCCTAGTGGGGCAGGGATCTGGGGAAACAGGGCTCCAAGACACATGGTAAGGTCATCTGCCCAGGAAAGTCAGGTTGGCATCATGGTATCATCTGGAACCTGGTGGCTGAAAAAGAGTTAAGATATAAAGCAAAACAGATTGTTGACTAATCATGAACCTAAAGGCAAGAGCTAATTCTAATGTCTATAGAGAAGGTAGAAGTCTACATTGGGTCAGATGAATTCAGTCACATCTGGGTTCAAAATGTGCTTCCATTGCTTGTATCCAGACAGGGTATTTCAAACAGTCTCCTCAACTGTACACTGGGCTATTAGAAAAAATAAATACCAGAGTGCACAGTACAAAATCAACTCTTAATAATGTGAGCTGCTGTTGATTTTCTATATCATCTAATCACAAAAGGAGGCAGGCATGCTGTGAGAAGCAAATAGTACTTTCTAGCAGCCCTATAGCTCATTCCAACTCTAAGCCACTGGCAACATCGATGGAAATGGCAGTGGAGTACCTGGCCACAGCACTGAGGTTAAATGCAGGACCATACAGGGTAGAAACCTGCAAAGACACATGCTACCATAGGCTTCCAGCCCTCACCCTTCAATTCAGGCAGAGGGCTGCAAGGCTATATGAAAGGTTGCCTGCTGGGATCAAAATCCAGCCTACATACACTACAGCCTAAACTGACAAAGGAGGACATTGATGTTCTCTTGTTTCTTTTGAATAATCCCTTCACATCCAGTTCTTTCTTTCTTTCTTTCTTTCTTTCTTTCTTTCTTTCTTTCTTTCTTTCTTTCTTTCTTTCTTTTTTTCTTTCTCTCTCTTTTTTTTTTGTAGCTACCATGCTGAGACTTTTTTCTTTTTTATTCTTTCTTTTTTTGAGGATATTTAATGTTTTTTAAAGAGTCTCAGCTAGCTTTACCCTATTGTGCCTTTCCACCTTCTACACAGCTTTTGCCACTAATTTTTCAATGGCAGAACTGCAGTGAGTTAAGAACACCTGGGAGAAGCAGTCACAAGTTCGGGTATACAAAACCATACTTTTATCCAACCTGTTTGAAGTGTTCTGGGATCCAGTACTGTTTTCTCCAACACTCCTTGCATGTGTGCCTGCACACCTCTAGGCAGCATTATGTTGGAAACAAGCCCACAGATAGGAGGACAGACTCTCAGAGGGCTGCTGAAAGTTTCTTGAATTTCTTAACCGGATTATATACAATGGAGTCTCTTTCCAACACAAAAATTTGATTAGAAGTATAGATATTATGAAACTACTTTTTCACATACTAAGGGGAATTGGGTCTCAGATGGGAAGAGGAAAGTGTGTGTGTGTGTGTGTGTGTGTGTGTGTGTGTGTGTATGTGTGTGTTTGTGTGTGTGTGTGTGTGTCTGTGTGTATAAGAGAGAAAGAGATGTTTTTTAGCTTAGGAGCTATTGGGGATTTGTTGATAGCTTTAATATTATGAAAAGAAAGTGGAGTGATTTCCATTTCTCTGATGGGTCCTGGCTAGCAGAGTAGACAGGAGGAAGCTACATGTCTTCAGTACATCAGAGTTTTCTAAAAGTGGAGAGTTTCTTACATGGCTCTTGTTTTATTTTTTCAGTTTAATTTAGTGGTATTTTTTTGCCACCAGCATTATTGCTGGGACTTGGTACCTACATGACACCACTGTTCCTTGTGGTCATATTTTTTTTCCTTTTTCTTTCTTTCTGATAATGGGTAAGCAACAGAGAGAAATAGAGGAAAAGAGAGATACAGAGAGAGAGAGAAAAACACCTGCAGCACTGTTTCACCTTTCTTAATCTTCTTCCCTGAAGGTGGAGACTTGGGGTTTGAACTCTGATTCTAGCATTCACATGATACTGGGTGACGTACCATCTAGCCCCTGACTATTTAAAAATAATGTGATTCACCTAGGGGAAAAAAACAGGTCTGGGAGTAGAGTAACACAATGTTGAAACCATGGTTCACAGGGACTATTCCTTGATGGCTACAGAGCCAACAGAAGATCACTGGGTCATCAAGGACCTTCCTGCTCCTTCTTTTCTGGAGCCCTGTGGACACAGTGCTTGACCTTAGATATCTCACGCCTAATGGTCTGCCATGGACAGGGACAAGTATCAGCACAAATTCACAAAGCAGGATGGTGTTAAGTATTTTTGGAATAGAAAATGCAAGGTGCTGTGGTTTACAGGTCTCTCTGTTCTCCTTCTGTGGAGGTTTTGGTGGGAAAATGATGGCGTATTTACTGAAGCTCAGAGGCAAGAACTGGAACAGCATTCTCTCTCCCGGGTCATCTGTGACAACACAGGTCTTACCCATGTTTCACTAGATGCCTTTCAAGTTGGAAGATTCCCTCAAGACTTCCAGTCTTGTGAGAACATCCCTAGTCTGAACTTGGAAATGTGGAGGGAGACTATACCTCAAGGTAAGGGGAACTACCTATAAATTACTTTGTAGCACACAGATTCACAACAGAAAGCACAGTAGTCACAGCTGGTGATAAATGTGACACATGTGTGCTCAGTTGAGAAAGAATAGAAAAAAACTAACAGGAGTCTCCTAACTAGACCCCCTGCAAAGCGTGGAACAAATGCTGAGTGAAATCTGGGATCCTGTCACAGAGTGAATCCTTGGCACTTGGTCTTCTTGGGTCTCCTGTGGACCTGTCCTGGACCTATAGGATGCAGGAGTGAATGATTATCCTGCTCCTCACATCACTAAATTTCTGTTCTGGGTCTATCTTGTGCACTGTAGGAGTAGCAGCAACCCCTGTATTCTTCAACTATTGGGTTGCCGGAAAAGTCACGACTTACTTTTATGTTTTCCTACGCAAAAATGCATCATGACTTTTCTGACAGCCCAATAGTTCCCCAAACTCCTAATTAGCTGTGACAGCCACCATCACACAGAGGTTTGCCTACTATCCTTGGTGGAAAGGCAAAGTAATCCCTAATTGAAAAGCAGCAGAGCATATAAATAACACATTTCAAAGAGCTAATAGAGCAGCTAAAACTTGGCTATGGTGAACATGACCACTGGGGGATGTAAGAGTCAGTAAATACTGAACTTTCTTTAGGATTTAGTTAAGCAAAGAAGATATTTCAGTTGCAATATGATGCCAGTCACTCTTCCTAAGTGTCGGGCTGAGCTTCATTGACGGGAGACAGACGACCCGGGACTCATGGCTGGGTTGTACGCAGTATCTCTTTATTCATGCAGGACGCAGCATGATCTATACCAAGCTAAGCTAACCCTAAAAACCACAAACAATCTTGTCCTTATAAATATACTAGCCCAGTAGGGTGGGAACAGGATGCGATGCAGAGAGGGTGGAGAGAAAAGTGACTGGTGAAAATCAGGGTATGACAAGGGGGGGGGGGAACAGGTGAGAATTCTACCACTAAACCACCAATGCCCTGGAGAGAAGGTGGTGCTTGTTAACAGAGGTTATGTAAATAGAATACATTGTTATGTAAATAGAATGCAGGGGGGATTAAACCAAATGAAACAGAAGGGGTTTTTAAAGCATACCAACAATTCCCCCTTTCTTTTTAACTAATGGCCATAGTATCAGGATTGTGGGGTGAACAGAAACCTATATGGTACAGTCGTTTTCAAAAAAACTGGCATAAGACATGGAAAACAAAATAGGTGAGCAGCAATAACCAGTGTGATGCCAAGGGGAATGTTTCTTGCCTCAAAGGACAAGGCCTAGCAGGCGAAAGGGCATTTCTTGCCTCTGGGAGTGCTTCATGCCTCTGGGGGCATCTCTTGCCTCAAAGGGCATTTCCTGCCTCTGTGGGCATAACCTAATAAGGGGGGAGAGTTTTCTGACTCTGGGAACAGAGCCTGCAGGCGAGGGGACATGGTCTATAAAGTCTCAAGGCAATTGGCTGAAGTTAGTCTTTGAGAAACACAGCAGCATGTACTAGTAAGTCCGATGGAGGTGTCAGTCCAAAGTAGCTGACCACAGAAGAAAATGCCAAGGGATGAAACGCGGCATGTCTGTCTCGATGGGGAATGTTGGCCACCAGAATTCTGCTTTTCTGTAGAGAGTGATCTTTGGAGTCTGTGAATCTGTTTCTTCAGTTCATGCCAGGTCACATCATTGGTTTCCGGGGGTGTGTTGTAGTCATTCCATCTTGTGAGCAATGTCAGAGAACAGGATCCAAATGGATTTCCAGGAATTTCATTTGAGTAGATGCTTTTTCATGTGAATACTTGACAGCTGAAATTCACTTACTTGTCAACAAAACTTGTAGCAGATTAGAAGTTTACTATAATTGATAACTCCATTATAATTGGAAGTCCTTTCTAGTATGATTTTAAGGTTGTTTAAACAGTTTAAACTCAATAAAATGTGGAAAGGTAAACAGAAGAATAATGGTTAAAAGCCTCAGGCCTGAGAATAATTAACATAATAATTGCACCCATAACTCATACCGTTTCAGGATTAAACGTTTCAGATTTATGTCAAGACGTAAAAAAGAAATCAAAGGAGGGAAAAAAATTTTTTGGATTGTTTCTGGATGTCTCTAGAAATCATGGCTGCATCCAGCATTTTTTTTTAAGTCAATGTCAAACAGAAATTCAGTCATTCAAATCACTCTCTTATGAAACAGATCTCACCATGTAGCATCAAGATTCCCCGGAGGGCGTCCTAGTCCAAAAAGCTCTTCAAAATTCCATTTAGGGTGCTTCTGACTGTTCCTGCTGTATTGCTTCAGGCATCTACTTTTAAAAGCGTCTTCCCATCGAAGAAAGAATCCAATCAGGAGAGTAGAACTAACCACGTGTCTCCATTCTTGGGGTCTACCAGGGTACTGGAGAACGCTCCTCAAATTAGAGTAGTCCTTCTCCATGGGAAACATGCGAGAAGAATTCCAGAAAGTCCCAGGGGAAATCTCCGTACATATCCCAAGGTCTACGATGATGGTCATAAAGAACCAAATTGTGGCCGGGAGCAAAACGTAGTCCTTTTCCTCGGGAAACATGGGAGAGGGAATCCAGAAAGTCCAAGGAGAAATCTCCGTGCATCTCCCAAGCTCTATGATCCCGGTCGTAAGAAACCAAAGTTCCCGGTCAGGGAACTGAAGTGTGGCCCAGAGTAAAATGTTCCAGAGACAGAGAAACTGTCTCATAATGAAACAGTAGAGGCTTTGGCAAACCTCTTCATAAGTAAAAAGGCAACCCATGGTGGATGTGTAGCCAAGTTTACTTATCTGGGCGATGGGCAGGTTAGGTCCCACGTCGGTGCCGGTCTCTGTTTCAGGGCTTATGTCAGTCCCTTGTTCGGGTGCCATATGTCAGGCTGAGCTTCATTGACGGGAGACAGACAACCCGGGACTCATAGCTGGGTTGTATGCAGTATCTCTTTATTCATGCAGGACGCAGCGCAATCTATACCGAGCTAAGCTAAACTAAAACTAACTTGTCCTTATAAATATACTAGCCCAGTAGGTGGGAACAGGATGCAACGCAGAGAGGGTGGAGAAAAAAGTGACTGGTGAAAATAAGGGTATGACAAGGAGAGGGGGTGGAGCAGGTAAGAATTCTACCACTAAACCACCAATGCCCTGGAGGGAAGGTGGTGCTTGTTAACAGAGGTTATGTAAATAGAATACATTGTTATGTAAATAGAATGCAGGGGGGATTAAACCAAATGAAACAGAAGGGGGTTTTAAAGCATACCAATACCTAAGGAATGACAAAGCAAGCCTTAAATCAGATCTTTATACTGCAGTGATTATACTATAGCTCCCAGTATCAGATCATGGAAGTAGTATGTCTCTGCCCTAGTTTGTGCTTGTGTATGCTATTTCTTGCTCCAAACAGGATCCCAAGTTCTATTTAATGATCCATCTTATGTGGCAGACAGTTTCCAGATGCCCAGGACATATTTTTAAAAATAAATGGAGACATATGCACACACTTCACATATCTACACACAGAGAGCACACCCCCCTCAGTATTAATGCGCTAGATGGAGAAGGCAGATAGTAAATATATGTAACTATTAAAAAGTGAGTGATATGCCGTACAGTCATTGGAGACAGCCCAGAGTTGTAGAGTGGAGATTCTGTAAAGTGGGCTGATTGGTTTTCAGGGAAGAAGAAATGGATGAGCTTCTATCAGAAGGAAGTTTGGACACACTCAAGAGGCTAAAGGATCCTCATGGAGGCTGCTAAGAAGTGGGAGTGCAGGTCATATCAAGCTCTGGCTTTAAGGATGTCTTTTCTTCTGAGTTGTATGTAAAGGAGACACATCTGATACACATTGTAGAAACCCCTCTAGATATCTTTGTGAGGACACTTGGGATGCTAAACAGAGCAGGGGCAGATAGTAGGAAGCAGCTCTGAGAAGAAGGGGAGGGGCATATCTTTTCAGAAGACGGAGCATGTGACTTTCTAATGGTTCACAATGGTGGCTGATATGCTGTTATACCATAGGATATGCTCTCAGGGTTCCTAGGAATTGAAAGTTAGTGGGCTCCATATGATTGGGTTTCATGAGTGAGTGTGTCAGGAAGTTGACAGTTCTGTTGAGCACAAGTTAGTGTAAGTGTCTGTTGGGCATACAAGAGGAGGTGAGTGAAAGAGTGAATATTAAGTATGGAATTCACTGGTGGAGTGTAGATAGCATAACTGTTATGCAAAGAGACTGTCATGCTGGAGGCTTCAAAGTCCCAGGTTCACCTGCACCACCATGAGCCAGAGCTAAGCAGTGCTCTAGTAAAAAAAAAAAAAAAAAAAGAAAGAAAGAAAGAAAATCCCTGTGGAAGTATGGAATTCACAGAAAAGGCTGTACACATGGGATTCTAGTGTAAAAACCATCTATAGAAAGTGAAGAAAATAATATGGAGGGGTGCAACTAGACATAATTCCACAGACAGTATGGGGAATAGCTTGCTAAAATATAGGGAGAAAAGGCTCACAACAACATGGAGGACAAGGAGTGAAGATGCTATGAAAGCCATATGCAGAAAGGTCTCAGAAAGGAGGAAGTGACAGGTTGTACTATGCCACTGACCAAAAGCACAATGAAAGCTGAAGTAGCCCTATGTTCAGCAGCTAGGCTCTGTTGTCCACTTTAATGGAAACCATTTTGGTAAAGTGGGGAGCAAAAGCTTGATGAAAGTTCAGTTAAAATACAATGGAAGAATATTCTGGAGAATGCACAGGAGAAGAGCTAGAAGGGTGGGGTAAGAGCATAGTTCTGAGGTAAACCATGGGAAAATGGATTGTGCTTTGGTCATATCTTGGCAAGCCCAGGCAGGCAGAGTACAGTTTAAGATGAGGGTAGTTGCTGAAGTGAATATGCTGACTGCTTGACCTTCCAACATTGCAGGTGACCCTTGTGGCCTCCCAGATACAGTGGAAAATGGGGACTTTGTATTTTGTGAGGAATCTGGAACGCGCATGGCAGTCTATTCCTGTCGTCATGGATTTGAGCTTCAAGGGAAAGAGCAGATAATTTGTGCCCACAAAGGATGGGACTCCCAGCCTCCTGTGTGCAAAGGTCAGTCATTTTACAGTGATTTAAAAGAATATTACCCTTAAAATCTTCATTTTTCTAATAGGAGCTCATGATAAGTATCATTCATAAAAAGGGGATTCTGTGAACATAGTTACATTCCTTGGGATCAACAATGACATAGCTCCTTTTAGTTCATCATGTACTTAATTTGACAATTTCTATAGCATGAGGGTTAAGAAAACTACATTGAAATAGCCTTAGCAGGACAGTATAGGTAATTAATTAGAAAGCAAACATGGCCACTTATAGGGAAATTGCTGTAATGAACTCCTTGGACTAATTTTTCTAATGGAACAAACAGAAAATATTTCCACTGGAAGAACTGGTATGGACACAAGCCTCCACCCCATAGCAGGTCACTTCCAGGAACTTCCTTTCACATAGTGCCACTGGACCTTGTTCATGTTACTTCTGCTGAGCTGTGGGTTTGTAACTAGAGACATGGGAGCAGTTCTCTTAGTCACTCTGTGAGAAGTTCCCCTGAACTTGTACCTTTAGGGAGCTTGGAATGATATCAAGGGTCAGGGTGTTGAAATAGCAACGTGTGAAGGGGTTTCCTACTGAACTATACTTTGAAACATAAGGAGTCTCTATGCTCTATTCTACTAAGGCTTGGAAGTTTGTTGTTAGAACACTTTTAATATCTGATTCATTCTGAAAAGATCCCATAAGGAAACCTAGAAATATTCATTACTGTTCAAGGAATAGCAAGGAAGTGATTTTATTTTATTTTATTTTTTTTTGCTTTTTTTTTTTTTAATTTAAGAAAGGATTAATTAACAAAACCATAGGGTAGGAGGGGTACAACTCCACGGAAGTGATTTTAGTAGCTGGAAACATAAGTGTGCTACTGATGGTGAAAAACTGAGCTAATGATTGTAGTCATTTGAAATATAGATCAATCACCGATATAAACCATGTTTCTATAGGAGATAAGCATTAAAAATTAGTTTATCTAGGGTTACTTGTTATAAGCTATGGTTAACAAGGCAATAGGAGATGAACTCATGACTTAGGTCCCTGCGAAAAGTGGAGGGACATAGCCATGTAAAAACTGAGGCGCGAAATGCAAAATAATAAAATGCAAAAATAATAAACTAATAATCACTTGAAAAAATTTTCTTTTACTGGGGGATTAATGTTTTACAGTCCACAGTAAATACAATAGTTTGTATATTCATAACATTTCTCAGTTTTCCACATAACAATACAACTCCCACTAGGTCCTCTGTCATCCTTTTTTAGGACCTGTACTCTTCCCACCCATCCACCCCAGAGACTTTTACTTTGGTGCAATACACCAACTCCTATCTTAAAGGAGAGACAGAAGCACTGCTCTAGCACCCTAGAGTTCTCATGGTGCTGTTTTTGATAATCACATACGGTGCCAGAGCTTGGATTTGGGGCTTCATGTGTGATGATGATGCAAACACTCTACCCAGTGAGCCACATTCTGAGCGCAAGATCTATGCAGTTCTAAGCTAGCTGGTCCTAGCCCTTTGTTAGGTCAATCACAGTAAACTGTGCAGACACTCTGAACTCAAGGGTGAGTGGGGAGAAAGGCCAAACACTGCTCAGATGGCATATACCCCAGAGGGCTATCATGATAAATGTAAAGTATCCAGGGGTTGTCCACAGCCAAGGGCCTGGCTTTACTTCTTTCTTCTCTACTCCTTTCCTGAGGTCAGTGATCCTGTAGGTGCTTATCTGGCTTTTCTTGTCACAACCTGCTGACACCCTTATCCAAGTGAATCTGCATGCACACACCTCACCTTGCTTTCCCACCAATTATTTCTCTCCCTGCATTGTGGGATGCAGATGGTGCTTGCTCTAGGCTCAGAGCTCTCAAAGAGAAAGCATCATGTGCCCAAAGGCCTTGACACCATTAACTGTGGTAAAACATTTCTTAATAGCTTCATAATAGAAAGACAATTAGCAACAGCTCCAATTCACTGTGCTGCTCTGAGCTCAGGACTCCATGTGCCTGCAGTCCTCACAGCATCTTGTTAGTACTATTTCTATTGTCATTACTATCACCAATGTCAGTAGAAGCAACTTTTCTCTCTAAGGGGGCGTCATATTCTAGATGCTCTGTGGGCTTCATCTTTCAGGCATCACCTGTGACTCACAGCACCCTTGAAATCCACATAATTGTTCTACTTTGTACATGAAAAAAAAAAATTCGGCTCAAGAAGCAGGCATCTCCTGGACCTCTGAATCAGGACCAAACCCACTACCTCCAGCCCATAAACACTTGTCTATCTGTATCAGCTAGAGCCAAGCTCAAAGTCTTTCACTGACCTCTCAGCACAAAGTTCCAGTGTTCCTGCTATCTGGGGCCATGACCTATCATGGTCTGCCAACCTGTACAGGTATTCAGCTTATATTCCCAGAGAGCGCTTTTCTTCCATTCTCCCTTCCATTTCCTTGCTGGTAGCATCAAGGACAGGTGTGTTTTTCAGTGAAGCTGTGACTATAGTGAAGTACACATTTAATTTGAGTCTCTAGAGCAAAAGAGCAGTTGAGAAAAGGCTCTTTTTCAGTATTTGTAGTACATTTTACATTTGCACAACATTAATTTAGGAATACACACAGACATGTGCTTTCTTTTGACATTTTAGTGTTGATTTCTGAGTTGGTCAGAAATGAAGCATTATTTGAATGTATACATCAATTTATTTTTTATATTTATTACAGTTGTGGTTATTATTGTTGTCATTGTTGGAAAGGACAGAGAGAAATTGAGAGAGGAGGGTAAGTCAGAGAGGGGGAGAGAAAGACACCTGCTGACCTGCTTCACCACCTATGAAGTGACTCCCCTGCAGGTGGGGAGCCGAGGGCTTGAACCGGGATCCTTTCACTGGTCTTTGCACGTCATGCCATGTGTGTTTAACCCGCTGTGCTACCACCCAATCCCCTTTTATAAAAATTATCTCTATTTATTGGATAGAGACAGCTAGCAATTGAGATGGAAGGGAAAGACAGATAGGAATAGAGGCAGAGAGACACCTGCAACATTGCTTCCCCCTTGAAACTTTCCCTCTGTAGATGGGGTCAGGGGCTTGAACCTGGGTCCTTGAGCATTGTAACATGTGCACTCAATGAGGTGCACCACCACCTGCCCCCTATCAATTTACTTAGAAGCAGAAACCTCGGAAATTCGGTAATATACTATATTTTAGGGAGAATATTGGGCAGACAATCTTCATGCATAGTGACTTGCCCACATGCTCCAGAGCTGCAAGATCAGAATCAAGTTAGGACTCCTGACTTCAAGCCCAACATTTATCTAGGTATCTGGAGGCCAATCCCAAGTCCTGGTTCTCAGAGCCCATGGCCCTATTTAGAAATGATCTCTTGAGAATATGTTGAGATAGGCTGGTCACCATAATTCTCTACTTTAATCTACCAATGTCCAGCATATGAAGTCCTAGTCAGTGAGGATCATGCCCCACATTCCTGTAAGGATGTTCTCCATCCACATATGAGAAAGACCTGCACTATCTACCTGGTAGTTGAAATTTCTCTTTTTCCTGGCTAGGGAGCAGGGATTGGACTCTACCCAAAAGAGCTAGGGAGACCCTGAACTCTGTGCTCTCTTTGCAGACATCAACGAGTGTGAAGATGTGATGGACCCTCCCTGTCACTCATCTGCTTGGTGCAAGAACACAAAGGGCAGCTTCCAGTGTGTGTGCACAGACCCCTATGTATTGGGGGAAGATGGAAGAACATGTGTAGGTAAGGCCATGCTCCCAGGAGGCTCCTGAAGGGCAGGGGTTGGTGTGTATGATGCTACATACTCAAGGATAAGTGAAGGGTCTTCTCACAGTCATGCTGTAGCAGGTGCTATCTTGTGCATGTCCAGTCTGCTATGTGGAGACCTGTAGGTGTTGACTGAGGTTGGAAAAGGGGCATGAGCAGAGAACACAAAGGCCCATACCTAAGCCAGGACTGGTCAAAAGACAAAATTTGTGAAATATACAATATCAGGCACTGCTCCAGCCTGTGAGCTAATTTCATCTCCCAGTTAAATATCTCTGTGCAGGAAGCACTACATACAAAGAAGAGGGGTTACGTGATTTGCTTAGGATCACACAGTAGAGCTGGGATTTTTTTTAAATTTTATTTATAAAATGAAAACACTGACAAAAACCATAGGATAAGAGGGATACAACACCACACAATTCCCACCACCAGAACTCCATATCCCATCCTCTCCCCTGATAGCTTTTTCATTCTTTATCCCTCTGGGAGCATGGATCCAGGGTTATTATGGGGTGTAGAAGGTGGAAGGTCTGGCTTCTGTAATTGCTTCTCTTCTGAACATGGGCATTGACAGGTTGATCTATACTCCCAGCCTGTCTCTTTCTTTCCCTAGTGGGACAGGGTTCTGGGGAAACTTGGCTCCAGTACACATTGGTGAGGTCCTCTGCCCAGGGATGTCTGGTTGGCATCATGGTAGCATCTGGAACCTGGTGACTTAAAAGAAAGTTAACATATAAAACCAAACAAATTGTTGACTAATCATGATCCTAAAGGCTGGAATACTGCAGATGAAGATTTGGGGGTCTCCGTTTTATAGATAGCTAGTAGGCCTATTTTACTTATATTCCAAAGAGCCTATGACTATACTAGTTTTTTTTTTTTTTCCCTGAGCCTGAAATCTGATATGCAGGTGGATCCTAGTTTTGTCTGGGGAGATGATGTTATGGCTGGAAAAGGGACTAGAAAGCTGAATCGAGGAAGAGAGTAGCTCCCAAATATGAGAAAGATATATAAATATTGTTGACCATAAAGCCCATCAATTTGATATGATCTGGGGCCCGTATTCAGCTTAGGAGCCTATGTAACTTCTGCATCCCTATAGACTTGAGCTCACATTCTGTGGTCATCAGTAGGAACATTCCAAGCTGCCCCAATATCAGGACCCATCTTCCTCAGGTCAAAGGTAGAGTATGTTGTCCAGTCTCCTTTTGGAACATTCTCTACTGTTGTTGATCCACATTGAGGGCAAGGTCCGATGGGGGCCCACATAGGGGTCTATATTGTTGTTCCTGATAGAGATGACTGGTAACAATGAAGAGAGTGATCTATTCGAGGTTTAGGCCCATTATGTTTGTTTGGGAATCTCAGGACTCCCTGACTAGAGCCTCAGAGCTAGGATTCTTAATTTGGCTTCTGGCCTCTACAAAATACAAATTATCCACCAATACTTGTCAGAATGACAAAGCCTATTTTATTTATGCTGATATAGTAAGAAGACAGATCTTACTATTTAACCTAGCTAAATTATAAATAAATAGAGATTTATAGCCTTGGGCAAACCCATAGGGCCAGAGTAAGAAAGTACCAAGAACACTTAGTCACATTATTAGTGTGAATTGAATAATCCCACACATGACTAGTGTCCTTTGGGTGGCTTATACTGAGACTCAGAGGAAGGGGAATTTCAGGGAACCTGGGCCAGGCTCTGGTCAAAGAAGTGGTCTTCTCTACAGGTTTCTTCACTTGTAAACTACTAAGATTAGCCCCACTCTCTACCCCAAATATTTACCAATTATCTCATATGGCAGGTATGAGGCACTGGGGTGGAAGTGATGAATAAAAATGAACATGGTCAGGACTGGGCAGTGGTGCATCTGGTTAAGTACACATATCACCAAGCACAAGGACCTGAGTTCAAGCCCAGTTCCCCACCTGCAGGGGGTCTGCTTCACAAGTGGTGAAGCAGGTCTTCAGGCGTGTCTCTCTCTCTCTCTCTCTCTCTCTCTCTCTCTCTCTCTCTCTATATATATATATATATATATATATATATATATACCTATTCTCTCTCAATTTCTCTCTGTCCTACCTAATAAAATAAACAGGTAGATAGATATAAATACATAAGTAAACTCTTTGAAAAAATGAGCATGTCCAGTCCAGTAGAGTGAAAGGGATGAGCCAACAGCCACATGAACTCACAGTAAGATTCTAACCACTTAAGTTGAGAGCTACTAAGGATATCATGACCTTCAGGTGTGTTTAGTGGCAGCGGACCTGCCTGGGAAGTGTAAGGAGAACTTTCTTCAGGAGTTAAGAACTGAACTGAGATATTCAAGGTGAACAGCAAGGAGGTTGTGAATAGAGGAGGAGTGATAGATTCAAAGACCATATATCAGGTTGCTCATGATGAAATAAAAAGATCATATGGCAGGGACAAGCTGGTGGTTCACCTAGTAGAGCGTGTGTGCTGTGTGCCAGAACCCAGGTTCAAGCCTCCATCCCCACCTTTAGGGGGAAAGCTTCACAAGCAATAGAGCAGCACTGCATGCACCCCTCTTTTCTCTCTCTCTATTCCTCCACTCTTTTCATCTCTATTTTTCTGTCTCTCACAATCTATAGAAAAGAAAGAAAAGGGGAGTCATGTGGTAGTGCAGCAGGTTAAGCGCATGTGACGCAAAGCAAGGACTGGTGTAAGGATCCTGGTTCAAGCCCCCAGCTCCCCATCTGTAGCGGAGTCGCTTCTCAAGAGGTGAAGCAGGTTTGCAAGTGTCTATCTTTCTCTCCCCTTCTCTGTCTCCCCTCCTCTCTCCATTTCTCCCTGTCCTAGCAAACAATGATGACATCAAGAACAACAACAATAACTACAACAATAAAACAACAAGGGCAACAAAAGGGAATAAATAAATACATATTTTAAAAATATAAAAAAGAAAGAAAAATGGGCAAATGCCCACTGGGAACATTGGAATCATTCAGGCACTCAGCCCTGGAAATAATCCTCATGACTAAAAAAAAAAAAAAAAAAATTATAGCTAATTAGAGTGCATTACAGAATGAGGGGCAAACAGTATTCAATAAAAGCATTGTGAAGCAGACCTAGCTAGATAGATAGGATTTTTTTTTTCAAGTTGTTCTATCAAGCAATGAAAAAAATCCTTTAATTTTTAAAGAAAAAATATAACTTGTGCAAGTTATACAAGTGTCGAGAGGTTTTTCAGGATCTTTGCATTTGAAGAATACTGGCAGGGAGATGCCTGCATTAGACAAAGTCAAAGATAAAGTGCCAGGTTCAGCATGTACTGAAGAGGAGAACTATCACCACTCTGGTGAGATATTTAGAAATGGAGAATGTGGTGGTGTGTTGGGTAGGAGAACTGAGTGCAGGAAACATCAAAACTGGCCTTGAGAGCTGAAAAAGAACTGAAGCAGGGAACCAGCCAGATTGAGTTTGGGATAAAGAACCTGATTGGGGTGTGCATGTGTGTTTAGTGAGACAGTTTGCACAGACTTACATTTAAAATCTATTTAAAAAGATCAATTTTGGGAGTCGGGCTGTAGCGCAGCGGTTTAAGCGCAGGTGGCGCAAAGCACAAGGACCGGCATAAGGATCCCGGTTCGAACCCCGGCTCCCCACCTGCAGGGGAGTCGCTTCACGGGTGGTGAAGCAGGTCTGCAGGTGTCTATCTTTCTCTCCTCCTCTCTGTCTTCCCCTCCTCTCTCCATTTCTCTCTGTCCTATCCAACAACGACGACAACAACAATAATAACTACAACAATAAAACAACAAGGGCAACAAAAGGGAATAAATAAATAAAATAAAATATTTTTTAAAAAGATCAATTTTGAAATCAATTAAATTTACAGCATATGTTCAATGTCCTTGATAGGTTGTTAGAAACTAACTTTAAACAAACATAGAGCAAAAGCAGTTCTTCAAGTAACACTATATATTTTTGCTTTAACAGATCTTTATCAGATCATTTTATTGAGGGTTTAATGGTTAATTGTACATTTGTTGACACAGGGATACAATTTCTCATCACCCTGTGATAGGTGTCTGTAAAACACTCTCACCCCAGTGAATCAGGCGGTAGCACAGCAGGTTAAGCGCAGGTGACACAAAGCACAAGACTCATGGAAGGATCCTGGTTCCAGCCTCTGGCTCCTCACCTGCATGGGAGTCACTTCACAAGTGGTGAAGCAGGTCTGCAGGTGTCTATCTTTGTCTTCCCCTCCTCTCTCCATTTTTCGCTGTCCTATCCAATGATGACATCAATAACAACAATAATAACTACAACAATAAAACAACAAGGGCAACAAAAGGGAATAAATAAATAAATAAATATTTTTAAAAAAATACACTCTCACCCCCACATAAGTCCTTTTCCACCATTATGTGGACTCTCTATGTGGCCTCTCATTATGTGGCCCCTTTTTATCACCTACCTTCCCCTCCTTTCCCAGAGCTCTTTTCTTTGGTGTGATATACCACATCCAGCACAAGTTTCATTTTGCATTTTCACATTCTGTTCTTGTTTCTTAAGTTCCATCTATGAGTGAGGTCATCTTGTATTCATCCTTCTCTTTTCAGCTTATCTCAGTTAAAATGATACCTTCATGTTCCATCCAAGATGAAGTAAGGCAGATAGCTTCATTATTTTTAACAGCTGTACAGTATTTAGTTGGAGACCTATGGGGATTTTCCCACCAATATCATAACAACATGGCATTATTTAAGGACCTGCTATATGCAGAGGAAGAATGAAGCCTAGTAAATATTTTGGAGAGCACAACCCTAGAGCAGGGGCTACCTGGGCAGGAAGAGTGTTCCTGAGTACCTGCAAGCAAACATATTGGATGGAATCAGGAGGCCCAGTCTGAGTGTCAGTGGTACAATAGACAGTGGCTATGGTGACCCAGAGAGGAATGGATGGGAGGCATATAGAAATCCCCTGCTCCTCTTCCCTACTCTTTAGAAGCCCTGACTCCAACTTGTACTGAAGTGGTTAGCCAGCGGCTAACCATTGTCCAAACCCAACTCTCAGGGATGGGAGGTGGTGGGTGGTGTGGGCAGGGAGGGGTGAGAGGGGGCTTCCAAAACTCAAGGATCCTGCTTCCCTGTATCTCTGCC
This sequence comes from Erinaceus europaeus, assembly GCF_950295315.1. Taxonomy (NCBI): domain Eukaryota; kingdom Metazoa; phylum Chordata; class Mammalia; order Eulipotyphla; family Erinaceidae; genus Erinaceus; species Erinaceus europaeus. The sequence continues at coordinate 41,306,002 of NC_080164.1, read as the reverse complement.
TGTGCTCCTCCTCTCTGCTCCTCAGCTTGGGAAAACTGTGGCTGGTTTCCTGGCTGATCTCTTGCTTAGAAGCTCTTGTTCCTTGGCCAAGAGTCAACCCTTCATCACACCCTCCCTCTGCCCCCTCCAGAGCTTTCTCTGCCTGTAAGCCTATTGCTTTCTCAGCCCCTGGCTTTATTCCCAATGTTTCCTCTCTTTCATAATTTATACTTTCTTTAATTGAAACTAGATCACTAGATCATAGAACACCACTGAAAATAGTCTTTGCATTCAGTTTTTTAAATAAAATGTCTGGAATAACCATTCAAATGCAGATTAGCTAGGTAGCTAGGGGTTCATACACATTTAATAGAGTGGAATTCATCTCTGCTTTCTACATTGATTGTTATAAATCCTAGAAAGTTGATTTCAGAAACCCAAGAGGTAAACCCTAGGGCCTACAAACAAACACTTGGACTTGCAGTCACGTCAACCCCAGGAACATTTTTTGCACTTTCTGTAACATTTATCAACTTGAAATGATTCTATAAAACCCTGAGGAGCCCTTTTGCTTCTACCATCAAACCAGGGCATCATCTCTCTGCCCTGCCTGGTGTTTGCTCAGAAATCTGCACAAAAGGCCCCTCTAAAGTCATATTTCCGTACTCTACTTCCCTGTGCTGCCTGATCCTGGGTGATCAGGAGAAAATGCTGGAAGTCATAAGCTCACAAGGTGTGAATCTCTAGGCAGCAGTCTACTCCTCCCCCAGTTCCATTCTCCTGTTCTGGTGGCAAGTTATTCGTGTCCATGACATAAATGTATGGGCTTAATTTTGTGAGACTGCAGGTAATAATGGAAGAACTGGACCACTTTGTATCCAGGGTAGTAATTATACTCTCTTTCTTGGCCAATTTGTCTTGTGGGGAAAGGACAATTTGTCGGGGACGTTTTCTATACAACTGTTAATTTAAGGTCATGCACACAAATGTAGACTTCTCTTCCATCCTCTTGAGGCCAGAAGCAGACAAAGTAATTCCCTGGAATAGCAGCCAGCAAGGAGCCAGTGCTCAGTATGTTAGCCCTGATCTGCTTATTTTGTTTTAATATTTTGTGGCAAAGGGCACTGAATTTCTGAGCGAGAGTAGCCATGACAAGCACTGCAGGTGGAGATTAAATAGTTGGCATTTACTGCCTTATAAATAAGTAAAGGGAAGTCTGAGGTATCTACAGGGTTGTGTCTCCTGAATCCTCACTCCTTATATCACTTGTGACTGACCCTCTGTGCTGCTCCTAGTGTCATATTACCTCTCCTTACACATTTCAGTCATTTGTGGGATTAAACTCACTTTATGCACCTCATTTTAACTTGTTGGTCACTATTAAAACTTCATCTCCTAATGCAGTCACTCAGAATTATTGGGTGTTAAGCATTCAACATGTGAGTTGGAAACAACTCAGCCCACAAGGAACTTTGCGGTGACATGTGTCATCTGAACTGTGCATTATCCAGTACTCCTGGAAGAGCTGGATTGGAACAGATCCAGGAAGAAGACCTTTAGAGTCTATCACCCATCCAAGCCCTGCCCCTCAGAAGAAAAATGAAGAAGGTCCTTGAGGAGATGTATAGTTGTTTTAGTGAAATATTTGGAGCAGGAAGTTTACTTATCCATCCATTTATCCTACAAACATTTTAGGAGTTTCTGGAATTGAGTTGATTGAGCCAAAAGGAAAATCCCCCCCCTTGTTCTTTTTGCCTCAGTGCCTGCACTCCAAATCCACTGCTCCTGGAGGCCATGTTTCTCCATTTTTGTTGCCCTTATTGTTGTTATTATTGTTATTGCTGTTGTTGGATAGGACAGAAAGAAATCAAGAGAGGAGGAGAAGGAAGAGAGGAGAGAAAAATAGACACCTGTATACCTACTTCATCACTTGTGAAGCGACTGCCTTGCAGGTGGGGAGCCGGGGGCTCAAACTGGGGTCCTTGTGCTGGTCCTTGTGCTTAGTGCTTTGAGTGCTTAACCCACTGCACTATCACCCAACCCGCCAGTCCTTACCTTCTTTATAGACTCTCCCCACTCACCCTGTGCTCAGAGACTAAGCTTAGTTGAAATATTGAAAACAGTCACTCTGTTTTAAACAGTTGCTTCTGGGAAGATTCACAACCCACAACCTGAGTGCTTCTTGTAGTCCTGTGGGAATGGGATGGAACTCTCCCCCTCTATCATGATGAGGGCTGTCTGCTGAGCAGACTTACCACTTCTTTTGATTTGGCAGGCTCACTTATTGGTTGCATTCTTGCTGCAGACTCTGGAAGGCTCCCAAAGGCATCTCTGGTCTCTATCATACTCAGTGTCCTATTGGTGTGTGGCCTGGCAGCTCTCACATGGGCAGTGATCTGCAGATGGTAAGTCCTTGACCATTAGCTATTATTTGGACATGAATTAATTTCCTCTCCTGGTACCAAGGAGGCTATAAGGATACTGCTTTATTTTCCTAAATCATTCCAGATTATCGGCATCCCAGAGTCTGTCTATGTCCAAGGCTATTTAGAACAGAGTCTTAAACATTTTGGTTCTTTCACTATGATTTTGATAATAGTAGCAGAATGATCATCTGTGTTTCTCAGAGAGTGTCAGCCATCTCTGGATGAAAATTCAGCAATATAGGATTCTTAGTTGCATTAAATGATTGTATAGAATTATTTTAAAGGTTTTTTTAATATCTAGTTATTCCCTTTTGTTTCCCTTGTTGTTTTATTGTTGTAGTTATTATTGATGTCATTGTTGGTTAGGACAGAGAGAAATGGAGAGAGGAGGGAAAGAGAGAGGGAGAGAGAAAGATAGACACCTGAAGACCTGCTTCACCGCTTGTGAAGCAACTCCCCTGCAGGTGGGAGCCGAGGACTGGGATCTTTAATGCTAGTCTTTGAGTTTTGTGCCACCTGCGCTTAACCTGCTGCACTACCTCCCAACTCCCTGTATACTATGGACAGGCTGGGAGTATGAATCAACCTACCAATGCCCATGTTCAGCGAGGTAGCAATTACAGAAGCTAGAACTTCCACTTTCTGCACCCCATAGTGATCCTGGGTCCATACTTCCAGAAGAATTCTTCTTCTTCTAGCGTTTGCCCTTCTTCCGTAGCCAGTCAACAGCATCAGGTTGAGCCTGATGTAAAGTTTCGAGACCTCCTTTGAATCTGGAGAGGTGGCAGTCGTTGACTATGTGGGTCATAGTCTGTCTGTAGCTGCAGGGGCAGTTTGGGTCGTCTCTGGCTCCCCAGCGATGGAACATAGCGGTGCACCGGCCATGGCCTGTTGGATAGCGATTGCGGAGGGCCCAATCATAACGTGCTAGGTCAAAGCCGGGTTGACGCTTGCAGGGGTCTGTGATGAGGTGTTTGTTCTTTACCTCAGCTGACTGCCAACTCTGTTTCCAAGAGACTGGAACAGAGAAGTTCAGTGTAGGCGTAGGGGACCAGATTGGGTGACGAGATGTCAAGCATTGAACAGGGTGGGCGAAGATATCCGTGTATATTGGCAGGTCCGGTCGAGCGTAGACGTGGGAAATGAACTTAGATGATGCCGCATCCCGACGAATATCTGGCGGGGCGATGTTGCTAAGAACTGGCAGCCATGGAACCGGGGTGGAACGGATGGTTCCAGAAATTATCCTCATGGAGGAATATAATTTGGAATCGACCAAGTGGACATGGGAGCTACGGAACCATACTGGGGCACAGTATTCTGCAGTGGAATAGCATAATGCCAGAGATGATGATCGTAGTGTGGAAGCACTCGCGCCCCATGAGGAGCTGGCCAGTCTTGCAATGATGTTATTACTCGCGCCCACCTTTGCTGCAGTTTTTATGAGGTGTTTGTGAAATGACAGAGTGAGATTGAGAGTAACGCCAAGATAGACTGGCTGGGCTTCATGCCGGATTCTCGTATCGCCAAGCTGCACATTAAGTGCACGCGAGGCTGAGGCATGGTGTAGATGGAAAACAGATGATACCGTTTTAGCAGTGCTAGGAATTAGTTGCCATTTTTTACAGTAATCAGATATCAGAGACATGTCTTTCGTGAGTGTTTCCTCAAGGATGTCGAACTTGGATGCCTGAGTTGCACAGCAGATGTCATCGGCGTAGATGAACTTCCTTGAAGAAGAATAAAGAATAGGAAAGCTTTCAAGGGAGGGAGTGGGATATGGAATTCTGGTGGTGGAAATTTTGTGGAATTTTACCCCTCTTATCTTATGGTCTTGTCCATGTTTCCATTTTATAAATAAAAATTAAAAAGATAGGTAGACTTTGATTAGGGAGTAAATATTATTTCAGAGGTTTCTTGGAGACAGAAAGGTATCTATGGATTCTTCAGTCATATATTCCCCCTTGAAGGCAAACTGCTGGGAAACTGGGGGATTTATGTTGAACTTTTATGTTAAAATATATAAAGGTCTCACTATGGAGACCTTCAGAGATGAGATCTGAGCATTTTTTTAAGCTGTGAGGAAGTTATCTGGGGGAATTTCAGGGGTCCTCTGTTTCTGAGGAGGCAGAACTTAATCTCCATCTTCACTCCACCCTGCTGCTTCTTAACTCTCATTTCTTCAGTGTCCTTGGGGCTTCATTTTCTAACACACAGTGCTTATTTTAAATGGAAAATATATGAAAAGTAGCACACAATGGGAATGAAGTTACAGGTTTCTGATGTGGCCCATTCATCCCATCCACCACCAGCTCCATTCATACCTGGAAAAGATCCTGCATCATTTCTGTCTCTAGTCTGTCCTCTAACTGTGGGTCTAATTGAACAGCTAGGATGTCTCTGTGTGTTGAACCAATAGTCAGCCTCATACAGGATATACTCTGATATCTGCTTCTACTGCCTTATGTGCAGGCACTCTTGACTGTGGCTTTCCAAGTATGGAGATTCACAGACTGACTGTAGACTATTTGCTGGCTTTAGTACTTCTGCTGTGCTTCTCATCTCCCTAGAGATGGAATAAATACCACATTCCAGCACCTTCTTGGGGCTTCTTGGCACATTCAGAAGTGACTGCTATTTGACCTGAGTGGGACTTTCCTCTGGGTTTCTACATATCTAACAGGAGCAGATTTCTTTTTGAACATTTTAATGGGGGTTAGTGATTTACAATATAATCGTTGACACATAGGTACAATCTCTCATCTCCTCATGATAGATGTCTACAAAATAATCTCACAACCAGCTTACGTCCTTTTCTACCAGCATGGATCAGAACCCCAAAAACAGCCCCAACCTCTCCCTCCCCTCTTTCTCCAGAGTCTTTTGCTTTGATGTAATACATAAAACCTGATCTAACTTTTACTTTGTATTTTCCCTTTCTGTACTTGTTTTTTAAGTTCTGCCTATGAATGATACCATATGGTATCTATGCTTCTCTTCTTTTGCTTATCTCACTTAACATGCTTCCTACATGCTCTATCCAAGATGAGGCAAAGAATCACCAATACCCAACCCTTAGCCATGAGAGATCACAATTGCCTGTACTAGATCTCTTCACTAGAGAGCACTAATAATCTGATTTCATTCTGAGGAGCTGTAAAGGAAAGTTCCTGAAATTGTGGCCTGCTCTGTTCCACATCCTACTTGCTGAGACATAGTGATAGAACCTGAACCTGAACCTATATTCTTTATCTCCAAGACCCTCTGCTTCCACCAAGGCTTTACTGGATATAAGAATTTCAGATCTACTGGTAGTTGTATGAGAATACTAATGATGAGTATACTATATGCTGATGTGGGTTTAGGTTTAAGATCTATCTACCACAGAAAGTATTTGGGTAACATACTTTTTTTTTTTTTTACTTACGCAGAGGATTTTTTTTTCATTAGTGATTTAATAATGATTAACTAGATTGTAAAATCACAAGGGTACAATCACAGTTCTACACAGTTCCTACCACCAGGTTCTGTGTCCCATCCCCTATACCCTCCATTGGAAGCCTCCATTCCTTTTTCTTTCTCTTTCTTTCTCTCTCTCTCTCTCTCTCTCTCTTTCTTTCTTTCTTTCTTTCTTTCTTTCTTTCTCTCTTTTTCTTTCTTTCTCTCTTTCTTTCTTTCTTTCTTTCTCTCTCTCTCTCTCTCTCTTTCTTTCTGTCTTTCTTTCTTTCTCTCTTTTTCTTTCTCTCTTTCTTTCTTCCTTTCTCTCTTTCTTTCTTTCTTCCTTTCTCTTTCTTTCTTTCTTTCTTTCTTTCTTTCTTTCTTCCTTTCTTCCTTTCTTCCTTTTCTTAGTTTTCCTATTCTAATCCCTCAGGGAATATGGACCAAAATTCTCTATGGGGTGCAGAAGGGAGAAAGTCTGGCTTCTGCAATTGCTTTTTCACTGGATATGGACATTAGCAAGTCAGTTCATACCCTCAGCCTGTTTTCATAAAAGATTCATAGCTGGGGCTGGGTGGTGGCACACCTGGTTACATTAGAGTGCACAAGGACCCAGGTTCAAGCCCCAGTTCCTACCTGCAGGGGGAAAACTTCACAAATGGTGAAGTAGGGCTGCAGGTGTCTCTCTATCTTTCTTCCTCTCTATCTCCCCCATCCCTCTTGATTTCTGGATGCCTCTATCCAATAAATAAAGATAATACAAAAAAATTAAAATATTTTCTAAAATAAAAAAAAAGATTTGTAGCTTCTAGCCACACCAATGTACTAAGATAATACTGTGTGGAATGTCTCTCCCCCCCAAAAAAAAGAATTTTTTATTATTCCTAACTGCACTAAAATCAGCTGGAAATTTTGTGTCAGGTGCTAAGCTGAGGAATATCACTGCCTCATCTCAGTTTTCTGTGGGTGCTATATGTCTGATACTTGCTATGAGCTGGAGTATAGCCTCCAAAAAATTATGGGTTGAAGTTATGAACCCCAGCCCCTCAGAATAAAACCTTATTTGGAAATAGGGTTGTTGAAGATGTGTTTACTAAAAATGAGATCATTGGAACCCATCTCAATGACCCATAGGAGTGGTATCCCTTTTAAAAGAGCACCTCTGCTCAAAGATATAAACAAGAACACTATGTAAAGGACAAGCAGAAGTTGGGATGATGTTTATACAATTCAAGAAAAACAAATGATTGCCAGGGATCACTGGAAGTTAGACAGGGTTTTAAGTAGATTATCACTTGTGACCTTGAAAGGAACTAGCCTGTCTGAAATTCTGATCTCAGATTTCTGCTCCAAAACTGGGGAAGAATGTGCTTTTGTATCCAAGACACCAAATTAGTGGTGGTACTTTGCTTCAACATCCAAACAAATGTAGTACTCCTGAGTAAGGGAAATATAATGTTTATGCAAAGGATTTTCATGCCTGAGGCTCTGAAGTCCCTGGTTCAATCCCCTGTACCACCATAAGCCATAACTGATCCATGCTTTGGTCTCTGTGTGGTTTTATCTCTCTCTGTACCTCTTTCTCTCTCACTAAAAAAAAAAATTGTTTTTACAATATCTATTTAGAAAAAGGAGAAATCAGTACACCACTACTATATTGTATCTATTTTCAGTTTACATACTGAGGGGAATAGGGATATTGCCACTTGCCCAAGGCTAATAAACTGTAGATTCCTAAACCCACAAATGCCCTGGAGCTGAAGGTCATGTAAATAGTATTAAGCCATCTTGCCTCACTGCAGAGTTGGCACTGGCACAGGCATGGTAATATACATGGGGGCTGTTATTTCAATTAATCATTGGCATTTAATACTGAACTTTCAGACACTGTGGCTTTTAGGAGAAGTTATCTTAAATTAACCTTAAGCAGTGTCTCTAGTTTAAGATAGGGTCAGTGACAGGAAAAAAATCTCTTTTGGGAAACACTTGATCTTAACATCTTAGGCATTGGGGCTGGGTGGTGGCTCACCTGGCTGAGTACACATATTACAGTGCACAAGGATCTGGGTTTGAGCTCCCAGTCCCCACCTACAGGGAGAAAGCTTTGCAAGTGGTGAAGCAGTGCTGCAGGTGTCTCTATATATATCTCCCCTCCTCCTCTCAATTTCTGCCTCTATCCAATAAATAAAGATAATAATAAAAAAGCTTAGGCATTAACCAATAATAACTTAATAATAATAAATGTAGGTATTACCAATAATTAAAGCCCTCATCTAACCATGAAATAAATTAAATGATAAAAAATAAAATAGATCATAGACACATACATAGACAGCCTCAAATTAGCTAGTTTCTATAATTGTATCTACTAAAAGTTCACATTGTGAAAAAACATATTAGTATAATTTAGTCTCCCTGTACAATTTTATATTTGTAAACATCTACATTAAACATCTATAAGTTTGTCATTCAGAAGAATAGTATGCCTCTGTAACCCCACACACATACATAAAGAAAATAACTATTTTATTTTAAGACTGACAGATGTAGATGAACTAAATGCCTTTCTAAGGAAATCTAAAATATAATAGTCTGCTACACTTGACTTTAAACTCTGGAACCTTAAAAACCTGCTACCAAGAAGGATTTTGGTTACTTTCTCACTTTGCTGAACAACATGGGAAGACAAGTGGCCCAGGGACTGAGAAATGGGGAAAGCACCAGACTTGCATGCTTGAGGACCCAAGTTCAACCCCTGACATTACGTGTACCAGATCATGTTCTCCATACTCTCTCCACCCCCTCATAAAACAATAAAATTAAATTTAAAGAAGGAGGAGGAGGAGAGGAAGAAGAAGGAAGAGGAGGAGAAGGAGAAGAAGAAGAGGAACAGGAAGAGGAATAAGGAGGAGGAGGAGGGGAAGGGGAAGGGGAAGGGGAAAAAAGAAGGTGATACTGAGTGTGGGACAGCCTGGTAGCTGTGACCACTCAGAGTAGTTCTGTGTACACCTACTGTAGGAACTGGAGGATCGGCATTACCCAAACCACTGCTCCTCAGAGTCCCTGTCATAGGAGTTCTGGCTTTACCAGTTATTTCTTCTAGAAATGTTTTTCTTAGTAGCTGCTGTGTTGTGTTCAATCAAGAGCAACTGTCATAGACAAGCAGCCCACCCTTCTCTTTGTATCTCATCATCCCCAGCCTCAGGATATGTATATGTATGTATATATGTGTGTGTGTATATATGTATATGTGTGTGTGTGTGTGTGTGTGTGTGGGAGGGGGGGGGAGAGGGAGAAAAGTCATGACTTTGTAGCATAGAAAAATGCATCATGGTTTTTCTGACAACCTAGTATGCATACACATATGGAGGGTATATGTATATACCACTTTATGTAGTGTGGCATACTTTCTATATTATGTAGGGAAATAGAAATCACCTGAGAAAAAAGGACAGATAGAAACAAAGGTAAAAAAAATAAAAAATGCCAATACACAGAAGAGTCTAAAAGAGACCCCAACACAACCTCTGCCATATTCAAATGCTTAATAAACATTAATCTCCACCCGCTTGCAGAAAGCTACTTTGATCTTTCTCCTTGCCCTCATTTTCTACCCAGCTTCTATTTAAAGTATATGGCTATAGATATGGGGACAGTAACTATTAATGTGAACATTTCAATTAGAAATATGCAGAAAGTAATATATTTTCACTTAAACTCTGATTAAGAATTAACCATATTATTTCAACTCCCTGACTGATTTTCTTGACACTACTAAAATATACACTGTACATTATTTCACTGAAACTTTATTCACCAAAGTGACTTTTTGTGTGTGTGGCTCTCACATTGAAATGATTTATTAATCAATTTTTTGTCTGTGCCTATTTTGCTAATTAATCTTAAGTCAAAGTGAGAATGAAATAATAGGCGGTGAAGCAAGTGTGCAGGCATATATATAATGTGCTTCCAATTGCTAGTGATGAGAAACTCTTTGTAAATTCCTAATTGATGATAGCACTAGGCATTTCATTTACTCTAATAAGGAACTCTTATATTTCTGCTCTAATGAGACTCTGAGTGATCTCCTGGATGAGGTCCAGTCAACCGAAAGACCAAGATGAGAAGCTGTGAATTTTAGTCTTACTCCCATCCAGGGCCCTGTGGAATGCAGCAAGGGCAAGAATGTGTAGATAAAGGCTGGAAATAAGGTTAAGAAATGATTCAGTCTATATCAGGAAACCTTCATAAAGTCCCAATAAGTATGTGGGATCCAGAAAGTTTTCAGATTAATAAATAGTTCCATGTGCCTGAAAGGTAACACACCCCAAGTCAACTGAGAGGGGAATTTCTGCACTTGGATACCTGCTCCTGTAGTGGCAGCTATGTGGAGATGGAGGACAAGAATGGAGCCTTGGCTTACTATGAAACAGCCCTTATGGAGAAATTCAGGCTAAAAATATACAAGAGCCACAACCAAGATATACAGTGAAGGAAGATGGTCTCCATGCAGCTAAAGTGCATTATGCTTCCAGGTTCAGAAAGCAAGAAAACACTAAGGCCATGCCTTCCTTTTCTGTGCATTGCACTCCATATAGGATGAGACAAGGGGTCAACAGTATTTTTACTGCTCTCTCCTCATATCGATCTTGACACATTTCAGCATGTTATGGGAACTAATGTGGATAGTTCAATGATACTCAAAAACAAATTAAATGTTCCAAAGTTCCCTGCAGATCCATCTGCCCATGTATGGATCTAAGGACCCTGCCCCTGTAGAAAGTCCTTATTTTTAGATTAATTGCCCACCAGAAAAGGCTGGGATGCCAGGAAAATGTTATAATCAAGACAGATCTTGTTAGCCTCCAGCAGTTCTTGGTCAAAAACTGGGTCATTGCCATTCTTGTCATCTCCAATCAGTGAGCGAGTTATGAGAGAGAGAAGGGGAAGCATTCCCAGCACAATGCCAGTCCAGGCAGTAGCAGCAGTTCTTATACCCTAGCCTTTGGAAGCCCCATCAACCAGCCTTTAGCAGGGTAGGTGGCTTATTTGCAAGCTCAGTCTTCTGACTGCTGTTGAAATTGACAAAGCAGCTTCTGCTTTTTGCAAAGAAGAGTCACTGTCACTTTTGTGCAGTCAGTATATAGCTTTTTTGTGTGTGTCTGTCAATTGTCTGTGAAATCTTGGGACTTCTCATCTCTCTTTTTATAGCCACCAGGGTTGTTAGTGGGGCTCAGTGCCAGAACTATGAATCTACCACTCTTGGTGGCTATTTTTTCTTTCTGATTTTTTTTTCTTAGGTAGGACAGAGAGAAATTGAGAGAAGTTGTAGAGACAGAGAGAGGGAGAGGAAGACACCTGCATACCCTGCTTCAAAGCTCATGAAGTGGACCCCCTGTGGGTGGGGACCAGGGGCTTGAACCCAGATCCTTATGCTTAATAATATATGCACTTAGAGTGTGCCACCACTCAGCTTCATGAAGGGGCTCCACTCAGCTTTCATGAAGGGGTTTCTCATCTCAACTTGGTGATGGGATTGGGAGCCCTCTACAGCACCTGCTTCCGCCTATACAGAATCCACAACCAACCCTGTATTCCTTGGAGAGTGAAGTATTAGGAAGTGTGGATCTTGTATCTGGAACCCTGAGGAGAAACAGGGGAAACCTGTGGAATGCATTTCTCCTCCTGCTCCAATAGATTCAGGACATCAGCCACAAATGTTGAGTGGTGAATGCAAGTTTCTGCTTTCAATATTAAAGAGAGAAAGAAAGAAAGAAAAAAAAACCTAACTGTTGCTTACACTGTAACTATAGATACAGACCATGTACTGGCTCCTGATACATATTTTTGTTGATCATGTTAGTTTTGTTTGCTACTTATCTATTTTCCTTATGTAGATCCTAGATTTTGGTTATTGCATTGAGGGACTGATGAAAGAAGTCTCAGAGCACCTCTATTTTTTTTCTTTCTGGTTCCAAGTATGTGACCAGAATCCCTTGTGTCAGCCATGTAACCATAACCAGGGCCACACCTATACCTTCAGTGGGATCTTAGCCACTCCCAGTTCCTACTTTGCTGTTTCCTCTTCCAGATTCTGCTTCTGGTAGTTTATCATTTCTGAAGTGTCCTTAATTTTCTCTACCCTTCAGACTCTACCTATCCCTTTCATTGGGGGGGGGAGAGATAAATAAGGGGGGGGTAAAGACAATATGCAGGTACATTCACACAATCAGACATATGCATTCACATGCATAGGTTCACATGTGTACATGTGCAAGTTCATGGAGAAATCTAGCCCTTTCTACAGTTGGGAACTCAGAAGATTATGCTCCACACATTGCTACCTTCTCCCCAATCCCACGGGCCTATCATAGTCCCTTAAGGATGGAATACATCCTTAAGGATGGTAGAGACAGTGAGAAAAATCACCAGTCATTCCTGAGGACCTGAAGGATTGGTCAAAGCTATAACCCATAGAAATGTGCCCACTTTCCCGTATGCCTCTCCCAATCCATATCAAATAATATTGCATCTGCCGATCACAACCTAACCAATGCAACGATTGCCACCTCAACATGCTTCACTTCAGACTGTGTCCAGAGACTTCACGTGTGGAATGACAACCCTTCAGCTTCATTACTCGGGTGAGACCTTTCCTTTCATAGTATACTCTAATTCCATCTCAGGTGGTTCACTTTCTAACAAAGTCCCAAAACCTAGATATACACCAATTTCTGTGAGAGAGAGCATATGTATCCATAAACTACCGCAAAATACCTGAAAGCAGAAGTACACTAGAGTTTGCAGTGAGTACCCCCCTAATACTTCCTCTCCACTATTCCAACCTTTGGGTCCATGATTGCTCAACAATTTGTTTGGCTTCATATGTTAACTCTCTTTTCAGTCACCAGGTTCCAGATGTCATCAGGATGCCGGCCAGGCTTCCCTGGACTGAAGACCCCACCAATATGTCCTGGAGCTCCGCTTCCCCAGAGACCCACCCTACTAGGGAAAGAGAGAGGCAGACTGGGAGTATGGACTGACCAGTCAACGTCCATGTTCAGCATGGAAGCAATTACAGAAGCCAGACCTTCCACCTTCTGCAACCCACAACAACCCCAGGTCCTTGCTCCCAGAGGGATAGAGAATGGGAAAGCTATCAGGGGAGGGGGTAGGATATGGAGATTGGGTGGTGGGAATTGGTGGAGTTGTACCCCTCCTACCCTATGGTTTTGTTAATTAATCCTTTCTTAAATAAAAAAGAATTTCTTTCTGTCTCTATTCAATAATAAATACATTTAAAACATTTAAAAGAATAAAGTTGGATTAGGGCAGAGAGTAGCTCCCAATCTTGAAGAAAATCTATGAATAACTGTTTACCACATCTATCTGACCCAGTGCCCACATATATTTAAATTTAGCACAGGAGGCTGTGTACCCTGAGTCCCTGTCAGTCTGAGCTCACAGTTTATGGTCCCAGATGGGGAAATTCTAGGTTGTACTCATTTCAAAACCAGTCTTCCTCAAGTGGCAGAGTAGTATGACACAGTCCCCCTTCAGAGAGTGGGGCAGTCCATAACATTGCTGCTTTATAGTGAGGACAAGGTCCTGGAGAGGGCCACAAGATGGCTTATGCTGATGTTCCTGATGGAAATCACCTGTTTATGATGGAGAGAGGGATCTAGTAGAGGTCTAAGCCTATAATATTTGTGTGGGAATACAAGGGTTCCATAACTGCCCTTCTGGAAACTTCTATGGCTGCCTTCACTGGCAGCAACTGCTACACTTCCTCCCAACGCATCTGTGGCCTCAAGTTGTCCTAACACTCTTGGAGATTCTCAGAACTCCTGGAATTCTGATTCTGCTAGTGCAGAGCTCCAGTCCAGATTTGTTCCCATCCCAAGAACTCCTAGCAGTTAGAGAGGAGAGGAGAGGAGAGCGGTCAAAGGCCAGAGATATTTGGTGGGTGGCTTGTGGTTACCATCATATAGAGAAGCCCTTTCTGCTGAGGTAACTGAGCCTAGTCAAGACTCACGCTCTCCACTATATATTTCTTTTTTTTTTAACTAGTGATTTAATAGTGATTGACAAGATTGTGGGATTAGAGGGGTACAATTCCATACAATTTCCACCACCAGAGTTCAGCATCCCATCCCCACATTGGAAGTTTCCCTATTCTTTAACCTTCTGGGAGTATGAACCAAGATCTTTATGAAGTGCAGAAGGTGGGAGGTCTGGCTTCTGGAATTGCTTCTCCACTGGACATGGGCATTGGCAAGTCAATCCATACACTCAGCCTGTTTCTATCTTTCCCTAGTGAGGCAGGGCTCTGGGGAGGTGGTGTTCAGGGCACATTGATGAGGTTGTCTGCACAGGAAAGTCAGGATGGAGTCACGATAGCACCTGCAACTTGGTAGCTGAAAAACATTAAGAAATAAAGAAGAATGAATTGTTTAACAATCAGGAACCTAAGGGTAAAAATATAGCAGATGAGATTTGGGGTCTCCATTCTGGAAGAATCGAGGAAGTCTATTTTAGGTATATTCCAAGGGACCCTTGAATTTACTAATTTTTTAATTTATTTTTTATTTAAGAAAGGATAAATTAACAAAACCATAGGGTAGGAGGAGTACAACTCCACACAATTCCCACCACCCAATCTCCATATCCATCCTCTCCCCTGATAGCTTTCCCATTCTCTATCCCTCTGAAGCATGGACCTGGGGTCATTGTGGGTTGCAGAAGGTGGAAGGTCTGGCTTCTGTAACTGCTTCCATGCTGAACATGGACGTTGACTGGTCAGTCCATACTCCCAGTCTGCCTCTCTCTTTCCCTAGTAGGGTGGGTCTCTGGGGAAGCGGAGCTCCAGGATACATTGGTGGGGTCTTCAGTCCAGGGAAGCCTGGCCGGCATCCTGATGACATCTGGAACCTGGTGACTGAAAAGAGAGTTAACATATGAAGCCAAACAAATTGTTGAGCAATCATGGACCCAAAGGTTGGAATAGTGGAGAGGAAGTATTAGAGGGGTACTCACTGCAAACTCCAGTGTACTTCTGCTTTCAGGTATATATTTTGCACTAGTTTATGGATACATGTGAACTTATGCTCTATCTTATGGGACTTGGTCTATATCTAGGTTTTGGTACTTTGTTAGAAAGTGATCCCCCTGGGATGGAATTAGAGAATACTATGAAAGGAAAGGTCTCACCTGAGTAATGAAGCTGAAGGGTTGTCATTCCACACCTGAAGTCTCTGGACACAGTCTGAGCTGAAGCATGTTGAGGTGGCAATCGTTGCATTGATTAGGTTGTGATCGGCAGATGCAATATTATTTGATATGATTGGGAAAGGCATGCGGGAAAGTGGGCCCTATCCTAAGGTTCCAGGACTGGGGAAATATAGGCTCTATAGTGGAGATGTGAGGTTCCTGCTATCTTAGGGTTCAAAAAGACAATGGATAGTTAATGTTATCATCACATTATTTGGTAATTGGGTTAACTTTGAAAAGTCCTTTTGTTAGAGTTTGCTGTATAGTACCCAGTATCTTGTATATAGCTGTGCCACTGGTTGCTTCTGATCTACTTGGTCTAGGCTTTTGAGAGAGCCCACATATCAAATACACAGCCTATATATTAAAAATACTCAGTCTGTGTTTTAAAAACTTCGAGACATACAATTAATTTTCCCCCTCTCATATTAATTAACTAATGATTTATATGACTACACTTTTATAGGAGTGTACATAAACACCATTCCCACCACCAAAAAACTGTGTCCCATCACCCCCACCCACCCCCACCCTCCACCGGCCCAGGAAGCCTCATGTCTACCCCTCACCACAGGATTTTTACTTTGGTGCCCTACTTTCAATTTATTCAGATCCTGCTTTTAGTTTCCCTTTCAGATCTTCTTTCTCAACTTCTGTTGATGAGTGGGATCATCCCATACTCATCTTTATCTTTCTGACTTAGCTCACTTAACATAATTCCTTCTAGCTCTGTCCAAGATGGGTCAGAGAAGGTGGGTTCATTGTTCTTGATAGCTGTATAAATTTACTAATTTTTGCCTGAGTCAGTTAGCTAGCATTCAGGTAGGCTAAAAGTATTGCCTGGGAAGATGGTGTCAGAGTTGGGAATATGACTAGAAAGCTGGATCAGGGCAGAGAGTAGCTCTTTAATTTGAAATCTGTTGAAACTCAAAAAGTTGTATCACAGTGAATCACAGGGAATAGCAGAAACTTTCAAAGAAGAGTCTGGCCTGGGTTCTGGCTCACACCAAGCTCCTGCTATAATGAGCCCTAATTGTCAATCTGCTGCTGCTAAGGAATTCACAGAACAGCACCCCTTCTTTATCATGGAGAATACTGTAGTCTGCTGACAAGCAACTCTGAACTCAGTGTGATAGATCAGTTTCTGCCTAGAGTCAGAATCTCCTGCTCACACTCATGACTTCCCTACCTTCTTATAGCAGTGCCCCAGTTCTCTACTTCCAAGTAATCTCATGTTCTGAAGTCCAGCAGCACATAAATTTGTGGGACACTGTTCACTTAAGCTGCACTCCAGGGCAACTCTGAGGCTCCAGGACTATACACTGTGTGACATTTCAGGTATTCTTGAGACAACTGATTGAAAGCACAAGCTTGAGAAAGTGTCTGACTTTTCTTTAGAGCCACGCTACCACCTTCTTGGTCCATGGATTTACAGGACCTGAACACTGACTTTTGACCCAAGTTATTACCCATAAAGCTGGTGACCTGGCTGTGGGATCTGCAGACCATCCTCTTCCATTATCTTTCCCTCTCAAGATGGAGTCAGAGATATCCCCAGAGTGCTCACATGAATGTTCTGCATCCCACTCAATGTTGGAGAGGCTCCTTCTCCAGCACTCACCTATTGGCTCTCCAGATGGGTTCTGGTGCAGACCTGGAATCATGGCAGCAATGTATAAATGCTCTGTTCTTCAGATGTCTTCTTCCCCTGGGAGTGGGGGTGCAGTGGGAGTCACACAGTAGAAAGGAGTCCTAATCATTCAGATTATGGCACTGCTCTCAAGAAGTAGTCATCAAGTCACAGTGACTTCAGAAGTAAAATATACCTGTGACACACACAGCTTCTTGCAGGAGTGTGTGTCCCTGGTTGTCCCACTGAGTCTGTATCACCTCTGAGAGGCTTCCTCTGCTGGGATGTGGGTGCTAAAGAGAAATTCCTCACATTCATCATGTCCTAGGTAGCTCTCAAGTGGAGAAGCTCAAGTTTTGCCATCAGATTGACCCATCTCACTGAATTCTTCTTACCCTCCTTCCCTCCCTAGATTCTATCAAGAACCCCTTCTCCCACTAGGTTAAAATTGGGCTGATAACCTCGACTTCCTGTTAATTTTTTTCCCATCCAAGCTTATTGCTGGGACTCAGTGCCTGCATAAGGAACCTGCCTTTCTTAGTGGTCAATTTTCTCTTTCTTTTTTTAAAAAGTATAATAGAGACAGGTAAAATTAGTGTGGGAGAGCGAGAGAGAGATATCCACTGCTTATGTGTGAAGCTTCCCCTTGCAGGTGGGGTCTAGAGACTTAAATCCAGATCCTCATGCATGGCAGCTTTTGCTCTTTGCCAGCTGTGCTACTTACCACCCCTCCCTGTTAATTCCTCATGTCAAAAACAACATAGCCCACGTATCTCACCACCTTGTGCCTCTCAGCTTAAAAGATCTATAGACCTGTAAGGAAGGAGCAATGTGTTTTTAAAAATTGGAAGAATGTGATAAATACATTTACTTATCCTCTGTGGATAGCATTTGTATCATAATTTCAACATTAAAAAAAAAAGGAATGAAAAAGGTAAAAAAAAAATCTCACTACACTGACCCTCTAATGATAGAAAACTCTTTGTGTTTGCTTGTTGTTTTTTTTTTTTTTTTTTTGAAAAGATTGTTTATATTCCCATGCTTGTCAAATTACTTTTTCTGAGAACTTGCTATCCTCCAAAGATCAAGGGCTCTGGTGCTATGTTAAGGGGGTTGTCACTGCATCTTAGGACATGTTTTTGAAAATATTCAATATCACAGTATTATATTGTGTCTTAGGAATAGTCCAATCAAACCCACTTTAATACTATGACCTTGGTTGTCATTTCTGTCATTCACACAAGGGGGGTTGATAAGCAATGAGACATTGAATTATGTGATGTAGGATCTCATTAAATACCCCACCAGGGGGTAGACGTTCATCTCCCAGCTGTTCTTCACAGAAATTTTACTTATCTTTTCTCCACCAATTTATTTATTTGAGTTACTTAAAAACTGTCTGTTTTGTAGAGAGATGGATTTAAGAACCCACTGAAATGTCCTTTGGGAGTTAAATCCATTGGGCCCCTTTTAGTCTCCTACACTCTGTGTCAGATGAACTCAAGCAAGGTTCTATCTAACCTTTCTGAGCACCAGATGCCAGTAGACAGTCTTATCTCCTTTCCATGACTATGCAAGATGACAGCATTATATATATAGCTCTGTACACAGTGAGTACTCACTACCTACTCCATTCATTGTCATTAGAAACCAACCATGACTACACTAAATTTTGCAGGCGGTCTGTTTTGTTTTGGAGAATTTCAGGTCCTGAAGAGAATGAAGCAGTGCTTGACGAGGGGAGACAGCATAATTGTTATACAAAAGACTTTCATGCCTTGTAGAAAAATGAAACTAGCCCACCACCTAGCACCATATATAAAGTCAAATCCTAATGGATCAAAGATCTGGATATTAAAACAGAAATTCTAAAATTTATAGAAGAATACATCAGTGAATATTGCAGGATCTTCATGTCAAAGATGTATTTGGAGACTCAACTCATGCGCATGGGGAAAGAAAACAAGAGTAAATAAATAGGATTACATAAAATTAAAGAGTTTCTACACATTGAAAGCAAAATACACAAGGATAACCAGGGAGCCCAGTAAATAGGAGAAAATATTTTCACAACACACATCCAATTAGTGAGTGATATCAAATGTCTATATAAAAATAGTGCAGATATTAGAAGAAGTAAAAAATATCCCAGTTAAAATTTTGAAGCAAAGAACTAAACAGACAGTTATCTAAGGAAAAGATACACATAGCTCACAAATGAAGAAGCACTCCACTTCAGTTATCATAAGAAAAATGCAAATTAAAACTATGCTAAGGTACCATCTCACAACCTGAGAGAATGGCACACATCAACAAACACAGGCCCTTTGGAATTTAACTAAAATATGCCTACTAGCTATCTCCAAATTAGAGGACCCCCCCGCCAACTCTTCATATGCACTATTCCAGTCTTTAGGTCCATGATAGGTCAACAATTCGTTTGGCTTTATATGTTAACTCTTTTGTCAAACACCAGGTTCCAAATGCTAGCATGATGCCGACCAGACTTCCCTGGACAGAGGACCCCACTAATGTGTCCTGGAACTCTGCTTCCCCAGAGCCCCACCCTACTAGGGAAAGAGAGAGGCAGACTGGGATGGTATGGATCAACCTGTCAACGCCCATGTTCAATGGGGAAGCAATTACAGAAGCCAGACATTCCGCCTTCTGCATCCCACAGTGACCTTGGGTCCATACTCTCAGAGGGTTAAAGAATAGGAAAGCTATCAGGGGAGGGGAGGGGATATGGAGTTCTGGTGGTGGGAATTGTGTGGAGTTGTACCCCTCTTATCCTGTGGTTTTTTTCAATGTTTCCTTTTTATAAATAAAAAACTAAAAATAAATAAATAAATAAATAAAGGGAGTCGGGCAGTAGCACAGTGGGTTAAGTGCACCTGATGCGAAGTGCAAGGACCAACATTAGGATCCCGGTTTGAGCCCCTGGCTTCACAATTGGTGAAGCAGGTCTGCAGGTGTCTATCTTTCTCCCCCCGCCTCTGTCTTTCCCTCCTCTCTCCATTTTTCTCTGTCCTATCCAACAACAAGGACAACAATAATAACTAAACAATTTTTAACAAAAGGGAATAGTAAATAAATATTTTAAAAAATAAAAATAAAATTGTATAAAAAAGAATTCCATATTCCCAGAGGGGTAAATGTTAGGGGAAGATGACTAGAGGACTCTGAACACCAATTCCATCAGGATCTGGAGAAGGGAGCTGAGAAGGAAGGAAGTAGTAAGTGTAACTTAGAAAGAAAGAGAAAGGGGAATGGATCTTGGTGCAAGGACCTGGGTTTGAGCCCCTGGCCCTTACCTGTAGAGGCAAAGCTTTGTGATTGGTAAAGCAATTTGTAGGCGTCTCACTTTTGTTTAAAAAAAGTGTTTTTAATTATCTTTATTTATTGGCTAGAGACAGCCAGAAATTGAGAGGGGAAGGGAAGATAGAGAGGGAGAGAGACAGAGAGACACCTGCAGCCTTGTTTCACCACTTATGAAGCTTTCCCTCTGCAGGTGGGGACCGGAGGTTCAAACCCAGGTCCTTGAACATTGTAACATGTACTCAACCAGGTGTGCCACCACCTGGCCCCCTTGCAGGTGTATCTCTATCTTTCTCCCCCTCTACCTCCTCCTTCCCTATCAATTTCTGGCTGTCTCTAGCCAGTAAATAAATAAAAAATAATTTTAAAAATTATAAAAAGAAAGGGAGAGAA
Source organism: Erinaceus europaeus (assembly GCF_950295315.1). Lineage (NCBI taxonomy): Eukaryota > Metazoa > Chordata > Mammalia > Eulipotyphla > Erinaceidae > Erinaceus > Erinaceus europaeus. The sequence goes on along the minus strand of NC_080164.1, from coordinate 41,285,548 downwards.
GCAGGGTCATAGAAAAAATAGGCAAATATATAATAGTCATCCCACATCTGTGAGCTTGGCAGAACTAATATAGTTTCCAATGCAGGGGATGGGGACACAGAATTCGGTGGTGGGAAAACTGTGCAATTATATCACTGTTATAATTTTATAAATCATTACTAAATCGCTAATAAAAATGAAAAAAGAATAAAGTAGGAAGGGATGACAAAAGGTGAAACCTGGACTGGGTGTGGCATATTGCAACAAAGCAAATGGCTCTGGGGAAGGAGGGAAAGAGGCAGGATGAATGGACATTGGGGTCCTGGTGTGTCTCCTAGACTCCAGTCTAGGAGAGATGAGAGGCTGTGCCTATGTGTTAAAGACTGTACTATAAACCATTAAACCCCCAATACAATTTTTCAAAGTCAAGAAGAAGAAGAAGAAGAAGAAGGAGGAGGAGGAGGAGGAGGAGGAGCAAGAGGGGGAGGAGGAAGAGGGGGAGGAGGAAGAGGGGGAAGAGAAGGGGGAGGAGGAGTGGAAGGAGGAGGAGGAAGAGAAGGAGAAGAGGAGGAGGAGAAGGAGAAGAGGAGGAGGAGGAAGAAGTGGGAAGGGGAAGGGGAAGAGGAAGAGGAGGAGGAGAAGGAGGAGGAGGAGGAAGAGGTGGGAAGGGGAGGGGCAAGGGGAAGAGAAGAAGAAGGAGAAGAAAAGAAACCTGTCTTCTCCATCTCTCTCCAGATCTTTCTTTTCTCTCCAAACTGAAATTCTGTACCCTTCAAATACTGACACCATTATCCTTGGCACTCCCTTTTACTTTCAGTCTCTGTGGATTTGACTGTTCCTGGAACCTCATAATGGTGAAATAAAATAGTGTCTATCTTTTTGTGGGTGGTACATCTCATAAAGATTATTATGGCATGTGTCAGAATTTCCTCCTTTTGTTAGGCTGATATTATTCCATTGTATGGTTAGAACACAATTTATTTATCTACTTACCCATCTATGAGCTTGTGCTGCTTTTGCAAATGATGCTGCTGCATTTAATATGTTGCCATATTTGCTGCAGGTCTTTGTGGCGATACTTCTTATGGTTTTGTTCCACACAGGCAAACTTTGGCTCTTGAAAGGAAAAGAGTGTCATTGAAAGCAATCATCAAGTCCTATATTTTGCCCTAAATACCAAGTTAATCCAGTGTCATTTACTGTATAAGTAGAAAGGGAATAAGCAAATAAGCACACAGCGCAGACACCCCAGTACTTTCTAAGTAATTATTAAATACAGGATTTGTTCCAGACCCTTACACACTAAGCACACACTCTTCTTTTTTTTTTTCCTGTTACTTTGTTCTTTTTTTTATTTAAGAAAGTATTAATTAACAAAACCATAAGGTAGAAGGGGTACAACTCCACACAATTCCCACCACCCAATCTCCATAACCCAACCCCTCCCCTGATAGCTTTCCCATTCTCTATCCCTCTGGGAGCATGGACCCACGGTCATTGAGGGTTGCAGAAGGTAGAAGGTCTGACTTCTGTAATCGCTTCCCCGCTGAATATGGGCATTGACTGGTCGGTCCATACTCCCAGTCTGCCTCTCTCTTTCCCTAGTAGGGTGTGTCTCTGGGGAAGCTGAGCTCCAGGACACATTAGTGGAATCTTCAATCCAGGGAAGCCTGGCCAGCATCCTGGTGGCATCTGGAACCTGGTGATTGAAAAGAGAGTTAACATACGAGGCCAAACAAATTGTTGAGCAATCATGGACCCAAAGCTAGGAATAGTGGAGAGGAAGTGTTAGGGAGGTATTCACTGCAAACTCTAGTGTACTTCTGCTTTCAGGTATATATTTTTTCTAAATAATCAGACTCAAACAAGGTGGAAGTGAGGAGTCTTCTGAACTGCTTCTCTAGGACATGTGAAAAGACATAAGTTCAGCTGCCTTCCACTGGTCTCTGTAGGACAGAATACATCTCACACAACTTCTTTACTCCTCATTTACAGTCATAAGAATCCTGACTATCAACTTCCAGATTAACCAAATGTAAAACAAGAGAATTTACTATAATATGTACATTGTGCACCACTCTCTTGTTGTGCAGAAACTTGTTTTATTCTTTCTTGGAATTTACAAACTTCCTCCCAAACACTGGAAATTAGTGTCCATGATGTTCTAATGATACCACCTTCAACTTCTGCTATTCAAAGTTCTTAGGGTCTCATATTACTAGGTTTTGCACTGGATACTGTGAGAAACACTGTTTTCTCTGCATAATCATCATGGTGAGGGAAATGGGGTACCTGCAGTGGACTGTCTTGTACCCCAGCATAGAAGGGAGGAAGAAGAAAGAAATCTGACACAATAACAAGAGTGAGCTCAAAAACTGTGAAGGCTAGAAGTTGCAAGAAAGGCTGTTGGAACATGAACTGAGAGCTCTTTGTAGTATTAAAGCAATGTACTCAGGGTTAACAAGTTGGGCTGTATCTGGAATAGGAATGGCTGAGGGGCTTCATTTCCTTGATTGGTAGGAGCAGAGGATCATAAGATCTGCCATTCTAGGTCTCTAAAAACCTTCCAGCTCTGGGACAAGTGTCCCCCAGGAGAGGTCATCTGAGCCCAGAGGTACTGCAGAACCACACTGTACTTTCAGAGACAACTGCAGACCCAAAATATTGAACTGGAAAAGTGAAAACCCTGGGAGTGACATGGGATCTATGGGGATTTCAGGACTGTCAAGAAAATTAGTTGGAGTAAGAGTCTAAATGCCAAGTCCCACAAACAGTCACATTAATTCCTGGGAAATATGTAGCTTCTGCTGAAGAGATGTTGAAGATAGCATGCGATCTGTCATTATTTTAATTGAATAAAATTAGACACCAGGAAGAAGGAAGAAAAAGGTATAAAGAAGTCAGTTGTATAAATGCAGAGACTTCTCTGAAGGAATGCTGTATTAATATACTGATACCTTGCTTCTTTCCAAATATAAAGCATAATGCCTTGCAGGTTAGAAGCAACAGAGGTTTTCTGTCAATTGCCATTTCAATGTCAGGTGTAGGCTGTCTTATTCCTCACAGTGCTCCTCTCTGATGTATTCCTACCCTCTGTTTAGTGTCTGTTATCTGTGTGCTGGGACTCTTTCTACAGGTCAGATTACTAGTTCAGTAAGAACCTCTTAAAAATATGTCATACTCCTCAAGTAAAGAAGTGCCTCACATCTAGAGTCTAAGCTTGACTTTCTTCATTACTGCAAATAAATGAACCTCAAAACACAAGTTATCTCACATGACACCTCAGATTGAACAATAATAGATTATTACTCATAAAAGTTTAATGCCCTCCAGCCCAGATGGAAATAGAGCCCAGTGAAGAGACCCAACGACCCATTGCCATTCTTACAAACAGCCCTGGATTCTACAAGTGCAGCTCTGGGACATGAGACTATGTGGTGTATATAAATAAATGTGAATGCACAAGCCAGCCTGCCCTCCTGCCAGGTGTGTAATAGGGATGAATCACCATGCTGACTAGCACTGTCAGAGCATCCAGAGTGCAGCAGAGAGAGAGAAGAAAGGCACCTGCCTGATAAGGAATTTGCTTCAGTAGCTTGGGTCCCATTCAGACACCGAGTGATAGACATGCTCACCAGGGTGAGCTCCAATGTGGCCTCATTCTGCATTTCTCAGAAGGGCATCAGGTCACCCCTTTTGAAAATCCCTTAGTGACTCCTCACCTACAGAGCTTCCCCCCTATCAGTTTCTAATGACCTGTACCTGAATCATTTCCATACACTTAACAGGAGGGAGAAATGCAGTAAACAGCATAGAGGTTTACACACATTCCTCATTGACCAAATGAAAATTCCCTTGACCTTCAGTCATGCTCTGCTTATCAATCTGTCATCTCTGATCAACTGCATCAGTCAATCCTCCTTGTCATCGACTTGGATCCCCCATCATCAGATAAACAGAACTGGGAAAGAGACAAATAAAAAAAACCAGCACCATAGATCCTCATTTGAAAAACCTATTTATCCTCTGGCATCCTGATGAATTTTCTTAGGTTGATTCCACTTTTCTGTATGAAGAATAAAGGGTGTTTTAATACATGTGGATTGCAAAGGTACGTTGCAGACACAGTGGTGCCAAACCAAAAGCTATGACCTATTTGAGTTGTGCTATACCTATGCCCATTTATGATGGAGCCAGGAGATGCTCAAATTATAATGAATTAGATGCTACTAGATGGAATACATACAATTTTTAGAAATCCACAAGGTAAACTCATTCGCTTCAATATTAAAAATTACCAATATGTGACTTTTAGACTTTTTGATTAATAAGTGACTTAGACTGCATCGGAAAAAGTTTATCTAAAAACAAATTATCACTTGCTTTCTTAAAAAGAGCATTTCAGAGATCTGTGTGTGTGCATTTCCCTGAGTACTGTGATAAGATAAGCTCTCACTAGTGGTGCAGTTTCATAGTGGGAGGTGATTCTTTTTTTTTTTTTTTTCACCCTCTGAAGGCATGCTAGGAAGAAAAGTTAATCACTTTCCAATGGGACTTAATGACAGATAAGCCTAGTACAGAAAGAGACAGGAACCTGGCATCTCCCATAATGGTTATTTTGCAGAAAAAGTAGCTAACTATGTCTTAAGTCTTGCCCATACCACTTCTGCCTCAACTTATGTGGGTGTGGGTGTCTGCTTAATGATAAAAACAACCCAAGGACACAGCACAATCAATTGTTCTGGGAAAACAGTTTTTATTCTTTTCTCTTGACTTCACTTTGGTGCTATTCCATATTCTTTTCAAAGTCTGTGCTTTTCTGCATATTTGCCTAGTAGGCAGATGTCTGTCTTATGAAAATGATAGTCTGAGAGAAAATAAACCACATCACACTATGACTGGCTCTTCCTATGCCTTGTTCTCACTCCATACTCCACACTCAGGGGACAATGAATGTGAAGTGGTGGCTTCATACTACGTACATTTACTAGATCTGCTGTGAGTTTTTTGTCCAGACTGCCTGAGCAAAGAAGACACTACACAGAAGTCCAGGATTTCCAGGACCAATGATTTTCATGTTATATTGGAGAAGATCGCCACCATCCCCTCTCCCCTCTACCCACTCCCATGCCCCCCACCCCGACACACACACCCTGAATAGGAGTCTGAATCCTGTCATGGTCACAGAGCAGAGTGGTGACTAGTCCCTTTACTGTGGCAGATCCAGGTATTTCCCTCCCTAAAGTTATCTTGTAGAGAATAAATTCCATTTCCAGTAGGGCTGAGAAAGCTTCACCATTTAAGGTGGTCTTTACCTCCTGCTCACTACTAGGCAGCCCAGGCTTCAGATTTTAAAATAGTCAATGGAGCAATTTATGGTCAGTATATGACAATTGCAAACATATCTTTCAAAATCTGATTTCTAATAAAAGAAAAGAGATAGTAGCTCAAATGGATCAGAAGAGAGGAATATAAAGGTACACAAAAGGTAATGAAAATGCTCATGGGCCTAAATGTGATTTTAAATTTCTCAAACAAGGTGACATGCCTATGAAAGACCTTTTGGATATGAAATGGTCCAGGTCAGTGGTGAAAGCAGTCATAAAAGAAAGTCTGGACAAAAGCATCTGGGACCCTTTTCTTGCTGCTACTCTGGAGGAACATAATTATTATTTGTTCTCCCAACTGGGCACTCCAATATGGAGGTGAACATGGTACTGTGGCTTTAAAGTTGAGAGACCTGAGCACTTTTTACAAACTCCTTTCACTCCTGTGTAGAGATGATCCTCTAGTCAATTTGTAATGGGAATGAATGAATTAGTTCATCTAAGTTTGCATGCTCTAATTTTGTTTACAAAATTCCATTTGTGTAATCATTTAATACCTATTTTATATCGATAGCTTACTATGAGCTAGACTGTGTGAAACAGGCATAGGTCAGGAACTTAGGCCACTTCAATTTTAGTGGAAATGAATGAAAATGAGGAAATATACGAAATGATGACACTATGCATCATACTCTAAAACTTTGACAGAGGGATGGTAGTCCTCAAGTTTCATTTCTAAATAACTCAACTTCTGGGAAAGGCAGTGATGACCACATCTTCACTTAACATATGCTACCCTGGAGTAAAGATAGAGCCATATTTGAAGGGTCTCAGACTGCACAGACAATTTTACAACTTCCCTAAGAGGCAGAAGGCAGTGAGAAGTGGCTCGTGGAAGGAAGTACTGCCGGAGTCAAGACTTCATATAGTGATGATGGAGCTTCACACTTTAAACTAGTCTCATGTCTATTTCATTTATCTCCACTCTGGACTTTGTAATCACCTTCCAACTATTTGGGGTTTAACTTGTATTTCTTCTTTTAATCCTTTGAGTTGCAAAAGTAGGTTGTTTGAAGTTTCTTTTTTTTAAACTTTTTTATCTTATTTTATTTTATTTATTTATTCCCTTTTGTTGCCCTTGTTGTTTTATTGCTGTAGTTATTACTGATGTCGTTGTTATTGGATAGGACAGAGAGAAATGGAGAGAGGAGGGGAAGACAGAGAGGGGGAGAGAAAGACAGACACCTGCAGACCTGCTTCACCGCCTGTGAAGGGACCTGCCTGCAGGTGGGGAGCCAGGGGCTCGAACCGGGATCCTGACGCCGGTCCTTGAGCTTAACCCGCTGTGCTACAGCCTGACTCCCTTCTTTTTTTTTAAATTTTGCTCTTAGCATTGCTGCCACTTCTTGTAAGTTTTAGTATCTTGTGTTTTCCTTTTTTTCTTTTCTTCTTAAGATGTTTTTCTTGGAACCACTGATTGTTCAAGAGTGAGTTGTTTAATTTCCACATGCATGTGAATTTTCCAGTTCTCTGATAATATGCTCAATTAACTAAATGAAACCATTCAAACACACATGAAATGGCCTGTAAAAAGCTCACTTGGACAGTGAGCTGCTTTGCCATATGCAAAGTCCAGGCTGGAGCTTGGACCCACTGCATTCTATGAAGCTTTAGTGCTGTGTTCTCTCCTTCCTTCCTTCCTTCCTTCTGTTTTTCTTTCTTTTCCTTTCTCTTTCCTTCCTTCCATCCTTCTGTTTTTCTTGTTCTACTAAAAATAAATAAATAAATAAATAAATAAATAAATACATTAAAAGTTAAAGCACCATATCTAGGATGAATTCAAAGACTAAGGGCAGAACAATACATGTCGAAAATAATCACAGTTCAGCCAAATTACATCCAAAGGAAAAATGTCTGGAGTGAATATAAAAAATATATTAAAACAGTGGACTTATGTTGTATAATTTACTTTCTCCTCATAGTTATTCTGTGTGACCACAGGACTCATTCTGACACAGAATCCTCAGTGCTGATCATAGAGAATGATGGAGAACTGACACGCAGAAAAGGCCAAGAAATGAGTATTTCACAACTGAATGTTCCAGCTCATGGTACACATCAGGTGAGTGCATCCTTACAGTTGGTCTTAGTAGTTTTACAGCACATCAGGTGTTTGTGGTGCATTCATACAGGATTGACTTGTGTATTTTTTAGCACACTTTCCCTGTTGTTTTCTGTGCTTTCCTGCTGCGCTTCTTCTCATACAAATTATATTGTATGAAAGGACAGTTTTTCTCCCAGTTTTTAAAAGCAAAACACACGAGTCAGTAAGTTAAGCTATAAGAAATAACAGTGTGAGAATACCTGAGCAATCAGGGCTTCGGTCCTGCCAGGGTCACCAGGTTCCAGATGCTACCATAATGCCAGCTGGACTTCCCTGGGCAGACAGATGACCCCATCAATGTGTCCTGGAGCCATGTTTCCCCAGAACTCTGCCCCACTAGGGAAAGAGAGATAGAGGCTGGGAGTATGGATCAGCCTATCAATGCCCATGTTCAGCGGGGAAGCAATTACAGAAGCCAGACCTTCCACCTTCTGCATCCCACACTCCCGTCCATACTACTAGAGGGTTAAAGAATAGGAAAGCTATCAGGGGAGGGAATGGGATATGGAGTTCTGGTGGTGGGAATTGTGTGGAGTTGTACCCCTCTTATCCTATGGTCTTCTCAGTGTTCCCATTTTCTAAATAAATAAATAAAATAACAGTGTATAAGACACAGAACTCTGGTGGTGGGAACTGTATGGAATTATACCCCTATTCTTCTACGATCATGTTAGTCATTATTAAAACACTAATAAAAATTAAAAAATAAAATGATAGTGCCTTCCTTACATAGGGAAGTCAATTTCAAAACCAAGGGGTAACTTTTAGACACTTGCTTCAGTGCGATTTCAAGAGTTGGCTGAAAACTAGTGAGTAATTAACTATTCAATTAACAGAAAAAAAGATGAATTTTTGAAAAACAGAACTGTTCAGATCAGTATGGGGGAAATCAATCTAAGCTGAATTTTTACTTTCTTTAATATGGCTGACCTCTAGTGGTGTTATCTTTAAATGACCCTTCTAGACATCTAGGATTCTGCCTGAGACAAACACAAAAGCTTAGTCTCCAAAGTCCAGGGATATGGTATGTGAGTTAAAAATCAAGGAGGAGCCAGGAAGACTCAGGTGCACACCAGGTCAGCACTAGCCTCCGTCCGCCCGGTGTGGAACTAAAGAAACTGCCTGACAGTGATGCCCTGCACCTTTAAAATATATAGTGTGGTTTCTGCCAGACCATAATTTCCTCTCTTCACCCAAGACTCAAAGCTAAGGCGTGTTTTTGTCTCTCCTGCAGGACCCGGCCTGTGGATCCCAAATTCATCTTTGTACATAGGCAGCAGTGTTACTCTACCTGGAACCCGGTGTAAACAGCATGGCCAAGCCCCAACTGCTTCATAGGAACAAATAGTCCCTCTTGGATCGGGAGCTTCCTTCTGAAAATGATGAGTGAGAAGATGTCATTCTTGGAAACACTTCTTTGTTAGAAATGGTACCTACTGTGAGCATTGTCACTGTGTGTGGAGATTATGCTTCTGTGGAAGGGCAGGGCACCAAATATCACCCACCTTGGCTTTGGTTTTCACACCAGTGACCAGGTATGAGGAGGCAGTGATGGATCTGACACACTGATGTGTGGGCAGTTAATCCATTTTCAGAACAGTTGTGTGTTTCAAAAATCATCTGATGAGAGTGTTTTCCAAATAAAAGCATGCTGAATAAACCTATTGGTTCACAGTTCACTCACTTTGTAATACTGTCTGTTCTCTAACCTCCCAGAGGTTGTTATAAAAAGCATCTTCCTGTTACATTCATAAGCCTATTCTTCAAATGGAGAAATGTGTTCACCGTACTTTCTTTAATCCCACCTTCTCCACAATTTCAATGTGATCATTTCCCCTAAATCCTTCAGGTACCATGTGACTTCTTTTTTAAAGACATATATTTTATTTATTTAGTATTTATTATTAATGAAAGAGAGAGAGGGAGGCACTGCTTTTATTTGTCTCTGGTTTATGGTGGTTCTGAGGATTGAACCTGGGACCTCAGAGCCTCAGACATGAATGTCTTTTGCATAGCCATTATGCTGTTTACCTATCCCCCCTTGTGACTTTGCATGGTATATTTAGTCAGTCTCCTGATCCTTTAGTCTTAGGAAAAAGAAGTCATTATTTTCTATTCGTGTGCAAGGTCATAGTCTGAAAGATAATCTGAGATCTGAAGGTCAAACAAGTGAGTGGTTCATCTCATCAGATGAGTTTGTTTTCAACAAAACAGATGGCCTGTTGAACAAATTGAAAATAGAATGGAGGCACTTCTCTCGCTTGCCCCATATCTGGGCACACCCATTTTTCCCTCCACCTCATCTACCCTGGGTCTGGGTGTTTCAACTTAATATTCCTGACAAATAGTCCTGTTCCCCTCCAAACTTCCATGGCCAGCAAAGTATCACCAGTCTGATTACTGGAGTGGCTGTGAATTCCATGGCCTTGCTCTATTGTGCCTCATAATGGAACTAGTGATAGCTAGCTGGTTACAATGAATGTTTTTATCACATAAGTTTCAAAACAATTAAACACAGAAGGATCATACTTTAAGGTCCCTAATTGGGCCAGGGTCTCTGCTTCCAGAAGTACTGTAGCTCCACTCATACAGAACCCCCTATTCTTTGTGAAGTCAACTATGTAGAAGATTAACTACCCTGCTGATGTGATACTTTTGGTTGACCTACTGTCCAACTTTGCAATAATCTTCTCTTGTATTGAGATATTTAAAATCTAACTCAGCAGATATTGTGCTTGGAACAGTATGTGGGAAATTAATAGACTTCCATTCCAGTCCTGCATGCCTGCTGCTCCAACCATTGGGTTTTATCATTTCTGTGGGCTGTTTGAAAGGGAAGTACCAGGCAAACTGGCAATAGCTCTGGCCTGTTGATGAAGGTCATTAGCATTTAGGTAATTGACACTGAAAGCCTTCCTATAGATCTTGTCACTTCAGAAGAAAGAGCTGAGGCTCCAGAATGAGAGGGGAGTTTAGTGTTAGACAGAAAATTAAAGTTCAAGAGGAAATGAAAAGATTGTTTAGGATTAACTCCTAAAGATGTACCCTGCAGCTACCATAGAACTAATCACCCAGTTAGGTCACCCCGACCCTAGCTGTTCCTTCAGTTCTGACTTTGCTATTTGGAAGGCAACTTTTGTTGTTCTTTAGTAATGTTGATTCTCAGAATACTGTTATTTCCTGGACTCAGAACACCTACCTATGTGGCTACTGCCTGTGAGCTCCCTGATGCATTTGTGCTTAAGTAAGCAGGACTCTGATTTCAGACCCTCTGACTTAGCTTTTTTCAGTTTCAGCAGTGCCTGAGGGTTTCATGTGCAAATACCACCACCTGCTGTTAAAGAAAGGAATAAATGACATTACTGCTCTTTTCTCAATTGGCACTTTAAGTTGCTCCCCTGAGAGAACTGGTGTGTCTATTTAGTGCCAGTGTGCCAAGTTTGTGCTTATGCATGGCAATCTTTTATTTTACTTGCTTCATACACTTGGAGCTGAGCATGACCACCTTCACATTCAACTGAAAACAAAGGGCCTGCTTGCTGTGAGTTTGCTGCTTATGTGACAAGCTTCCAGAATCCCAGACACCCACAATCAGGGGCAAATTTACAGATGCTTTCATGGGGACCCAGAACCCCAAATATTCTCACTGACTAGCCCAATGCATGTAAAAATCCACAGTATGAGTGACCATACTGGAACATGCCAAATGCCCACAACTGAACTCAGAAAACAAGGATTGTGTGTCACCAAACAAGCCACAGCCTCACTGAAATGGGAATTCATGCTCCCTGCTCCAGGGGTTTTGATCTCTGGCTTTGTGTTCTATCTCTGCCACAGCAAAATACCACCAACTGTGGATCTTAACACACAGATATTTATTCTCTTTCAGCTCTGGAGGCAAGAGTCTGAACTCAAGGTTATCTGGAGCCATGCTCCCTCCAAAGGCAATGTCCTTCCTGCCTCTTTCAATTTCTATGACCCCTTGTGACCTCTGACTTTCCTTATTCCAGTCAACTGGTGTGTTAATGACCTTTCCCTCTCTTCTTTTTATTTATTTATTTATTTTAAAAAGGAGACATTATTTGGGTCTTCTCCCTTTTTTTTTAGTGAGTCTCGCTAGGGGTTTGTCAATTTTGTTTAATTTTTCAAAGAACCAACATTTGGCTTCATTGACCCTTTGTATGGTTCTCTTCTTTTCAATGTTGTTTATTTCTGCTCTAATTTTAGTGATTTCCGTCCTTCTGGTTACGCTAGGGTTCCTTTGTTCCTCTTCCTCTAAGTCTTTAAGGTGTGCAGTAAAGTCGTTTATTTGAGCTTTTTCTTGTTCTCTAATATGTGATAGTATGGCTATGAGTTTTCCTCTCAGTACTGCTTTAACTGTGCCCCAAATATTTTGATAACTTGTGTCTTCGTTTTCATTTGTTTCCAGGAACATTTGAATTTATTGTTTGAGTGCCTCTCTGACCTAGTTGTTCTTTTTTATTATTTTTTTTTTATTTAAGAAAGGATTAATTAACAAAACCATAGGGTAGGAGGGGTACAACTCCACACAATTCCCACCACCCAATCTCCATATCCCACCCCCTCCTCTGATAGCTTTCCCATTCTCTATCCCTCTGGGAGCATGGACCCAGGGTCATTGTGGGTTGTAGAAGGTGGAAGGTCTGGTTGCTGTAATTGCTTCCCTGCTGAACATGGGCATTGACTCCCAGTATCCATCCATACTCCCAGTCTGCCTCTCTCTTTCCCTAGTAGGGTGGGTCTCTGGGGAAGTGGAGCTCCAGGACACATTGGTGGGGTCTTCAGTCCAGGGAAGCCTGGCCAGCATCCTGATGACATCTGGAACCTGGTGACTGAAAAGAGAGTTAACATACGAAGCCAAACAAATTGTTGAGCAATCATGGACCCAAAGCTTGGAATAGTGGAGAGTAAATGCTAGGGGGGTACTCACTGCAAACTCTAGTGTACTTCTGCTTTCAGGTATATATTTTGCAGTAGTTTACGGATATATGTGAACATATGCTCTCTCTCACAGAAACTGACCCAGTTGTTCTTAAGCAGTATGTTGTTTAGTTACCAAATTCTGTGACTTTTAGTAATTTTCTGTTTGTTGTCAAATGTTAGCTTTAGTCCTCTGTGGTCTGAGAAGATACATGGGATGATTTCAATGCTCTTGAATTTGTTGATGCTGTCTTTGTGGACTAACATGTGGTCTATCTTTGAATATGTGCTGTGTGGATTTGAAAAGAATGTGTATTCCAGTTTTTTGGGGTGAAGAACTCTGAAAATGTCCAGGATGTCTAGTCTGTCCATCTCTTCATTTAATTCTCTTATTTCTTTGTTGATTCTCTGCTTCATTGATCTGTCTAAGTGTGAGAGTGGGGTGTTAAAGTCTCCCACTATTATTGTATTACTATTGATGCATTTTTGTAGTAATTTCAGTAGGTGTTTGATGTATTTATATGGTCTCTCATTGGGTACATAGATGTTAATAACTGTTAAATCTTCTTGGCTGATTGATCCTCTAATCATTATGTAATGGCTTTGCCTATCTTTTATTACTTTATTTAATTTAAAGTCTATGGTGTCAGAGGCTGTTCCTGCTTTTTCTTTTTTTTCTTTTTTTTTTTTTGTGGTCAATTAGCCTTATTAAGTTTTCCATCCTTTCACTTTAAGGCTTTGTTCTGTTGGGTCAAATGGGATTCTTGTAAGCAACACATGGTTGTGTTGTGTTTTCTGATCCATACAACCACTCTGTGCCTTTTAATGGGTGAATTTAATCCATTAACATGTATTGATATTATGGATTTAATGTATTGTAGTGCCATTATTCAACAATTCTTTATTTGCTCTGATATATGGCAAGTATTATGGTGATGTTTTGTGTATAAGAGGTCTTTTAGAACCTCTTTCAGGGCAGGCTTGGTAATGGTTGCCTCCTTTAACAGTTGTCTATCTGAGAAGATTTTGATCCCTGCATCTAGTTTGAATGAAAGTCTAGCAGGATTTATTTTTCTTAGTTGAATCCCTTTTTCATTCAGGGCTCGATAGATATCTTGTCATTCTCTTCTGGCTTTTAGAGTTTGAATGAAGAAGTCTGGTTGTAGTCCTATGGGTTTTCCTCTGTATGTGACTATTTTGGTTTTCTCTTGCATCCTTTGAGATCCTATCTTCATCCTTACTTCTTTTCATTGTAACTATGATGTGCCTTGGTATCTTGATTCTGGGTTGATTCTGTTTGAGTCTCTCTGGGCCTCTTGAATCTTAATGTCCTTTCTGTTGTTTAGGTCTGGGAAGTTTCCTTCCATTGTTTCCTCTAGAATATTAACTTCCCCTTCTTCTCTTTCTTCCTCTGGCAGGCCAATTATATGAGTGTTACTTCTTTTGAGATCGTCCCATATGTCTCTGCTGTTGTTTTCAGTGTCACTCAATCTGTTTTTGAGCTCTTTTACCTCTTTCTTAGTTTTCTCTATCTCATCATCTGCATGGCTAATTCTGTTAATCTGATTTTTCTTCCCTCAGCTTCTTTCTTCAGCTCTGTTATAGTATTAGCTTGTTCTGCTATTTGGCCTTTTAGCTCAGCTATTTCAGCTTTCATTTCTCTAATTACCTCGAGGTAGCATGTATTTTCTTTGAGGTTCTCCTCTGTTGTTTCCCTAATTCTGATAGCCCTTTACTCTATAGTTATCTTCATTTCTGTGATTATTAGGTTTACTATTGCTTTCACACTTTTCTTATCTATGGTTACTTCTGACTGATTTGGAGTTTCTTCTGGGCTCCTGTCTTGATTCATTGTGGTAGCAGTTTTATTTGCTCTTGATTTAACCTTTTTTTATTGATGTGTTTTTATGTTTTTCTGTTCTGTCATTCTTCAGTTGTTGTTTTTTGAGTACAAGCCACACTATACTAAAGACATTTATGATTAATATAGTCAACAACTTCAGAAATTACAACAATAGTAACTGAAGCAAGGATTGATACAGTTTAACCAGTACCATTTAGCCAAACAACACCTCAGTCCAAGAAAAAATAGCAATGAAACAAAAGAAAAAGAAAGAAACAGGAAAAAAAGGAAAGAAAGAATATACAATTATGCAAATCTACTTTCCACTATAAATTCTAGGGATAGAAAGGAGATAAAGGAAAGTAGAAAAGTCATACACACATAGAGTCCACTCCAAGTCAGATTTCAATGAATTCCTTCCAAAAACAAAAGAAGGAAGAAAGGAATAATAATTAAAAAATGAAGAAAGAAAAAAGAAAGAGCAGTGAAAGGAAAGAATTTTTTTTTTTTAGTTAGCTAGGAGGAGGGAAAAAGGAGAGTGGAGAGAAGAGGTAGAGAGAAACAAGTTCCTCTCACAATGGATAGGACACCCAGTCACCAGTCACCTAGCAATGGAAAAAACAACAATGGTTAATTTTGGTCAACTGAAGAAGTTGGATAGAAAAGTAATAATAGTAGTAATAAAATAAAATAGAAAACCCCTAACAGTCAACCTGAAGCTTGGACAGCTCAATTGGCTGCAGGCAGCCTTAGCAAAGACAGCCAATTGTAAGAAGTATCCAAAAAAAAAACCTCCAGGTAGTCTTTCCCAGGCAGGGATGAGGCTTTGATTGGTCAGGTATTTTATCACTCAAATAAAGCTTCAGCCACTTAAAAAAGAGAGAGAGAAGTTAAAGGGAGAGGCTTGGAATTACACCCCTGGTGAGCCAGGAATCTTTGTAAAGAAAATAGCTCAGCGGGGAGCCTGCTAGGAGCAGCTGCACTGCCCCTGGAGGCTGGTACTGGAGTGGGAGGGTGAGCTCAAAAATAATCAAAGGATTTCCCTTTATCCCCCTGATCTCCGTTTTTCAGCCCAAGAGAGTGTTATGGAACTGTATTTTGGTGTCACTCTGACCAGCCCGTGTTCACCCTCCTACAGACAGCCCAGTATCCTACCCTATCCAGTTGATCCTGGTTTGCAAGCTGCTGCCTCTTGGAGCTCAAGGCAGCTGTGGTTCCAAAGTTGCCATCTTGGCTCTGCCTCCCTGACCTTTCCTCTTCTATTTGTAATAAATTTACCCTTGCTGTCTACTACTGTATGTGTAAAGGTACATTTAGGGGACTTTTCTATCTCTACTTTCTATAGAGATCTAATATATATGTATACACATATATACATGTATGTATCATATTTAACTATATATATGATACATAACTATATATGTCTTATTTATTGTAAGGAAATAACTCACATGATTTGGGAAGCTAAGACTTCTCTTTATCTGCTATCTTCAAATTGGAGACCCAAGAAAATCAGTGGTGTGGTTTCAATCTTTGTCCAAAAGTATCAATGGCATAAGGTCCAGCAATAGTTCTCCCTTCTTCCTCCTGTTTCTGATCAGATCTCTGTCTGACTCAAGCAGGACTGCCCACAATGGGGATGATAATCTGCTTTGCTCACCTCAATAATCTCATCTAGTCATTCCTAAAGTCAGTATTTCTATCTGGGATATTAATATCTGAGCTATCAAATATCTTAGTTTCCGGTGGGCCAGCCAGGTTAACACATAAAATTAACCAATATGGGTGGATGACTCGGCTTTTGGTGACCTTGAATGAAAATCCCAAAGCTCTCATCTCTGGGAAGACTCAGGCATAAGTAGGAAAATAACAGCCCCCTGCCCAGCAAGGTCAGAATGAGATAAATCATCCCACATGGTCAGATTGGCAGGTAGATCTCAGTCCTACTACATAGGAAGGAAGTGGGGTCAAAGCTTTGAAGGGTGGGGTCCACCAAGGGCAAGGTCAGGCTGTACCTTCTTCCTTAGAGCAGGATCAGTCTAAGTCAATGGAGCCCTTGCTTTGCTGTATAGTCCTTTCATCCTGGGCAGAATTTTAACACTGATAGTGGGGTAGAAATTGTCAGAGGAGAAGAAGAAGAAGAAGAAGAAGAAGAAGAAGAAGAAGAAGAAGAAGAAGAAGGAGAAGGAGAAGGAGAAGGAGAAGGAGAAGGAGAAGGAGAAGGAGAAGGAGAAGGAGAAGGAGAAGGAGAAGGAGAAGGAGAAGGAGAAGGAGAAGGAGAAGGAGAAGGAGAAGGAGGAGAAGGAGGAGAAGGAGGAGAAGGAGAAGAAGGAGAAGAAGGAGAAGAAGAAGAAGAAGAAGAAGAAGAAGAAGAAGAAGAAGAAGAAGAAGAAGAAGAAGAAGAAGAAGATGGAGAAGGAGAAGGAGAAAGGAAGGGAAGAAGGGAGGAAAGGAAGGAAGGAAGGGAAACCGGAACTATTAAAAAAAAAGGAGGAGATGAAGGTAAAGGAGAAGATGAAGAAATACTGTATAACACTAAGTGAAAGAATAAGATGGAGTTAGGTTTCCATGCTTCAGCTCTCTAAAGGCCCCTACACTCAGAGTTGAGCTTCAGGACATGGTCAATAGACAACTTATAACCATCAGTTTTCTCCCCTGGAGCACAGTATGGTTAAGAGGCTATGAAGCAACAATTCATATCTAGTAAGGGTATCCAGAAACTGTTAACATTGGAAAGTGAGCAGTCAGTTTGGGAGGTAGAGCTGTAGATAAAAAACTGGACTCTTAATCATGAGGTTCTAAATTCAGTCACCAGAACTGCATATGCCAGATTGGTACTCAGGTTCTTTCTCTTACATGTAAATAAATAAATCTTTAGACAGGCGAAAAAGCTCACTTGGAAAGTGTGCTGCTTTCCTATATGCATGACCCAGGTTTAAACATGGCCCTAATGCCAACATGTTGAAGGAAGCTCTGGTGCTGTGGTCTCTCTCTTATCTCTTTCTCTCTGGTTTTGTGGTCTCTCTCATCTTCTCTGCCTTCTCTGCCTCTACCTACAAAAATAGAAAGGAAAAAGGAGGATAGAAAAGTGTTAGTATTTTTGTGGGGTGACTCTCAGCCAGGAAGGTAAGCTACCGGTTCTCCCTTGCTAGCTCGAGGGCTCAACGATATAGACAAGAGACACCGGGGAAAATTCAAACACTCATTTATTGGAAGGTGGGCTTGGGTTCTTATAGGGATTCAAACAAAGAACATTTTTCAAATACGTCAGAAATTACAGGTTTCTTAAAGGTCAGCTTGCCCCTGTGGTAGGGGGCTGGTATGACAAGAATTGATGTGACACATAAAGGTCAAGATAATTAGTCTCCTGATGCAGGCATTTAATTACCCAAAGGCATTTAAGAGAATAGGGGTTAAACCAGTTAAGGTGAGATAGAAGATAAGCAAAATTTGATGTAAATTAAGGACATCAAAGGACACTGTTAGTAGTGTGTGATAAGGTGTATTCTCCTTTGTGATCAGAAGGTGAGGTGAACTTTGAGTAAATGAACCTTAAAGCAGGTAGCCATGTGGCCTGCTGCTAGCTGGAACAAACTGTGAGATTTCTGTGGGCTTGATAGGCTAACAAGGCAAGCTTAGTCTGGGAGACTTTTTCCCTCTTGGCTCATCTCTATGATGAGAGAAGCTAACAAGTGGGTTGTCTCTCCAGACCTCCATTCAAGGATGGGAAAGCTCCCCTAACTCTACCAAGCTTTCACATAGTCCCACAGAAAAGCTCTCGGTAGACAAAAGATAGATAGATCTGAGACTGGAAGGAATTTTAACATGCAAAATAGCTATTTTCCTAACCTTTCAGTATTAGGCCTTAAAGACAATACATGCCCCTAAATATATTTTGTGCTATAATAAAATAAATATTCCTCTTTTTTTATTATTAATGATGTGTATTATTGCTATTATTGTTATTGTTATTATTGTTGTTATTATTATTATTTTACTAGAGCACTACTCAGTTCTGGTTTATGGTGGTTCTGGGGATTAAACCTAGAACCCTTGGTGCCTCAGGCATGAAAGTCTTTTTGTATAACCGTTATGCTGTCTCTTCTATCTTGTTTAGAGAACAACTTCTTGATCCAATTTCTCCACTTTAACTTGGCATGCTCCTGGTTTACTATTGGAACACAATTTGTGGTATTCATGATAAGACTCTGGGGTATAATTAGCATACAGCTGATGAACATAGTTAGCATATGGCTGAGGGCAGCCTAAGAGCATAGTAAGAACTTATGCAAACCCACAAGGGATTGTGGATGCATTGTAATTTATTAAAACATGAGCCTTCCGGAAGTCATTCTCTGTTCTTTTAAACTCAGCTGCAGCTGTCTTCTTCTTATGCCTGCTCTTGTCCCCAAGGACCACCGTGGCTGCTTCTCCTGAGACCTGCACCTGTGAAACTCAGCTCTGGTAAAACTAGCTTAAAAGACTTACGGCTTTCTGGCATTGTGACTAGCCAGTATCTTTACCTCATTGCCTATTTTGCTGTACCTAAATAATACCATACCATACCATACCACTGTATTACTATGAATAAACTCCCCATTTGTCTTAACCTCCCCAAACCTTCAGGTTTTAATTATTATATATGGCGTCTCACATTGGGCACCATATATAGTAATTAAAAAATAAATGACTTGAGGGTCAGGTTTGGCTTGGTGCTTAAACAAATGGTAGGTTTATTACATGACAGTTATTTAGGTACAGCAAGACAGGCAATAGGGCAGAGATATAGGCTAGTCATAATGCCATAGAGCTGTGAGTATTAAACTAGTTTTACCAGAGCTGAGCTTCCTGTGTACAGGTCACGGGAGAAGCAGCAATGGTGGTCTTTGGGGATGAGAGCAGGTACTGAGAGCACAGGAAGAGAGCTGAAGCTGAGTTTGTAGGAAAAGAGAGCAACTTCTGGCAGACTGGTGCTTTAGTAAGTTTTGATGCACCCACAATCCCTTGTGAGTTTGTGTAAATTCTTACTAAGCACATAGGCTGATGTCAGCCATGTCAGTAGCATGCTAATTATGTTCATCAGCATATGCTAATTATACCCCAAAGTCTTGCTATGAGCACTGTGAACTGTGTTCTAATGGTGTACTTAAATCTTTCTCAAGGAAGAAGCAGAATGGAGGAAAAGGGACAATACTACGTAGAGTTAGGACTGAGATGAAGAGCATTGCCAACTCTAGGCTTCAGGAAGGATCTTGGCATTCATGGGCAGGTGATTTAAGAATTAAATGTCTGGGGGTCGGGCAGTAGAGAAGTGGGTTAAGTGCACATGGTGTGAAGCTCAAGAACAGGCGAAAAGTAAAGATTGCAGTTCGAGCCCCAGCTCCCTACCTACAGGGGGGTCACTTCACAGGCGGTGAAGTTAGTCTGCAGGTGTCTATCTTTCTCCCCTTCTCTGTCTTCCTCTCCTCTCTCCACTTTTCTCTGTCCTATACAACAACTATAACAACAATAATAATAACCAGAACAAGGGCAAAAAAAAGGGGAAGAATAGCCTCCAGGAGCAATGGATTCTTGGTATAGGCACCAAGCCCCAGCAATAACCCTAGAGGCGAAAAAAAAAAATAATTAAGTGTCTTCCAAATACCATATCTTTGAGTCAGCCCAGACAGGAGAATAACAGAATTCAAATAGAAGACTTCTAAAAAAAAAAAGTGGGGGTGGTTTATGAGAATCAGGGAAATTTTTATTCCTATTATTCAAGTGGATTTCTTTAGTCTCTGATGAGTGATGCCCCACACACACAACAGTCTAGGAATTTGAGACCTAGGATTCCTGTATTTTGTCTAAAGTTAATCAACCAAGAGTGGTTCTGATTAGGGGTCTCTTTCACCCAGAAAAGGTAGGTGTTGGAACACAACTGTGTAGTGGCACCTTGTGGCTGCCTCTGCTAGACTCCAGAAGGAGAAAGAAATTCAAACCACCTTTCCCAACAGTGTTTGTTGGTTGTCCTAGATGCAGACTTCATGAATTTTTATTTATGTACTTACTTAATTATTTAGAAACAGAGAAGTCAGAGAAACAGAGAGAGGATGAGAAAGATAGATGGGGAGAGAGGGAGAGAGAGAGAACGAGAGAGAGAGAGAGAGGGAGAAAGAGAGAGAGAGATACTACAGCAGCACATCTTCCTTTAATGTAGTGTGTGG
The DNA here is from genome assembly GCF_950295315.1 of Erinaceus europaeus. Taxonomy (NCBI): domain Eukaryota; kingdom Metazoa; phylum Chordata; class Mammalia; order Eulipotyphla; family Erinaceidae; genus Erinaceus; species Erinaceus europaeus. The sequence goes on along the minus strand of NC_080164.1, from coordinate 41,265,091 downwards.
TTGAATTTGAACCTGGGTCATGCATATGGTAAAGCAGCACATTATCCAAGTGAATTATTTGGCTGGCCCAGGCACAAGGAAAGATGTAGCACTTGGAACTGAGCCCACAGTCTCAGTCTTGTAGCACTATATTAGATGAGATGACAAGCTTGAGTCCTGTGACTGTGGCACTAGCTACCCTAAAACTTTAGAAAACACAAAGCAGAACTTGGACTGGCTTTGTTGTATTGCACCAAAGTAAAAGACTATGGGCTTGGAAGGAGGCTTCAGATCCTGGGAAATGACGGCAGAGGAGGATCAAGAGGGAATTGAATTGTTATGTGGAAATTGTTACACATGTACAAACTCTGTATTTTACTGTTGACTGTATACCTTTAACCCTCCCAAAAAGAAATAAAAAGTTAGATGCAAAAGGCCTACATACGAGAAACTGGTGTTAGAATTGTCATAGGACAGAATAAAATGGCTCCTCCCTGTTCAGCATGCCTGGCCTCAGCTGGGAGACTCAAAGACAAGTTTGAAGTGGAGAAGGCTGTAGATTTCTCCATTTTCTTTGATGTCGCCAGGTCTCTGAACAAGAGTCCAGAGCATGGGCATCAGGTAGAGTCTCTGCTCTGGTGTTTGAACAATCATGGTAGGGGGATTACAAATCTGGAATGGGACCCAGCAGATGGAAAGAGACATTCCTTCCATTTATAATGGGGGAAAAAACCTCAAAGTTGCTATGAGTTTGTTGACTAAATTTCCAGATGCAGCTTCACAGGTCTCCCCAGAAGCTCTTTGGAAAATGCACTAAAAGGAGACAGCAAAATTTATCAGGGGGAGCAGAAGGTCTAGAATCAGATAAGCTTGGCTAGATGGACTTAAGACAAGTTGATTGTGCTCTCTGGCCTTCAAGATAACTCTTTACACAATGGAGATTTCAGGATGAGTGACAAGCTGAGTCAGTATGGAATACAATCCCCAGTATGTAAGAAGCAGTCACTAAATAGAGCATTGTATTACTTCATATTCCATATCCACACCCTTAAGATTACAGAAATTCAGGAGGAATTTTGATTGGATAGAGGGAGCAGGCCTGGCAGCAAACAAAAGGAAAGCAGAGGAGATATGGGAAAGGCCTGCAGGAAAGGGAAAAAGAACAGAACAATGCTCACTTACTGATGAGAACCATGTTATCTTGTTCAACCTTTGCCAGATTCAGGAATCTGTGGGTTTTATTCACTTTGACATGTGAGCTAAGATAACATATTCAAGAGAAGGAAGATCTGGCAGTGATGCCCTGGAGCTGGTCTTTTGATTCATGGGAAATCACACTCATTGATGTCAGAACAGGATTAGCAAAGGCCACCAGTGGGTACCATAAACCCCACCTGACAGCTAGTTTTTAATCACATACCAGCACATACCTCCTTCAGGGGAACCACTTCTGGTTTGTGTCACCATGGAAAAGATACTACCTTTTTCTGAGCATGTTATGTCTCTGAAAAGTTAGGACAGTGGTCTTCAACTATAAGAAGCTGCAAGTAGTGCTTTAAAAAAAAAAAACGTGCTTTCAGTTATTTTTCTATGAGGGCTGTTGCTGGACCTTGGTACCTGCACAATTGTGACCATCTTTTTTGTTTTTAATTTCTTTATTGGGGAATCAATGTTTTACATTCAACAGTAAATACAATAGTTTGTACATGCATAACATTTCCCAGTTTTCCATATAACAATACAACCCCCCTAGGTCCTCTGTCATCCTTCTTGGATCTGTATTCTCCCCACCCACCTACCCCAGAGTCTTTTACTTTGGTGCAATATGCCAGTTCCAGTTCAGGTTCTACTTCTGTTTTCTTTTCTGATCTTGTTTTTCAACTCCTGCCTTGTTGGTATGCTTCTAAATTCTGCTTCTAAGACCTTCTGTTTTGATCATCACATTGGGTTCCTTGTATTGCTTGGCACTGTGGTCTATTTACATAATCATTGTTTTCATTGGTTTAATCCCTACTGATTTGCAAGCTTTTTCCTTCTCCCCACCCCCTATCCTACATGCATCCTCTTCTGACCTGACACTTCCGCCTCAGGAGATATATATAGGATAGCTTTGTGATTAGAGAATAGCTAGCTTGCACTGCATTCCTCATCAATAAAGATTGAACTGTGTCCCAGCTCAGCCATGAGTTCCTGGTCCTCTCTCTCCCGCCCGCGAAGCTAGCCCAGCACTGCCTGAGAGTGAGATCATCCCATATTCCTCCCTCTGTTTCTGACTTACTTCACTTAACATCAATTTTTCAAGGTCCGTTCAAGATCGGCTGAAAATAGTGAAGTCACCATTTTTTATAGCTGAGTAGTATTCCATTGTATATATATATACCACAATTTGCTCAGCCACTCATCTGTTGTTGGACACCTGGGTTGCTCCCAGGTTTAGGCTATTATAAATTGTGCTGCCAAGAACATATGTGTACACAGATCTTTTTGGATGGGTGTGTTGGGTTCCTTAGGATATATCCCCAGGAGAGGAATTGCAGGATCATAGGGTAGGTCCATTGCTAGCTTTCTGAGAGTTCTCCAGACTGTTCTCCACAGGTTGGACCAACTTACATTCCCACCAGCAGTGCAGGAGGGTTCCTTTGACCCCACACCCTCTACAGCATTTGCTGCTGTTACCTTTTCTGATGTATGACATTCTCACAGGAGTGAAGTGGTATCTCATTGCTGTCTTGATTTGCATTTCTCTAACAATCAGAGACTTGGAGCATTTTTTCATGTGTTTCTCAGCCTTTTGGATCTCTTCTGTGGTGAATATTCTGTCCATGTCCTCCCCCCATTTTTGGATGGGGTTATTTGTTTTCTTGTTGTTGAGATTTGCAAGTTGTTTATATATTCTGGTTATTAGCCTCTTGTCTGATGTATGGCGAGTAAAGATCTTCTCCCATTCTGTGAGGGGTTTCTTGATTTGGGTAGTGGTTTCTTTTGCTGTGCAGAAGCTTTTTAATTTGATATAGTCCCATAGGTTTATGCTTGCCTTAGTCTTCTTTGTAATTGATTTGTAACTGATTCGTTTCATTGAAGATGTCTTTAAAATTTATGTGGAAGAGTTCTGCCAATATTTTCCTCTAAGTATCTGATAGTTTGTGGTCTAGCATCCAAGTCCTTGATCCACTTGGAATTTACTTTTGTATTTGCTGAAATATAGTGGTTCAGTTTTATTCTTCTGCTTGTTTCAACCTATTTTTTTCCAACACCATTTGTCGAAGAGACTCTGCTTTCCCCATTTAATAGTCTGGGACCTTTGTCAAAGATTAGATGTCCATAGGTGTGGAGGTTTACTTCTGGTCTCTCAATTCTATTCCACTTGTGACCATCTTTTTATAAGTTTATTTTTACACACACGCACATACAAACATGCACACAGGCACACACACACACACACAAACACACACACACACACACACCACTTACAAAATTATGAGATTACAGATTATACTTCTGTACCACCCTCCACTCTAAAATACTGTGACCAACCTTCCTCTCTCAACCATATAACTACCATAGTTCTCACAAAGTCTTAGAGACGGTTTGGTGCCTCCCCCATCTTTTTCATGTTCTTGAATTTTATACATTCCACCTATGAGCAAAATGATCCAGTGATTGTCTTTCATTTCCTTACTTCATTAAGTGGAATTTACCTCCAGTTCCACCCATTTTGTCTCAAATGACGTACTGCCATCTTTTCAGCATTCATAGTAATATTCCATTGAATGTATGCTCAGAACTTCTTCTTAAAATTTATTTATATTAATGAGAAAGAGAGAAAGCTAGAGAAAAATACCAGAGAACTGCATAACTGTGGCTTATGATGGTACTGGAGATTAAACCTGGGACCTCAGAGTCTTGGGCATGAAAGTCTTCTTGCATAAATATTATTCTGTGTTCCCAGTCTTCTACAACTTCTTTATCCATTTATCTGTCAGTGGCATTTCAGCCATTTTTTTCCTGATAGGAACAAAGAGAAATAGGAAAAAAGAGAGTTACCTGCAGTACTGCTCCACCATCCATGCAGCTTCTCCCCTACAGTTGGGCACCACGGACTTAAACCCAAGTCCTTGCATATGGTAGGGGCATCACCTACCAGGGGCATCACCACTTGGTTCCTGGTGACTATGAGTGGCATGAGTGTAGCATTTAACCCAGGTGTGATAGATGCATACTCAGCCAATAGTAACTAGTTCCACGATCTGGAAGGTGCCACAACTAGAGTGGTGAGCAACCATCAAGTTCTCCAGAATGCTGCCTCTGCTGATCAGTAGAAAACACAAGCTGGGAAGCCCATTTTTCTTAAAGGGTGGCAAACACTCTGCAAGATTTTCCATAGACCTAAGGAATTGGGCTTCTACCAATTTCTGGAAGTCAATTTTGGGGCTCACCAAGCAGGAGGCATGTTTTGACTCTAGGCTTAATCCATGGAATGTAGCTGTTGAGTAGTCTCTCAGAGAGGTGCTGGTCCCCTTGATTTGACAATGCCAAGATAAATGCTCCCCGAAGGCAATTCTGTGGCTGTGGCTCCCGCCACACCTGGTTCTGAGTAAGTATCAAACCTCCTGAAAGACACAGTGATCCCTATGCTTCTTAATTAAGGCAGAACAGAAAGACACCTCCTGGGTGAGACAGGACATCCCAATAGCCACCAAAGCACAGCCTTCTGTCCATGAGCAGGGCACCATTGTGTGCAGCTTATAAGAACTCGCAGTTCCTTGTTTTGGGTTTTTAAGACATTTTTCCATCAGACCTCACGACGGCTTTTCCTAATTGACTTGCAATCCCAGAAAGACTGTTTACTTACACTACTGCTACCAGTGCTCTCTGGAATACCTGTCACATTCAGCTCCTTGTATGTACAACCAGGGCTCTGACTCCATACCCTGGGTTCTGACCCCTGACCAGGGAGCAACGTGGAGTTTGTCATTTCCCAAATGAGTGTAGTCTCTCAGTCCATTTCACAGAGGTGCAAATTTAATTCAGCAAGCATCTCTAGATGCTTAAATTATAAGGGAAAGAGATGTAATCTGTGAATAAATGTTTCTTTAAAAACTTCAGTTGGCAGTGCTGACCCTACAAGTTAAGAAAAAGTATAGGAAGTAAAGAAGGGAAAGAGGGTATGATGTAACCACAAAGGAAAGGTTTGGGGTGAATTTGAAAACAAAGTGTTGAGTTTGGTGACAGGTAATATTAGTGAGAGAAAGAAGTGGCCATTCCTATTATGCATGTCAGTGGAATCTGTTTTACAATTTTACAAATAACCAACCTGCTTTTATAGAACATGAAGAATCTGAATGTGTCATTAAAATTGTTCAGTTGTATATTTTTATGTTTGGGGGGTATATTCTATGCTATGATGGCATTTGATAGAATCTTAGAATGTTTCCCTCAAATAGATGAGAAGGTTCTTTTCTGAGATCTCATACAGGTCCTTGAGATTATGACTTCAGCTTTTTCCTGATCAGGGTGGTGCCTCGGGAAAGTGGTGGGAGATCTTGGGGCTGCTGTGCTAGGTAACACTGGGAATCCAACCTTGGATGCCAGTTGGAGTACTCCTCCAAGCCCAGGTTCCCGAGAAAGTTATGGACAGTGCAGGTTTACTGGACCAGCAGGTGGCATTGTCCTCAGAATCAGAGTCTGCTCACACCTTATCCTGCTTTAGAAACCTTGTGCTCTGTGAGCAGGAAAGTGCCCACAAATAAATGGCTGACTCAGACCCCATCCGGGCACCCTTGTCCCCTAAGTTTCCTTACCTGCTTCAATGTCAGCATAGGTCAGACTACACTGTGCTATCACAGAGACAGTGTAAGTCACTTTCAATCTTATCTTCTTAGGGCATAGAGTCCTCCCAGGGAGAAAGCAGTGACTCTCAAACGGTTAATCCTTGAACAATTTGTGGTCTATATACACAATGGAATACCACTCAGGTATTAAAAATAGCGATTTCACAGTTTTCAGCCTGTGTTGGCTGGAACTTGAGGGAATTATGTTATGTGAAATAAGTCAAAAACAGAAGGATGAATATGGGATGATCTCATGCACAGGAGGAAGTTGAAAAACAAGATCAGGAAAGAAAACACTAAGCAGAACCTGGACTGGAGTTGGTGTATTGCAACAAAGTAAAAGATTCTGGGGGGGTGTGTGTTCAGGTCCTGGAACATGATGGCAGAGGACCTAGTGGGGGTTGTATTGTTGTGTGGAAAACTCAGAAATAGTATACATGTACAAACTATTGCATTTACTGTAAAACATTAATCCCCCAATAAAGAAATTTTAAAAACTTAAATAAAATATTTACCTACAAAAAAAAAGTTAGTCCTGTAGTTCTCACTCCTGGAACTCAAGAATAAAAGAGATTTCACGGGAGTCGGGCGGTAGTGCAGCGGGTTAAGCGCATGTGGTGCAAGCACAAGGACCAGTGTAAGGATACCGGTTCAAGACCCTGGCTCCCCACCTGCAGGGGAGTTCCTTCACAAGCGGTGAAGCAGGTCTGCAGGTGTCTACCTTTCTCTCCCCCTCTGTCTTCCCCTCCTTTCGCCATTTCTCTCTGTCCTATCCAACAATGGCGACAATAAGAATAACTACAACAATAAAACAACAAGGGCAACAAAAGGGAATAAATAAATAAATAAAAGAAATTTCACCTGATGGTTTATAAACTGCATTACTGGAAATCCCTTGTAAAGGTCTTCCCATGCCATTCCACCACACCTATCCCCCACTCCAGAAAAAAAGAGCCTTTAGCATTTAAAACCCCATTAAACAAGGCAAAGAAAGTTACGGGTTTAAAGAAAGGAGACACACACATCACAAACTGAAACTACAATCCCTGTCTCCTTGGAAAGATCAGCAGAGAAAAAAGGCCCCTCCTCCCATCTCAGCCCCAACAGCCACACTGCACACCTCCCACCCGCCCACCCCTAGCAAATCTGCTTGGTTTTACTTCCTCTCCCCTGTGCATTTTTGTTTGTAATTAAACAAGGAATGTAGCTGAAATCCCATGCTGCTGTCACATAGGTCTGTGAAGTTGCTCTCATTGTCCGCAAGCTGGCCACTGGACTCAGTCATTGGTGATGCCAATAACAGAGACAAATAGTCACTGGTCTGGAGAGATAGCTCACTGGATAGGGTGCCTGCATTGTTGTGCCATGACCTGAGAATGAGCTCCAGCATCACCATAGCCATATCTGATCAGTGCCTTCCTCTCTCACCCTCTCCCTCTCTCTCTTTCTGTCTCTCTTTCCTTTATCTCTGTGTGTCTCTCATATAAATAAATAAAAACATAAATAACTGAAATATTAAAAAATAGACCCTGCATATGGACTCACAGTGTAACACATACAGATATGAAAATTCTCACAATCACCTTCAAGAATGCACCACATTTTTTTTTCACAGGAAGGAAGAAAAAGGAAAAGGAGGAAAGAAAATTAAAAATAAGAGAGGGAAGGGAGAAAAAGAAAGAAGGAAGGAAGGAAAGAAAAGAAGGAAGGAAATAGAGAAGGAAAGGAGAAAGGGGAGAAAAGGCCTTTGTGAACTTTCTTGCTAAAGAAATAAATGCAGGAGGAAGCAAATGAATACATGTTCTAAGTGAGGTGAACAGCGGTAGACTAGCACTAAAAGCTCAATAAAAATAGAAGAAAACAATAAAGCAGAAAAGGGGAGGGAACTGAAGGACAAAGCAGTTCTAGAAAATGTTTATGAATCCAGATCAACTTTAAAAAGACTCCTTTAGATACAAAATGTTAGTTATTACTCCTATGGTAACTACAAAACAAAACAAGGAACAGATTTACAGAAAGTATAAGAATAGTCAGTGAGGGGGTGGGGGTACATAGCATAATGGTTACGCAAAAAGACTCTCATGCCTGAGGCTCCAAAGTCCCAGGTTCAATCCCCAGCACCACCATAAGCCAGAGCTGATCAGTGCTCTGATGTATCTCTCTGTATCTGTGTCCTTCTCTCTTCTTATCACTCAAAAATAAATAAATAAATAAAGTTTTTTAAAAAAGAATAGTCAGTGAGGAACTCACCACAGAAACTCATTCACACAAAAGGACAGATAGAAACAAATGGGTAAAGAATCAACAATTTAAAACAAACTCAAAAGAAAAATCAGAAAGGACATAAGTAAACCACATATATCAGTAATCACCCTTAATGTGAATGACCTAAACTCACCTGCCAAATGACTCAGAGTAGCTGAATGGATTAAACAACAGGATACAGTTATATATATGCTCCCAACTCAGGTACACCCAAACATACAAAACGAATACTTACTGAACTTAAGGGAGACAGCAGCACAATATTAGTAGAAGATCTTAACACACCACTCACAACAAGAGACAGAACATCTGGACAAAAAACAAACAAACAGGGAAATAGCATCTTAAATGAAACCATAGATAAAATGGGCCCAATATATGTATATATATAATTTTCCATCTCAAAAGAAATGAATGCACATTCTTCTTAAGTACACATTCACAGGGATGGATTATCTGCTGGGCCACAAAGACAACCTAAACAAATATGTAAATATAAAAAATATAAAATGTGTCTTCTCAGACCATGAAGGCATGAAACTAAAATCAACCAAAAAAGGAAGAAAAAATACCAAAAAGTCTGGAGACTAAACAACATGCTTCTAAACACTACATGGGTCACTGACGAGATCAAAAAAGAGATTAAGAATTACCTGGATACCAATAAAAATGAAGAAACAAAAGAAATAGATGAAAAGATTCATTTTTACACTTGATCCCTAGCTGTGAGCAGCTCTGGAACCTGTTTCCAGGTGAGCTGTAGAGACAACCTTGGTGGGCAGTCACTGACTTAAGTCTAGAAAGAGAGCCTGCGATTGCCACTTCCTATTTTGAACTGGCCATCCTGAACTGACTATGTGTGTTAAACTGAGTTTAACCACATGAAAACATCCCTGATAGCTACTTCCTTCAACAACACCTTGTCTTCTGAGGCTGCCCGGCTAGCTCAGTCGGTAGAGCATGAGACTCTTAATCTCAGGGTCGTGGGTTCGTGCCCCACGTTGGGCGCCATTTGTTGTTAAAATTCAGAGGCTCCAGCTGGCCGGGCTAGCTTCATGGGCGGGTAACAGAGACGACCAGAGACATACGGCTGGGCAGGGAATCTATATTTCTTTATTCAGGAACAACGATTCATAAACTAAACCAAACTAATCACCAAACAGAACTCTGCTGCCTCTTTCCCCCTGCGGCGGTGCCAAGAACTCTTCAACTCTGGAACTCTCCAACTCTGGAACTCTCTCGGGGTTCCTTCGGGGTGGGGACAAGCGGGCCCGTGAAACTAGCAGGACTGATCCAATTTTCTTGGCAGGGGGAGAGCTAGAACAACCCAATGTAAAGCATACAACAGCTCAGGATTGATGGTAACTAACACCTGTTAAGGAGAAGTGCTCTGGTGTACGGTTCTGTCAGCTAGGAGGGCTGGGCAAAGCAGGGCAGGGCATCTGGTCTTGGTGTGAGTAACAAATTGGCCACGTATAGAGAAAAGTCTGTTCTTCCCCAGCCCTGGACATTTCCCCCTTGCTGCCACCTGCTTCAGTTACTTTTGTACCTCATAGGCATTTCCTAATTGATACTCACTCAGTGCTTGGGAAAAACATTGTCAACATTCTCTCCAAATGGTGGTTTACTAGCTGAGAGATCTAGATGCCACCAGCTAGGTGTTTCTTGGCATCCAGCATCTTTACCTGAGCATCTCAGGTCTGAGTAAAGAATCCACCCTGCTTTTTCTGACAGAGGATGACATGTGATAAGGGTATGGACCTGACAGCCTGGTGTGTAACTATGGGGTACCAGGCTTGTGTTTGATACCTTGCATGTTTGTAAGTTTCTCAGCCAGGTCTTTATTGTTTTGGGGATTATTATTATTGTATTTGCAATTTTTATTGTAAGTAGTATAAATGAAGAACTTCCAGTACAAAACAGTCCCCTTCCTAAGTCAGTACCTGCCTCTACAACTCACCTGGAAACAAGGTCCAGAGATGCTCACAGGCAGGAATCAAGTACAGAAATGAATCCGTGCATCTGTTTTCTTTAACAAATAAAAGTTCACAAGAGCCATGGGGCTAACACAAGTTCAGATCTCCACCCCCACTCTACCTTCAAATGAACCAAATATGTCCTTTTCCTCTGCCTACCGCAGCTACCCAGACCAGCTTGGCTCCTCCTAAGGTCCACTAGATTGGCTGTGAGGTGTTCCAGAACCTCAGATACCCCAGGCCAAGGGTGATGGTAGTAAGCCTAGTTACTCATAAGAGATCTTGCTTTTTAACTTCATAACAGTAAAGAAAGTTTCCCATTGCATTCACCAGACCATGTCTCACTCTAGATCACATGCCCATTCTGACAGATGTGTCTCTGCATGACACCATACCACAAAATTCCAGAGAGAGCTTTTCCAAAGAAATCTCCTTTGACTCAATAAAGAATCTTTGCAAGCATTTGTTCAACAAAAGTTTGTCTTTCGAAGCTAGGCTTAGAGCATCGCCTATACTGAAGGCAGGGCTCTTGAATCCTTGGGAGGGTGTCACTGCTCATGGGAAAGGCACTGAATAATAAAACAGTGATACACAAGTGTCAGTATAGACAGATGGACTTTACTCTCCAGCACCTGTGCAAAGAGCATCAGCTATGGAGCAAGCAGGAAATGGATGTCCCTGTGGCAAATGGCCAGGTGTACAAAGAAGCACGGGCTTGGAAGGGCTCTGGGTCTGGAAGGGATTGCACTTGGCAATACCTGTTATTTTATCCCAAAGAATTTAGAAACCTCCAGATGGTTCTGAAATGTAAATCAGGGAAGCCTGATGAGGACTTGAGAGGACTTTTGCAGCTGCTATGAGTGGGTGGGAGTCACAGGTGGTATGGTTATGTATTATCACATTCCAGAGAGAATTTCCAGGTAGAGGCACAAGCCAAACAATCATCAGAGCCTTTATTCAAAGATAAGTCCTAGTGGCTTTGCCCTGAACATCTTCTGACTATTTAGGTTTCTACATGAGCTTTGAAAATCCTCTATGTGATCACAGCTTCTGCTTCCTTCAGTGGCCTGAAATCATTCTAAACTCAGTGGAGACAACAAGAGCAAGAACAGGACAATGTAAAAGGCAAGTCTGCTTCACTGCTGTGTGTAAAGCAAACTAATGCAGCCCCTTTGGAAGACTGTATGGAGAGTCCTTAAACAACTAAAAATGGAATTACTTTAAGATCTAGAATACCACTCTTAGGTATTTATCCAGTGAACACTTAAACACTTATTAGAAGGGATATCCACCCCTATGTGCATTATTGACAATAGCCAGAGAGTAGAAGCAGTCCATTAACAGATGACTAGATAAAGAAGTTATGGGGCCTATACTCTGTGGAATACCACTCCGTAATCAGAAAAGATGATACTGTATCCTTTGAAACAAAATGGATGGAACTGGAGGTGGTTATGCTTAGCTAAATAAGTAAAGAGATGAAAGACAGTCACCAGATGGTTTCACTCATATGAGGAATCTAGAGATCTGATTTACATGAACTTGCCAAAAATAATAATAATCCAAACAAAACAGAAGCAAGCAAACTTTGTAGGACTTGTGAGAACTATGGTGGTTATCTTTGGGAGGTGGGAGAATAGGGATACAGAACTTTGATGGTGGGTATGGTGTGGATTATAAGATTACACTTGATAATCTTATAACAAACTATTACTAATAAATATATATTTTTAAAAAGAATAGAACAATTCTACCCATAAGAAGGCATAAAGAGGAACTGAAAAGGGATTTGATATGCTAGTAGACTGAGGATAATGTTTCAGTTCTTAGCATGATGAAATTCTCAGCTATGGAGTACAAACTCATTCAGTCCCTCCCTAAAAGTGGACTCTGTGCTACAAAAATCCTTTCTGAGAAAATAGAGTTGTCTGAAATTGCCATGTGAATGATTTTTTTTTCTGTTGCTGGCAGTATTTAAATCCCATTTTCTCCAACTCCCAAACTGGAAAAACAATTTTCATTTGAAAATCCTTGGATGACATGGTGAGTGAGAGCAATCTCTCTTGCAGTTTGTGGTTTCACTGAGGGGAGTGCTTCCATATGTGCTGTGAGCTTCCATTGGGTTTTCATCTTTTCAGCCAAAGTATGTGCCTTTCTTACTCAGACTCTGTGGGTCTGAGGAGTTGGCTGTGGACTATTTATCTCAGAGTGTGTGGGAAGTTGTTAGACTTGAGATCCCTGGCTCACACCCAGGCCTCACCAACATGCTTGGCTTCTTTTGGAGGAAAATGGGAAATGCTGGACCACTTCCATTGAGAAAGCAGTCCTTTAGAAAGTGTCCCTGCACCACAATTCCCTCAGGGATGCTCCCTCTCCATCTGTTTCACTTCCAGATGCTAGGAGCACAAAGTCATACCACACCCTGGGTGAAACCTTGAGCCCACACCAGTCCAGCAAGGAAGCCATGAAACTGGTCAGAGCTGAAGCCAGAAGACAGAGACTCCCACTAAAGCAAGCTGATGTCTTGGAGACCACTTCTTGCAAAGGGAATGTGCTGCTCCTGAGTCTCAGAGCAGACATGAGCCCTGCCTTCTCATCCCCAAGCCACCATGTGACTGCCCCCCAACCCTTACTGTTGGTAGATTCCATGTTTGTATATTTGCCTAGTTAGTTACTCAGATGTATTTGTAACCCTGATGGCAATACTAGCAGCACTTTCAATGGCATTAGTGGGTATTTACAAAACCACAAAAACTTGAGCTGCAGTGAAATAAGGCAGCTCTCTGCTTTCTTGTTTCAATTTATGCTGTAAGAAGAGGTTTTTCCCATCTACATCCTGCCATGTTTTCTTTTTTTTTTAAATTTTTTAAAAATTACCTTTATTTATTTATTTGGATAAAGACAGCCAGAAATCGAGAGGGGAAAGGGGCCATAGAGAAAGAGAGAGACAGAGAGAGCCCTGCAGCCCTGCTTCACCACTTGTGAAGCTTTCCTCCTGTAGGTGAGAGCTGGAAGCTCGAACTTAGGTCCTTGAGTACTGTAACATGTGTGCCCAGGTCCCCCCCCCCCCCATGTTTTCTTAACCTAGTGCCTTTGATAGTGATTTAACATGCATATCACTAAAGTGTCTGATGGGTCTAACTGCTGCCCCAGTGGAGAGAGAAACAGTATTTAGACCATGAACCTGGTCACTCAAGTCCCTGCTCTTGAGGATGCACAGGAAACTCTGCTAACCAAGGATGACATCACTGTTTTCTGTATGAAATGGTGTTTTACAGAGACAATCCCTCATTCTCATTTCTACTCAATCTGGCAGCATTACGAGGTCTACAGAATGATATATGAAGAATGTTAGCTCTTTCCCTACTTGGTGTGAAGACAGTTGAGATGGTATCCTTAAAATATGCATGTTCAACATATACTTCCAGGAAAATAAAATATGAAGAGAGGAGTTTTAAGTGAATCAAAATACCAAGTATAGGGAGCCATGAGAAAAATTGGCTGACAAACCACTTATACCCCAAACCAAGCCTCAGCTTACTGATACACATGAACAGGAACATGATAAAGATATTAATGCAATTAAAGCATGATTATTACATGTTGTAAATACACCTTGAAATTGAAGACATAGCATGCTTAACAATGCTTAAAAAAAATAAAGAGATCTAAAATTTCAGGGAATTCTAGCCCAGCTGGGGTAGGAAATATAAAAGAGAACATGATCAGATGCTCTCCCTTCTAAAGCAGTGGCATCCCTATATCTCTTACTGTACAGGGGAAATGAGCTTAGAAACCATGTTTGAGCATAAAATAGTATTAATTTCACATAAACGGAAAGTCAGTAATAGAAACATACCAAGTACAGACATTTCTGAGGTCTATTTGAAAGGAGAGATACTAAATCCTTCCAAGATTATTTTTGGCATTATACATTTACCTCTCTAAAGAAATGGCCCTGGATAACTATATACTTAAAATAAATGAAATTTACTAGAATAGCAGTTGACACTTTAATTGCTTGACAAGTTGGGTGTTTTTCTTTTTATAGGAATTTAGAATAAGTGGCAAGATTTGTCATCAAAATTTATAAATAACTCTGACCAAGTTGTGCCTGTCAGTCTGGTTGAACCAAAGTGTTCAGAAAAGAAATGTCACAGAAATAGGTATCAGTGAGTGACTAAGAGAAGGGAAGTGAGTGTCTAGTTATATGAGTAAAGTCACCTCAGTTACATCAGCACCTGCACCATGATACAGTTGAAATGAAAAATTCAGAGGCAAAAGAATGAGAAAACTGCTGCTGGTGGACTCTCACTTCCGCTTGCTTTCCACTATCCAGAGTGGCGGACTCTGATTGCACCTTTATTGTCAGCACCTGGATGGACTCTAACCAATCAGCTTGTGCCGTGCCCAACGTGAAACAAGATAAAAGCTGAGTACTATGGTTCAGTGTTGTTCAGGTATGGTAGGAATCAGCCTGTGAACCCTTAGCAAAAAATAAATGTAACTTCCTGCCCTCCATGCTAACACTGCTTACGTCTAACTTTGTGGCCTCAGACTCTTTCTTTGGTTATTTTAGAGCTGTAACACTGGAGAACCATATTACAGAATTTTTCATGACACAGTAACCCCATCATTACGTAAGTGAGCCCACCACTATGATACCACATTACACCAACAAATGCACCCCAACAACAGTCCCCCAACTTCTATCTACAGCAGTGAACCCTGAGGCAGGGCCTTAGAGGTTGTTTCTAATCATTTAGGATGCAAACCTGAAGCCCAAATTTCCCTGGGCTCAGTGTCAGGGACGCTGAAGTGGATGGGCATAACAGGGGCATCTTTTTTAGTTGCTGAAACCAGAGCCCCTCCGTGCTCAGTGATGGAGTTTTAAAAATCCTGAGGAGGAATTGGTGTAATGGGACCAGAGTCACAGGAGAGTGACCTGCATCTTGGCAGGTCATTGTCTGCTTTTTTTTTTTTCTTACTTATTAGCTTTGCCAAAACAGTTAGCATTGTAATCACTGAGGGAATCTAAAAAAAAAAAAAAAAAAAAAAGCAGATAGTACTGCTTTGTATAGTATGTACTATTCTCAGTAGGTGCTAAGTATTCAAGGAATAATTTGCAAAGTGGTCCATTTCCAAAAAAGAAAACTGGCTTGGTGAAGGAGAAGGGGTGCTTCACAGAGACTGGAAGGGTGATTTCTCTCCCAGGAGTGAGAATCTTTGAGCCTGAATTACTCCATCTGCCTCTTTGTCCCTGCAAATGTGATGATGAAATCACCCTGGGATTATAAGCACATGCTCAGTGGAAACACCCCCCCTCATCCATTTACAGGGTGCAATCTGAGAAAGATGAAACAGAGAGAAGAGAAATAAAGACCCCTGTGGTGTGCTAAGAGACGGCTCTGTCACATGCAGCTGGGATTCTCTTCCCTTTCAATAGAATTAGAGACTGTCAGATGTGTGCAGACTGATGCTAGAGAAAACAGTGAAACGTGAGTATGTGTGTCCTCGAGACAGATAGCGTCAAAGAGAAATTCCTGCTCCTCGACTCATGAAGCTAGTTCAGAGTAGCATAAATGAGTTTTGCGGGATGGCTCCTGGATTTTGGTAAATGTTGTGGCTTTTGTTTTTTTCTAAAAAGTTTAGATGTGTTCCTCTGAATGGATTTCCATTGTCCAGAATACTATCATTGTTCTGTGAGCACAAAAAAGAACAGACTGTAAGTTCCATTTGGTCAGTTCATTCAGTGCAAGGAGTGTCAGGCCTGGGAGGTACAGATGGCATCCCCTCAGGGGACCTCCACATCCTGTTCCCCACTTGCTTATCTGTGTAGAACCCAGAGCCATTGCTAGAAGTTTGCTCTTCAAGGGATCAGTGTCTCAAGAAATTCAGGACCCTGCAGTCCCCAGTTATTTTTTCTAAGGATTCCCCAAAGGTCAGTTTCCATTGACTTTTCCCCCAAAATATCAAGTTTATTAGCCAAAAATGGAACTAATTTGATATTGCATAATCCTATTAAAATGTAATAAAGAAATTGAGTTTAATGAAGAAATAAACTGAGAACTTGAGCCCAGACCAAAGACTATGCCCTGGTAAGGTGTTTGGAGTATGTTATGCTAAACACATTATGCTAAACAAAGAGGAAGACTGGCCTTGTGGGGGTGGTTAGCCAATGTCATTAACATGTGTTGCAACCTTGTGTGAACTCACTAGGACTGAGGGGGCTTAAAAGGTCATTTGGCAGAAAATGCTCTCTTACTTCTCTTAGTCTCTGTGCTCATGCTACTTATGCCACTTGACTCTCCAACTTGCCCCCTAACCTCCTTGCATCTTGGAAGATGATGACTGGAGAATGGACTTATTGCAGAAAGTAACTCATCTTGTGTGTCAGCCTTGTAGGTGTTTAAGTCTTTTCCACCTTTACCTATTCCATTACTTTGGCTTTTAAGAACCTAATAAATCAGTTTTAAATGCTCCCAAAAGAATCTTTTTAATTCCTACAATAGTGTACAGATTTGTATATTTGTGATGGAAGGTTAGAATAAATGTTTTACAGGAATTCTGCAAAGTAGAGTGACTCAGACATGTCTCCTATCTGGCGCAATCTGTATGCTGAGACAACAAAATGGAGTCATTAAATTTTTTTCTATTTACTCTTCTTTTTTCTTGGGAACTAAAAGCCTGAAGTCATGGACCTAAGGCCCTGGTGTTATGGGTCATCAGTTGTTGTGTATCCTTTATTATTGATGAATATCATGTCTCAGATCACTGTGCCCTTGCTTCTTTATATTCAGGAGATGGCAGGGGTTCAGCTTCTTCACAAAACCAGTTCAGTTGAGTTCTCACTCTTGTCTCACATATATGTCCAAAGAGGGTGGTGGATTATAGCTAATTTGACAATTCAAGGCTACTATAAGAACAGCTGGAACAGTAAGAGCTCTCCTGGATATGGTGGACCTCAGCCCAAGTCCTCAACCTCCCTCCATCCTTCAGACACTCAAGGCCCTTAGACTTTTCCTTCTTGTGTTTCTGAGTTATTTTGTTTTCACCTCCAATCACACTTCTTCTTTCACCTGGAACAAGCTCTCCAGGAAATGTCTTTGTAACTGCCCATGTCCATTCTCCTTTGCTTATCCCTGTACCCTGGGCTTCTTTTTGTTCAGTTTGTAGCACATCAACTGCCACCAAAAACACAGTCCATGCGTGAAGAAGGAAGTCATAGCTTCTAACTCAAAGTTCTTATCTCTTTCTTCTCTCACTGCCACCTCATTTAATGAATGCTTTTGTATCTTGCTTCTTTATTAGTCTTCATAGCTCATTCTTCTCTAAGCCCTACTGGCTTCCCACCTAAAAAAAAATTATAGCTGAATATTACCATAGATTTCTTTCAAGTGCAACTCATATGGAATCACTGTTTTTACTTCCAGTGTATAGCTGAGTGAGTGAACTATTGACAATGAATTCATTTTCCCAAGGCCTCAAAAAGCAAAGCCTGGTGTTGGAATTTGCTGACCAGAGGAAACAGTCCAGTCAAACTGCTAATTCCACTTGGCTATGATGTGGACTGTCAGAACCCTGTCCTCTCTCTTTCTCACAGCCCAGTGACCTCCTGCCAGCTAGTCCCTGCTTGTTCCCCTGGGCACATTAGGGTTGTCTATACATTAGGAAGTTACTGTTGGAGCAACTATTTCAATACTGTGGAGAACCCATAGCAAAATCTACCCACAGGCCACTCTAAAAATTCCACAGTTGAAAAAGAAAAGGAGATGATTAGATAGGACTGAAAAGATAATGATTCCAAGTTCACAACTTGACATATCTCTAGTGTATGTACTATTTGGGACATAA
Organism: Erinaceus europaeus; assembly: GCF_950295315.1. Lineage (NCBI taxonomy): Eukaryota > Metazoa > Chordata > Mammalia > Eulipotyphla > Erinaceidae > Erinaceus > Erinaceus europaeus. The sequence continues at coordinate 41,247,186 of NC_080164.1, read as the reverse complement.
ATAGATAAAATGCAATTTTCTTTAAATCTTTCAGATTTTGTTAATTTTTCTCAAATAGTGTAGGGGAAAATCCATAAAGGAAAACATTGGCAAATAGAAATTGGTTAAAATTAAGAATTAAAAAAATCTGATTGAGAGAATAAAAACGCAGGACAATTCTATCCCTGGTACCACATGAAACAGCAACAAAGACAAAACAAGTGGAATTCTATGGATAATAGAATAATGTTTTGGTCTCTCATTCTCTCTTTCTTACATGGCAAATAGTCAGGGAGGTGACTCGGTGGTAAAGCACATATGTAAAGTCCTGAATTCCATCATGTTAGGTCATAAAAATAGGGAGATAAATAAATCTCTCAAGCTTCACTGTTTTCATTATAGACTAGAGCACTATGCTGCCATTTCATGTGAGTAATTACAGCTAGGACCTCCAGCATGCAACCTCATTACCATCACTGACCTGCCACCCAAACCAATGAAATCTCTTATTTTAAATAAAAAAGGGAGCCAAGTAGTAGTGCTGGGCATACATTACAATGCACAAGGACTCAGGCTCAAAGTTCCTGGTCTCTAACTGCAGGGGTGAAGCTTCACAAGTGGTGAAGCAGTACTGCAGGTATCTTTCTTACTCCATATATATCTCCCCATTCCCTCTCAATTTGTCTTGGTCTTTATACAATAAATAAATTAATAATAAGTAAGAATGAGGCTTCACAAGAAATGATGCTCACACAATCACTAAGTATCCGTGTAAAAGTTCTCCATCTGCTCTGCTTCCCCAGAGCCCCACCCGACTAGGGAAAGAGAGAGAGAGGCTGGGAGTATGGATCGACCTGTCAATGCCCATGTTCAGCGGGAAGGAATTAAAGAAGCAGACCTTCCACCTTTTGCATCCCACAATGACCTTGGGTCCATACTCCTAGAGGGTTAAAATATAGGAAAACTATCAGGTGAGGGGATGGGATACCGAGTTCTGGTGGTGGGAAATGTGTGGAGTTGTACCCCTCTTATCCTATGGTTTGGTCAATATTTCCTTTTTATAAATAAATTTTAAAAAATGAGCCTTCAAAAAAAAGTCCTCCATCTGTCCCTGGTTAAGCAAAATCAAAATGAGAAACCACCGAAAGTGACCTGAAGCATTAGTACTAAAGAGTGACATTGGCATTGAGTGGTAGAAATGGCTTGTTGAATTCTTCTTCTTCTTTGTTTGTGGGATGGGAATTCATAAAAGAAAAAAAAAAAAGGCAAACCTTTTGGTAGTTTCTTGCCAAGTGAACATGAATCTGCCTTCAAGTATACCCCAAACTGAAATGCTTAAATATCTATACCAAAGTCTCATCCATATGGATATTTTTTACAATATCTCAACATAACAACAAAAAGTACTTCAGGATTGAAATAACTACATGAACTATGAAATATCCCATGTAAAATACGAAGGAATCAGAATATTGGACAGACTGCCTAGATAGAAAGCCACAGGGATCACTCTTAGACATACTACATGAAAGGTAACAGGAAAATACAGATAAGTGATGATTTTATTTGTGTAAAATTCAAAACTAGGTGAAATTAATCCGAGCTAACAATATTACAATAGCATTTGCTTTGCAGGACAAAGTGCACCCTGAGAAAAGTTTCTGGAATCCCCCAGGATTTTTTTGTCCTCCTAGGAGAAAGGTAGCTGGGAGTCTAGCAGTAGCACAGTGGGTTAAGTGCACGTGGCACGAAGCACAAGGACTGGCTTAAGGATCCCAGTTCGAGCCCCTGACTCCCCACCTGCAGGGGATTCACTTCACAGGTGGTGAAGCAGGTCTGCAGGTGCCTATCTTTCTCTCCCCCTCTCTGTCTTCCCCTCCTCTCTCCATTTCTCTCTGTCCTATCTAACAATGCTAGCATCAATAACAACAACAATAATAACTACAAGAACAGTAAAAAACAACAAGGGCAACAAAAGGGAAATAAATAAATAAATAAACAAGAGAGAGGTAGCTATTAATGATTTAGTTCTGTCAACATTCTATGCACTCAAAGTTAAAATATTTTAAGAGATATCTTTGTGCAGCTTATAAGGTGGCAGAGTGAGTATTCTCTCTCTCTCTCTCTCTCTCTCTCTAATTAATAAATCTTGAAAAGAAAGTAAAAGAGAGAAAGAGAGGACTTTCCCTAAAAAGCATATGAAATTATCCATGAAAACTGGGTCTAAAGTTAGCTGCACAGAAAACCAAAATTAATGAATCAATAGTAAGGGAACTTTTTGCAAAGGAAAAGTTTATTTTTAATATCAGAGGGGAGGATCCCTAGGAGAAAAACCTGTGTTGCAAATTCTAATTAGCTTCTCTCTCACAAAAAGGCAGGGAGGGGGATTTAAAGGAGCTAGAGGGAAGGTGTGTGTTCGAGAATTCATGAATAAGGGTCCACAGAAGTCTCTTTGATCTTCTTGAGCGAGTGGGTGTTAGACTTCCAGGCAACATAATCCAGGTATCAGCCAGCCATTTCGTCAAGAGTATGAAGTTCTATGTGCTTCTTCATAGAAGATCTGGATTTGTTGATGTTTTTTCAAGTCACATTCTATTGCAAGATCTCGATGGAAACATAAGGAATAGGGACCCTGTAGGTAAAATCCTTCATCCCTCTGACCTGCACTGAGTTAAGAAGAGAGAAGTGCATGATGGTAGAGGAGTGTTTTGCAGAATATTTAGAAATATTACACATATATCAACAACTGTATTTACTGTAAACCATTAGTTTTCTCAATTAAAAAATATGATAGCAATAATTATAATAAAAAGGGAGTTATGAGCTAGGAAGAGGGCACAATGGTTTTGCAAATACCTTTCATGATTGAAGCTCTGAAGACCCAGGTTCAGTCCCCAGCACTACTATTAACCAGAGCTGAGTAATGTTCTGGTATCTATCTATCATCTACCTATCCTTCTCTCAGTATTTCTCATCAAAATAAAATAAAATATTCTTTAAAAAGATAAATAAGTTTTGATATATATTCCATATATATTGGAATGCTACTCCGATATTAAGAATAATGGAAGGCAGCTATGGTCACCACTACCACCAACTCTTTGCTAGCTATTAAGAATGATGAAGTCGACTTGGATGTTAGACCACAAACTATCAGATACTTAGAGGAAAATATTGGCAGAACTCTTTTCCACATAAATTTTAAAGATATCGTCAATGAAATGAATCCAATTACAAAGAAGACTAAGGCAAGTGTAAACCTATGGGACTACATGAAATTAAAAAGCTTCTGCACAGCTGAAAAAAACTACTACCCAAACCAAGAGACCCCTCACAGAATAGGAGAAGATCTTTACATGCCATACATCAGACAAGAGGCTAATAACCAGAATATATAAACAACTTGCAAATCTCAACAACAAGAAAACAAATAACCCCATCCAAAAATGGGGGGGAGGACATGGACAGAATATGCACCACAGAAGAGATCCAAAAGGCCAAGAAACACATGAAAAAATGCTCCAAGTCTCTGATTGTCAGAGAAATGCAAATCAAGACAACAATGAGATACCACTTCACTCCTGTGAGAATGTCATACATCAGAAAAGGTAACAGCAGCAAATGCTGGAGAGGTTGTGGGGTCAAAGGAACCCTCCTGCATTGCTGGTGGGAATGTAAGTTGGTCCAACCTCTGTGGAAAACAGACTAGAGAACTGTCAGAAGGCTAGCAATGGACCTACCCTATGATCCTCTGCAATTCCAAAACACAACACATCTATCCAAAAAGATCTGTGTACACATGTATTCTTAGCAGCACAATTTATAATAGCCAAAACCTGGAAGCAACCCAGGTGTCCAACAACAGATGAGTGGCTGAGCAAGTTGAGGTATATATGCACAATGGAATACTACTCAGCTATAAAAAATGGTGACTTCACTGTTTTCAGCCGATCTTGGATGGCCCTTGAAAAATTCATGTTAAGTGAAAGAAGTCAGAAACAGAAGGATGACTATGGGATGATCTCACTCTCAGGCAGAAGTTGAAAAACAAGATCAGAAAAGAAAACACAAGTAGAACCTGAACTGGAATTGGCATATTGCACCAAAGTAAAAGATTCTGGGGTGGGTGGGGAGAATACAGATCCAAGAAGGATGACAGAGGACCTAGTGGGGGTTGTACTGTTATATGGAAAACTGGGAAATGTAATGCATGTACAAACTATTGTATTTACTGTTGAATGTAAAACATTAATTCCCCAAGAAACAAATTTAAAAAAAAATCATGAAGTCACCTTCTTTACCTCATCTTGGATGTAGCTTGAGGGAATCATGTTAAGTGAGATAGGCCAGAAAGAGAAGGATGAATATGGAGTGATCTCACTCATAAGGAGAAGTTGAAAAATGAGAACAGAAATGGGAAACACAAAGTTGAACTTGGGGTGGGTGTATTGCACTGAAGTAAAGGACTCTGGGGAGGCAGGGGATGGGAGTAAGGAAGTCTTTTTTGTCCTGGCACATAATGGTGGAGGAGGACCTAGCCTGAGAGTGGTAATGTTATGCAGAATATTGAGAAATTTTACACATGTACCAATAACTTTATTTACCGTAAACTATTAGCCTCTCCAATGCAAAATGGAAAAAAAAATGAAAGAGAAAGGGAGGAGTGGGCTCAAAGACAGTCACAAAAAGTAGTTTTATTTATTCATTTATTCCTTTTTGTTGCCGTTGTTGTAGTTATTATTGTTGTTATTATTGATGTAATTAATGTTGGATAGGACAGAGAGAAATGTAGAGAGAAGGGAAAGACGACAGAGAGGGGAAGAGAAAGATACACACCTGCAGATCTGCTTCACTGCCTGTGAAGCAACTCCCCTGCAGGTGGGGAGCTGGGGATTCGAACCGGAATCCTTAAGCCAGTCCTTGAGTTTTGTGTCACCTAAACTTAACCCACTGCACTACCTCCAGAATCCCAGGAGTAGTTTTTAAGGAATAAAAACCACTTCCCTATAGACAAATGGCAAGAGTGATGTTTACTTTGAGAATGGGAAGGGTGATTTTCTTTTAATTTCTTGAGCACTGGCCTTCCTCCTTTTGAATAATTAACATAACGAAAGAAGAACAGTTGTCTGCTTTAAAGCAGTTCACTGGGATATCCTCTGTATCAGAAGAGACCAATTTGTCAGTGCATGTGCTCATTAATGGCTTGCAAGAGGGTGTGGAGTTTTCCTGCCTGGAAAATTTAATTTTCCTTCATTAAAGTTATTAGACAGGAAGAGACCAAAGATAAACTCAGTGGAGAGCAGCAATTCTATGACACATGACAACCATTTCATCCCCAGAATTTTGAGTGTTTATTGCTTTCCTGAGAACTTGAATCTTAAGCATATTCAGGTTCCACCTGAGCTTTATGTTGCTTCTATTTTGGGTTTCATTTCTAAGCTCAACCTGCTCACTGAGGTGACTGTATGCTTTACGTACTAAGCTGTTTTGCCATGAACTCAGAGGAAAAAGAAAAAAAAATCTCATGGAGACTTCACTGCTCCTGACTTTTTCACGTAGAGAAAGAGAGGCAAATAAAGCATAGCTCTGAAATTTCCTCCAATGCCATGGGATCTGGCTCAAACTTGGATCATACACATGGCAAAGCAGGGGTGGTCCAGTTGCGGGTGGATGAGACTGACGTGTCTTTCCCATTGTTTACACAAACAGGTATAGTCCCAGTGGGACTGGAGTTCAGGGTCCTTTTGATGCTAATCTTGCCCTAATAGTCTTAAGTGAGCTGCTGTCTCACTTGGCCCAGAAGACCCAATTTCCAGTTTTGTCATATTTTCTCACACCCAACTTTCTTCTTTGCCACTCTCCCTCCTCTTCTTGAAACACTTTCTTTTTCTTCCTCTCTCCCTCTCTCTCTCTCTCTCTCTCTCTCTCTCTCTTTCTTTCTTTCTTTCTTCTTCTATTTTTAATACAGTTCCCTTTGATTGTGTCATTGAATAATTCACAACCCCTTTTGGAGGAATTTCGAGGTGATTTTCTTGTGTTAGGAAAAGATTTTACTAAACACAAGCATGGCTAGCACAGAGACACTGGGAAAATTCATTAGAAGAAGAATTAAAGGTAAGCCTGTTTAGGAGAGCAAGTTAAATTCAAGCCTAAACATGTTAAATATTTTAAAGTGATAAAGAAACAAAAATGAATTACTACATGACCTCCCCTACCCCGTAAGGGTTTGATCTCAGCTACCCTCAACAAGTAGGAAAAGGGCTGAGTGGGACAAGGGACTGGTTTACAATGAGCTTTCAGGGGAGAGGTAGAAATAGAGAGGGGAAGAGAAAGAAAGACACGTGCAGATCTGCTTCTCATCCATAGGTGAGGAGCTGGGGCTTGAACCCAGGTCCTCATGCATGGTAACATGTGTGTTTAACTGGGTATGTCACTGCCCAGCTCCCTCACTCTGCATTTTCACAAGATACTCAGCTATCTGTGGAGAAGGTTGACTGGGGTAGTGAGATTTCCTGCTCTGGCTCCTCTTCTAGCCAATCCCCAGCCTGCTGCTCAACTTGCAAATACAGACCTGATGTTATGATTCAGTTGCTTCCTGTTTGTGGGACTTAGTGGAGAATGAGTTGCATAGGCCAAAGTCCATTCATTTGCTTACTCCCTTAGCTCCAGGACCCTGTACAAAGGTCAGACATAAATGGCGCTCTCAGAAGGCTAGCAATGGACCTACCCTATGATCCTGCAATTCCTCTCCTGGGGATATATCCTAAGGAACCCAACACACCCATCCAAAAAGATCTGCGTACACATATGTTCTTGGCAGCACAATTTGTAATAGCCAAAACCTGGAAGCAACCCAGGTGTCCAACAACAGATGAGTGGCTGAGCAAGTTGAGGTATATATGCACAATGGAATACTACTCAGCTATAAAAAATGGTGACTTCACTGTTTTCAGCCGATCTTGGATGGCCCTTGAAAAATTCATGTTAAGTGAAAGAAGTCAGAAACAGAAGGATGACTATGGGATGATCTCACTCTCAGGCAGAAGTTGAAAAACAAGATCAGAAAAGAAAACACAAGTAGAACCTGAACTGGAATTGGCATATTGCACCAAAGTAAAAGACTCTGGGGTGGGTGGGTGGAAAGAATACAGATCCAAGAAAGATGACAGAGGACCTAGTGGGGGTTGTATTGTTACATGGATAACTGAGAAATGTAATGCATGTACAAACTATTGTATTTACTGTTGAATGTGAAGCATTAATTCCCCAATAAAGAAGCACCATGTTTCTCATAGTCTTAAAAACAGTTTGGTTTCTCCTCCTCCTCCTCCTTCTTTTTCTTTTGCAAGTTCAAGTGTGTTAGTTCTCTCCATTCCACAAGAGTAAAACTGTCTGGTAGTTGTCTTACATCTCTATGTTGCTAAGCATAGCCACCTCCAGATCCATCCATTCTGTTCCAAAGGAAGCAATATCATCTTTTTATTGTAGAGTAGTATTCCATGGAGTATATATCCCATAACTTTTTTAGACAGTCATCTGTCCATAGGCACTTAAGCTGCTTCCACTTACTGACTATTGTTTGTAGTGCAGCTATGAACATAGGGGTACACATGCCCCTTAAAATGAGCATTTTCATGTCCTTTGGATAAATACCTAAGAGTGATATGAATGAAACATGAGTGTTAGAAAAAAAAAGATCTCTGACCTAATTATATTTTTGCTCCAAGGAATGAGTAGTCTAAGAATGTTTTCTATATAGGGCCAGCACCACTGTGACCTTTGGAGAGTCACATGCAGACTGGAAGGGAGGGTTTGTGGTCTGGCAAGTCTGTTTCCACTCTGAGAATGTAGACCTCCTCATTCCATTTAATAACTGCACAGAGTTTTAAATTGCTCAAATAAAGCTGAAGGCATTATAGGTGGAACTCATCACACTGGTTTTCAAAGCATCCCTCTTTGGCATGAAGACTATTTGGAGCTTAAAAAAATGCCCATACAAAGTCAGGCAGGGATTCTCTAGCCATTATGTCCACTTATCAAGTTAGCATCCTGTTATTTCCAAAAGGAAGGGATTATTGATTCCGTTTTCCCTTTCTGTGTTCCACTCCCAATGCCTTCCCCACTCTTAAACTCCCCAAAGTGGTTCTCAGTAGTACAATTCACTCCTCTTTTGAAATATGTGTCCTACATTTCACATTTCACTGTACTCCTGCTGTGCACACTATTACTAAAGTTTGGACATTTTGCCCTTTGCTGACCTGTATAATATTGTTTGAGATAGTCATTCAGTTGGAGAAGAACACACTTAAGGGGTGAGAGATTTTGCCTAGCAACCCAGCAGAGTCTACTTAAAATAATAAAAATATGTTTCCTTCAGTTAGGACACAGAGGACTTGGTTATTCATGGAGATATACCTAAACAAGACTTCAGTTTGTAGAGAGTTTAAATTAATAAAATATTCATCATTTAACATTCTCAGTTTAATTCTCCCTTCCCTGTGAGGGGTGGGGCAGCTTCTCAAAAGGCACCATGACACTTCTTAAGTCCCAGAGCATAGGCATTTTCTTTTAATCCCACCAGGGTTATTGCTGGAATCCATACCATATACTCTTTCTTTCTTTCTTTCTTTCTTTCTTTCTTTCTTTCTTTCTTTCTTTCTTTCTTTTTCTTCCTTTCTTTCCTCCTTTCTTTATCTGTCTTACTTATTTCCTTTCTTTTTCTTCTTTATCCTTTGATAGAGACAGAAAGAAACTGAGAGGGAAGGGAAAAAGAGAGAGAGAGAGTATAAGAGAGGCACCTATGACTCTGCTTCAGCAGTCATGAAGCTTCCCCTTACAAGTGGGAGCTAGGGGCTTGAACCAAAGTTTTTGCTCATGGTAACCTGTATGCTATTCCAGGTGCTCCTCTAGTCAATCCCCAGCCACCTATCTCATAAGAGAAGAAGAAAGAAACCACTTCTCTCCCAAACAACATCTTCATACTATCACTAATATGAACAGACTGTGAACTTCCAAGAACTTTCTTTTAACTCAGAAATTGAGGATGAAAATAAAGTCCTCAAGTATTTTTTTAAAAAATAATGGCTGGAAATATCTAAGGTACTTTGCAATCTAAGCTAGAGTTTGTCTTCTGCCTTCTCAACCTTGCATATGGGGGCTTTGCTCCCAGTTTGCTCTAGGCTTTGTGTTTCTAGAAGAACAGCAGCTGGTTCACATCTGGGGAACACCAAGCAATAGTTTATTTCAAACAAAGATAACATGGCTGTGTCAATGAGAGCAAGTCTTAGTTGTTAATTTAAAAAAAAATTAGTTATTAAGACAGGGAGAAATTGAGAGTAAAGGAGAGACAGAGAAGGAGAAAGAGAGATACCTGTAGCAGTGCTTCACCACTAGTGAGGCTTTCCCCCTATAGGTGAGGATTGGGGGCTTGAACCCTTGTGTATTGTAGCATATATGTTCAACGAAGTACACAACTACCCAGCCCCACAATTATAAGTTCTTAAAAATGTATTTTCCATCTATGCATCAAAAAGTGTCAGGCGCAGGCAAAAACTAATAAAGTCATGGGCCTCTTGGAATGTACCTAAAATAGACCTACTGGCTTTTTTCAAAATGGAGACCCCAAATTTTCACCTCCAATATTCTTGGCTATAGGTTCACAATTAGTTAACAATTTGTTCTGATTTATAGCTTAACTCTTTTTCAGCCACCAAGTTGCAGATCCTACCATGATGCCAACCTGACTTCCCTGGGTAGACGATTTCACCACTGTGTCCTGGAATCTCATCTTCTTAGATACCTGCCCCTCTAGGGAAAGAAAGAGACAGGCTGGGAGTATAGATCGATCTGCCAACGCTTATGTTCAGTTATGCTATTTTAACAGGACAACGAAGCAGGAGTGGGTTGAGGGATGTGTAGCCCTGATGGTGTATTTTTGCTTTCCAAATTCACTTCTGACATGCTAACTGATGACAAAGTACTGACAACTTTCACTCTAACTTATTATTTCAAGATCACTTCCTCAAAGACTATGTTGGATCACCCTGTCCTTTTGGGGGCAATAGCTTCAAGACCATGTGTCACAGTATAGCATTTATGATCTTTTTGTGACAATGTTATGTCATGGGAGAAAACGAGTCTGACTCAGAATACTGTGCTTAAAATCGGTTCTTGGCAAGATAGTAAAGGGGGGAGGGGGCTTGCTAGAAACTCTGCTCTAGGATAATAGGGCTAGAAATATGGCAGGTGATTTGTTGGGCCTTAAAGCCAGCCCCCCTACTCTGCTTACATAATCATTGTTTTGCCTGAAATATCCCCACCACGTCATCCCCTCAGGGTATTGCTAGTTGAGTTAAAACCATAGCAAAAATTGCTAAGGAGGCTTCCACCTTCCCAGCATGCCTTTTGCCTCTCTCCACCCCCTTTCCTAGCCAATCCCATTCCCAACTTGCCAGTTCCATCTTTACCCTATAAATCCTGCTGCTGTTCTGGTTTTGCCCCTCTTTCTCTTCTGCGCTCTGATCTGGAGAAGACCTGGAGAAGCTGGTGGGCATAGTGGAAGGCAGCCATTTTGCTAGCTACAAGTGGCCTAAACCGCTATGCTCACACCCAACTCTGGGGCATCTGTGTGAATATAAAGATTTGTGTTCAGCTCCACCAAGAGTTCCTGATCTCTTCTCGCTCCCCCGTGACACAACTCAACAGTGATTCTCTATCCTTAAGGCCATTAATTCATTCAAGTTCATAGATGTGTTTCTGTGTGCCAGGAACTCCCTCATCCCTATTGTGAGTCAAGACAGCTGGTAAGTGGCCTTGAGGTAGTGGAAATTCTATTTCTCTCACTTAAATAAAGCCCCAGAAGGACTAGGTTTAAACTGTCTGATGTTGCCTTAGGAGGAGGAGATAGCAAGGAATTGATAAACTGACTTGAACTTAACTTCAGAATTTATTTTTCCAAGGCTGGATTATGGAAACATAGGGTTAACCTAGAGAATTTACTGCCCTTCCCCCCCCCCACACACACACACATACATCCCTTTCCTTATCCTTTTGTTATACTGGAGAGAAGCTGAGGCTCCCTATGGGCTTTTGTTCTAGAAGGGATTATGGTTTGAGAAGCTGTGGAAGGCTAGAAGATTTGGGAAGTTTTGTCCTGTCCCTGACTACACTTAAATTGAACTCCTGAATTTCACCCCCACCCCTTCCCCATACAGCTGGTTCAAAGAGCATTTATAGCAGATTTCCCTTCATGCAGAACCTGGTGTGCAAGTTTGGTTTTCAGCAGCTCTGGACTGTGAATTTTTGTTTGACTTCATCATCTAGATCTGTTGGTCTCTATGTTGATACACAACTGCTGGTCTAATCCTGGAGAAAGAACCTTTTGCTAGAAATCAATTCCCTCATGTCTGGAACTGAAAATAGAGTTCATGAAAATCAGGGATAATGAGGCCTGGTTGTATTCAGAAACAACTAAGAAAAGACTAACTCTGTGGTTAATCAGGCATGCACTTGTCCTTGTATGGTCTTTCAGTCCAGTTCAAAGTTTCATGCAAAGAGCTCTCACCTCAAACTAATTGACAGTGTCCTGGTCAGTTAGAAAGCACACAGTGACAGTTAAAATCAAGACAGGAGTGTTCTTTGATCAAAATCATCCTATTAGGTCTCCCAGCATAGGACTCCTTCTTTCTAATGTCATCTAGGTTATTTAGATGATCAGGGGAATCCTTAATTGTGTGCGTATCCACCATTTGGTCAAAGAGTTATTGCCTGTTTGGATCTGAAACTGTGCTCAATCTGGGGATATAGGGAATGAATTAGATACTGATCTCTATTCTCAGAGAAACAGTTTATTGAAAGAGCTTACACTAGGGTCCATAAAAGCAGACTTGCTGCATGACTATGTGGGAAGATATGTGGGGCTCCTAGGAAGGGTGTGAAGAGTGGGCTGGGGTGCATTTGTCCAACTGGAAGCTCAACAATACTTTCTTATGACTTGGACACAAGAAGACACATGGCCATTTGCATCAGCTGCAATGTGATCTCCTCTCAATGTTTTGGAAGGAGCTGGAGAGATGAGTCCACGTGACTCCCACTTCTGAAAACTTGCATTTTAGGACTGTTGGTCTGAAACTTTGGCAAGATGAACACTCCCTCAGTATTTACATGGTCTCTTATCTTTCCCCTTCAAATTATACTGTCTGGAAAATGTCTTGAGCACAGAAACATATGCCAAGACTGATTAACTCTCCCTTTGAGAGTTTAGACTCTAAAGCAACAAAGCCCAGAGCTGTCAGATCACATGAATGAGGCTGTATCGACGCCTCAAGGCAAGAAGGAAAGTGAAGATAAGTGAGACATGTCCTGACCTGCTTTAATGCTGAACAAACTCTTCAGAGAAGTGATGTTATCTGCACACTCAGGTCCCCAAGTTATGGCTACAGTCAGGGAATTTGCCTATTAGCCCTGGATGTAGGATTCATATGGTAACTACAGAATGCTGGAGCATTTATGATGAGAGATTTTCAGGGCATGGAGATAATGTGACAGGAGGTTTGAATTCTAAAATGATGAGGAGGCCTCTGTGGATTACTACATGTGTGTGTCTGGGGCATCATTCATGTACCAAGTTTCTGCTCTGAGCCAGTTTTTTTTTTCTTTTTCTTTCTTTCTTTTCTTTTTTTTTTTTAAAGTTAGAGACACCACAGTAGTGAAGTTCAGTTCAATGCTATAGCACCTCACATGAGGTATCTGAGTTAAATCTGGGCCATGAATATACTAAATCATAAGTCCTACCCAGTGAGTTATTTTTCTGGTTCCTTTCACAGGAAACAGGCTTCCCTCATCACAGTTTGTCACATGCACCCAAACTTTCTAGGTACCTATCTCCTCCCAACCTCCCCTCCAACCCCAGGGGTTCTGAACAGTACTAAGTCCATATGGTCCAAACTAGGTCTTTATGAAGACAGTATCTAGTTTATATCCAGTCTTTGTTTAAACTATATATATAATTTTATTGGTGACTTAATATTATTCTACAAAAAGCATGAGGTAAGAAGGGCCAGGGGACAGCACACTGGGTTAAGCACAGATTATATGAAGCACAAAGACCCATGCAAGGATCTGGGTTTGAGCCTCTGGCTCCCCACCTGCAGGGGACTACTTCACAAGTGGTGAAACAGGTCTTCAGGTGTTTATCTCTCTCTTACCCTCCCCTCTCAATTTCTCTGTCCTATTTATATATATATGAAAAAAAATGGCCACCACATGCAGTGGGTTTGTAGTGTTGGCATCAAGCCCCAGTTATAACTCTGAAGGAAAAAAATAATTTAAAAAAAATCATAAGATAACAGGAATATAATTCTGAACCATTCATTTCACAAGAGTTCTGCATCCCCATGCCCTCCATTGGAAACCATGGTTGTTCTTCCAAGGTTGTAAATATATGGTGGTTGACTATTGTTTCTATAAATATCTATCTTTATATATATTTGCCCATTTTATTCTATGGTCCTGTCTTCTCTTCCTTTCTAAGTCACACCTACACCTATTACTACTATTGAATGTTCTTCCTTTTTTTCCTCTTCTCTCTTTGGGTGATGGAATTCAGAGCGCTCTGGTCATCATCTTTTATTATTTTTCTCCCTCTGGTATTATGACCCAAAATTCTTTATGGAAGTACAGAAAGAACTATATTTTATCTTTATTTAGTTTATTTCCAATCTATATCTACTCACTTCTAGTTTATATGTAGCTCACACCTAAGTCTATTTCTAGTTTGCATTTAGTGTATATGGAGTCTATACCTAGTCCACTTCCACTGACTGGCTTACCTAAATGTAGTCTCCATCATGTCTAGCTGAATTCTATCTACTAACCATTAGGAAACAATGTCAGATGAATAACAGTCTCTACTGTCACAATCTGACTCACAAAGGATCCATACTTATTGAAGCTAAGTGCACTGACCCAAGTCTGGTTTACCCTTCTGTACGAGAACAGGGGTGAGGATGGCGTTTATACACAGGACCCATAGGCTAGTCTCATGGCCTGGGGAGGTGGCACAGTAGAAAAAAAATGTAAGACTCTCAAGCATAGGTCTCAAGTTCAATCCCTGGCATTACATGTACCGGAGTGGTCCATTGGTTCTTGCTCTCACTCCTTCCTCTCTCTTATTAATAAAGAAGTACACTACTCATTAAACAAATTATGGAAAGCTGTCTCTTTAATTAACCTCACAGGTATCAGAACTGCAGAAAGCCAGAAATCCTGGGGTCATGTTCTTTCTTTGCAAGTGAGATGCTTAGGGTACTCCCAGCTGAGCAAGCAGAGCTCAGCAATCACTATAGTTCTGCTGAACAAATTGTTCCCTATCTGTTCATACAAATGTTATTTTCTTCTACACTGACACTACTTTGCTTACCACAAATACATTTTTGTTAGACAGATCATTTTTACTTAGTCAAAGGGTGACATAATCTAGAAGCAACAAGCCAAATAACACATCATCAGATATGGTATCCAAACAATTATAAGATTGCCTTATAATCAGCCTATAAGAAAAAAAATCATTTAAAAACATTAAGGCAGTATTGCCAATGAAAGAGAAGAATAGGTAATGACAAGGAGCTTGAGATAAAGCTGGTGACCTGCTGTTGTACACAAGAAAGTGGTCACTTACTTGGAGTCTGGCCACCCTGGTCTGAGGAGGGAGTGCATGAGGGACATTGGGAGACTTCACCAGGAGTCCCCCCATCCTTGGATGGGGAGAGAAGATTTAAAGATAAGAAAGGGGCTTAGGAGAACACATGGTTCATTCCTACAGGAAGGAGGCTTGGGTGGTCTGGAGACCAAGAATTTGGAGAGCTTCTTCTAGGAGCAGGTGCTTCATCTCCTATAAACACATTCCTGGCCTCTGGAAGTCCTGGACTTCTGGTCCTTAGCCTCTGATTTCAAGATGTCCTGAATCCAGTGGAGGAGGGTTTAATTATAACTGTTGCCTTAATCCAGGCAGCATGTGAAATAAGGACAGAGTCCAGCATCTCCCTTTCTTGTTTGTATGAAAACATCCTGTCACTGTATTTTTTTTTCAGAAGTTTTGAAATGTGTGTGTGTGTGGGGGGGCTGCCTCTATTTCAGACCTCCCCAGAGTGAGACTGTATGAAAATGGCCCCCCAAGTAGAATTAAATTCAGAATTCATGCTTATTTGAATGTGTGTTTATGTCAGGCAGTTGGTAGAACAACTCAGGTTGACTGTGCAGAAAATTTGCAAGGTGTGTGTGGTTGATCATTGCTACTTTACAGGAGGAAAAAAAATCACCTCCTCTCTCTTTCTCTCTCCTTGGCAAGACAGCTCACCTTAATAGTGTGCCTGCTTGTCTATGCTCATGACCCACGTTTGAGTATAGTCTGGCCTCTACAGTTCTGAAGAAACCTTTGGTGGTATGGTTCTTTCTTTCTTTCTTTCTTTCTTTCTTTCTTTCTTTCTTTCTTTCTTTCTTTCTTTCTTCTTTTTCTTTCTTCTTTGCCTCCAGTTGTTTGGGTTTGGTGCTGGTACTAGGTACAATGAATCCACCTTTCTGGCAGCTTTTTTTAAAAAAAATTTGATAGGACAGAGAGAAATTGAGAGGTCAGGGAGATATAGAGGAAAAGATAGAAACCTGCAGACCAGTATCACCACTCATAAAGCCTTCCCCTGCAGGTGGGGAGTGGACGCTTGACCCCAGGTCCTTGAGCACATCCTTGTGTGTAGTACTATGTGCACTTAACCCAGTGTGTCATCACCCATCCACCCCCATATTTTCCCTTTCTCTATCTAGGAGAAGAAGGAGGAGAAGGAGGAAAAGAAGAAGGAGGAAAAGAAGAAGAAGAAGGAGGAGGAGGAGGAGGAGGAGGAGGGGGAGAAGGAGGAGGAGAAGAAGAAGAGAAGGAGAAGGAGAAGGAGGAGAAGGAGAAGGAGAAGAAGAGGAAGAAGAAGAAGAAGAAGAGGAAGAAGAAGAAGAAGAAGAAGGAGAAGAAGAAGAGGAAGAAGAAGGAGAAGAAGAAGAAGAAGAAGAAGAAGAAGAAGAAGAAAGAGGAGTTGTCTCCAGAGCAATGACACATATTATATAGGAACAGATACCGAGGCTCTGCAAACATGAAGTAACTGATAACTTGTACATGACTGCAGTTCAGCACATGTTTCATGACAAGCATTCAGTTGCCCAAAATTACAGAATGTGACCTTCCTCCATTAGGCACGTTCAATGAAACAGCAATTCTTTTTAAAAAAATATTTTTAAATATTGTTTTGTTTTATATTATTATTGGAGACAGAGAGAAATTGAGAGGGGGAGGAGAGATAGAAAGGGAAAGACCAGAGAGACACCTGCAGCCCTGCTTCACCACTCATGAAGCTTTCCCCCTGCAGGTGGGTACCAGGGGCTTGAACTCAGGTCCTTGAGCACTGTAATGTGTGCACTTAACCAGGTGCACCTCTGCCTGGCCCTGAACCATGTAATTCTTTCAATATCTTGGGCACAGTAGGGACAAAAAAGTTTTAATTAAATGTAAGTGAGTCTAATCTGCAAAGAGGAGCACACCTATGCTCACTGTAGCACTGTTTGCAACTGCCAGAATATGGCAACAGCCCAAATGCCTAACAACAGTCAAGGGGGTCAGGCAGTAGTGCAGTGGGTTAAGCGCACATAATGTGAAGCTCAAGGACCAGCGCAAGAATCCTGGTTCCAGCTCCGGCTCCCCATCGGCAAGCAGGTCTGCAGGTGTCTATCTTTCTCTCTCCCTCTCTGTCTCCCCTCCTATCTCAATTTCTCTCTGTCCTCTCCAACAATAGCAATGACAACAAGGGTAACCACAAGGGCAACAGAATGGGTAAAATGGCTTCCAGGAACAGTGGATTCGTAGTGTAGGCACCAAACCCCAGCAATAACCCTGGAGGCAGAAAAATAAGAAATTAAAAAATAATCAAATATGGGACCAGGTGGTAGAACACCTGATTGAGCTCACACATTACAGTGTGCAAGGACCCCAGTTCAAGGCCCTTGTCCCCAACTGCAGGGAGAAAGCTTCACGAGTGTTAAAGCAGTGCTGAAGGTGTCTTTCTGTCTCTTTCTTTTTCCATAATCTCTCCCTCCCTTCTCAATTTCTCTCTGCCTCTATCCAACAATAAATAAATAAATATATTTTTAAAACATAATCAAATATATGTAGATGTCCAGTTTCTCTAAGTCTGGTGAAATGGAAAAAAAATGTTGACCTAAGCATTACAGGGGTTTGGTCTTTGGACTTTGGTGATTGTTTAGGGTCAGGGTGGTGGGCACAGTCCATGCTCAGAATATTTAATAGTCACAATGCAATGGTGGCATCTATGTCTAACCCCCCTCACATCCAAATGACTACTGTGAAGCAATATTCTAAGTGAAGACAACCATTTTCTGGTACCATAACCTGTAAAGAAAGCCAACATGATGGGACAAGGTGGTGGCCACGCACCTGGTTGAGCACAAGTTACAATGTTCAAGGACCCAGGTTCAAGACCCCTATCTTTACCTGCAGGGGGAAAGTTTTGTGAATGGTGAAGCAGTGTAGCAAGTGTCTCTCCTTCTCTCCCTCTCTACATCCCCCCTTCCACTTAATTTCTGGCTATTTCTACCCAATAAATAAATAAAGATAATGAAAAAGAAAAGAAAGCCAACATGATCTTTTCCAGGCGCTTCCTGTAAGAACAGCTGTGTGGTAAGTTGCTTGACAGAAGCTTCATCTGTGTATACTAATTTGTTTGCTTCATGAGGACAAAACAAGAAGACAAGGAGTTCGTGGTCTGGAAAGGATAAGGATGATTTAAAAAGCATGCAGGTTGGGGAGACAGCATAATGTTTATGAAGAACTATTTCCATGCTGAGGCTCAGAGCTCCCAGGTTCAATTCCCAGCTCCAACATAAACCAAACCTAAGCAGTGCTCTGGTTTAAAACAAAAAACATGTAACAGTGACAGGCGTATTTAATTTAGGATTTTCAGTAAAGGGTAAATAGCCAAGAGAGTTTCAATTTTGGTAAAAAGCACACTGAAACTATAGTACACAATTTTTTAAAAAAAAAACTTCTACTTTTTTTTATATTTATTTATTTCCTTTTTGTTGCTCTTGTTTTTATTGTTGTTGTAGCTATTGTTGTTGATGTCGCTGTTGTTGGATAGGACAGAGAGAGAAATGGAGAGAGGAGGGGAAGACAGAGAGCAGGATAGAAAGATAGACACCTGCAGACCTGCTTCACCACTTGTGAAGCGACTCTCCTGCAGGTGGGGAGCCGGGTGCTTGAACCAGGATCCTTCCGCTGGTCCTTGCGCTTTGTGCCATGTGTGCTTAACCTGCTGCGCTGCCAACTGACTCCCAGTATATGATTTTTTATAATGTTATAGAAAATTTTTTGTATTACTTAAAGTCGATGTGTAATGTCGGAAAAGGAAAGAGCATATAATGACAACCATATGTCTATTCCTTCCCTATCCCAAACCTGTGTCACAGCAAATTCATGCCCACTCTCTGTCACATGTGTGAATCACCATTGCAAAGGATAGTATGAGAGTGACACGCCATACCTTTCCTCCTCCCACTCAAAACACCAAATTTATCTGTCATTACCAGGGCTTCACTACCCTGGGCCAGGCATAAACCTGGATCATGAGTATTGCAAAGGTTCTAGGAGGCAGCAACAACTATTAGTTTTTTAAGAGTTCAACTCCAACCTGTCCAAGACCAAACCAAAAGCAGCTACCTTCTTCTGTCAGTTCCTTCCGATTTTTTTTTAAACTAATCTTTCTTCCTTTTATATTTTGCACCTTTTTCTTAGAAAATAGTGATGGGGGGGTGGGCAGTAATGTGCAGAGTAAAGCACACATAGTATGAAGTGCAAGGACCCACTCAAGGATCCTGGTTCAAGCCCCTGACTCCCCAGCTGCAGAGGGGTTACTTTACAAGCAATCCTCTCCCCTCCCTCTCTTCCATTTCTCTCTCAATTTCTCTCTGTGCTATCCAACAACAACAAATGTAAAAAGATGGCCTCCAGGAACAGTGGAATTGTGGTGCAGGCACTGAGTTCCAGCGATAACCCTGGAGGCAAAGAGAAGAAAAGAAGAGAAGATAAAAGACAAGAAAAGAAAATAGTGATCAGTGCAGTCCCCGGGCTCTCTCCAGAGCCCCTGGTTACTCAGCATGGTCTAGTTCTCATGAGATAAACAAAAAAAGCCCAGGTGATTAGCATAAGGGAAAAAAAAAAACATCTTTGTTCATTGGAAAACGTGGCCCATTTATTTGAGCTGAAAGGCATCATTAGATAGTGCAAACACTTCTTTGGTAATGTATTGATTACAATAAACATAAAAAAGGCACTTGTTGGTGGCAACAGTTAGAAAAGTAAATAAATATATACACTTGCTTCGTATTACAGCAATCACCTTACAGTGGCTGAGAGGAAGCTGCCCACTGTTTTGATAGCATGGTGAATCTGCAAACATTTCAACAGGAATGAGGGACTTTTACTGTAAATCTTCGGCCTAGAGAAGAGCCCCTTTTACACTTAGCCAAACCACAGTTTAACCTCACATGCTGGTTTGATCTGCAAGGAGACCACATGCCAACCCCCAAGAACCTAGGAGAGATACCCAGGCCCTTATGGAATGTGGGGTTTGTTTTCTTTGCATACCTGAGCAACTTGTATAGCTACGGAACTTGTGGACAAAAATTTTTCATTTTAGCGGTTAAGAGAGAGCTCACCAGGTAAGGCATGTGCATTGTCATGCTTGCAGCCCAGGTTCTAGTCCTGACATCACATGGTCTGCCATGACACCCAAGCGAAGTTCTGGTGCTATGATATCTTTCCCCCTGTCTATATGAATGAAAAAGTTGACCCAAGAGTTACCCAGCTTTGTCTCCCCCCAAATATTCCATTTCCTAGTTTATAGAAATTCATTTCAAGATCTAATTAAATTTGACTTGGTGTGGTATTCAAAAGAAGCCCCACTATTCCACACACACAAAAAAAACAGCTTCTATTTATTGTTTAGAATCAAGATGGTGGTGTTTGGAGTCTACTGCAAAGATCCTCACAGCTGGGCTGTTACCTCCATCTGACAGAGGTGGCCATTTGGTTTATGAAGCACTGGAATCTTCTTGCTCCAGAAAGCTCTCACTGAACTAATAGCAGGCTTTCAAACTGCCCATTTCCTGCCATTTTGCCTGGAGATTAGCCTCCTCTCATCCCCCAGTTATGGACTCAACATGAAGTCACTAGTCCTGGACATCTCCACCTTGGATTGAAACTACCCATATTCCCCTGGGCCTCCCTTCACCTAGATGGACCTTAGTGGGAGCAGGGAGAGTCCTACATGTCCAAGGTACCCTGTGATGGTTGACATGCAGTGGACACTCAAGGAAGTATACGTAGGACTCAACTTGTACATTCAGGGTACTGCTTTTGTAAGAACTAAATAATTTTTTCTTTAAGGCAAAACAGGAGATTTCTGTTCAATTAAAAAAGAGAGATCATGAGGTATGATAGTTGCTTTTCACTGAATTTAACAGGAACTTTTGCATAGTACATATTTTTTTTCTGCCATATCTAACATCTAAATGCAGGGCAAAATTTCATTAAACATCATGCATTAAAAATACAAATGAGGTAAAGGGATTATTAATGTTTGTTCTTTAAAGCACTCACACAACCTGAATAGAAAGTTCCCAATGCTAGCATCCTTCCTGTGGAAAGAAGAAACTGGAGTATTGTGATTTTTCCCATGCTCTCCAGACTAAAACAGTGCCTTAGGAACATGAGTAGAGTGTTGGCTGGGGACTATTTGGGCAATACAGGTGGTGGTTCAGTAGGTGTCATCCAGCAGGAAATGAAGGACTTTCACATTTGATTCCCAACTTGGCAATAAGGATGCAACTTACACATGAAAACAATCCTATTTCTAAATGTGACTTAGTAATCTTGCCATCATGTGGGGCAAAGAGCTGAGAGGAAGCTGCAGGGAGTGTACACAGACTGAGATGGGGCAGAGAACCAGAGGGGAGCGTTGTCATAGGTTACATTGTGGTGAAGGGAGCCTGTGCTTCCTGTTGAAGCAGTGTCATCCCAAACACTAGTTAAGAGATGTCATTCCTCTGCCCAAATAATGACTTCTTTTTAACTGTAGCGTGGGTCCTGCTGGTGGCTCTGGCAAACGTCTGCCCTACCTTGTGTTGACATGCTTCGAAACACCTGTTATCAGAACTGAGCAGAACTTCTAGTTGAGAAGAAATGATGACAGTGGGTGAAATCAATTTAGAAGCCTAAATGATTTGACTGTGCAATTTAATGGTAGCACCAATTGTTCATTAGAAAAGTTAAATAAAACCTGAGAATTGAACATGAAGTCAGGACCCATGTCTGCATCCTGCCTGTGCATGTGCTCTGGGGTCTCTCTGTGAATCCTTCCTAAGGCTCCTGTGCTATGTTCTGAAACAGCTCTGGCTCTGTAGTGTGCAATATCCAGGTCATGGTGGTTCTTCCATTGCAGCTCCCTGTACCAGCCATCTGATCTGAGATGACGTGAGATGCTCCGAGGAACAATGAAAAGCCTATGGCTTATTTTCCGGACTGGACTTTAGACAGGCTGGACAACACACTCCCTCCGTCTTTACTGGTGTCAGGCAGTTAGCTGGCTGGCAGGCTTCCACAAAGCAGGTGATGTGTCCATTCTGGAGAAGAGAGCCATCAGGCTGTCAGGAACTGGGATAACCACAGTCTTTCATGCCCATATCACAAACATACTTTTATCTATCTATCTATCTATCTATCTATCTATCTATCTATCTATCTATCTATCTATCCATCTATTAGCTAGAGACAGAAAGAAATTGAGAGGGGAGGGGGAAGATAGAGAGGGAGACAGAAAGACGTCTGCAGCATTGCTTCACCACTCGTGAAGCTTTCACCCTGCAGGTAGGGACCAGGGGCTTGAACCTTTGACCTTGTGCACTGTAACATGAGTGCTTAACCAGGTGTGCCACCGCCTGGCCCCACAAACGTGGGTTTTGTAGTAGAGGTGTGATTATCATGGGTAAGCATCCAAGAGACACCACACTTCTTCTGGGGGTGTTTACTCTCACCCTTTCCAGCTCTCACTCTGCAACCCTTCCACACTGAGACTCCAGCACCAAGGGGTCCCACAGTTTCCTTGTCTTACACTGATCCTACATAGATTTACCAATTAGACCAGTACTCTCTCCCTTTTGTCCCCTCAGCCTCCATCCTGTCTTTCCAATGTTCCATATCACAGGACTCCTCTTCTTTGCCAGCACACACACCTCATGACTGAAATGGGGTAGTGGTGTGCATATCTCCAAGGAGAGAGGGACCAGGCCAACAAGGTGAGCAAAGCTCACAGAGGCCAAGCACCCAGGGTCTACTGAGTCAGGCCCCTGTACTCACGTGGCATTCACAAGCAGTGCACGCATCCTTCTTCCACTTGTCCCTGTTGGCATATGTCTTGCCTTCTGAATCAGTGCACTCGGAGGTGCTGAGACGTGATTCAAGATTCTTTATCTGTAGCCAAGCAAAATCATGTACCAGTCACTTTAGGATTAAGGGTTTTAGGCCATGTATTGCACTTACTTCCTCAGAAATGAGGCCATACAATAATCAGTGTTTGAGGCAACTCTCTCTTCCTCCCTTTCTTTTCCTTTTTCTTTTTCTTTTTTTTATTGCCACTAAGGTTATTGCTGGGGCTTGGTGCCTGCATGATAAGAACATGACTCCTATAGGTCCTTTCTTTTATTTGGTAGGACAGAGCAAAATGGAAAGGGAGAGATAAAGACAGACACTGTAGCATTGCTTCACCTCCAGTGGGGAGACCAGGATCTTTGTGTATGGTAACAATTGTACTCAACTGTGTGTACCACCACATGGCCAGAGAACCATTTCTAAAGAACTTTCACAGATTCTTAAATTCATTTGTCAGACAGTCATGAGTCATACTGCCAGAAGCCCCAGAACATGCCTGATATAACTCTGCCTCATCTGACAATAGAAGGACTTGTCCTATAAATATAGGTATTAATAATTAAAGAAGATGAGTTAAGTGTACATGGCACAAAGTGCAAGAACCGGCCGAAGGATCACAGGTGGTGAAGCAGGCCTGCAGGTGTCTATCTTTCTCTCTCCCCTCTGTCTTCCTGTCCTCTCTCAATTTCTCTCTGTCCTATTCAACAACAGTAACAACAACAACAAAAATAACAACAATGGGGAGTCAGGCGGGATCAGCGGGTTAAGCACACATGGCGCAAAGCACAAAGACCAGCATAAGGATTTGAGTTCAAGCCCCCCGGCTCCCCACCTGCAGGGAAGTCACTTCACAAGCAGTGAAGCAGGTCTGCAAGTGTCTGTCTTTCTCTCCCCCTCTCTATCTTCCCCTCCCCTCTCCATTTCTGTCTGTCCTATCCAACAATGAAGACAGACAACAATAATAACTACAACAATAAAAAACAAGGGCAACAAAAAAGGAAATAAATAAATAATATTTAAAAAATAACAACAACGATAAATAACATGGGCAGCAAAAGGGAAAAAATGGCTTCCAGGAAGAGTGGATTCGTAGTGGAGGCACCCAAGACCAAGCAATAACCCTGGAGGCAAAAAAAAATATTCAAGATGAGAACCTTGGAAATTGAGGAGATGCTCTCTCAGGATTTTGAAAATAAGCACTACCCAGATGATGACAACCTTCTGCACTTGAGTTTTATTTATTTATTTAACTGCCAACTGGGTTATACCTGGGGCTCAGTGATGGCACTATGAATCCACAGCTCCTGATGGCCATTTTTCCCCCTTTTACTTTATTTTTATTTGACAGAGCAGGTAGAAATTGAGAGAGAAGGGGAGAGAGAAAGGTAAGACACCTGAAAAGCTGCTTCACCACTTGTAAAGTGTCCCCTCTGCAGGTGGGGAGTGGGGCTTGAAACCAGATCTTTATGCATGGTGATATGTGCACCACTGCCCAGCTCCCCACTTAAAAGTTTTGAAGGTAGGAGGACTACAGCAGCTTATAGTTCCATATAACAAATGGCTATAAAAATTACAAAGAAACTCCACCACCTGCATTTCTCACAATCATGCATGATGATAAGAGCCTCAAGGCAGGGTGAGTGCCAATGAAGGGCACAGAGCACCATGCCTACTTGCATCATGCAGGTGGAAGACTTCACACCTGTAGACACGGGCACTTACAGACGCTGCTTGGTATCTGGTTATTTGGATCTGATATGGTGGACATGGACACTGGGGTCACTGGTACTAAAGGATGTGGGGTGACCCTGCTGAGAACTGCGAAGAGTCCAGGAAATCTGATCCTCATTTTGTCCCAGAGGCCAAATTCTAGAGTGTTGCTACCCTATTCCAAAGGTGCCTTAAAATACTTCCTTTTCCTTTCTAAGAAACAATGACTAGTAAGTTGTTTCTGAAGTGGTTTTGGAACAGACTCTGTGGGTCGAATTCCTATCTCTGCCCTTTTAGCCTACATGGAGCCCAGGACCTGAGATCTTCCCCAGGGACTTTGGGGGCCTGTATGTGCCCGCCACACAGTATCAGCATACAACACAGTGCTCTAGTCTCCCCAGTTGCTGGGAAACCCAATGCTAGCTAGTGTGGAAACTGTCCAAGCAGCAATGCAGACAAAAGTGACCTATCACTGAGGCCCCAAGGCTGGGGACTGTTCGGAAATTAGGGGGCAGAAATTATAGCTTGACCGTCTTAAAAGTGGTGAAATCTGTTCTCAGGCAAGAAGAAAATACGTTCTACTGAAACTCAAAGGGAGGCTTAGATGACTCTTACCTGTTTCCTGAGGCCTGTAATGATCTCCTGTACTTTCAGAGTAAATTCCTTGAAGTCATTTGCCTCTGGCACATTTGAGTGCTCACAGGAAGTGGATGTAGCATTGCTGGGGCGTTTACTGTGTTTCACCACTCTGTTGTAGGGGAGAAAAGGGGTGAAGAGCAAATATAGCATGTGGCATATGCTCCTCTAGGCTTGTGACAGTTGGTATCATTTGCATGCATTTGAATCATGGGCATTCAAATGGCTGGGCCCTCTCCAAGTGACAGAGGCTAAGGCTGATAGGCTAAGGAAGGACATCCCTAGCCAGAACCCAGTCCAGGACCAGTCCCATATGTCCTGACCAGAGACAATCTCTAGGGAGCCTTACCCGCGTGCAGTTGTACTCATCATCTGCTCTGACTCTGTTTCCTTGATGGGCTCTTCCTCCTGGTAGCTGAATTCAAGGGACCGCTTGCCTCGGAAATGGTAGGAAAATGCATTGAACTGGCCCCTCGTCCTACAGTCTGAAATAAAAGTGCAAAGAGACAAAGGGCTGTGTTCAGAGAAATGAAGTCCATCTTGGGAAAGAGCCAGTTTTTCTGGTGTGTGTGTGTGTGTGTGTGTGTGTGTGTGTGTGTGTGTGTGTGTGGTGTATTTGCCACCAGGGTATCACTGGGGTTTGGTATCTACTGAATGAATCCAACACTCCTGATGGTCATTTCTTTTTCTTTTTTTTTTTTTTTCTGATGGATTCAGAGAAAAGAGAGTGAGATGGAAGAACAATTGCATCAGTGCTCCATGACCCATGAAGTTTCTCTGGTGCTGATGTGGATCAGGGAATTGAACCCAGGACCTATATGTGTGCTTTATAGGGTGTGACATGGCCTGCTTCCCTGTGACAGTTTTAATGACATGTCTATGGTAGAAACTATGATGCTTCATGTTAGGTAGTGGCTGGTTCTCTACACATGTGATTGTGTCCCATGGATTCAACCCTCTTGGTCCTAGGAGTTAGGCTGTGGACTTCCTCATCTGGTTTAAGTCTGGATGGAGTTTCTCTCTCTCTTTTAATTTCCAGAGCACTGATCAGCTCTGCTTTTAGTGTTGTGGGGGGACTGAACCTGGAACTTTTGAGACTCAGTCAAGAGAGACTCTTGGCATAGCCATTATGCTATCTTCCCCCACCCTGGATGGAATTACTCAAATGGCTCTTGGGACCCAGGGAACTCAACCCCCAGCAGCACTCCAGCTTTAAGCAAAACTCTCCTTGTCACTGGAGCTCACTCTTCAGTGTCCCCATATGCAGCCAACCTGTGTGCAAACACCTTGGAAGTCAAATGAGTATTAGCATGGCCATCCCACCAAACTCCACCTGTGCAGATTTCAGACAAGTACTCTGCAGAATCATGAATATGACACAGGGTCGCACTTGTTCAGTTCCACTGGCTCACACAAAGTTCCTTGCTGTCAAGTATTATTGGCCACAACAAGACTGAGAAAATATGGTCTGCTTCTTAACTCAGAGAACATTTTCATAGTCCCTGTTTCAGAATAAACAGGGGCAGCACCTTGTGATCATGTCACCCTAGTCACTGTCATCATGAAGAGGACAACTAAACATCTTAGTTTCCTGAAGGGAGGAGGATGCATTCTTCCTGGAATAACACAAGTCTGCTTACTGAGTATCAATGTCCCAAATGCAAGTATCAGGTCTACTCAGAGTAAACAAAGCCTATTTATTTATTTATTTATTTATTTATTTATTTCTGAGAGCTGAATTGAATGTCTAGAATTATGGCTGGAATAAAGGACTTGCAAGTCTCAATTTTGGGGTTTAATCTATGACATATCAAATGCCAGAAGAGTCATCCATCTGTCTGCCTCTTTCTCATAAAGTAGAAAAACTAAATTTTAAGTTGAATTGAAAATTAAATGACAACTGATATACTATCCTATAAAATCTTAATTCACTCTTTTCTGCTATATTATAGAAAATGACTTTGGGGCTGCTAAAGTAAGAAATAGATAAAGCTTAGAAAGGGGTTCTATATATTTTGTCCACTTAGGACTATCTAAGCTTGCTTTTTTAAGAGGGAAAAATATCCAGAAGAAATGATGTCAGAAATCTCTCCAAGTAGATAAGTTTATCCAGCAGGCCAACAGACAGTAGGGAAGCCTGATAATATATGGGGAACAGAACCTCTTTTAAGATGAAGTCTTCAGGAATTTGAATTTTCTATGCAAAAAAAGAGGAAACTTGGCTCTGCTACATCTTAAAAGAGTTAAGGGAGTTTGGCAAAGCTATCTTTGCATATGGTAAAGTTATCTTTTCACAATGATCTCTAAAGAGAACAGTATCTGCAAATACAAGAATAAAATTTTCTATAATAAGCCAGTAGAAATAATAAGAAAACCCAAAACTTAAACAAAACTATTAAAACTTTTCTTATTGATGATACACACACATAATCTTTTTTTTTTTTTAAACCAGAGCATTGCTCAGCTCTGGCTAGTGGTAGTGTGGGGGTAGGGTGGGAGGGGATAGGGAAGTGGGGGGAAGGACTGAACCTGAGACCTTGCCTCAGGTATGAGAATTTCTGCAGAACCATTATGCTATTTCCATTGCCCCAATTTATGTTTTTAACAGATGTAACAGCACTGCTGGACCAGGAACATGGACTCTGTTCCCTCTCTCCTACCCTACCTGGAATCCTTCACCATAACAGATAAAAGAAATTCTTGAACTCACCTCCCCACCCAATTCTGATACATCCTAGGTATCTGCTTATAGCTTGCATAAAACGAAAATTACAGTTAATCTAGAAAAATTGCAATAGAAATGAACTATGAACACATCTTTTGGATGAAAAAGCAGGGGCTGTAGAGCAAGGACAATGGCCTTGAAAGCAAGTGGAGAAGTCACATCCAGGGAAGTCCTTTCCCCAGATTGATAGCTGTTGGCTGTAACACAGAGGAGAGAGAGGAGATCTGGAGCGGAGAGGGAACACAATTCTTTATTTGCCAGGCATCTCAGAGTTGGGTGAGAGCGCAGCAGTTCGGGCCACGTGGAGCTAGCAAAAATGGCCACCTCATGCAGCACCCTTTTCTGCATCTAATCACCAAGGTAAAAAGCGGGCAATAGAGCTAGGGGCGGAAGAAGAAGGGCTTTTATGGGAGAAAGTCGGGAAGTGATTGGCTAGGAAACAAGGCACTCGGGGATAGGATATGGGAAGGGGGAGGAGTAAACAAAGCACTCCAGGATAGGATAATAGTTCTCGCAGGGATGGTAAGGGGGAGGAGTAAACAAAGCATTCCAACTATTGCTGGGAATTGACAATGCCCTGAGGGGACAACATGGCAGCTGTGACAGCATCTGCACAATTTCCCAGCAGATAGCACTTTTGTCACCTGAGCCTATGCCTTTAAAAGGCACTCAGTTATTCAGATACTTTCTCTGGCCACAAGTTATCATAGACATTTCAGTCTTTCCTCTGATAAGGCAAACTATAAACATTCAGAACACAAAGTATCAGATTTTAAAAGCCACATTTGATGGCTGACTTAGGTTGTAAAGATCTTCTGAAGAATACCTTTTATAGTTTGTTTTCTTTCTTTTTAAAATATTTTAATTTGTTTATTATTGGATAGAGACAGAGAGAAATTGAGAGGGGAAGGGGTGATAGAAGGGGAAAGAGACAAAGAGACACCTGTAGCCCTGCTTCACCACTTGTGAAGTTTTCCCCCTGCAGGTGGGGACCAGGGGCTCGAACCTGGGTCTTTGTGCACTGTAATGTGTGTGCTTAACCAGGTGCACCATTGCCTGGCCCCTATAGTTTGTTTTCTGTATCTATTTCCTTTTCTTGATACCAGGGCTTTAGTGGGATTTGTGTCTGCATACTACTTCTGCTCCTGATAGATTTTCTGTTAGGTGATTTCAGATAAAGTGTGAAAGGCAGAGAGGGAGAGAGGGACAGAGACAGAACGGAGGTGAAACACCACAACACTGCAGACTGCTCATGCAGCTTTCCCTTCTCATGGTGGGCCCGGGGCTTGAATCTGGGTCCTCTCACACAACAAAACATGTGCTTTACTGCTTGAACCATCACCTTTCTATTTCTTTTTACTTAGCATTTTACTTAAACTAAATACTTGCACAATTTCTTCAAAATCAGACTTTTGTTTTTATCCTTTTCAAAGCTTTCCTTCTCCAGGCCAACTGTTTTAGACAGAGACAGAGAAGGAAAAAGATACCATAGCACCAAACTCTCTCAGTGCAGTGGGGATCCTACTCAAACCTCAGTTGTAGGCATGGCAAAGCCGGTACCCTCCCAGGTAAGCTATCTCACCAGTGCTAACAATTCTAATTTTGTAGGCTGCATCATATCCTTCAGATGGGCATACCATAACTCAACAGTGGCCTAAAGCTATTTATTTTGTTTCCATCCTTACTGGCCTCGTGATACCTGCATGTCCTTTAACATACATTCATCATTCACCAATCCAGCAGTGAGGTAGGTGACCAAAGCTCAGTATAAGGGAAACCAGGCCAGAACAGACCACAGTGAAGGGGAAGCTAAGGCAAAAAGAGTCTGTGGTAGTGACACGGGAGTCTGAGACGCACCTTCACAGCAGTCCTGCCACACCCTCAGGTCTACCCTGGGGATCTCATCACAGCTGCTGTATCCATGTGGGAACTCTGCCACTCGGAACACGTCCCTCTGCACACGTGTGATGTTGTCTGAGTTGTCACAGAGGATCCTGGCCAGGGACGTCTGCTTGATCTGTGTTAACTGGGCGGGGGAGAACACCCCCGGGTTTTCATACCACAACCTGTATTTCCCCAGGGTAAGAACAAGATCAGAAAAAACACGGAGGTTCAAAAGCCATAGGGAGTTATGAGCGTGCCCTACTCAGTTCTCCAGCAAGACAGACATCACTGGTTTCTATTAGGTATTACTTAAAAGGGAACTCCCACATGGTCATACTACATGTTCAAAAAAACAAAAATAATAATACATTCTGTTCTGAAAACAGCAGAGGCTCTGTTTTTATGAAGAAGCAGCATTGGGGTACACAGAACTCTTTTGAAAGCTAGAGGCAAGGCATATAGTCGCCTGCCGAATTACTGAATTACTCATAGTTGGAGTTCCCTCTCTAAGACATTAAGGCTATGACGCTGCATTAAACCTGAAACTTTAAAGTTTGTTAAAAGTTCGAACTCTTTTAAAGTCCTACAATGGTTTTAACTGTATGGATTGTCTGATATATTTTTAGGAACAAAAACATTCTTATTGAGGGAAGGGGCCTGAGAAGTGTTCCTTAATTACTCTGTTGCTGACTTCGAAAGTTTTGGCGATAACAGGTCCCCAAAATCAAGGAAAGGTCGCAGTTATCGTAAGGGTAAGAATTTTTAAAAATATTATTCTTAGCCTGGATACAGAGTCACCAAATGTCACCCCATCTCACACCTCTTTAATGAGCCACAGAGGAGGTGTACTTGATGTCAGAATTTCTCTCTCTTTTGGTATGGGAGGTGGCACAGTGGATAAAGCACTAGACTCTCAAGCACGAGGTCTTGAGTTCGATCCCTGGCAGCACATATACCAGAGTGATGTCTGGTTCTTTCTCTCTCCTATCTTTCTCATAAATAAATAAATAAAAGTCGTTTAAAAATAATTTCTCTCTCTGTCTCTCTGTCTCTCTGTCTCTCTCTCCTTTAATAAGAGCACTGCTCAGCTCTGGCTTTTTGTAGTACCAGGGGTTGAACTTGGGACCTCACAGCCTCAGGTATCAATGTTATCTGCATAGCAACTATGCTGTCTCCCTGCTCCAGAACCTCTCTTCAGTGATCCTGTGTGCTCACCTGTCTCCATCTCGTAAACGTTTGAACTGTGTGCTCAGCAGGCACATTAAAGTGGGTCCCAGACGGCTGCCAGGAACCAGGTCTTCTACCATGAGGGCAGGGAACAAGTCAATGTTCAGTGGGGAGCCATATAACCTATAAAAATCAAGGCAAGCTTTAAGTTTTCTTAACCAAGTTGTACCTAAAAAGGATACTAAAGATGCAAAAGGTTCATAAAAACAAAAACGAGAGGTGGGGGTGGGGAGAGAAAAAGAGGAAAGTTAAGACATATCTTTTTCATTTTAAATTGCTACCAGGGTTATTGCTGCGGGGTCTGGAGATGGGACTATAAATTCTCTGTTCCTGGTGGCCACTTTTTAACCCTATTTTATTGGAAAGAAGAGAGAGAAATTGAGAAGGGAGGGGGAAAGAAGGAGAGAGAAAGACAGACATCTGCAAACCTGCTTCATTGCTCGTGAATTATCACCATTGCAGGTGGGGAGTTGGGACTCAAACTTCAGTTGTTGAGCATGAGAATGTGCTCACTCAGCTGGGTACACCACTGCCTGGCCCCAAGACACATCTTTTTTCACTATTTAGATTATCATGAGTGAAAGTATAATTGTTAGGCTCCCAAACTTGTTTTGATAAATACACAGAAGTAATAAACTATATACGGTTAGAAACACATTTTTAAAAGAGTGCTGAGATTCTACTTTAAATATGTATTCTGAAGGGTCAGCAAGTGGTACCTCACACTCACTATGATGCACAAGGACCTGGCTTTAAGTCCAGGGTCACCATGTGGAGTGCTTGCAATGGGGGACCTGGGCTGTGATATCCCTCCTTCTCTCCCTACCTCTCTGTCTTTCATGCTTTAGATTTAAAAAGTCAGCTCACATCTGTGACCTTGAAAAAAAAAACACTGCAGTTCCCAATGGAGCGAATGGGAACACAGAACTCTGGTGGTGGGAACAGTGTGGAATTATACTCCTGTTATCTTATAATTTTGTAAATCAAAATTAAATTACTTAATAAAGAATAATAATGAAAAAAAAAAAAGATCACCAATGGAGAAGTGGAGTCCCAGCAATAAACCCTTGTGGTGAAACATAAATAAACAGCAATCTGTATTTCCTATAATAAATTATTTATGAAGCAGAAATAGTATAAAAGACTAAGACAGTAACACTAAAATGATCGGGTGCAAACACTTAGCAAATTTTTCTAACTGTAAAAACATACTTGCAAGCAAAGAGTTGACAACCTCAGTAACAAATCAAATCTAAGTTCTGGATTTCTAAAGAACTAATAGACAAAAGAAGATGGCTTGGTTTCAAGTGCTATCAAGGTTCAACTAGATTTATTAACAAATGAATTCTACATGGGATTCAGAACTCTAGTGGTGGGAATTGTATTCCTCTTATCCAATGGACTTGTTGATCATAATCAAATCAATACAAAAATAAAAATCAAATTAAAAGAATGGATTCTACAACCCAGACTGTCCTTTCTAAAAAAGCTGGGAGGTTTGTAGAGCCTCTGTCCTCAGTGACTATTCATGTTTTACAGAAGGAATGGTATTTTGTTTCAGCTGTCACTTAGTCCTTTGAAGAAGGATAAATGGGGTTCATTTTCTCGACATTCAATAACATTCCAGCTGGGATGCAAATACAAACAAGGAGTCTGGAGTCTCCCTCACTTCCCCAAGCCCCAGGGTGACTCACTAGTGCACCTCAGCTATCTGTGCTGTTAGCATGTTGCAGATAAAGCCAGGGACAAAACTCCACTCCAAGGAGAGTCTTTCCAGAAAGGAACAGAACTGACCAGAATGCCCACATACTTAGAGCACACTGCACCACAGCTAGTGCTCAGTCAGATCCTATTCTTGACCCTTCTCCCCTTATGCTCCTTGAATGCAAAAGATTTTAATTATGTATCAATAAAATAGGTGAGACTACTGTTGCCTACAAGTTGGTTCAGATCCACCATTTCATATGTAATGCTCTGTATATTCCTCCCATTTTTCTACATTATCAGTAACTGGTGATGGGGAGAAGAGTACACGAGAGACTTGTTCATGGGGAAATAATATTGAATTCTTTTTTCAGCCCCCCCCTCCAATCCGGAAAGGCTAGTTGAAGCACCAGACCCTTAAAACTGCTTTGATATAAGTTTGGCAAGTGGGAGAAATGAGTCGGAAAGTTAGCACATAGTCTAGACAAGAACAAAGAAGGGTATTTAAGCACAAACTTCAGACAGTCTACAGAAATCCTAATTAAGCAAAAGCAGGACAATGTATGTTGTTCCAGGGCAGTACAGGTGTGTCTATGCCAGCAATTTTAATCATCTTATTTAAAGGAGTACTGGGACACATTTAACTTAGTAGGACACATGTTCATTTATTCAAAACTTGCATCAACCATAATGTTCCTCCAGAAGAAGGCATGGGTTGGAGCTGAATTAGAGGATATCTAATTTCAGTGTTAAGTATCTTGAGAATAAGAAACTCACCCTTCAGTGAACTGGAGTTCAGAGAGTGAGTAACATATGTCTCAAGACAAAAATCAGTTTCTAAAACAACTCTTTCCACTTGAATGGAAGGGCTTTAAACATAATGACCCTTGATTCATAGACCCAAGATCTATGAGGAATCTTTATGAGAAAATCTGAATGAGTGGTAGTTTTCATTAAAGACCTCATAAAACGAATTGGCATAAATACTATGAAAGAAGAAACCAGTAGGGCTGGAGTAGTGGTGTACCTAGTAAAGTACACATATTACCATGTGCAAGGACTTGGGTTCAAATCCCAAGTCCTCCCTGAAGAAGAGAAACTTCGTGAGTGGTGAAGCAGTACTGCAGATCTCTCTCTCTCTCTCTCTCTCTGTCTCTTTCTCTCTGTCTCTCTTTCCCTCTACTCAATTGTGCTCTATCTCTATTTAAAAAAAATGGCCATCATGAGCAGTGGATTCCTTAGGCAGGCACTGAGCCCCAGTGGCAATGAAAATTTTAAAAAATAATAAAAGAGGAAGTCAGTGAGCAAAGGATGGGCAGATGGGACAGGAAGAGAAAGCAAAGCAGATGACTCTATGGAGGACTGTTTGTCTAATTAGCAGTGGGAATGCAGAGGGTTGGGAAGGATAATCCTGTAAGCCCCCACTCTGGACTTATTAGCCCCCACCCCCCTCCACTCCATTATCCACTAAAGGCCAGAGGGCCATCTCTGTTCATCTAAGGAAGGGAAGGGCCTCCCTGGGCTCCCTAGGTCCTTGATTATAGTGTCCCTGTCTTGGGGAGCCTCTCATTCCCTTCATTCCCAGGATAAAATGAAGCTGCCTCTCAGAAACTTCAGGGACTCTTAAAGTCAATGACAGCCTTGAGGACATGGTTATACAGTGAGTTTAAGAAAAGCCCTTAAGTCTTAACCTCAGAGCTGGTGATTTAAGGTTCCATCTGCCAATACCAAGAAGGGCTACTTTCCTGATGCCCTAAAATGGCTATCTACCATGATGATCCCCCTACAAATCCTTCATATCTCTCTCCTACTAGGTCCTTGCCTAAGAAGCACAAGGGGCCCTGGTGGTGGTGTACCTGGTTGAGTGCACATTACTATGCTCAAAGACCAGGGTTCAAGCCCCCAGTCCCCACCTGCAGGGGAAGGGAACACCACAAGTGGTGAAGCAATGTTTCAGCTATCTTTCTTTCTTTCTCTCTATTCTCATTCCCCACATCCCCCTTCAATTCCTCTCTGCCTTATCAAATACATAAATAAAATTTTAAAATAATAGTTTTTTTTAATGAAAGAAAAGCACACACATTGCTCCAAACTCATCTCAGACTTGGCTGTAACCATGCCAACTTGGCTTTGTGCCTCTTGCATCGCAACAACTCAGTTCTCTTTCTCTCTTTTTTCTTTATATCATTTATTTATTATTCACAAAAACAGAAAGAAATTGAGAGGAGAGGAGGAGGTAGAGAGGGAAAGAGACAGAGACACCTGCAGTCCTGCTTCACCACTGGTGATGTTTTCCCCCTGCAGGTGGGGACCAGGGGCTCGAATCTGGTCGTTGCACACTGCGATGTGTGAGCTTAACCAGGTGTGTCACCCCGTGGCCTCCAGCAACCCAGTTCTCAACCCTTTCCCAAGACACAAGCAAAAACTCGAATCCAGAAAAACCAATAGTAACTAAACTTTCCCAACCCCAACTCCAGGGTCACCTCTGTCTTCCACCTGACTTTTACAGAAGCAGCACAGGAGGTCCCACCTACGCTAGACTCACCGCCTCAGTTTATCCCGAATCTCGGGGTTCTTGATCTCGTTTTTCAGGTCATCGAACGTGTGGGCGGAGGACAGGTTGCAGTAGACGCGGTAGTCATGGTAGGGCGGGATGCCGTGGTCCCTGCCGCGCTGGATGTTGATGGCGGCCAGATCCAGGGCTACCGTGTGCGCCATGGAGAAGAGGCGCTCGGTCAGCTCGGTGTTGAGCAGCTGCGTGGGCACCCGCATCTTCCCTGCCACGCCGAACAGGCCCCGCAGGAGCGGGTCGATGCCGCCCTCGTTCACGATGCGGAACGGCGAGAAGAAGGCCTTGTGCAGGGGCACATGGCCCTGGGCTATGGGCTCAAAGTGCTCGTCCAGCCGGTAGAGCACGGGGTTGATGAGCGTGTGTCCAAACCTGAAGGCGGCCGTGGCGAAGGCGTTGAAGATGCCGGCATTGACACTGGGCTCATAGCCTCGGTACTCTCCTAGCATCTTCATCCCCACCTCTCCCAGGATCTTGGGGAGCCAGTGCTGGTAGGTGATGTGCTGCATCTGTGCTCCCACTATCTTCCTGGCCTCGTGGTAGATGGTGTCCCCATCCCAGTGGGGATTCAGGGCCAGCAGCTCGGCCGCCACGCGGTTGTGCTCCCGGAACCACAGTGTGTGCATGCTGGTGAGGCCCAGTTGCTCGTTGGCACGGTGGTCTCCGGCTAGGAAGCAGGGGATGGGGCTCTCGTTCTCGTCCCGCATGCATTCCGTGGGCGGCCCGGTGGCAAAGGGTAACAGGGGTTTGCCCGAGCGCTGCACAATGCCCTGGCGCAGCAGGCCCCGGTGGCTGGCCAGGTCCCGGATGGCGCGGGCCTCATGGTCGGTGCTCCCGTACACATTGGAGGCGTCGATGTAGGAGGTGAGCTGGTTGATCTGCTCTCGAGGGTACACAGAGTTCATGAGCAGCGAGGTCATCCCACTGCCGCACACTGGGCTGGAGCGAACGAAGAACATGCAGCGTGCCCCATTCCGGACGCGAGGGTCGTTGGGAGGGATGGCCACAGAGAAGCAGGGGGGGTCATTGCTGCACACGGAGCTGCAATGTTGCCCGTCGGAGAAGCGGGCTTGGCTCAGCGCCACCACCGTGGAGTCCAGGTCGTGGTCCAGAAACTGGCCCCACTGCATCAGCATGTGCGTGAACTGCGCGTCAGGGGTGATGGCCTCGGTGCCAATGAGCGAGGTAGACACCAGGCGTGGCATGGGCAGCGCGTAGCCATTGTACAGCCGGCCGGGGTTGATGCCCCGAGGGGTGTTGAACCCGTTCTCATACACAGACTTGAGCAGGCGCTCGAAGGCAGTCAGAGAGGCTCCCCACATTGGGTGCTGGAGGTTGTTGCAGGTGCCATCGTGGGTCCGGTACTTTTGATGGAAGCACATGTCTGAGCAGTTGTTTACCCGTCGGTGGGCTGTGCAGCCCGAGAGGTTGGCGATCAGGCTCAGGTACTGAGGGGACACAAGGTCGTTGTAGTGGTAACCTGAAACAGAGCAGGCAAAAGGCTGGGCATTGGGATTAAGCTGGCCAGGCCTGGGTCCCCTGGGGTTTCCCAGCCATTCCTGGTGTTTCCTCATCATCCCTATTGGAACCGGTGTGCTTCAAGGGCCGCAGGATGCCATGAGTGGGAAGGCAGAGTTTGGTGGGGTGAGCTAAGTAATCAAGTGGGAGAATTCAACAAGAAGGTGGGTTGGGGAAAGGTTTGTGTCCAATGCATACAGGACAGTGTCTCTGCTCCTCCTTGATCAGTGTGCTCAAGAGCTCTAGAAACAGCTTCAAACCCATACCAACTAACACCCATGTGCACAATTATATGCACACGTATACAGGAACACATCTACACCAGAGCTCATGTAAGCACAGTCCTCTTTTTCAGTTACTAAGGAAGAAAATCATGAAGAAGTTAGAACAAATTAAGACTGAAATTTTATACTCTATTGTAAAACTGAGTGGCAGCTTTTCATATTTGGAAAAAGAACAGTAGATCTCTGGGTCAAACCTTTCTTTTTAACTATTTTTGGCCACTTTATTGGATAGAGACAGTCAGAAATCGTGAGGAAAGGAGGAGATACAGAGGAAGAGACAGAGAGACACTGGCAGCATTGCTTTACCACTTGAAAAGTATTCCTCTACAGGTGGGGACTGGAGGCTTGAATCTGGGTCCTCGTGCATTGTAACGTGCACCACCATCTGGCCCCAAAACCCTTCTTTTCTTCTCCCTTCCCACCCTACTTCAGATCTAGTGGATTAATAGTGGAGTTTAGATAACTCTGCTTCCATTTCCTTGCAGTAGGAAGAGTGCACCTGCGTACACACACACACACACACACACACACACACACACATTTATACATATGCACAAAAGGGAACTGCCCCACACCCTCACACACACCACCCAAGTACACAATCACACCCATGTAGGACACACTCATAGATTCATGCTCACCCAAGCAGCTACATGGACTCCCACAGAGCATGTCCCCATGGGGATATACACATTCATGCACATCTGTGTGGAGCACACTCACAGACACATCTGCACACTACACGTGCCTATACCCTTGCACCCCACGTTCCTTGGCAATGTTGTGTTCTCAGTGCTCACTGTACTTTCCCAGGTAGGTCAGATCCAATGGAGACCAACTCTGATCACATTTAGAGGAAATGAGAGTTCCCTACCTCCATTGTAGCGGGTGGTGTCTGATATTTCCACCAAAGAATACAGTACAACACTGCAGGTGAAGATTTTCTATGGTGTGGGGTGGTGACAGTCAGACATATAAACTCATGCACAGTCAAGAAAGAAATCTTTGTCAGACAGAACCTACGCTCCTGTCCCACTAGCAACACTTGGGCTCATCAGACCTGAGGACACACTTCTCAGGACACAATTCCTAAAAGACTAGATCAACCAGGCTGGAACATCTAGCTGTATTTCCTATTAGGAAGTCTCAGAAAGTTCTCAGTTTTGTATATCAAAGAAGCTTCCTCCCAATGTTGCCTGAACCCTGAACCAGCCCCAGGAGTTATCTTATGACACTAGCACTTTGCAAGTATGGGCCCTAGGCTTAGCAAGGACAGATACTACATCAGAGCAGAGTGGTTCCTCAGTCAGCTTTCTAGGCTGGGCCCTACTGTTCTCACTGGAGCAGAGGCAGGTGCCAGGCAGAGCCCAGGCACAGGGCAGGGGCCAGCCCCACCATGAAGGTGTCCATAAAGATAATTTCCATATATATATATCTGGAACCATTAGCTGCATTAAGGAGCCAGAGAGTCCTGAAACTTCATGGATAAAATGCAACAGAAGCAAAAATTCAGGTAGTGCTGACCATCTGAGGTATAGGTTTCAATTTTGGGAAAAAAGTCACTTCAACTCATTCTAGTTTGCTTTGGCGGGGGCAGGAAATACAGGACATGGGCAGCCAACTTTGGGTAGTAATAATGAAAGGAACATATATGAATAAGGATGTGAACTAAACTTTCATGATGTAAGTGTGCCTGGAAATGAAGATTCATGCTTATAGCTGTGTATGCATTCATAGATGAGACAGTCCCTCACCTAACCCTAAATGAGTCCTTATCCAACCTGCCATCTCACTCAGTGTCATCCTGACTCTTTGTCACTACTAATTGTGTCCAGGACAGGAGTCAATTTGTCCCCTCTGCTTCAGGACACACCTGGATTTCAGGATTCTCACTCGCCACCCAGACCAGTGTTGTCACATCCTGTTCGATGATTTCACAGCCTGCCACATCTCCTGCACTTGCTTCTTCAATGTTGTCACCCAGCATCCTAGCCCACATTAAGTCACAGTGCTTCACTGCACAGAACTCCCATGGCTCCCAGCTCATGCAACCTCAGGTTGCATTCTTGTTTGGTGGTTCTGTGCTCCAATCAGCTCCTTTGTTGTTTGCCTCTTTTCAGTGGGAAGCCACACCTCTGAGGTTCAAGGGTTTCTCTCTTTGTCATTGCTACATTCCCAGCCATGGCAGAGAGCAGATGCCCAACACACATGTGCTGAAGGAACAGACAGGTGGATTGACGAAATGCCACATTCCCTTCTGTTTCGATAACAAAGGGAACTAGTAACGTGACTCCATATTGTGGAGATTTGAATCATTTTACTTTTTCTATTTTCTCTCTTCGAATTTCTAAAGTTTTGGCACTTACTGATATAAATCAATATGGGGTCCTCTTTTCGTGAGCAATCTGAAGAAGGGTTTTATTTTTTGCACATGGCAGCAGGTCTATGCATACCACCTGCGGAGGTACCGCAACATACGTCAATATCTGAGCCATTAGCCAAATAAGAAAAAAGAAGTGGTGGCAAGAATAACACACCCACCACCTGCAAGTCCTTTGTACCTACCAGAAAAGAAGCAGTTCTTTATGCTAAAACTAAACATGGGAGGGCAGAGAGATGCTACAGAGATAAGTTACATGTCCAAAACATCTTGCCTCTCATACCTGGAAGGTGAAAATTTCCTGGAAAAGACTTGGTAGAGAATGATAGAGTTCTCCGATATCTCCCAAGGGTATGACTATGAGTGAGGCTAGGGCTGCTATAAGTAAGAATAGACAGGCTGTATGGTAGTTAGACCAAATCAACCTGGACGAGAATTCCTCTGTGCATACAGAGATACCTAAAATCCCAACGCATAGTCATAAACTGGCCCCAGCTGTGACAAGACTTAGGAGAGGATCCAGGACCTTGCCCTCACTGTAGAGCAGCAATGGTAGGGAGTGCCTCACTCTCTGAAGGGAGGCTGGGTCAATCTACTGTGCTACTCAAGTAAGACTGGTCCTGATATGAGTTCAGCCTAGAATGTGCCTACCTGTTACCATGGACTCTGAGCTCAGACTGACAAGGACTCAGGGGTTACATAGGCTTCTGTGCTAAATATAAATAGATATGGGCCCTAGGTCAGATCAAGGAGCTAATAGCTAATGCATTTATATACTTTCCTTATACTTGGAGGCTACTCTCTGCCCTAGTTTTCTAGTCCTATTCTCAACTTTTATACCATCTTCCCAGACAATACTTTTAGTCCACCTGTATTTTAGCTATAGGGCTCAGGCAAAAACTACTAAAGTCATGGGTCCATTGGTCCATAAGTAAAATAGACTTCCTAATTTCATCTGCTCTAGTCCTACTTTTGGGTTACTGTTTATTAAATAATTTGTCCTGCTTTATATCTTTCTAAAAATTACGTACTAGTGACTTAATAATAATTAACAAGATTGTAAAATAACAGGTACAATTCCACACAGTTCCCACCACCAGAGTTCTGTGTGCAATCCCCTGGAATCTTCCCTATTCCTTATCTTACTGGGAGTATGGACCAAAACTCTTTTTGAGGTACAGCAGGTGGAAGGTCCAGCTTCTGTAACTGCTTCTCTGCTGGACCTGGACATTGGTAGGTGGATCCATACCCCTGAGTCTGTTTCTGTCTTTCTCTAATGGGGTAGGGCTCTGGAGAGGTGAAGTCTCAGAACACATTGTTGAGATCATCTTCCCAGGGAGGTCAAGATGGTGTCATGATAGCATCTGCAACTTGGTGGCTATGGGTTGGTGAGTTCTGGTGGTAAATTGTTGAACCTTCGAATGATTGTCCTTACCTTTTGTAGTTCATTGGGGAAAACAAAACACAGCTGCTGCTAGTCTATAGCCTCGCCTCTAGAAGTCTCTGTTCTGCTTTCTATCCTATTGCCTTTCAGCCACCAAGCTGCTGACACTACTATGAAACCATCCAGACTTTCCTGGACAGATGATCTCACCAATGTGTCCTGGAACCTTACCTCTTCAGAGCCCTACCCGACTAGGGAAAGACAGAAACAGAGTGCGGCTATAGATCCACCTGCCAATGTCCACGTCCAGTGAAGAAGCAATTACAGAAGCCAGACCTCCCACCTTCTGCACCCCAGAAAAAATTTTTCTCTGTACTCCCACAGGGATAAACAATAAGGAATCTTCCAATGGAAGGGATTGGACATGGGGCTCTTGTGGTGGGCACTATATGGAATTGTATCCCTGTTATCTAACAACCTTGTTAATCATTATTAAATAGCTAGTCAATTTTTTTAAAGGAAAGCTTTAGGAAAGGGAAGAAGAGGCAATTACTCTTCCTATAAAATAAAGCTTTCATGGCCACTTCACATACCAAACTGTAAGATCAGCTTTAAATTCCTGAATTACTTTATATTTTGGTAGGAAAAAATATGTTCATTGAAACAACAGAAGAAAAAAAAAAACACCAAGAAGTCATAAAACAAAGAGTTTAAAATCACTCCTTATTGCACAAAAAATGGCTATGGTTGGCTTTATTCACTGTGCTATGTGTAGGCACAATGTTGACTTAAAAGAGAGTCCTCGCTGTCAACTGTAAACTATTAACTTCCCAATAAAAAAATTATGGAGAGAGAGAGAAAGAGAGAGAGCCTTCATTGAAATGAGGCTTTTGCACACTAGAGAACCATGCATCAGCTATCCCTAACAGCATAGCACCACTCCTGATGTGGTTAGGGCACCTCCTGCTGTTGGCATCACTACGAGTCATGTCAGATGAAGGAGGGTGTCTGTTATCCCAAGCCATCCAAAAGCTCATCAGCTGCTTCCCAGCTGAAACCCAAACAAGATACTTTTCTACCAGCCACATGTTGCTGTGGTAATAGGGCTGTTTAGCTACTCTTGACTGTTATCCAGCAAAGTTTTCTAATAATTTCCTTTCTCCAAGGTTGGGACAGTCACAGTGGGTCACAGTACACCCCAAGCAGTACAAACATTAACTACTACCATCTTTATACATTATACTTTACAAACTACTATCATCCACCACTGCAGAATCCATTCTAACTTCTTACAGTGAAAGTGATGCCACTATGATCTGTATAAACACAAGGCTCAGGGAGGGAGAGAAGAGCAAGGACAGGCTTGGTACTGACTTGTCCCATTCAAGTCCACCATCAGGCCATGCTGCACGTGCTCCTGAATCAGCTGCAACGTTCGTTCAAATATCTCTCCTGCCCGAGCCTGCTCCACGGTGTAAGGATCCCTTGGGTACCGAAACAAGGCCAGTAAATCGTTTGGAGAGCGGGGACGGCTGATTAGAGTTGAGGAAGCAAAAAGGGAAGGTTGAAAGAATTAGTGAGGACAAATAACTGGCAGCGAACGGATAATTATTGCTTTGTAATATTTCTGTAACTACTGTCTATGGATGAAAAGTACTGTACCTTACTCATCCGAAGTGGAAGGCAAGAAACAAACAAATAAAACCAAAAGACACTAAAAACAAATAATTAATTAAGTCAATAGAGAGAACAT
Organism: Erinaceus europaeus; assembly: GCF_950295315.1. Taxonomy (NCBI): domain Eukaryota; kingdom Metazoa; phylum Chordata; class Mammalia; order Eulipotyphla; family Erinaceidae; genus Erinaceus; species Erinaceus europaeus. The sequence goes on along the minus strand of NC_080164.1, from coordinate 41,204,896 downwards.
ACATCTGTTTCAATTACAATGCCAAAAAACAACAACAAAAGCATTTTGGAACTGCTGAAGTGAGTAATACACTAAAGGCTGCTGACATTTTGGTTTTTGCTTTCATTTGATCACAAGACAAAGAATAAATTGTATTTTTTCAAAACAAGGGGCTGGATGGTGGAGCACATGGTTTAGTGCACACGCTACAATGCATAAGGACCTGGGTTCGAGCCCCCAAACCCCCACCTGCAAGGAGAAAACTTCACAAGTAGTGAAGCAGTGTTGCAGGTGTCTCTCTGTCTCTCTCCCTCTTTATCACTCCCTTCCTTCTCAATCTCTGCCTGTCTCTGTCCAATAAATAAATAAAGATAACAAAAAAACCAACTTTTTTTCAAAACAGGGTTGTTTTTATTAATGAATCATATTCAAGCTCCTATTCAGAAATTACACATCTTTGTTATTTTAGTCTCCCGGCAAGTTGAATGTCTTTCTTTCTGAGATTTTTAAATTCAGAATTATTTTTTTTCCTTCAAACAGAACCAGTCAAAACCTTGTAAATTAGATTCGCATGCATTATTTAATGCCACCCTCCCCCCCCCTTTCTTCCCAATTTCCCTTCTTTCTCCACCATACCTGTCAAACAGATGTGTCCGGGTCGAGTTTATAGCTCTATCCACTGTAGCAATTGCTTCAACAATTGATGTGGCTACAAATGGATCCCCATTTCGACTGACATCAGGCACTAGGAAAACAGGAAGTCCCACGTCACCAGAAAAGTACAAGTGACTCATAAAATAATGTCTAGACACTACATCATTTAGACTTAAGACATACTTCTCTCCAAAAAAAAAAAAAATTTCTTTTTCCTCAAACCAAAGTTTAAATTATTTTATCACTTAAATTATTTTATTCTATGAGAAGCTGTTTTCAAAACAGTATGGGAATTACAGACTTTGAGATTTGAGAGCACATAAATAAAGGACATGGAGAAGGAAGTTAAAGAACTCTGAAGTTCTTTTACCAGGGCATGACCACAAAGGCAATGTTAAGTGAGTGGCTGGCCTGACAGAGAGTGGCCAGTGGAGGTGTTTTATTTCCTAGCATATTTTGTTTGTTTCTCCAAAGGTCAAAACTTTCATGGATGTCTACACCTCACCCAATCACCTCTTCATGGATGGCTCCATCCATTATCCCACCTACGGCCTGATCTGTCACTACACACAGTCTGCCCTCACACTTTCAGTATGTGAGCACATATACATACATGTGTACATGCAGACATGTTTGTGAACACGCATATATATTCACTGTTGATCCTCTAAAGCTACTGCTCCCTTTGCAATTTCCTGTTCTCCTTTATTTTTTCTCCTTCCTTCCTTCCATTCTCCCTCCACCCTCAGCCCCCCTCCTTTCTCTCTTCTGCCCACCAGGATTATCTAGGGCTCTATGCCCACATGACAAATCCACCTTTCCACTCGAGGTGACCACTCCTGCCTTTTTCCCCCCAATTTGACAGGACAGAAAGATATTGAGAGAAGAAGGGGAAATAAAGAGGGAAAGAGAGACATATGAAACCCTGCTTCACCACTCCTAAAGTTTCTCTTCCATAGATGGGGAGCAGTGGTTTGAACTCAGCTCCTTGTACATGGTAACTTAGGTGTTCAACTAGGTACATGACCACCAGGCTCCTCTCCTTCCTTTGTTAAATGATCTTTATTTATTTATTGGGTAAAGACAGGTAGAAATCAAGAGGGAACAAGGTGATAGAGAAGGAGAGAGACAGAGACACCTGCAGCCCTGCTTCACCACTTGTGAAGCTTTCCCCCTGTAGGTGGGGACCAGTGGATAGAACCTGGATCCTTGCGCATTATAACATGTGCGCTCAACCAGGTGTGCCATCACCCAGCCCCTCCTTCCTTATTTTTAAAGCATTATTGTGATTTTGTTTACTATTATTGGCCTCCAGAATCATAGCTTGTGTTCTGAATCTACAAAATCCCATTGCTCTTGAAAGGCTCTATTTATTTTAGGTAAAGGGTAAGAGACAGAGAGGAAGAAAGAAGTAGAGAGAGAAGGAGACACAGACAGAAGAGAGACACCAAAGCACTGCTTTACTGACTGTGAAATTTTCCCTGTGCAGGTGCTTCAGTGTGGTGACCAAGGGGCTTGGACCTATGTCCTTGTACATGGTGAAATGTATGCTTAACCAGGGAATCATCTCTTGCCCCCATGCTTTTTAATATTTATTTTTCAATTCACTTAAAAAAAACCTTTAATTTAAAATTTGTGGTTAATACCCTTATTGTTTTAATACATGGCACCAAAAAGTGACCCCATGGCCTTGCAATGTGTAGTACTACTGAGTTACTTCCCCCCAATCAATTTTCTAGACTTTATTTTTTGGGGAGGGAGAGAAAGGGAGGGGGAGAGAGAGGAGAAGAGAAAGAGGGGTGGGGAGGGAGAGAGAGAGAGAAAAGGAGGAGGGGGGAGGGGAAGAGAAAGAAGAAAAGCAGAAGGAGGAGGAGGAGGGAGAGGAAGAGGCACCATAGCATTGCTCTACCACTACGGTGGAGCGGCCCAGGTGCCATTCACGGGGCTCCCATATGGTGCCTGGGGCTCAACACCAGTGAAGTGTGCGTTCTACCAAGTGGACTATCATCCAGTCTCACATTCTTCTACTTTCTGTTTCAATTAATATTTGTCTAGGGCTTCGATTCTTCCAAATAAAACAACCTTTCCTCCAGCCAATCTGTTATCTTTTATTGAAGAAGTCCATGCCATGTAATCAGCAACACAGTCAAATTGCTACAGTGCTCTGGTCTCTCTGGTTCATTTGGAAAAAAAAATGAGAGAGAGAGAGAGAGAGAGATATGGTGGTATGGTGGCTAGTCAAAAAAAGCTTCCCATCCACTTTCATGCATGAGGCACCAGAAGTTCTAGGTTCAATCCCCAGCACCAGCATAAACTGGGAACTGCTCTGGTAAAAAGAAGATAAAAGACCTTCCACTTATCTCCCTATTACTTAAAACCAGGTAGAGCTGGCACTTCTTTAAAGGCCTGTGGCAGGCACAGTGCCACCTGGTGAAGCACTGGGACACGAATAAGAGGAGATGCAGGTTTGTATCAGGGAACAAACACCGAAGAGAAAGGGAATGGCTTGTATACTGGTGGCCACAGTTGACATAGAGAAATGTCAGTAAGTCCTTTTCAGGTTTGCATTTCTATGAAGATGGAGGCAATATGTCAAGATCAACACCAAGATCAACTACTGAAGCCCAGAACAGAACATATGAGGGGATAAGTGGTGAGGAGCAGCTTGTTTCTAAGGCTATTGGTGTGACCCAGGGAAAGAATTATTATTGAGTCTTTGACAGTTTACCTTAAAGACACTTAGAGCAGCCGGGAAAGGAGCTTGCCTAGTAGAGCTGAGCATGTGTATGCCTTGATGCTGTTGGTTTCATCCCTGAAGCTGAATGCACATGAGCAGTGCTCTGTTCCTCACTCCTTTCTCTTATGTAAAACTCTGTTTCATATAAAATAACCCAGTCTTTTTTAAAAGACAATGGAGGGTGAGGAATATACATGACTATACCCCAAGTAGAGAGCAAAGGAGAAGATACAGCAGCAATGGCATTCAAACGTTTGCCAAATGACCATAAATTACATGTTGTATGATTTGCATGGATTTGGGCAACCACTAAACCAACCACCACATCACTGAAGGAGGAAAGTCCCAGTGAGTGAATCTGCCACTGTGGTTTGTGGTCTCAGGGAAAGCAGAAGCTTCCACAGAGCATGCTTGGCCGGAACACATCTACTCAGTGACGGAGTGCACAATGCCCCAGGAGGTCCACCTTTTGACTCAAGACCTCCCCTACAAACCAGGGGTGTATTGTCTCTGCAAACATGAGTGGTCCTGGACTGCACTGAGGGCTTGTACACTTATTTTGTCTCCTCTGACTGCACGAAGGGAGACTACACCAGAACAAGACCTGTGCCCTGAATACTGGGTCTCACCGTTTACACTGAGCACCATGCTGACAGAAGCCTGCCCGATTGTGTTCCTGGCTACACACTCATAGCGGCCCGCGTCGGCAGGCCCAACATCGTTGATAGTCAAGAATCCCTCATGGCTGATGTGAAATTTTCCACTTTCTGTCACCTGAACCCCATCCTGCAGCAAGAAAGAAAAAGAAAAGAAATAGATGGAAGAAAACAAAGAAGCCAAAATTGTTGATCCTGGGGTGGGGTACCACTGGTTAAAATCTCACAAATGGATTTGCCAACATAGCCTGGGCTCAGATCTGAAACAAATTGATTTCAATTTGCTCGGGGTTAATTCTATGAGATGGGTTTTTCTAACATGCTCATAAAACACCCAAAAAAGAATAAGACACAAACAGTGCTCTGTGGGCGTTTCAGGTTGGGGCTGGGGGAAGATTCACCACCAGAAGGTCCAGTGTGAGGGACTCCCCTGAGTCCTTCCTGCACCAGAAGCAGGCTGGAGACCACAGAAGGGGCACAATTTGACCAGCCTCAAAGCCTGATCACACTATTATGTATTTTATATTACACTTAATAGAATTTTAAAAAAAAAGAAAGAGGGAAAATAAGTAGCAATCAAAACCCTTCTCTACTAGGCCACGAATAGCTCACTGTGTAGGAAACATGCCTTGCTGTGGAAGTGCCATCACACCAAAGGAAGCCCTGAGGTTGTGGTGTCTCTGCCTCTCTAACTGAATGGAGAAACAGTCCGAAGTGGAGAAATAGCATTTGTGTAATGCCTCAGCTGCAAAAAAAATAAATAAATAAAAACAATCAACAAACACAATGTCTACTGACTAAGGGATGAGGAGTAAACATGAGTGTGTCTCTGTTTATACTACAAAGAAGATGTGGGAAGGAGAATATTTGAGCTGGTTTGTCTTATCTTAACCTATTTATAAGGATGCCCCCAGAATTTACACTTGAAGTTTTTACACAATTTACACAGTCAGTCTTTCTGGGATAGGAGTTTTGCAGAAGAATCTGTAGGTGTCAGCTGTAGTCACCCACTCTCCCCAGGTGTGTACCTTGTTCCAGGTGATGGCTGGCTCAGGCTCCCCCTGTGAGCTGCATGGGAGCTGCACGTTGGTACCCACTTCCACTGTCATGTCGGTCGGGATGCTGGCAAACACTGGGGTGACTGGAAGGCAAGGGATACCCGCTGACAAGTTGGAGAACTCAGAGAATCCCTCATTTATACCAAAAAGTTTCAAAACAGCAGAGTCCCTCCTGTCCCAGGTAAAGGTGGACCCCAGGCACCCAGAGATCTCAGCCACAGTCACATCTATGTCTCCCAGTAGTGATGTACTAAGCAAAGAAGCCTGGCTGGGGATGAGTGTGGGGTTCACAGAGTGACTACAAGTCTCAACAAGTTCAGATCTGCTCAAGAGCCTGCATCTGAGTTTAAAGACTCTGAGCCAAAAGCTGATTTACAAACACATAGGGTAGGAAGCCATTCATAACTCAGGGCTTCTTCTCAGGACCGGAGGTCCTAGCCAGACTCCTATACACTCCTTTCTCCTCTGTGATTTTATACTTCAGGACTCCCTCATGCCTTCCCATCCTATCTCTATGTTCTGACATGAGACAGCATCTTTATCCCCGCCAGAAAAATCAGATGGGCATCCAAAGGGGACAAAAAGACACAAGGCCGGGGACACAAGAGAAATTGCTCAGGTCCTGGGCTCCCATTTATTATAGTTAGCACTGCTTTAATATCCACCCTGTAAGAAAAGGCCTGTAGAACAACCTTTCTCTGTCAGAAGATTAACAAGTCAATGGGAAAAAAACAAACATCCAATATTACTTAGACAAATTGGCTTTAGGGTACAAGTATCATTAAAAAAAAAAAAAGATAAATATACTAAGTAGCTCAAAGAAAGTGACTCCATGACTTGTGCTGTAAAAGCATGGGAAAGCAAGTGTCCTCAAAGGAGAGCTCTGCACTCAGCGGTGCTATGATGCCAGCTGCAGCTCCTGGTCTCAGGGTCGCAGGTTGCGTGAATCACCTGCTTCTTAAAGGATCTACTGTCACATTTACCTCTGGGCTGCACCGTCAAGTGGACCACAACCCTCTGTGAGCCGATGATGTTGACAGCCTGGCACTCGTACTGGCCCTGGTCATGGAGGGCGACACTTGAGATCCTGAGTGTTCCTGATGACAACACCAGGTGGCGTCTGTCCACAGACAGCTGGCTCCCTAGAAGGCAGGGTGGCCATTCAGTCACACAAGACACATGAGACAGGAGCAAAGTTGGGAGCAAAACAACAGGGGTCAAGCAGGACTTATCTGAGCAAATGAGTGGATTAAAGAGACTTATCGTTATACGAGTCGGGGTCTAGATAGTCCCACTCTTGGTTAGTAAGTTACACATGTACCCACACACATACCCACAAACATCTTATAAAGTGGCAACACAGGTTGTTTTGTCCAAATTGGGGACAAAGAGAACACACTCCCTGCCTGCCCTCCAAAAGGGTGAGAGGACAGGTAACAGAGATCTGGTGCTAATTAAGGAAGAGTCAGGAAGCTGGAATTCAGAGGTCTCTGGGCACACTGGTGGGTTCTAGAAAAGCTGGGTCTAAATGGACAGTAAAAGTGGGGGAAATAGCATGGAGGCTGATGCCCCAAGTAAAGTCCTAACACATTCCTTTGGGGCATAAGCCACTCTTATCCCTGTATAAGGGTACAGGCCTGAAGTGTGAACATTTGCGTCCTCTTTGAGAATTTTCAGGATCTCTGCGAGGGCCAGGAGTTCAAGTTGGGAATCATTCTCAGGATCTCAAGGGCACCTGCCTTTATCCCAGGAGAGATTCCTGAAGGCCCATACCCAAGCTTTCTCCATCTAGTCTGCTGTCTTCCTCCTCAGGGTAAAGCATAGGCTAGGGTTCTCGATTTATTCTTAGGCTATATTCAAATAATGAATCGATCAGCAGTCATTAATACAGGATGGAGAAATAACAGGAAAACCCAACAATGAAATGAGAGCAAGAATTATATAAAAAAGAAGACAACAGTCATTCCATTAGCAGCTTCCAGCAAGGTCTGTGCTACATGCTCATTAATGTCATTCAAAATGTTAATTAAGACTCTACTGAAGGCAAGCCGCAGAGACTGTGTGGGAAAGATGGGAGTAAGAAAACAAAAGGCCACACCCAAGTCCCTTCAGTGAGGATAGATCTCTATACATGTCCTGCCAGGATACTTGAATGAGGTCAGTGGTTAGGACATAGATGCCTTATCTTTCTGCCAACACTGGGTCACGTGGTGCTCTGCAAGAGCACAGCCCAGGTCCAAAGACTGGGGATTAACTATCTCTTGGGAAATAGAACCTATTTCTAAGTTGAGTCCCAAAAGTGGAGCAGGAGAAGCAAGGAGCTAGGTGAGTAAGGCTCAGGGTTGACTCACCTCCTTTTGTCCAGGCAATGACTGGCTGTGGGTACCCTTTTGCTTCACAATGGAAATCAACTGTCTGACCCTCGATAACAACTCTGTCCTGAGGAGTCACAGTGAACTCGGGAAGAGCTTTCAGAAGAAAAAAAATGAGAAATAAAATTTAAAAGATGGTTTAGAGAGAAAATTCTTCACATGCCTTTATCATCATCAATAAATGACTAGACTTGTATAGAACCCCGTCCACTTGGAAACGGACCCAGGAGAGGCCCAGGAGACACTTGAGACAGAAAAAGAAATTAATTAGAGAATATTAGACTTTGGGTTTTTTCAGCAGCACACTGAAAAAGTACAGAAAGACTATTATTCTATAACACTGCTAGCTACAGCAAATGAAGATTCAGCTAATGTCCTATTTCAACTATAGGAATACACTGACTAAAAAAAATTCAATTCACTCTTCATCAAGTGGGGGGTAGATAACATATGGTTATGCAAAGAGGTTCTCAAGTCTGAGGCTCCAAAGTCCCAGGTTCAATCTCCCAAAACACCAGAAGCCAGAACTGACCAGTGCTCTGGTAAATAAAGAAAAAAAAAAATTAATAAAACACACATTTTAAAAAGTGTACAATTCACTCTTCATCAAAATTAATGTCTGCAAATGGTTAGGAAATATTACCTAGCACAACTGTGTCTAGAGATCAGAGTTGTTAAGCGCACATGGCGCAAAGCACAAGGACCTGTGCAAGGGTCCCAGTTCGAGCCCCTGGTTCCCCACCTGCAGGGGAGTTGCTTCACAGGTGGTGAAGAAGGTCTGCAGGTGTCTGTCTTTCTCTTCCCCTCTCTGTCTTCCCCTCCTCCCTCCATTTCTCTCTGTCCTATCCAATAATGATGACATCAATAACAACAATAATAACTACAACAACAATAAAAAACAAGGGCAACAAAAGGGACAATAAATAAATAAATAAATAAATAAATAAATAAATAAATAAATAAATAAATAAATATTAAAAAAGAGTTGAAAATAAGGGAGTTGGGTGGTAGTGCAGTAAGTTGAGCACATGCGGCGCCAAGTGCAAGGACCGGCCTAAGGATCCCAGTTCGAGCCACTGGCTCCTCACCTGCAGGGGAGTCGCTTCACAAGCAGTGAAGCAGGTCTGCAGGTGCCTATCTTTCTCCCCCTCTTTGCCTTCCTCTCCTCTCTCCATTTCTCTATCCTATACAACAATGATGACATCAATAACAACAACTACAACAATAAAACAAAAGCAACAAAAGGGAATAAATAAATAAATAAATAAATAGATAAATATTTTTTTAAAAAGAAGTTGAAAATAACAGGTGACAGAATAGGATACTCTATATGACTTCATTTTTAAGTAGTAACCAAAACAAGCAAATAGATTTGTGGAAAAATAAGCAGAAGTGTGAACAGCAAATTGGTAGTGAAAAGGCTTCTGCTAGAGGCAAGGAAAGATGGTACAGACACTAGAGAGATGAACGAATGTCTCTGTATTTTATACTTCAAAACTGTTTTATTGCTTCTGAACTAATGCCCTTCCTTTGTAGTTATATTTAAATAATTGTTTAGAATAACTAATGAACTCATTATACAGTCAGTTAAGAAATTTGAAAAAAAAGAGTACTATTCTTAAGGATATATACTCTCAGCACCTTATATACAAAAATTTCTCTTAGAGAAATTCCCTGATGGGTGCTGATTAGTTTTAATACATTCATTCATACACTCACTCACTCACCTTTGAGTATTCTGCGAATAATTACACATGCCAGTGCTCTGGGTGCTATAGACGACAGTGACAAAATGCAGTCCCTGCTGTCCTGAAGCTCCAATCAGGAAATAGGCCAAGTGTCACTTGGAATAGATGGTGGTTAAGTGCAAAAGTAAAACTAAACCGAGTTGTGTAGTAGAAAAAGTGGGACAGGAGTAGGGAGAAAGTGCCAGAGAAAGTCATGATCCTGTTTGCAGGGAACCAGGGCATCAGAGAGCAGCAAAAGGAAGGGCTTCCATCATCCTGCCACTTACCTTGGACAATGATAAAGGCTGTGGCTTGAATGCTATCAATACTGTTGGTTGCAAAGCATATGTACTCCCCACTGTCTTCCTGCACGACATTCTGTATGTACAGGCCACCAGACGGCGTAATGCTGATGCGTGGATCAATAGGCACAGGTGTACGGTCACCCTTTGTCCAAGTGATGCGTGGCGTAGGGTGGCCTGTGGCACTGCACTCTAGTGTGACACTCTCCCCAACCAGCACTTCTGTGTTCTGTGGCTGGATTACAAAAGCGGGCCGTGCTGTGCAATGAAACAGAAATTCTGGCTCAATGTCTTCTAGCTGAATAAGAAGGATTTTGCTCAGATTCTCTTTTCATGCTGCTCATTCTATATGTTAACTTGTGTGTCTAACAACAGGGCTTCAAAATAGAGTCTCCTGGAAACCTACAAATTGGGCTATGATTTCTATTGTAAATTATTGCCATTAACACCAAGAGGAATATTATTCAAGCCATAGGGGTACAAGAAGGAGAAGAGAAAGATAAAGGGACAGAATCTGTTAAGAAACACAAATTGTTGCCATATTTTGGGAATAGGCAGGGCTGGCAATATGTCTGAAAAGGATCAGAGAGTATATATTTTGGGTTTTGCAGGCCATATAGTCTGTGTTGCTACTATTTGATTCTGTACTTGTAGCAAACACGAAGTCATAAAAAATGTGAAACAGAGTAGTGTGAACGCCCTGTCACAGGCCATAGAAGACCACTGATGTATGTTTCAGAAAATGATGCCAGTAGGTTACAGCAGGCTAGTATACTAAATAGGGATGTTTATTATTTGCTAACATCAATATCATTATTGTTACCTATAATCTGTTACTTATTTGTGTTAGTTATTATTATCCTAAGAATTAAAATGCAGGTCAGAAGAGGTTAATTTTGAATTTTTTCAGGTGATGAAAGATGGATAAATATTCTTGTTAAGAAATCAATTAAACTGGGCTGGAGGGATAGCATAATGGTTATACAAAAGACTCTCTCAAGCCTGAGGCTTTGAGGTTCCAGGTTCAATCCTTAGCACAACTATAAAAGCCAGAGCTAAGCAGTACTCTGATAACCCTCTTTCCCTTTCTACCTAACTTCTAGACCCCCTTATTAAAATGTAAAATTTTAAAAAAATGATTAAACTGGTAACATAGCAACTCTTTTAAATATATTTATTTATTATTAGACAGAGATAGAGAAATTGAGAAGGAAGGGGTAGATAGGTAGGGAGGGAGGGAGGAAGGAAGAGAGAGAGAGAGAGAGGGAGAGAGACAGAGAGAGAGAGAGAGAGAGAGAGAGAGAGAGCGCCCTGCAGCTCTGCTTCACCACTTGTGAAGCTTTTCCCCTGCAGGTGAGGGGTAGGGGCTTGAACCTGGGTCCTTATGCACTGTAATGTGAGTGCTTAACCAGGTGCGCCACCACCTGGCTCTGCAATTCCCTTAAATAACTCCTTATTCATGTTCTATCATCCTCCTGAGTTCTGTAGCATTTATAGTATAGTATTACTTTGCTCATTGTTTTGTGGTTTGTCTTATGCCTTACAAATAAAACACAAGCATAAGTTTATAGTAGTATGCTTTTTCTTAGTATACCTTAAAAGAAACAAAATTTAACTAAGGGTTTTGATTCAGTGGCAATATATTATTTTTGATTTTTTTGACAAATTAGATTGCTAGGAATTCTCACTCATTAATAAATCCTAATTGTGTCTATGCTGGTGTTTATCAAGTGACAAACAACCAGGCCAGCTTGTAAGGAGCAAAGACTCTAAGCAAGAGAATACATACAAACTATATATTGCCATCCAACAGATTTTAAAAATTATGTGAAACAGAGTATCAGGGAAAAAAATCAAACCCTGAGATGACTGACCAATGAAGCTAAGAGTAGGTGGCAAGCATTTCTTTCCCCTCTCCCTTCCCTTCCCTTCCCTTCCCCTCCCCTCCCCTCCTCTCCTTTCCTTCCCTTTCTTCTTCTTCCTCTTCCTCTCCCTCTCCCTCCTCCTCCCCCCTCTCTCCTTTTTTCTTTCCCTCTCTCTCTCTCCTTATAGGACAAGAAATTGAGAGGGGAGGAGGAGATAGAGAGGGAAAGAGAAAGATAAGACACCTGCAGATCTGCTTCACCTCTTGTGAACTGTCTCCCCTGCAGGCGGGAAATGGGGGCTCAAACCCAGGTCCCTGCACGTGGTAACATGTTTGCTTAACCAGGTGTGCCACTGCCTGGCCTTGGCAAGTATTTCTAGAGGCAGTAACAAGACAGCTATTGTGGACAAATAAGACTCTGTATCAACCAAGAAGGACACCATAGCCCCTGGTTCCAACCATAGTGGCAGATGTGACCACTCCAATGGGCTCTTCTCCAAGGAACATTTCTACTTTTGACCAATAGTCATGGATTAAAAGCACGAACAAGGGCAGAATTTGAACCTAGTGAGATCCGAACTTATAAAACCACAGTTATACTTCCTATGGCTAGACTTTTTTTAGATCAGGCACCAATACTTTAGACAAAGAGATTTTACATACAGATTTGAAGGATCTGGGTGGTGGCACACCCAGTTAAGCACATATAGTACTAAGCACAAGGACCTGCACAAGTATCCATGTTCAAGCTCTTAGCTCCCCCAGCTGTAGGGGAGAAGCTTTACAAGTGGTGAAGCAAGTCTGCAGGTATCTCTCTGTCTCTCTCTCCATCCTTTCTTAATTTTTCTTTGTCCCATCCAATTAAAAAAGAAAAAAGAGAAAATGACCACCAGGCACAGTGGATTCAGAGTGCTGGCACCAAACTACGGCAATAACTCAGGAGGCAAAACAAAACAAAAAAAAACAACAAAAGACAAGTTTGAGACTTCTTTTGGAATAATCAAAAACCTTAGCATGAGACCCTAGTACCTAGTGGCAGTTGAGTGGCTGTCACTGCATAATCACTCCATCAGACCACGTTAGGTCAGAGCAAGGCACGAGTCCCTCTGGATAGCTATGTCACGGCATCACCTGTCAAAAGTATCCCCTCTCAGCATCTTGTCCTAGTAGTAGCAAGTGCTGATTCGGGTGACAGAGCAATTGTCATAAATCACCAATGACTCTGGTTTCAAAAGCTGAAACCTGGGCCTGACCTCCTACTTAAGCTGTCCCTGGAGACTTGAAAATGTACTCAGATTTTACTCCTTGGGGTGAACTGGAAAAACAAAGTGGTTATGGGGAATGACACATTTGGAAGAAACCTCATGTGAAAAATACTTTCCACATACCTGGGGACCCGAAGTACCTGAGGGTCACCTCATGCGTTTTCACCTCTCCAGCCACATTTTTTGCCATGCACTGGTAAATCCCCTGGTCTGTCTCCTGCGTGTTCTGGATCATCAGAGTGCCATCATCCAACAGGTTTAAGCGGGAGTCTGCCTTCATGCTCAGCTCATTACTAGGAAGACGAAAGTCTGGTAAATTTGAAGGCTTAAAGCAGATTATAGGGTACAGATCCCTGCTTTTCCAGGAAATTGACCTTTCCAGATCATCTCTGATATAATTAGCATTTCTGGGGAAAATGTGTATGTATTTGTATCTTTATTGAATTCATGCATTTGCTTTTAAAACTACCTGTTCCAGCTACAAATGTCTTAAAGGGGTTCTGGTTTCAAAGGGACAAATACTGGAGAAAACTCAAATAATATGCCCCTTTGCTTATAGCAAATTAATTCAAGATAATGGGGTAGAAACATTTTACATGGGTAAAGCCAAAAGATTACATGTGGTAACAGAAAAAAAAAAATCATTGCTTGAGAATATTTCCATAATAACAGCCCTGCCAAAAATCTAAGGAGTCTCCCAAACAGTAGCCGATCCTACCATGTGGGACCAAAGCCCATTCTATCTTCACTAGTGCTCCACAAGTACTTGTCTACCTGGCCCAGTGAAATCTGTCCTCACTCACCAGTTTCCAGGAAACAAGAGTTACCACAGGCACCAATGTGGCTTTGCCCTTTCTCTTCCGCAGTCAGCCAGTAGTTGAGGTTGGTCTACAGGTGAAGGTGACCCACAAAGGAGGGAGCCCAAGACCCATGAGGGAGCTGGATAGCAGGTCTCCCATAGATGGAGGGCAGAGCTCTGTAGCAGAGGATTCCAGCCCCAGGCCTTCAACTCTTGTTCCACCACAACATGCATTGCAGTTGTAACTTTTAGCATCAATGTGTTCATCTATAAAATATCCGGGCAATGGACGTGGGTCAAATTTGTGGACCATTGCCCTTTAAATGCACATTTGATAACTTTTCAGATTTTCTCCATGTTCTGAATTTTAAATTTCACCTTCAGAATAGGCAAGGCAACAAGTTATCTGGTGCCTGGGATGGTATCTCACTTTTCCCCCCACCTCATTCACACTGGGTCCTAGTTCCATCCTCAGTTCAGCTATGGGGATAGCATGTTGAGGTGCAGAACAAACTTCCATGTCTGACAAGAAGAATTACACCTTCACTTCTGTAACTGACAACTTTCAGATACTACCTTTGTTCTTCTTCTTTTGTGCTCATAATAAACAGCTTGAATCAACAGCCCAGTATATTTCTGTTGGGTGTCGGGCCCAGGTCCAGAGGGGATGATGACTTAAGCAACATCTAGGTTCCAGTCTTGCTCTGTTAGGACTAACATGGCCAGGGAGCTCAGTGTGGAGATGTTGAGTGCCAAGATCTCTGGAGCAAATCCTTTCATAGTGGATGCAGGCAGAATCACACACAAATAAACATAGGATGTGATGACAAGGCAGTCTTACTTTAAGGATTTCCTTCCAGCGTTTTGTTTTGAATTGTAGGCATGGGAGTGTTGCACTTTAACACAGATTAAGCCCAGGACCAAGGAGTCATCTGTCTCTACATCCAATACCAGGTGCCACTTCAGTGAATTGACCCACCCTCAACCAATGCATCTGCTTCCCACATAGAAATTCCTGTGGATGAAAGGGACTCCTTTGCTCAGAAGTTGAATCTGACATATTCAGGAGCTCAGTACACGGGTATCCCCTGAAGGGTCCTCTGCCATCAAATTAGGACAGACTTCCAGATGCAAAAGCTGTGAGGCCAATTACCACATACACAGCTTCCATCAGAGAAAAGCAGGCAGGCAGAGAAGAACCAAGGTTCCTCCTCACCTCTAACTCTAGACAAAGAGATCAACATATCCCTTTTAGTGTGAGCATGGCCCACTGAGCAGAAAATGGCACTTTGTGGAGACTTTAATTCGGCAGAAACTCTTTCTAACCTAGCTCCTTTTTTCTTTTTATTTAAATGAAATCACATAGAATGAGCCTACTGACACCTCTGCCCCATTTTTTTTTAAAAAATTATGAGAGAGACAGGGAAACAATGGAAAAGACTGATTCACCATCCATGGGGATCCCACTGATGTTTGGCATGGTGCGCCCATGTAGAGCTGGCGATTAATTAGCCCAGGACTTCACCCATAGAATGGTATGTGCTTTACAAATTGAGTCATCTCCTGATCTCAGGCTTCTGTGTCAAAGCAGAAAGTGTGCATCTTTTTTTTCTCCTTTATGCTCTCCATGCATGGAAGAGAAGTTATTATGATGGGTTCCCAAGAGCATGGGGGTGGTGAAAGGTACAGCCCAGCAAAACTTGGAGAAGTGGAGTCCCAAATGAGCTCCAGGGCATCGGCCCATCACTCACTTACTTGTTTCGGAGCCAGATGATCTCAGGTTTGGGGTTGCCTTCTGCTCTACAAGTGAAGAACACAGTATTCCCTGAGGTGACATCTGCATCCTGGGGTTCAGACGTGATCCGGGGCCTTTCTGTATCAATAAGGAAACAGAGACATTCTTGGTTTTAAACCAGTCACTGAGTGAAATAAAACAAGAATACAAACCAAGAAAATCACAAATGTTCAAACCACAAAAATAATAGTCAGGCATCCCTACAGGAGCTCATGTGGTTGTGTGAGTCACACAGGGCTTCCTGACAACTCAGAGACTTGTCTGTAAAAACCTTAATGATGAATTGACTCTGGTCTCAGTCCAGTATCATAGAGTCTATTCACCCCCTAGAAGGGGGAATCCCACAAAAACTGGCTTTAACATGAAGAATCATTTCAGTGAATAGAAGACAGAAAAATATTTTGCCATGGTTTTAAAAAAATTTTGCCATGGGGCTACATATAGCAACTGGGTACCAGTATCATCTCCATGTAGGTCCTTGTCATGGGTGAATACTGGGTGTCCCTGTTCCCCAAGTCTGCACTCAGGACGATTGCTTCCTGGTGCCTCCTCAGTGCCAGCTAATCCCACACTACTGGTTGTCATAATGACACTCAGTGCAGTGCAGGACTCTTTGCAGCAGGAGAGACACTGACATTGAGAATTATGCCCCCAGTCTATCCTTATTTTATCAATGGCAACAAATCTGAGAAGAGACTTGACCTCCCAACCTCCACTTACTCATTCTTTATCAAGGACATTTGCTGTGAGAACAACCTAAGAAGAAAGCAAGTGTGTGTGTGTGTGTGTGTGTGTGTGTGTGCGCGCGCGTGTGCATGTGTCTGTACATGGATACCTGTGGTAACTACACAATATCCCACAACCTACAGGGAAAACATATGGTCAATATTGTAAGCACCACCAGGTTGTCAAAAGGGAACCCTTAAACTCACTGTGTGCAAGCTAACTCTCCTATGCTAATGTGTGTCATCCATTTTTTTTTAACCTCCTAGCACTCTGGGGCCCACATCAAGAGTCATCTACCACCTAGTACCCCCCAACCAAGTTTGTACTCTGCTTCTTTGGGATTTTTCCTTCTCTACAGATCTAGAAACACTGGCTCCTCTTGGTCCCCATATCTCAGCAGTGGTCACATCTAAGTGTCCTCTCACTCATTTTTGTCTGATATTCTTGACATAGTAACTGATTGGGGAATGCTAGGAAAGCTCAGCTTCCTACATAAACAAGTCAACTGGGTAGAGACAACAGATGGAGGGAACCACCAGCCTCTCAGTGACTCTTAAAGTTCTCCCTGGACGGTAGGGGCAGGAGTACCATTATGAGCATCTGTCCCACAGGACACAACTGACACTAACAGGACTGCCTAACTCAAGGTAGTAACTGAAGGCACTGTTCTCTTCTGCCTCCAAGTCTGGTTTCTCCAGACAAAGTCAGAGCTAGGCAGGGCCAGGCACCAGGAGAACTTAAGACTCTTAGGAAGACAGTCAGTCAATTGTGAAGAGTGTTAGCACAGAGAGAAGAGCCAAGGATGCCTCAGGGAAATGAACCCAGTTGCACTAAGCATTGACACACCACCCATTTTAGATAATGGAGGCCAGCCAGCAGCACACTCAGTCATGGCCTCTGACCTCCATCCCTGGAAGTCTAAGCAGAGTTTCTCTTGTCAAGAGGGTATACTCAGTTCAATGTCACTATGAATGTCAAGGAACTGTCAGAGCAGGTCCTGACACAGACTACACTGATATCATGACCAAGTTCACACTGCCTGGGGGCACTGGGAATTGAACACTATGGATACCTGGAAATTCTATACAGTAAGATAAAATATTTATGTAAAGAAATCTTTGTAAAGGAATATGATGATGTCAAGGGTAGTTAGGCATCATCATCAGTGGGGTGGTTTAGGAAATCCATAGAGTTTCCCTTTCCCTTTCTTACTTTGTCTCTTTCTTTCTTTCTCTGTCTCTCTCTCTCTCTCTTTCTTTCTTTCTTTCTTGTTATTGTCTGCTAGGTTTTCACATCTGTGAGAGTCCACTATGCCTAGAAGACATTTTGCTTTTAATTTTTCATATGTTTTCTCTTTTTATTTTAATAGAGAGGGAGATAAAAAGGAGAGATACCACAGTACCACTCTGTCACTCGTGAAGCTTCCCCTGGTGCTATGTATGGTGCTCCCATTCTGTGTCAGGTGCTAAGACCTGAGTACTAAGATAAAGTGTGTATTCTACCAGGTAAACAATCTGTTGGGTCTTAAATGTTTCATTTTTATGAAGTTTTCTTTTTTTTTTTAAAGATTTTATTTATTTTATTAATGAGAAAGATAGGAGGAGAGAGAGAAAGGGCCAGACATCACTCTGGTACATGTGCTGCCAGGGATTGAACTCAGGACCTCATGGTTGAGAGTCTAGTTCCTTAACCACTGCGCCACCTCCCGGACCACATGAAGTTTTCTTTTAACACTTAAACAATTTAATAATGATGCCTTGAGAAAATTAAATTTTGTACCCAAAAGAGTGATAGAGGGAAAAAGTCAAGAAAATCCTTGATGTTCTTAGGATTGCAGTATCATTTGGTTTGATACACTTTCTTGTGATTTTTCTTAACAAGGCACAGATGAACTTCAGCCTCCTTACACCCTGTGTAGCCATCACTACATAAGATGTCACATAATGTTTGCCCTACCCCTACAAAGTCTTGTCCCTATCCTGATTTCTATAATCACCAGGAGTCCTACCAGTCCTTCTATGAAGAGGCCTGGAAGGAACAAACAGGGATACTGACTGTGTCATATTTCATTAAAAATTTTTCAGGAGACCTTGAAAATAAAACTCATGTTTAACATTTAATAGTTTCTTGCACATACTACAGAGCAGGACTGTGCAAAGGAGAACCTTGCCAGGTCCCAACACCTGGCATGGTATTTGCCAGAGACATCTGAAGACAGGCTTGTGCATGTCCGGGACTCTGTTGCACCAATCAGAATCCTCAGTGGTCACTTACCACAGTTCAGCTCCTCTGGGGTGATGGTGGCCACTGACCGGCCCTGGATGCGTCTAGGGTATTCACAGGTGGCTGCTGCTTGTGCGTTCCCTGATTGGGCATAGGTTTTCAGCAATTCTGCCAGCCACAGGATCTCACAGTCACAGTGAAGTGCATTAGAGTCCAGCCTCCTAATTGAAATGAAGCAGTCAATGGTGGTGAGACATAGGATGACACAGAACAACCATCTCAGACAAACCCAAATCAACAAGCAGGTAGGTACGGTTGCTGAGGCAGGTTATCTAGGACATCAAGCTAAGTTTTATCTAAGTTGGTCCAGCTGCGTGAGAAAAAAAAAAAAAAAGCAGGCAGAAAGCCATGTTTCAATAGACAGTTAAAGAAACCCAGAGTGAAAAAAACCAGCAACATGAATATGGCACTGGAGGCAGAGAACCTGACATGCCCAGCTCTGGCTGACCCACAATTCTCGGAAAGACAAGGCCAGTCAGGATGAGCCAGAGTGCAAAGGATGAATTAGATGGAGAGGCCAGGTGTGTGGCATCTGGCCAGCTCTCTGGGAAGAGATGCAAGTGAAGGAAACCACCAACCCCCTTGAGGCCCTGATGGAAAAAAAGGCAATTCAAGGAGACTATAAAACTGGGGTTTCCTAAACTGAGTCAAACAAAGGAACAGGCAGAGCAGAAGGGAGTGTTGAAACTACATGATTGGTTTTCTTCTGAACAAAGGAGGCTGGATATAAGGAAAAGCATTCTAAACAGAAGTTCCAAACACCAGCCTTCCCTGAACTCAACCAGGTATTTCTGACCCAGTCTCTCTCTTACTTGTCCAATATAAAAGTGTTTGCTCTATCACCCTACTGAAGTATCATGTTCTGTCTGGCTAGTCATTCCTTTATCTTAGAGCAAAAAAGAATTTTGAACAAGGATGAAGGTATTGACCTTATTTCACTGTAAAATGAAACAAAAGACCACTGTGGGGAGTCGGGTGATAGCACAGCGGGTTAAGCGCACGTGGTACAAAGCACAAGGACCTGCGTAAGAATCCCGGTTCTAGCCCTCTGCTCCCCACCTGTAGGGGGTTCCCTTCACAGGCGGTGAAGCAGGTCTGCAGGTGTCTATATTTCTCTCTCACTCTCTGTCTTCCCCTCCTCTCTCCATTTCTCTCTGTCCTATCCAACAATGATGACATCAAATACAATATCTACAACAACAATGAAAACAAGGACAGCAAAAATAAATAAATAAATAAATATTTAAAAAAAAAAAGACCACTGTGTATCTGGGCTAGATTCTCTGATTTTTTTTTTTTCTCTTTCAAGTTGCGCTCAGTGGTATAATCATAGTAATATCTAGCTTAGACACAATGCTTTCAGAGCATGAGAGAAAACACAGGACATAAATAGCACTCTCGGGAGTCGGGCGGTAGCGCAGCGGGTTAAGCGCATGTGGCGCAAAGTGCAAGGACTGGCGGAAGGATCCTGGTTTGAGCCCCCGGCTCCCCATCTGCAGGGGAGTCACTTCACAGGCGGTGAAGTAGGTCTGCAGGTGTCTATCTTTCTCTCCCCTTCTCTGTCTTCCCCTCCTCTCTCCATTTCTCTCTGTCCCATCCAACAACAACAGCATCAGTAAAAACAACAATAATAACTACAACAATAAAACAACAAGGACAACAAAAAGGGAATATATAAATAAATACAAAAAAAATTAAATAAATAAATAGCACTCTCCATTAGCACTAAATTGTGTTAATCTTCTTATAAGGAAATATTCAGTATAAACTTTTTAAAAAAGACAACTTTTACAGGCTTTTAAAAAAATTCAGTCCACTTAAAATGCTTAGTTGTGATTGCCTAAATAAAATAGCACAGTATAGAAATTCTATCAGATTTCATTTCCACCAGTACAATGCACAACACAGAATTAAAAATGGACTCGAAGAGCTTAAAACTAACTTAAAATTATGTCTTGCCAGATCATTAAAGGATTAATCGCTAACATTCCTGGAGCCAGCTAGGTTTTGTGTTCTAATGGATCAAAGAGACTTGCCATATGCAGATAGTCTCTCCCAGTGCATATTATGATACTACTTCACCAGTCAAGGCAAATGGAGGGATTGGAGAAATTAGGTTTACCTGAAAAGACCACAGAAGACACTACACTTACAATCTTTTCATAGACTCCAAGTGATTAAATGTTCCTGGAACCAAATGTGTAATTCGGTTGTTATGCAAAAACCTTTGGGAAAAGACAAAACAAAACAGTTAAAAAATTATCATTCAAAGACATATGTAAATGCTCATTTATAATCAGAAAAAAATCAGTTTTTTAAAAATTGCCTGATTAATTGTATTTACTTAAAACAAATGATTTTGTGAATATTACCATAGAAAAGAACAAGATTTTTTTTCTCTGTTTTGTCGCTGCTTCCAAATTAAAAGAAAATTATAAGTCTCAATTCTGAAGTTCTAGGAACAGAGTAGGTCTAGACTAGGAGTAGATTTTCTACTGAAATAACTTTCGGGTATGGCTTAGGTATTGACCTTAGCCCTGTACAACAAATGGACAGAGCCCAGGATCCATACAAAATAAAGCAGAGAACAAAATACAACTTACAGTCGTTCTAGTTTTGGTAAGTGCTGAAATGACTCTGGGTCCAAAGTTTCTATCTGATTAAAGTGCAGGTATCTAAAGCAGTTTAAAGTAAAGAAAAAAAAAGAAGAGAGAACAACATTCAAACAACTTATGTTACATTTTTCCTATCTGGATTTTCTACTTAATGCTAGGTCATACCAATTCATGTCAGTAAACAATTCTAGAATTCTTACATTATGAGGATGACACATAAAGCAATCTAATAAAAAAAGAGTAAATACAAATGAAAGTTGAGTCTGGACTTTCCTATGTTGACTGAACAATGGCAATGGCCAGACACACAGATAATTTTCTTCTTTAATGCCCAGCAGGGAAAAGGCATTGACTGCCAGACCCCTTGATCCACTTTCAAAACACCTAGACATTTTTAGAAAACAAATCAATGTATAGTCATCACTGAATTATGTAATGCATACACATTATTGTCCCAAGAGACTCTCTACCTTACAACCTAGTATATGGCAGAACACACTGTCTGCATTTGTATAAGCCCACTCTATAACTATCCGCACAATAATGTAATCCCCTGGCTACATAGTTCTTAGCTCTTGTCCCTGTCATTAAGTTATGCACGACTGTAATATTAATTATGATACACATATAAGAATAAATTTACTCAAAATTGTAACCTGTGTATGGATTTGGGAGAGGGACTAATTTATACTTTAATTTGACATTGAGCACAGTGTCAGCCACAGAAACAAATACCGGAATTATAAAAGAAAAACTGCATTAGTCAGGCAAGATAATGCATTTCCTGTACTGGCTATTAATTACAGACTACCCAGTGTTTATACTTCTTCCCATTAAGATGCACCTATACATTCTAATCTATATATTTTGAGATAACTATTCTCTTTCTAATTTCCGCATATGGCTTTTTCCTTTGAAAGTGATTTATTTCCCCTCCTTAAGTAAAACACGAAAGTCACTTTCTAAAGCGGTACTTTGCTAGTGACCCACCCCACCCTTACAATCACAACCACACTAGAAGATTTCCCAGCACCCATCCAATAAACACACTTTAATGTCAGACTGCTGGGAAGATGCTGAGGACCAAAAACAGTGTGAGAGTCAAAGCACAAGGAGGTACAGATCTTCATCATAAATATAAACAAAAGAAAGCTTCCCAAACACACCCTCTACCGATTAGAGACTTGCCCTAACTTTTAGAAATTACTGAGATTTCAGCTGCCCACGCCCTGTCCTGTTTGTATCCGTGTCTCTCCCTGGGCCAGCTCAGCAGGCAAACCACAAATGAACTTCTGAGTCTCGGTCTTAAGGTGGTGGGTGAGTGGATGGGGAAACACCAAGAGAGCTCAGGCCACCAGTGTGCACAGCTTCACATCACTATGTCGCCTCAACTCTCTCCCACCATGCCACCTCCTCAGGACAGGACTGGGCCAATCGCTCCACAGATGAATGGGGAATGTCTCAGAGGGTGAGTGGATGCAGGATAAGTGGGGGGTGCAAGTCCTCCACCAATAACATTACAGGGCAGAATCTGAAAGTGGCAGTTCCTAGAACAAACACACTAAGCAGTGCTACTCAGAGATTTTAAGCTAGCTACAGCAGGATATATATCCTGAGGAGAGAGAGAAAAAAAGAGAGGGGCAGGAGAGAGAGAGAGAGAGAGAGAGAGAGAGAGAGAGCGCTGGGGATATAGTTCAGTGGTTGAGCACAAGATGTGCATGCCTGAGTTCTCAGGTTTGATCTCTGGCACTGCTTATGCAGGGATGCTGTTCTGGTCTCTTTCCATCATGAAATAAATAAACCTTAACAAAAATATTTAAAGGAGGGGTCAGTGAGATATCTCACCTGAGCAAATACCTGCTTTGCTATATGCAGGTTCAAGCCCCAGATACACCACACAGGAGGACTATGACAATGAGGAATGCTTTGGTGTTCTGGTGTCTCTCCCTCTGTGTATGTCTCTCTTTCTGTCTGCAAAAGTCAGCCTGGAGTGGTGAAGCCTTGATGATGATAGTAAATAAATAAATAAATAAATAAACATGTAAATAAATATTTTAAAGGGAGGACTTCCTGTTTTGATTTAAAGACCCTTATCTAACAGCAAGAAGATAGACCAGGTGACCACAGAGCAAAAGGGTCTCAGATTCTACACTAGTTGGAGCTTGGAACAGCCTCAGGTGTCCTCTACTCTTTCCCTGGAAAAAGTGGAAAGCTGATACCCAGATAAGAAAAAAATTCTATTCTGCGTATCCTGACTCTGGACACACATGCTCTGAAGTATGCCAGCAACCTCTTAAGGAGCCCCATAAACAACAAAAAGCTTTGAAAAATATATATATACAGACATTCTAGAGGTATTCTTGTCTCATCTCCCCCCTGGCCTCCCTTCTGGAGGATGTTAGCTGAGACCCACATGAAATGCCATCAAGAGATACCTAGTGTCTAGTATGCAGTGTAGCAACAGCTGAGTTCTCTGCAGGCACTCAAACTCCTTTTTTTTTTTTTTTACAGTCCCTCACTGAAGGTGGGGGGACCTGGCCCTCATGGTCTCTTCACCCTTCCAGTAATGCTGAGTGCAGGACCTGAGATTTCAACTCCCCATGTCCTGTCCTGGTTTGTATCCGTGTCCTAAATACCAAAGCAAGAACACTCAGGATACCCATCTGCAGAGTATGTGCCCAGAATATCACAAAAGATGCCTCCTAGATGCCATTCCAGATGTACCTTTACATTTCTTAGATTCTCCCTCTTGACTCACCCCCTCTCACATGCTCAGCATGAGCATCACCAAGTCTGATCTTTCCAGCTTGTCTAATAGGACCATGAGCTTGCTATGGTATGCACAGAATATTTCATCTTTCCTTACATTAAAGACATGGTGGATACAAGAGCTAGTTTCTTTGTGAATTCTCCTTCTATTTGGATGTTTTGCAGCTATTTCCATGCACTTTATGATGAGCTGAAATTTTTTGTTTCCTTCTCCTTAGACCAGGATTAAACAAATCGCCCATACAACTCCTTTCCAAATATATTCCATGTTGTGCACAATACACTCAGGAAAGCATTCCCCACTTGAATACATAAAAGCTTATTTGAAACAAGAGCACTGTGTGACTTTCTAAAGCACTTGGTTTTAGGATGTGCCTTCTCCCAGCTCTACCTAAATAGCTCTGGAAATGCTAGAAATGTCTCTGTGCTTAGTCAACCAATGAAACAAAAACACACTGACAGCTGTAGCTGAAGGGAGTCACACAGCATTATAAGAAATGGCTGTCAGTAAAACTATGATAACTTAAATCTCCTGGTGCATTGCTGCAAACCATTGATTGAAAGGTGACCAGCTGAGCAAACAGAAAATAAATTCCCTTTACCAGCAATTCTACTTTAAATGAATAATGCTGACTTCATAGCAAGTTACACACAGTCAAAGAAACAACATCCAGCATATACTAACTAGAAACACATGAAAAACACTTCTCCAAAATAATGACCTCATGAATGAAGAAATTAAACTGGGAACATGCAGACTCACAAACTAGAAATAGCATCAAAGGAAAGGCACCTATTCATCAGCTTTTCCCTAGAACCTCTCTTAGAAATGAAAGCAAATCCTGGCTTGCTTCAATGTGTTTGCCAGTCTGCCTCTCCTTTAAATTGGAGTCCACTGAGAGAGGAATCAGTTGGTCTTTTTCTTTGTAAATGTGTCTCTCGTTTAAGTTGGGAGGAGCATGGAGACTGAGGTCAGTCCATTTTCCTAATGTTCGTTCACAAGTGCATGGCACAGGGTCTGTTGCATAAAGAAACCCACAAATGTTGACTACCCTTGAATGGTGGGCCCAGCCTGATAGACAGAACAGCTAACCAGTCACAGCTTTTTCATGCACATGCAAAATACCCACATCCCACTTAGTACAGACATGCATCATGCAGGAAGGCCTTTCTCTATGTGAGGGAGCAGAGCTGGTAATATCCAAGAAGCAAACTGCAGAGCAGGGCACTTACAGTTGTTCTAGAGAGGCAAGTCCCTTAAACGCTTGCCTGTCAATTGACTGGATCTCATTCTTGTACAAATAGCTGAAACAAGAAACATTGGGGAGGATTAGCACACAAACAAGGTGAAAGAAATAAGTTGACACATGGAGCCAGTTTTAAATTAATGGTTGCATTAGAATACACACAAAACATGTACATGGTGAGCTTAGCACTCATGAAGGCTCCTTTTCCCTTTCTCAAAAGAAAGCTTTAAGCAGATCAAAGGTAACCAGGTAACTAACTGGTCCCAGATGAAGGTAGTCTAACTGTTAATATTCATTTGAGAAAAATCAGATTAGTGGCATATGATTTATAAGTTATTATTGTCAAAGCCTTTGTTTCAAAGACTGAAGAAAACAAAACCATTCCTCCCACAAACATGTAAAGTGTGTTGATTTTGAGAATCTTCAACTGATACAGTTGAATAATTTCCAGAAATCAACACGAAGACTAAGTGTATTTTAAATCATTCACCCATCCAAAAATCTTCCTATGAAAGAGAAACCACAAGATAGGAATATAGTTCAGTGATAAGCCCATACCTCTCATGTATGAGGTCCTGGGTTCAGTTCCTGGCACTCCACTTGTCCCCAAACAAAATGCTAATAATAATCCAGAGTTTACAAAGGCACATCAGGAGAATTAGGTAACTGACCTGCTACCAAGCTTTATGTGACCAACAAGCTAAGTATAGCTTTTATATTTTTAAATGCCTGAGTCTTTTGAAAGCATGGATATGAGCATTATGCAAAATGCAAATTTCAGTGTCTACAGAGAGTTTGGTTGGTACATAATTACATGCACCCATATGCATGACATCTAACTGCACTTGTGCCACATGACAAAGTCGAACAGTCAAGAGAGAGACTATGCGGTCCTGGAGTCTCATATATATATAATGGCCTGCCCTTCACAGAAAATCCTAGCCAACTCCTGAGTGAACAGACTTCTTAAGGGTGAGAACTCTCATGCAAAAAGATCATAATTCCCAAAACACCACATCATGGCTGCTGGATGCATGCCTTTACCTTGGACATGACATATTTTGCTCATGTTCTCCTAAAACATCTCTGCACAGCAGACCTCAGTGCCACCCTACATCTGGGTCTAAATGAAATCACTTCTACAGTGAATCACAGAGACCAATGCCTGGACACTTCTCCATCATTAACAGAATCAGCCGGACAAATCAAAACCTTTTCCTATATTTTAACTTAAGACAAAAGTTCCTTTTCAAACTGGTTATTCAGTGGCTGGGTTTTCAAGAAGCTGTTCTACCAAATATATAGCATATTTTGTCTCAATGATTGTTTAAGATTGCACACTTCATTTCCAAAACATGTTCCAATATTTTTAACGATGTTTGGAGAAGGTTCAGTTTCACAGGATACACTCTGTTATCCTTAATTGTCACAATGCACATAAGTGACTCTCACTTCCCCTGTGTGATTTTGCTTCAGTGACTTCAGGAGGAACTTCCAGCCTTGTCACAAGCCAGCCAGGATGACCCAGCAGTGGTAATGGAGTTTCCATGATGGAGGCTTCACCGCTATGACTATATGTTGAGATCCCTGGGTTTGAATCCTTCATTGCCACCCTGTATGAGTGCAGATAAGAAGTTAATCTTTTGCTGCCTCATTTTCTTCCTGAGTAAACTGGAGAGAACAGTGGTAACTAGCAGGATCACTGCAATTAAATAAGTTTATCCAGCATTTCTGCAGTATATAACTACCACTCATTTTGAGTCTTAGCTCTTTCCAAAGGCAAGCCTGATTGAGGTTTCTGTGCTTATTTCTTAATTAGTAAAGTCATGGGCCCCTTGGAATATATGTAAAATAGATCCTTCAAACATTAAGACCCCAATTTTCTTCTTATATTCTTCCTAACTTTTGCTAAAATGGAGACCCCAAATCTCATCTGTCATATTTTTACCTTTAGGTTCCTGATTATTAAACAATTTGTTCTGCTTTATATCTTAATGCTTTTCAGCCACCAAGTTGTAGATGTTACCATGATGCCAACATGACTTCCCTGGGCAGACAACCTCACCAATATGTTCTGGAACTCCACTTCTCCAGAGCCCTGTCCCACTAGAGAAAGACAGAAACAGGCTGGGATATGGATCAACTTGCCAATGCCCAGGTCCAGCAGAGAAACGATTACTGAAACCAGACATTCCACCTTATGTACCCTATAACGATACTGGCTCATACTCCCAGAGGGATAAAGAATAAAAAAGCTTCCAATGGAAGGGATGGGATGCAGAACTCTGGTGGTGGGAATTGTGCAGTTTGTACCCCCTCTTAGCCACCGGACTTGTTGATCATAATTAAATCAATAATTTTTTTTAAGACAAAACATCAAGCATCACTGCATGCATTTGAAAATGTCGAGAACAAAGGAATATTTTAAAGAATAGGTACAACAACTGAACCAAACTAATATGAATAGCATATGCTTGTAAGGGTGCTATTTTCTAAGAATTACTGGTGATTCATTTTATAATACATTTTAAATAAACTGAACTTTATTAGAGCTAACCCTTTGAATGTGAGTTCTAATACAAGAGTTAATTTCATCAAGAGCAAACATTAATTAAGGGAACTATCAGAAGTAATTTGCATGCCAGCAGATAAAGAATGCTCAATTTCTGAAATATATTATGACACTGACTAAATACACAATAATAATCAATACATTCTGGAAGAGTTATAATTATTATTTTTTGCCACCAGTTAGGGCTTAGGGGTCTGCATGGTGACACCACCACTCCCAGTGGCTATTTTTGTCCTGATAGAGAAAGAGTGGAAATAGAAGAGAGAAACTGGGGAAGCCTGCTTCACCATTTGTGAAGCTCCCCTGCTGCAGGTGTGACGGGGACTTGAACCCAGGTCCTGGAGCATAATAATGTATGCACTCTAATATGAACCCTACTGTTTGGCCCCTGGAAGAGTTCTTAAATATTAAACTATGATTCTAGCCTTTCAACCGGCATTTTATTAGCATGTCCTCTTCCAGTGAGGTCCAAGTGTTTGTGCCACAGAAGAGGGGAGATGCTTGTGTCTTTGGGTCCTTCCAGCTCCACACAACCTCTGTTCCCTGATGTTCCTTTTCATGCGATCTCTCTACTATGTTAACTGGCCACTGCTTAATCTATCCCAGTCACCTGTCACTACTGCAAGCAGGCAGCATGCAGCATACTTTAGCAAGAGAGAGGAGAGGGAAGTTTGGAGCCTTCAAGCCAACTGGCAAGAGTTCTGGAGCTAAGTCACCTGGTAGAGCATACACAATGTCATAAACAGAGCCCTGAGCTCCAGGCCCACGAACAGATAGATAGCACTGGGGTAACTACATGGATAGTGGAGTAGTGCTACTACCTTCTCCTGTTGTCTTTCTCTGCCTCTCTGTGTCTTCTTCTCTCTCTAAAATAGTGAGGACTAGAGCGATAGCTCTTTTGGTAGGGGCTGTGCCCAGTTATGCAGGCAGGTTCAGGTTTGAGTCCCAGCACCACATGCCACATGGGAGGTGCAATGGAAGTGGAGAAGCTTCCCCCCACCCCCAGGCCCTTCTCTGTCTCTATCTCTGAAAAGGTGACCCAGGAGAATTGATATCACATATGTGTCAGACCACAGCTTTAGAAAAAAAGAACTGAGGAGGAGAAAGAGAGAAGGAAGGAAGGAAGTAGGAGGAAAGAATTAACCAGTTAGGTGGCATGATCAGTCTCAACTCATTCCCCAGTAACCAGCACACATGTGTATGTACACATACACACACACACACACACACACACACACACACACTCACACACTTAAAAGAGGCTGTTTAGGCTAGGGAGACAACACAACCTGCTAGAACACCAACTTCCCTCGGGAGTTGGCGGTAGCACAGCAGGTTAAGTGCACATGGTGCGAAGCACAAGGACCCGCTAAGAATCCTGGTTTGAGCCCCTGGCTCCCCACCTAGAGGGGGTTCGCTTCATAGGCGGTGAAGCAGGTCTTCAGGTGTCTTTCTCTCCCCTCCTCAAGTCTTCCCCTTCTCTCTCCATTTCTCTCTGTCCTAACAATGACATTAATAACAACAACAATAATAACTACAACAACAATGAAAAACAACAAGGTCAACAAAAGGGAAAATAAAGAAATAATTTAAAAAAAAAGAACACCAATTTCCCATCCATGGTCCCAGAGGCTGCAGGTTCAATCCCTGGTACCACATAATGTCAGAGCTGAGTAGTGCTCTGGCACGTTCATGTTTGCATTCTCTCTCTCTCTCTCTCTCCTCTTCTCTTCCTCTACACTCCCTGCCTTATAAGTAAAATACATCCTTATATATCTTTAAAAATTAGAATATCACAAAATAATATATTTTCTTGAAGAATACACAAATTATCCTAAGTAATTCGAACCAAAAGCAGAATATAAGGTGAAAAATAAATAAAAACCAAACTAAACATACACACAAGCAATGATATCTGTTAGTAGAATCTGCTTTCCAAAAAAAAAAAAAAAATGAAAAACTTTCTTCTGGAAGATTCACAGTACTTAAAATGTTTTTAATTTTGTGGGTGGTTGGGAGGATAGCAATAAAATACTCAGGATGGATAGGAGGTGTCTCTCTCATTTTAGAAGTGAGTAACAAGAATAAATACTGTTCATGCAGAACTACAAATGAACTATTCCAAAAGTAACCAAGAAAAGAAAAAACACATGTAGGGTCTGGGTGGTGGCACATCTAGTTGAGAGCACATGTTACAACGCATAAGAACCTGGGTTTGAGCCTCTGGTCTCCACCTGTAGAGGGAAAGTGGTGAAGCAGGGCTGCAGGCATCTCTCTGTCACTCTCCCTCTCTATCATCTCCTTCCCTTTTAATTTCTGGCTGTCTCTATCCAATATATAAATAAAGATAATAAAATTAGAAAGAACAAAAATGTGTGTAACACTGTGTCATTTGAATATCTTGATTGAGGAAATAATATTTCAGTAATTGAAGTTAAAGTTAATTCTGCCATTTAAAGCCACTGACATTTAATATCAAACATTTCAACACTAACATGACTTTGATGTATCATTTAAAGATGTGCACATTCACTTATATCATAAACCTTCCATGATTCTGTTTGTTGAAAAGTTATCTAAGCCTTAAAGGTAAGAATGTTTTTCTTGGGACAGCAAGATAGCACAGTCTGTTTGCTTTGTCAAGTACATGACACAGTTTCAAACATGGCCCTCACCTCAGTAAAGTAAGTTTTGTGTTGTGGTATATTTCTGTCACACTGTTTTTGCCTTTCATTCTGAAATAGTTAGCCTGGAGCAAAGAAACCACTTTGATGATAATGGGGCTGGGTGGAATGATGATAATAAAAATGGGGCTAGGCTGCGGCACACCCAGTTAAGTACACATCAGACTAAGCACAAGGATCCGTGCAAGGATCTGGGTTTGAGCTCCCCACCTACAGAGTGGGGGGTGAGGGAGGAGCCACATTTCACAAGTAGTGAAGCAAGTCTGCAGGTGTGGAGCAGGGCAGGCAAAGCTGCAGCCTCTCATGGCTACACACCTCAGCCCGCGCCTTCTGCACGGATGGCCTGCCCACCCTCCTGCTATGAAGTCTGGGCAGATCCCGGACCACCTGGAGACCACGGGCTCCCTGCCGAAACTGAGCCCCCTTGCCGAAATCTCCAGCTTGGGTCTGAAGGCAGATGAGCTAGAATACACAGAGATTCGTCCAGAGATCGCTACCTACAATTCCTGAAGCTGAAGTTGCTCAAGAGGCCACTTCTGGATGGTGACCCCCCCAACAACTAAGACAATACAGATCTAAATTCGTGTTTAAAATGACATGTCTTCGTTTCAAAAGTTTTCCTCCTTGTATATTGAAGACCATATTTACATGTGTTTAAAGTTTGGTAAACATTAACTTTAAGGTTAAAAATGTAACTTTAAGGCTATATTCTTACCAGACAGAGTTAAATGAAAAACGTTTTCAACATAGTTCTCATAAAGGTAAAATTAACTTACATTTAAAGTCTGAGTTAAAAATTCGTTAAAAATCAATATATTTTAACTAAGTTAGTCTAAAAAAAAAAACCTGCGCACACCTAGGGTGTGTCTCCATTTTGAATGGGTGTAACAAAAGGTTAAAAAGATGTTGTTGATATGTAAAAGTCTCAAATTCCTTCTCAATTAGAAACGTTAGATTATGCTATGGTTATGCTAATGATTCTCATGCCTGAGGCTTTTTTCTTTCTATGGTTCTTATGTTTGCCTTTCCACATTCTATTGTTTGAACTTTAAACAGCCTTGGAATCGTGCTAGAAGGGACTTCCAATTGTAATAGAGTCATCAATTGTGGTAAACTTCTAACCTGCTGCAAGTTTTGTTTCATAGTAAGTAAACTGCAGCTGTCAAGCTCTCTACAGAAAAGCAGAATTCCAGCAGCTGACCTTCCTCATACAACGTTTGTCCCCCTGGCATTCTTCTGTGGACATCTGCTTTGGACTGGCATTTCTATCGGACTCAATTGGTACACCTCTTGGATACTTTGCAGCTTCCCTTTATGCTGCTGGGTTTCTCAAAGACTGACTGGAGCCAGCTGCCTTGAGACTCTAGGCCATATCCCCGCCCCCATGCTAGGTAATGCCCACAGAGAAGAAAAAAAAATGCCCGTCGAGGCAAGTAACGCCCCCCAGAGGCAAAAAAAAAGGTCCCCCTCAGGCCTTCCCTTGACAGCACACTGGTTCTTGTCTTACACGTTCCTCCATGTTTGTGCCAGTTTCTTTTTTGAAAATGCCTATACGATATAGGTTTCTGTTCACCCCATGCCCCTGACACTGTGGTCATTTAGTTAAAAAGAAAAGGAGGAATTGTTGGTATGTTTCATATTGGTTTGGTATCCTTCCCCCCACCTCTGGGAGAAATTGGCTTGGCCCTTGCTAGTTTCGCGGGCACCCTTCTCCCCGCTCCTGGGACCCCTACAGAGTTCCAGAGTTCTTGGCACGGCCGCGTGAGAGAAGAAGGATGCAGGACAGATCTGTGTGGTGATTAGTCTGGGTTAGTTTATGAATCACTGTTCGTGACTAAAGAAATACAGCTTCCCTGCCCAGCCGTGTGTCCGCGAATCTCTGTCTACTGCCGCGAAGCTAGCCCGGCCTGCTGGAGCCCCAAACTTTAACAACAGGGCTAGGCTGCGGTGCACCTAGTTAAGTGCACATCAGATGAAGCACAAGAATCCGTGCAAGGATCTGGGTTTGAGCTCCCCACCTACAGAGTGGGGGGTGAGGGAGGAGCCACACTTCACAAGTAGTGAAGCAAGCCTGCAGGTGTCTATGTTTTACCCTCTTCATGGTACCCTCTCTCTGTCCTATCGAATAAAATGGAAAAAAATGGCCACCTAGAGCCATAGTGCCAGCACTGAACCCCAGAGATTGGAGGCAAAATAAAATAAAAAATAAATATAAAGAAAGAAAATACTACTAATAAAATATTTTTTTCAAATCACATGACCACATTTCTCACCTGTCTAGAGTCAATAAGGAGCCTAACTGGAGTGC
The DNA here is from genome assembly GCF_950295315.1 of Erinaceus europaeus. Taxonomy (NCBI): domain Eukaryota; kingdom Metazoa; phylum Chordata; class Mammalia; order Eulipotyphla; family Erinaceidae; genus Erinaceus; species Erinaceus europaeus. The sequence goes on along the minus strand of NC_080164.1, from coordinate 41,172,484 downwards.
TTTTACTAATGATTTCCATTTTAAGATAAGCATTCCCTGGTACCTAGCTGTGGCACAACTGGTAAAGGTAAAGTATTACCTTTACCCAGGACCCTTGTCTGAGCCTTTGGCCCCCACCTGCCAGGGGGAAGCTTCACTAGCAATGGAGCAGGTTGTAGATGTCTCTTTATCTCTGTCCCTCTTTTGCCATTTCTCTAGCTCTACTTCTGTTTCTTTCATAAGAAAAGAAGGAGAAAGAGAAAATGGCCACTAGAAGCCATGGATTATTCACGGAGGCCCTGAGTCCCAGCCAGAACCCTGATGGCAAAATGACAACAGAATAAAAATTAAAACTTAAGTGCCTGTGAACATGTGAAACCACTTTCTCTGTAAGGCTATTTTACAAATTGCAAACCTGACTCCAAAAAGCAGACCGAGTAAACATTTCAGATGACAATAAACTAATGATCTAAAGTTACTTTTAAAAAGTAAGATGAAGGGAGTCAGGTAGTAGTGCAGCAGGTTAAGTGCACATGGCACGAAGTGCAAGGGCCGGCGTAAGGATCCTGGTTCCAGCCCCGGCTCCCCACCTGCAGGGGGGGGGGGGGGTCCTTTCACAGGTGGTGAAGCAGGTCTGCAGCTGTCTATCTTTCCCTCCCCCTCTCTGTCTTCCCCTATTCTCTCCATTTCTCTCTGTCCTATCTAACGATGATGACATCAGTAACAACAACAATAGTAACTACAATAACAATAAAAAACAAGGGCAACAAAAGGGAAAATAAATAAATAAATAAATATAAGGAAAAGATTGGGGTTTTTTTTTAAAGTAAGATGAAATTTAATTACATAACATTAATAAGAAGTGAAGCAAAAAGAGGGAGATGGAGAAGGGGGATTAGCTGGAACTAGTGGAATTCCGAAGAGATTTATATTTTATACCTACAGTTGCAAAAGGAGCTTAAACTGGTTCTGAAAGCTGATATCTTACAAAACATACACCAGCTGTTCACAACTAAATACAAGTTATCACCACTGAATACAAGCAGTATTGCATTATAATATTGATAACGGTTTCCAGAAGTTATGACTTTTAATTCTATGCACCTAGTTAATTTATGTAAAGCTTAGTAGTTAAACAATAAAAAAAAATCACAGAAGCACTAGATATGATGTAGCACTAGATATGATGTCAACTTGTATTTTAAATCCCAACCACAACTCCACTCACCTTCTGAAAAAAAATAAACAAAATATTTTGTAATTTTTAAGAAGTATAAAATCTAGGTTGATCACTAAACAGACCAAATATAGTTAACAAGGGTTTTTGAAGAAAAGAAATGTTCATTAACTCACAGATATTTTAAATTCTCCAAGTCTTCAAAAGCTCCTCTGGGGATACTCTTGATCTGATTATTGTTGAGAAGCCTATGAAAATTTTCAAAAGAATTAGAAATAGGTACACTTCCAAAATGCTCCAAAAAAAAAAAAAAAAAGTTCTTGTAACTTTGGAAAAGGTCGCCAAATGGTTAAGACATCAGTAGCAATATTCAATAAGTGCTAAGGTAGCACAACAGAGATTATTTTCAGTGTCTAAATTTATGAATATAAATTTCCCAGGGAATGAGAACCCTATCCTTCCTTGTCAGTTGCCTTTGCATCATCAGGGACATAAACCTTTTTCTGTTGCACACAGGAAAGTCTATGTTTAACCACTTAGTATTTTTACTTTAACCAAGACTATGGTCAATTGAAAGGTCATGGTAAAAATACCTGGGGTCTATCCAGATATCATGAAAGTCGGTTCTCTGGTCAGGAACATTTCTTTCACAAAGAAAGAACTCATGTCAAACACAGGGGAGCTGCCTTCTTGCTCACCATAGTAATAGCAAACAGACCTTAATTCCCATTATACATCATTCATTCACTCATTCATTCATTCACTCATTCATTCATTCACTGTCCTTGAACAGCAGAACTAGAGAAACCAGCTCAAGGGGGCAGGTGATGATACACTTGGTTAAGTTCACATAGGACCTGGCGTTCAAGCCTCTGCTGCTTACCTGCAGCCAGGATGCTTCACAAGCAGTGAAGCAGATCTGCCGATGTCTCTTTCTCTCTATCTCACCTCCCCTCTCAATTTCTCTGTCATATCATATGAAATAGAAGAGAGAAAACAGCTCAAATGTCCTCAGAACGTTCTACAGCAATCTGATTCTGCAGCAGACACACTCAGCATTGGCCATTGGTCTCTGAGACCCCAGTCTTGGAATCTAAATCCTGGGTTGCAACAAGAGTATCCCAATCCCTCCCAGTAACCCTCCCCTTAGTTTGAGACATGTGGCTAGTCCAACAAGAGCTGAGAAAGACACTGGCATAAGGAAAAGCAGATGGTTGTTAATGTAAAGTATTCAAAACATGATACAGAGGTTCATGGTTGTCAGACAACAGACACAATAAACTACACAATACAATGGCTATAAAGTATTTTGTTTTACACATTTTTGTCTCAAATTCCATCTTATTTTCCCTATTCAGGTCTAAGAATGACTGGGCTTGACCATAGTATTATAAATTTCATTTACAGCTAACTAGCACAATTCCTTCTCTTATTATTTTCCTATTGTTCTCAATAGAATGTCTAGACTTACAGTGTATTCAAGTTTCTCAGCTTCCTGAATGCTCCAGGCTGGATCTCTCTGATTCTGTTAAAGCGAAGATCCCTGTGAAGAAACAAGAAATGTACTTAGAAAAAAAAATCTGCAGCCTTCACTACTTTAGTGTCATTTAAAAATAATCACTTTCAGAAAGGTGATAAGATATTTAAGAAATCAAATCACACAATTTATTCCCTAGATGAATCCATCCTTCATTGAGTTAATAAATCTACTTTGTCTGAACAATCCCCACCACAGAATTTGTTTAGGTAATAATCATAGGGAGATAAAAAAAAAAATGTACTACCTACCCATCCACTATCTGCCAATCCACCAAAAACTCAATGCCAGTAATTCTTAAGACAATAAGCATAGGCTTGGCTTGCATTTCTTCAAAGCAAGTCATATTTAGAATGTGACCTTATTTGTAGATAGTCTTTAGAGATAGAACTAATCAGATTCCATTAAATTATCTGGGGGGGCCATAATTCAATATGATAGTTATCTAATGAAATAGGACCTCTGTGGATAATGGCGCAGGAAAAAGTCATGTGAAGACTAGAGGCACATGTTTGCAAACCAAGAAACATCACGGATGAGGGTCAACCACCAAGAAGTGGGAAATGGGAGAGGTTGAGAAAAGATTTCTAACTTATAGCCCCTGAATAGTTTAGTCTTACAAACCCTTGGTCTGGGACTTCCAGCCTCTGAAAATGGGAAAAGATAAATCTCTATTGAAATCCCTTCTTATCTGTGTGCTTTTAATGGCGTTCTCAGGATCTGATACTGGATCTTGGAACAACACATGGTCAAACTCAAGAGTGGATGCATCTCCTGTGATATTTATCAAATATTTTTAATGTTTATAATCTGACAATTATTTTGAGCCAGTTTAATAACTATTATGTGATTTATAAAATTGGTTTTATTTTTATGGTGCCATAAGAGGATTCTAAAAAAGTATTTGCCTGAGTCACTAAAATGAAAAATGTCTAGCTTAGGAGTGGTCATTCAGAAATTTACTTCCTTGTTTTATATCAAATTCTTTGGCATTTTTTTCCCACTAAGGAATGAGTAACCACTGACCCAAGATTCCAGTCTGCAGTCCTCATTTAGTTTCACTCTGCTTAATGATTCCAGTTCTCCATTAACATTTGTTCCATTGGAATGCTACTTCCATACACAGACATGGTTGTTAAACAAGAATGTAATTCACGACTCACATTTATAGCATTGATAATGGAAGAGGCTCTGACTGCCAGGAATATGAGGGGTGGGGTTAGCATGGGGAGCCTGTCTTCACTGAGCATTGGAAATATTGTGAGGAGGGAGTGAAGGCAACATTCCGATGCATAAAAATGCTAATTATGGGAGTCAGATGGTAGCGCAGCGGGTTAAGCGCATATGGCGCAAAGCGCAAGGACCAACGGAAGGATCCCGGTTCAAGCCCCCAGCTCCCCACCTGCAGGGAGTCACTTCACAAGTGGTAAAGCAGATCTGCAAGTGTCTATCTTTCTCTGACCCCTCTGTCTTTCCCTCCCCTCTCCATTTCTCTCTGTCTTCCAACAACAATGACATCAATAATAACTACAATAATAAAACAACAAAAGGAAATAAATATTTTTAAAAATGCTAATTATAAGATACGGATTGCTTATTAATATGGTAGGACTTCTGACTTGCTTAAACTTTAAAGACAAATAATTGGAACTACACTCTCTTGGATAAACAGATGACATACAGGGGCTTCATATAATTTTTTTAAATATTTGTTTTATTTATTTATTCCCTTTTGTTGCCCTTTTGTTGTTTTTTTATTGTTGTAGTTATTATTGTTGTTGTCGTTGTTGGATAGGACAGAGAGAAATGGAGAGAGGAGGGGAAGACAGAGAGGAGGAGAGAAAGACACCTGCAGACCTGCTTCACCGCCTGTGAAGCGACTCCCCTGCAGGTGGGGAGTTGGGGTTCAAACCGGGATCCTTATGCCGGTCCTTGTGCTTTGCGCCACCTGCGCTTAACCCGCTGAGCTACAGCCCTACTCCCAGCTTCATATAATTTAAGCGAATGAGCCGCCACTTTCCCTAACCAGCACTGGGGAAATGTCATCATCCTGACTGTGGAACAACTTGCTATGACTTTCAAGGGGGAATTGAAATATTGGGACATTTAAAAGAAATGAACATTGTGGGGATGGCAAAGATGGCTGAATAGAGTAGGTCCTGTGTTTCCTTCTTCCCAGCACTAACAACAAAGCTGCAATACAATCTACGGAAAAACCCACAAAGAAACACATTTCCACAAAATAGAACAGAAGGTCAACATCCAGGCAGCAAGACACAGGAAACTGCCCTCCCCTAAGATGAAAAATGTTCCTTAACTCAACAACAAATAACAACCAGAAAATATCTAAAAGGTATACAACTCTAATCTGGCAATAGGGGGTGGGCTATACCAAGATTCATGCACCTCTATCCTATTCCAACAAAGCCATAACAATGTAAGAATAGGAAGTAAATATAAAGAGGGTGAGGGAGGAATTATGGCAGCAGCCATCCAATGACCAGGATAGCTTGCCAGTAACTTGCCCAGAGCAGCCCTCTTTGGAAGCCTCTATACTGGAATTCAGTTTCCATAATAACAAGCCTTAGGGGTTATATTCTGAAAGATAAGGTTCCTTGTAGGCTTGCAGCCTGCCATATTGTTTTCAACCCTAGAACAGGTGAAAAGCTGTCACCACATTGACTGAGGTCTCAGCTGCATATTAGACCTAACACCTTTGTCTACTGACATCTGGAGGGTACTGAACTCTACATCCTCATACTCCTGGCTGCTACTCTAGTTCAAGTACAGACCACTTTCCTTCATAAAACATCAAACAGACTAAGAGGAAATTATTCACATTGTTGGACAAAGAATACAACTGGAAGAATACTCCCAAATTCAACAGATATGTAAATCATCTAAGGAGAACATCAAAATTATGGTGCTAATGATACTCACCAAAGTGGAAGAAAAATTCAACAATCAGATAAAGTATGAGAGAAATCTTAACAGAAATAATAATACAGTAGCTGAGGCTAAAGAAAATATACTAGAGGGAAACACCTGCAGAAAGACAGAAGTCAGAAGTCAAAGTGGTAAACTGGATATTACAGTAAAGGTAGCCATCAGGAAAAAAAGGGGGGCTCAGGAGAGAACTAAAATAAATGAAGACAATATGAGTTGTGGGACAGAATCAAGAGGACCATTATTTGTATCACAGGGATGAAAAAAGGACAAGAGTGAAAAAAAAATCACTGATGTGAAGTGGGAGGGTGGGGGAGTATAGTTCTAGGTATGAAAGGCTGAGGTATACATTAAAGTGTTACAAGCAAGTACCTGGATTCAGAGGAAATGCCAGGTGGAAGCTGAGTTGGCCTACTTGCTATCCTGGTGGGGCTGAGCTGACAGTCATAGAACTGAAGACCTCCCTGGAAGAATGAGAAGAAGAGATGGAGGACAAGTAGGGATTTCTGAGCAGGTTACAATTCACAAAGGTGAGGAGAGCTCTCTGAGTGAAGACCCAAGAGTGTCACAAATGAGAGGGGCAAGTTCCTCACCCCTCAAGAGGAAAATTCTTGCAGGGGTAAAACTCAACTCTCAGAGTTCCCAAAACACCCACCAAGCTGGCCTCATTGGTAATGCCTGCCTGTGGACTGCACTCAATTGTCTACACTAAACTAGTCAAGAAGTCAGACTAGCTCATGCCATCTGTAGCCTCCCTTGGTCTCCCATAGAGACACAACAGCGCCATGCTGAGGTATAATCAGGCTGAGGTGCTAAGGTCTGACAGGGGCACTTCATCTCCAAAGGAATTAACAAGGAACTAACAAAAGCCCATTAAATAAGGGCTGAAGAGCAGGTGGGTGTTTTTCTCTTTCAATTACTGCTCTTTATTGTTTTCTATAGGAAGAACAAATTCAATTGCTCTGTGGTGTAGAACATCCAACCAAACAAGACAATGTGGTCTTTTCACATAGAAGACTCTATAATTTCAAGGCACAACAATGAAGTTGCCCAGGTGTACAAAAATAATTAACTCTTAGAAGCAATGCTGCATTTATTAAACTAAAATTTTACTTTGTAAATTATTAGGGGGAGCCAGGTGGTGTCACACCAGGTGACGCACACATAGAATGAAGCACAAGGACTCGCACAAAGATGGGTGCAAGGATCCCAGTTCAAGCCCCCAGCTCCCCACCTGCAGGGGGGGTCGCTTCACAAGCAGTGAAGCAGGTCTGTAGGTGTCTCTCTGTCTCTTTCCCTCTCTGTTGCCCCTCTCAATTTCTCTGTCCTATACAATAAAATGGAAGCAAAACAAAACAAAAAAATGGCCTCCAGGAGTACTGGATTGTCCTGAGCTCAGCATTTGAACTTCAGTGAAGTATAGAAGTTCCCAGAGATTATTATATGAAATCATGGCTCTTCAGTCCAGAGCACAGAGCTTTATTTCTGAGAGAGGGTCTCTGTCTCCTTTCATCTACTGGCTCATAAGTCATAACCCTGGTCCCTAAATCATCTGGCTTCTTGCAAAGGCTCCTGGGAGATGACAACTATATAAACTTGTCACTGTAGAAAGACCTAGCACAATCACAGCCACACCATCCAGCTGGCATCTTCCAACGTCTGCCAAGCTCAATTCTAGATAAGGGCATGTTTTCAGCTACTCCCAGATAGATGGCTATCTGATGCCTTTGTTTATCTTATTTATTTTATTTTATGAAGAGAGAATCAGAGCATCACTCTGCCACATGAGTTGCCAGGGATCCAACTGAAGACCTCGTGCTTAAGAGTCTAGTTCTTTATTCACCGTGTGCAGATCACAGCTTTAGACCTTTTAAAATGAAGTTATCATGAATACGTTCCCAACAAGGAATCACACTTTTAGATATTTTTTTATTTTACTTTTATGAGAGAGAGAGAGAGAGAGAGAGAGAGAGAGAGAGAGAGAGACTAAGACTAGAGCACTCATTGCTCAGTTCTGGTTTATGGTGGTGCAAAAGAATGAACCTGGAACCTCAGAGTTTCAGACATGAGAGCTTTTCCTGTAACCACTATACTGTTTCCCCAGACCAAAAAGCAATCATGTTTTAATGGTAGATACATGCAACTTCTGTTTAAGTAATGAATCTACACAACCCAGTTTTGTCCAAAAGCTAACACTCGGATTTCTGGAAACACAATGCTGCCAACACCTTGCAAAGTGGAACAGCATCAAATCTCTGAAGTAGTGTTTCTCCACGGTGGGGAGGCAAGACTTGCCTCTGGGGGACCAAGAAGAAACATTCTCTTCCCCTCTTCCCTGCCAGGCAATGAATAAGTGAATAAGAGCTCTGGCTTCTTGTTAAAGGAGGTTCAGGATCCAATCTATGATACCATCCCTGGGAGCATGCCGTAAGGACTTTAACTCACATTGCCATTTACAGAAACACACGTTCAGGACCTGGGCTTCATTCTCAGGTGTACCCACTATATAAAAAAAAAAAATGGCAATTAAGCCCCAAGTTCTAAACAGAGCCACTTTTAGCTAGAATAGTAGTGTTGTCTAGGGACAAGGGATGGCATACCCAGGCGGATCTGAGTAGTGCTTTCCAGAATCTTCTCTAAATGACATGAACCATAGTCACTGGCTCTGGAACTAGAACTTGAACTAACAATCTGTGCACTTTCTGCACTCTGGTTTAGGGTCTGTTTATCCCTTCAGTCAGAGGGTTTTAATACCCTTGAGTTGGTTGGAGAGAAATACTGCACTCCTCCCACACACCTGAGCGGAGAAAAAGCACATTCGGGTATGATTTGGGGGCTCATAACCCTCAGAGCCTATGCAACCTCTTGTGAGAAGTTCCCCATTTCTCAATCATTATCCTCCCCCCCACACACACACATCTTCCTTTTTCTAAGGAACCTAATAGAAATTGTAAAGTCAAAGGATTTTTTAAAATCATCTTTTCAGGGGCAGAAGCCCAGGTCAAAGGGTCTATTTCCTACCCATGAAAATGGATGACATAGGAGATGGGTCCTCCAACTCCCCCAACTCTCAGCAGTTCCCCCAGTTGTGCAAGACAGAAACTCCAGCAAGGCTCCTTAGTTTATTACACTGCACATCATAACTTCTCCCCACAGGTGTTGCACTAAAGCAAAGGATCCTAGGAAAGGAAGGGGAAGGGGGAAGGGGGAAGGGGAGGGGGAGGGGGAGGGGGAGGGGGAGGGGAAGGGGAAGGGGGAGGGGAGGGGAGGGGAGGGGAGGGGAGGGGAGGGGAGGGGAGGGGAGGGGAGGGGAGGGGAGGGAAGGGAAGGGAAGGGAAGGGAAGGGAAGGGAAGGGAAGGGAAGGGAAGGGAAGGGAAGGGAAGGGAAGGGAAGGGAAGGGAAGGGAAGGGAAGGGAAGGGAAGGGAAGGAAAAGCCTGGGTTTATGATAGAAGAGAAAGATCTGAATTGGAGGTGAGAGTGTTTTCCAGACATTCGTCATGGGGAGACTAAATAATTATGCCCATGTCAATAATTACACTGTAGTCCATTAGACCCCCAATTAAAAAATAAAATAAAAACTAGAACCTTTTCTTCTAAAATCAGAGGTAAAAAACTCACATCTCTGCAGAGCAAACCCAAGCTTCCAATATATATATATATATATATATATATATATATATAGTTTTACATTTTACATTACTTTTACAAAAATTCACTTTGACCCACTCATTTCACATATAAACACAACTCACCCAGAACACATACAGTTTGGAACTAGACATGAGACTGGTTAAGGTTGTTGTTGAAAAGGTTTTGCTAAGTGTAGTATTTGACATAGAACTTGGGACTCAAATATAATCCTATAATCCAAGCCATCCTTCCACCCTGACTTTATAGACTGTGCAGCCATGCAGTCTTTGCTGACACTGCATGGTCTCACTCTGTGAATCCTACTTCCCTAGTGAACCAGCCCATCACTCTATCCCTGCCCCAGGAAGTGACCTTGGAACCACAAACCCTGAGTTCTGTTCTTTCAGAGCACATGAGTGCACTAGATGTTCTGTCATTCAAATCTTGTTTTACTGTGCTGAGTTTGGTTCATCCCATGTTCATGAAGCTTATCAAGAAAAGTCATTTTTAATTTACATTTTTCCCTCCATCCTTCTTCATATAGTACTCACACAGCTGAAGTTTGAAATACAGTTAAACACAATTTAACATCTACTAAGCAGATTTGAAAGAAAAAAAAAAAGTAAGGGTCATGACTAGGAATCACAGGATTTTTATACACCATGACTAATTTATTCTTGTTTTCAGGCCTTTGTCTCATCATAAATAATTAGAAGCAACAGACCAAAAAATTGCAAGAGAAACAATAGGCTCACTAGTATAAGGAATGGAAGGGTGGGGGGAGAGTAATGGAAGACAATGACAGTAAAAGGAGATTAACAAGCAGAAAACAGAGGCAGTTACAAGTTTAACTCTAAGCAGCCTAGCAACCAAGTAAAGAGAGAATTCGATGAAACATAAAAATCATTATGTTCAAACAGTTCTGACCCAACTGTCTGGGGGAAGTACTAACACTAAGATATAGCACAATTTTTTCACGGGATCCTCATAAGCATTAAATACACAATTGAAGTAAATAGAATCTTGAAAAAAGGCACAATAACCTATTTTGTGTGGGTATCTCTACCCTTCATTGTATGCCTAGGGCATGAGTTACTATCTCATTCAATGCCAGCAGTTATAAGCTCTTCCTGAGATCGCTCATGTGGATAGCCTATCTGCCTTGTCGTGGGAAAAACCCAGGTTTGAGCCCAACCCTGGAAGCTTTGGTGCCCTGGTGTCTCTCTCTCTCTCTCTCTCTATTTCTCTGTCTCTCTCTCTCTCTCGCTGAAAATGTTGAGGGCAGGGTAGATAGCATAATAGTTATATAAGACTTTAATTCCTGAGGCTGAGCAGTGTTCTGATAATGGAAGGAAGGAATAAAGAAAAGACAAAAATTCCATGGGATTTGCATGCCTGAAACCCTAGGCTCAACCCCTGACACCACATCTACCATAGTTGACCTTGCCTGTCTCCTCTCTGTCATAAAAATAAACAAGTACAAGTAGAGAACAAGCCTTATCATGAGTGAGGTCCTGGGCTCAATGTCTGGCACTAAAAGGGTGCAACATAGCCAACACCAAGAAAATTAAAAGGATATATCAGACAAGAAGTTAATAACCAAAATATATAAAGAGCTCACCAAACCCAGCAACAAAAAAAAACAAATGACCCCATCCAAAAATGGGGAGAAGATATGAACAGAATATTCTCCATAGAAGAGGTCCAAAAGGTCAATAAACATGAAAAAAATGCTCCAACTAATTGACAGAGAAATGCAAATAAAGACAACAATGAGATACCACTTCACTCCTGCAAGAATGTCATGTATCAGAAAAGGTAGCAGCAACAAATGCTGGAGAGACTGTGGGGACAAAGGATCCCTCCTGCATTCCTAGTGGGAATGCAAATTAGTCCAACCCATGCTAAGAGCAGTCTGGAGAACACTCAGAAGGTTAGAAGTAAATGTTCCAGGAGTCCTGAGATTCCTAAACAGACATCATGATGGACCTAGACCTCAAATAAATCCCTCTCTCCATTGTTAGCAGTCATTCCTATCAGGAACAACACAACAGGCCACTTTGTGGGCCCCCATAGGACCTTGCCCTCAACTTGAATCAACAATGGTTGAAAATGTTCCATCCTCCAAAAGGAAGCTGGACAATATACTCTATGCTACACCTGAGGAAAATGGGTCCTGATATTGGGGCAGCTAGAAACGTTCCTACTCATGACCACAGAATGTGAGCTCAGATCTACAGGGATGCAGAGGCTTCTAAATTGAATATGGGCCCCAGATCACATCAGATAGATGGGGTTTACAGTCAACAATATTTATACCCCTTTCCCATATTTGGAAGCTACTCTCTTCCCTGATCCAGCTTTCTAGTCCTTCTGCCAGCCATGATATCACTTCCCCAGATAATAATTAGGATCCACCTGCATATCAGATTTCAGGCTCAGGCAAAAAACAAAACAAACAAACAAAAAAAACCACTAGTATAGCCACAGGCCCTTTGGAATATAACTAAAAAACAACTACTGGCTGTCTACAAAATGGAGGGCCTCCCAACTCTTCATCTGCACTATTCCAGCCTTTAGTTCCATGATTGGTCAACAATTTATTTGGCTTTGTATGTTAACTCTCTTTCAGCCACCAGGTTCCAGATACTAGCATGATGCTGACCAGACTTCCTTAGACAGACAACCCCACCAATACATCCTGGAGCTCTGCTTCCCCAGAGCCCTTCCCCACTAGGGAAAGAGAGAGACAGGCTGGGAGTATGGATCAAACTGTCAATGCCCATGTTCAGCAGGGAAGCAATTACAGAAGCCAGATCTTCCACCTTCTGCATCCCACAATGACCTTGAGTCCATACTCCCAGAGGGTTAAAGAATAGGAAAGCTATCAGGGGAGGGGATAGGATACAGAGTTCTGGGTAGGAATTGTGTGAAGTTGTACCCCTCTTATCCTATGGTTTGGTCAATGTTTCCTTGTTATAAATAAAAAATTAAATTAAAATAAATAAATAAATAAACAAGTAAAACTCTAAAATATTAAAAGGAAAAAAAAAGTATTGGTCAGCAAAAGAAATGGCATTGGTGATAATGAGAAGTACCTGAGCCCACATCAGAAGACCTGCCTACAAGTGCTAAATCCTGATTCCTAGTCCTGATTTTTTTTTCTTTTTTATTTAAGAAAGGATTAATTAACAAAACCATAGGGTAGGAGGGGTACAATTCCAAACAATTCCCACCACCCAATCTCCATATCCCACCCCCTCCCCTGATAGCTTTCCCATTCTCTATCCTTCTGGGAGCATGGACCCAGGGTCATTGAGGGTTGCAGAAGGTAGAAGGTCTGGCTTCTGTAATTGCTTCCTCGCTGAACATGGGCGTTGACTGGTCCATCCATACTCCCAGTCTGCCTCTCTCTTTCCCTAGTAGGGTGTGTCTCTGGGGAAGCTGAGCTCCAGGACACATTGGTGGGGTCTTCAGTCCAGGGAAGCCTGGTCGGCATCCTGATGACATCTGGAACCTGGTGACTGAAAAGAGAGTTAACATACGAAGCCAAACAATTTGTTGAGCAATCATGGGCCCAAAGCTTGGAATAGTGGAGAGGAAGTGTTAGGGGGGTACTCACTGCAAACTCCAGTGTACTTCTGCATTCAATATATATTTTGCAGTAGTTTATGGATATGTGTGAACATATGCTCTCACAGAAACTGGTGTATATCTAGGTTTTGGGACTTTGTTAGAAAGTGAACCACCTGAGATGGAATTAGAGTATACTATGAAAGGAAAGGTCTCACCCGAGTAATGAAGCTGAAGGGTTGTCATTCCACACGTGAAGTCTCTGGACACAGTCTGAAGTGAAGCATGTTGAGGTGGCAATCGTTGTGTTGGTTAGGTTGTGATCAGCAGATGCAATATTATTTGATATGGATTGGGAGAGGCATACGGGAAAGTGGGCCCTATACAATGGTTCTAGTACTGGGGGAAGTAGAGGCTCTATAGTGGAGATGTGAGGTTCCTGCTGTCTTAGGGTTCAAAAAGACAACTGATAGTTAATGTTATCATCACATTAATTGGGTTAACTTTGAAAAGTCCTTTTGTTAGGGTTTGCTGTATCCAGTATCTTCTATATAGCTGTGCTATTGGTTGCTTCTGATCTACTTGGTCTAGGGTTTTGAGAGAGTCTGCATATCAATTACACAGCCTATATATTAAAGATTCAGTTTGTGTTTTGAAAAACTTTGAGACATACAATTAATCTTCCCCCTCTCGTATTAATTAACTAGTGATTTATATGACTACATTTTACTAGGAGTGTACATAAACACCATTCCCACCACCAAAAGACTGTGACCCATCCCTGCCACCCACTCCCACCCCCCACTGTCCCAGGAAGCTGCATGTCTACCCCTCACCACAGGGTTTTTACTTTGGTGCCCTACTTACAATTTGGTCAGGTCCTGCTTTTAGTTTCCCTTTCAGATCTTCTTCCTCAACTTCTGTTGATGAGTGGGATCATCCCATACTCATCTTTATCTTTCTGACTTAGATCACTTAACATAATTCCTTCTAGCTCTGACCAAGATGGGTCAGAGAGGGTGGGTTCATTGTTCTTGATAGCTGCATCCTAGTCCTGATTTCTGAGTCTTTCTGGAACTTTTAAAACACGGAGACACAGGGATTCTTACCTAAGCAATGACATCACTCCCAATGTTCCCTTTTGTCAGAAGATTAACACAAGCAATGTCTCTCTTTCCCTTAGCAATTAAGTAAGGCTAGCAGATGGTAGTTTCTACCATTATAAATTATTTGTTTTTCAGTGACTTTGGAGAGAAGGATTTTTCATATTATTAAGTTCTTTTGATACTTCTTTGGATAAAGATTAACCTCTCCATTTTTTTATTTTGTTTTGTGTGTTTACTTAGCACTTTATGACCATATTAAAATATCAGTAGTATAATAAATAGTACCACAAGATGATAAGGCACCTATATCTGGATGACGGATTATTGTGGAACATGTTTCTACGTATACAGATCACAGAGACTGGGATTATTGTGGAACATGTTTCTACGTATACAGATCACAGAGACTGGGAAGGACCCTGAATTTACTTCATTTAAAATTTTTTAAGTATCATTTATTATCTTTGTTTAATTATTGGCTAGAAAAGGCCAGAAATCAAGAGAGAAGGGCTTGGTCGAGAGGGAGAGAGACAGAGACACCTGCAGCCCTGCTTCACCACTTGCAAAGTTTTCCCCCTGCTGGTGGGAACCAAAGACTCAAACCTGAGTCCTTGAGCACTGTAACATGTGCACTGATCCAAGGGCCCCTAAAACTTTTTCTTTATTGGGGAGACTAACAGTTTACAGTGGATAGTGAAATACAATAGGTGGTACATGTGTAACATTTCTCAGCTTTCCACATAACACTCCAACCTTCCACCTAGATCCTCCTCCACCATCTTGTTCTAGGACCTGAACACTCCACCCTGCCCCAGAGTCCATTACTTTGGTGCAATACACCAAATCCAGTCCAAGTTCTGCTTTGTATTTTCCCTTCTGTTCTTATTTTTCAGCTTCTGTCTATGGGTGAGATCATCTTGTACTCATCCTTCTCTTTCTGGCTTATCTCACTTAACATGCCTGAATTTACTTCTGTATAACCAACTTTAACCTCAAAAAAAAGTGAGATGATAAATTAATTCAATTTTTGAGCAATCTGCTGGCCAAGAAGAATTCTAGTTAGATGCCCCAGCAAGACAGTGAGTGCATTTGCAGAGTGTGTTTGCTTTGTCATGGGCACAACCTAGGGTCTCGAGTTTGGTCCCCAGTACACTAAACGGAACTTTGGTGCTGTGATGTCTTTCTTTCTTTCTTTCCAGCTCTGCCACTATCTTTCCATTTGAAAAAAGTCCTCCTGGTGTGGTGAAGCCCCAGTGATGACAATAAATAAATAAACAAACAAACAAAAACACCACTTATTGGTATGATGTATGTAAACAAAGGTCAAAGAAGAAGGCCAACAAATAAATAGCTTTTCTATAATACACACTTTAAAAAAATAAATAAAAATAAAAGACTGAGGGATGAAAACTTAGGAGAAAAAGTTACTTCCAGAAAAAAATGAATTTGTGGAAATAAATTATGGTGCTTACAAGTACAAAAGAAGGCCACATATAAGAGAGGACATTAGGTAACTCAGCCAGCATGAACCAAACATGTTACTATGAGTGGGAGCCTGGATTTAATCTTAGGTGACCACATGGGGACTCTGACATAGGGAAAGCTTCACCAGTGATGAAGCAATGCTGTAGTTCTCTCTCTCTCTCTCTCTCTCTCTCTCTCACACACACACACATATACATACTACTTTAACACCCTTTATCTAGAGCAAAGAAAAAAAAAAGGTCAACAACTGTTAAAGAATAGGAAAGCTATCAAGGGAGGGGATAGGATACAGAGTTCTGGTGGTGGGAATTATGTGGAGTTGCACCCCTCTTACCCTATGGTTTTGCAGATACCTACGAACTTCCAAAACTAAGTAAAGAGGAACTAGATAACACGAAAGGCCTATCACAGCTAATGAAATAGAAACAGTTATCAAAAACTTTCCCAAAAATAAAAGTCCTGGACCAGATGGTTTTACAAATGAATTCTACAAAACCTTCAAAAAAGAAGTAATACCTCTACTTTTAAAGTCTTCCAGAAGATTGATGACACTGGAATACTCCCAGCTTCTATGCAGCCAACATCACTTTGATACCAAAAGCAGACAGGGACACAACCAAAAAAGAAAACTACAGACCAATATCTCTGATGAACATAGATGCTAAAATATTGAACAAAACTCTAGCCAACCAGATACAGCAGTATATTAAAAAGATTGTTTATCATGACCAAGTGGGGTTTATCCCAGGGATATAAGGTTGGTTTAATATACATAAATCAATCAACGTAATCCACCAAATAAACAAAAGAAGAACAAAAACCACATGGTCATATCAATAGATGCAAAGAAAGCCTTCAACAAAATACAACATCCCTTTATGATCAAAACACTACAAAAAATGGGAATAGATGGAAAATTCCTGAAGATAGTGGAGTCTATATATAGCAAACCTACAGCCAACATCATACTCAATGGTAAAAAACCGGAAGCATTTCCCCTTAGATCAGGTACCAGACAGGGCTGCCCACTATCACCACTATTCAACATAGTGTTGGAAGTTCTTGCCATAGCAATCAGGCAGAAGCAAGGAATGAAAGGCATATAGATTGGAAGAGAAGAAGTCAAACTCTCCCTATTTGCAGATGACATGATAGTATACACAGAAAAACCTAAGGAATCCAGCAATTATCTTTTAGATATCATCAGGCAATACAGTAAGGTGTCAGGCTATAAAATTAACATTCAAAAGTCAGTGGCATTCCTCTATGCAAACACTAAGTTAGAAGACCTTGAAATCCAGAAATCAATTCCTTTTACTATAGCAATAAAAACAATAAAATATCTAGGAATAAACCTAAGCAAAGAAGGGAAAGTCTCATATACTGAACATTATGAGTCACTACTCAAGGAAATTGAAAAAGACACAAAGAAGTGGAAAGATATTCCATGTTCATGGGTTGGTAGAATTAACATCATCAAAATGAATATACTGCCCAGAGCCATATACAAATTTAATGCTATCCTCATCAAGATCCCAAACACATTTTTTAGGAGAATAGAAGAAATGCTACAAATGTTTATCTGGAAACAGAAAAGACCTAGAATTGCCAAAACAATCTTGAGAAGAAAGAACAGAACTGGAGGCATCACACTCCCAGATCTCAAATTGTATTATAGGGCCATTGTCATCAAAACTGCTTGGTAATGGAACAGAAATTGACATACTGACCAGTGGAATAGAATTAAGAGCCCAGAAGTAAGCCCCCACACCTATGGACATCTAATCTTTGACAAAGGGGCCCAGACTATTAAATGGGAAAAACAGAGTCTCTTCAACAAATGGTGTTGGAAACAGTGGGTTGAAACATGCAGAAGAATGAAACTGAACCACTATATTTCACCAAATACAAAAGTAAATTCCAAGTGGATCAAGGACTTGCATGTTAGACCACAAACTATCAGATACTTAGAGGAAAATATTGAACTCTTCCCCATAAATTTTAAAGATATCTCCAATTCTTCTTCTTCTTCTTCTTCTTCTTCTAGCGTTTGCCCTTCTTCCGTAGCCAGTCAACAGGTCAGGTTGAAAGCTGTCAGGAGTTGCTTGTTGCTGGCTTTGAAAGTGACTGGGATCCATGTGGATTCAGTCGGCTAGGAAGGATCGTCAGTTTCCCCAATGAATGGGTACTCACGGGATGCACCACGAGAAGGTCGATCCAAATGAAGGGAATCCAATTACAAAGAAGAGTAAGACAAGCATAAACCTATGGGACTACATCAAATTAAAAAGCTCTGCACAGCTAAAAAAAACTACTACCCAAACCAAGAGACCCCTCACAGAATGGGCGAAGATCTTTACATGCCATACATCAAACAAGAGGTTAATAACCAGAATATATAAAGAACTTGCAAACAATAACAACAAGAAAACATATAACCCCATCCAAAAATGGGGGGAGGACATGGACAGAATATTCACCACAGAAGAGATCCAAAAGGCTGAGAAACACATGAAAATGCTCCAAGTCTCTGATTGTCAGAAAAATGCAAATCAAGACAACAATGAGATACCACTTCACTCCTGTGAGAATGTCATACATCAGAAAAGGTAACAGCAGCAAATGCTGGAGAGGTTGTGGGGTCAAAGGAACCCTCCTGCACTGCTGGTGGGAATGTAAGTTGGTCCAACCTCTGTGGAGAACAGTCTGGAGAACTCTCAGAAGGCTAGAAATGGACCTACCCTATGATCTTGCAATTCCTCTCCTAGAGATATATTCTAAGGAACCCAACACACCCATCCAAAAAGATCTGTGTACAAATATGTTCTTAGTAGCACAATTTGTAATAGCCAAAACCTGGAAGCAACCCAGGTGTTCAACAACAGATTAGTGGCTGAGCAAGTTGTGTTATATCTACACAATAGAATACTACTCAGCTATAAAAAATGGTGACTTCACCATTTTCAGGCGATCTTGGATGGGCCTTGAAAAATTCATGTTAAGTGAAATAAGTCAGAAACAGAAGGATGAATATGGGATGATCTCACTCTCAGGCCGAAGTTGAAAAACAAGATCAGAAGAGAAAACACAAGTAGAACCTGAACTGGAATTGGCATATTGCACCAAAGTAAAAGATTCTGGGGTGGGTAGGTGGGGAGAATACAGATCCAAGAAGGATGACAGAGGACCTAGTGGGGGTTGTATTGTTATATGGAAAACTGGGAAATGTTATGCATGTACAAACTATTGTATTTACTGTAGAATGTAAAACATTAATTCCCCAAGAAAAATTAAAAAATAAAAATTAATAAAAGAAATAAAATGTAATTGTTTAAATGTCATTTGCCTCTAAGAAGTATAGCAATACTGGAAACTTAAAATTGAGAACATTTAATAAAAAATGAACTTGAACATAAAAAAAAAGTCCGGGGGGTATTTTACTATTACACCATCCTGGAACTGATCAATATATAACTTCCTTATTAAAGGGTATACTGTCAAGTGGTTTGTTCTACAGGATATTTTAATTGTGCCATTGTGAATGTCTAAATGTTCACAATCAACTGACAGACAAAACAGGACCAACAGCTACTGCTGTGGACAGTCAGGGTACTCCTTGTTAAAGAAAGGAAAGGACAGTGGAACTTGGGCAGGAAGGAAAGATGGGACTCCAAGTCTGTTAAGTGTCTTTTCCTTCATAGCAGGGAGTCTTTAGGTGCAATGAATAGCAAACTCAGATGGACTGGCATAGGATTTTAAAGTAAAGTGGCAGCAGAACTAAAAATCAAACTGTTAAAGTGCTTCTGCAAGGAGTGAGACTGTCTGGAGGGGGACAATTTTTCACTTTCCGTTTTAGATTATTTTGCACATTTTTTTCCGAGAACAATACTGCCTTAAATCGATGTGAATGAATAAAACAGAAATCTTATGACCTGAAATTCCCAGTTTTCTGCACTAACAACCATACCCCCACCACATACAAACATGCACACATACGCACATAAACTGTGTGGCCTCCATTCAACCTTCCAAGCTCTTTTCAGCAGGTTTGGGGCTCCCCTAGTCTGCTAAAGTGATGGAATTTCTAGGAAAACAGTCTATAATTATGTAGAAGAGAAGTTGAGCCAAGACTGCTGTAGTTAATATGCATTGGCCTCTGCACAGGGTTCCCTCAGCAGAAGCAGAAATCATGAAACAAGGAAAAGGAAAAAGGACCACCCACCAGCACATCCAACTGGCCAGATCCAGAACAAAAGCACACCTGGGAGTGGGGCCTGTGGCAGTTGTGTCCCTGTGGCTCCACAGGGAACTAAACTGTATGGCTGTCTGGCAGCTGAGGATGGAGAGACTGTACTTCCACAGCCACTAGTGGTGGAGGCTCTCATGGCCTCTGCTTTCCCCCGAGGTATGGCTCCCTTGCCCAGGACTGAGCTGTGAGCAGTGGCATGGGGTCTCTGGAGCCTACTTGAAAATATCATGGCAGGTAGCAAGGTAGGGGTCCAAGGGATAGGGCTCCCAGTTCAATATCTTGCAATGCATATACCAGAATGATATCACTGCTCATCCTCTCTTCCTGGTTAAGTAAACAAGCGAATCTTACGTTAAAGCCACACTTCAGAAAAGGAATAAAAAGGAGCTCCAGTAGTGCAATCAGTTAGCGTGCGGTACTTATACAGAGAAAGAATAAAAGAAAGTTTGCACAGAAGGAGCTGGCTGCAGGCAGACTGGGCAGAGGCATGAGGCCACAGGGCTGAGTCCTGACACAGGGACTTCTCAGGAGGCATCACCCTTGCATGATCACTTCTTTTTTTAAAATTATTATTATTGTTGTTGTTGTTGATGTCATTGTTGTTGGATAGGACAGAGAGAAATGGAGAGAGGAGGGGAATACAGAGAGGGGGAGAGAAAGATAGATACCTGAAGACCTGCTTCACCGCCTGTAAAGCGACGCCCCTGCATGTGGGGAGCCGGGGGCTCGAACCGGGATCATTATGCCCAGTCCTTGTGTTTTGCACTACGTGCGCTTAACCCGCTGAGCTACCACCCGACTCCCATGATCACTTCTAACATTTGGCCAGGCTCATATGTCCCCTGGGTCCAGCCCTGGGAGTTGAATAAGCTGCTACCTTCCACAATATGAATGCTCAGCAGGGTTCTTTGACCACAGTTTATGTGTAGCTTACAAAAAAACAATAAAAGAGTGTAGAACAGTTTGTTAAGGAGGAAGGAGGTCGGGGCTCCCCCTGTGTATACCTGTGTGGCCTGTGAAAATGGTGCTCCAGGATCTTGAGAACCAGCATGTCTATCACCTGAAAAAATGCCACCCATCCTTGACAAACTACAGTCATTCAGAACTGGTAGCTTTGGAAATGCCCTCTGACCAAAAAAAGTTACAAAAACTAGATCTGCTGCACTTCACAAGAGCCTGCATCCAGGATGTTGCTGTTGAAGCCATGAGTCATTTACTGTAAATTCAGATGTCACATTTTTATGGGGTCCTTCATTCAGTACAGGAGGGGCCCAGATCAAAGTCCTTCCCTCCAAAGGGGGTAGGAAGGCCCCTTATGAAGCTGCTGCCCTGGTATTGGTCATCAACTGCATGTGTGAGTGTGTGTGGGGGGGGAAGGAATGACAGTACCTGCTTCCCCTTGGAAAATGCAACTGCTACCCCAAAGGGACAGGGCATGACCCTGGAGGAAGGAAGGATCCTGAAATTAATAAACTGGGTTAGATAAGGATAGCCTTCAGTTGCTTACAGGAACTGTTTTTGCAGGGAACAATTCCTGTTAAAATTGAGTTTGGAAAATCAAAGGACCTGGATCAGAAACTCATTGCTCCCCTCACCCCACCCCTCTGCATCCCATGCACAACCCCCTTTTCCAGCTTGACTTGGTCCCTAGGGCAAAGGGCAGAGCCTCAGATCTATCACTAGCTTTGTCTTAGGAGGAAAAGCATGGAAATCCCATTATGATTCCAGAGGCCTTGATTTAGGAAACTGGAATGATGTGGTGGCCTTGAGGTTCCATCCTGTTAACCCAAATCCAACTCCTGATTTTCTAGCCCTTCCTTCTGCATATTTAATTCCCAGAAACAAAGGAACCAGGAGGTAGATGAGAATGGCGAGTCCTATCTGCCCTTGGTTGCCACTGAAGGACAATAAAGAGCCTTTCCCTTCTTGAAAAAAATGACCTGATAGTTTTGGCTTTCTGTGGCTTTAAGAGCAGGGTTCCTTCTAGGTTCTTGTCCCTTCCTACAAGGCATCATCAGGCAGGGAGAATCTGGGTTCTGTGCTCCAGGGCATCTTGACAGTTATTGAATTCTGCCATCACAGCAGGAAGGCAGCTACTGCTTGTGCTTGGATGTGAGCCTTCCAGAGTCCTGGGAAACCTTGTCTGTGGCGCTGGGAATTCATGAAATTCTGGCATCAGAGAAAAACTGCTCCTGATTTCTTTAACCACTTAAAAATATAAAATGCACAATGAAACAAAACCAGGAAAGGGTTTCATCCAGCCCTCGGCTCAGAGTATGGACCAGCACGAAATGAGAGAAGTCCTGGGCCCTGGCCCCTGTCCTTAGGGGAGTAACCTGATTCTAGATGTTAGTAGGGGAGTACTGCTTCTCAAGCTAGATTCAAGCACAACAGTAATGAGCAGCCTTCCTTCTGCCTTGCAACTAAACCTTATGAATATATTAGCTCATGTTTACAGTTTCCTCTGGGGAGAAATCCAAAACTCTTCCATTGCTGTTTTAAAAATGAAATCAGCATTTTCCCTCATTTCCAGATTAGAAAATAATAAATGTCCAGAACTGTGTACTGTAGCCTTATCCCAAGGCTACTTCTGTCTATCCCAGGGAGCCCACCATGCAGGACAGCTGAGGATAGCAGTGTGATGAGAAAGGGAATAGACCCACTTTGCTTTCTCTTCTCAGCAATCAAGGAGGCAAGCAAAAACAACTGCACAGATGAGCATGAAATCCATCTCTTCCAACTGAGTGCATCAGAGCAAACATAAACGGGATGACAGCATACTAATTAGAAACAGTCAACCACACACATACACACACACACACACACACACACACACACACACACACACACACACACGTACATGAACCCAGAAGAAGCATGCCAATACAACCCTGGGACATGGAAATGGGGAGTGCTTGGTTTTGCCTCTCTTCCTGTTGGAAAAACAGGACACAGGTGCAGATAAGTAAGTGGAACTCCGAAGGGAAGATCACACCTTGGGTCTGGCAGGATGTCTCAGAATGTCACAGGATGTACTGACGGGTCTGCCAGCTCCCAAGTGAGGCTTGCTTTCCAGTCTGCATTGAAACCAAAGAAGTCAAAAGCTGGAGGGGGGATGAAGATAGGGACCTGCCCAGATGGAAGTCCTACAGGAAAGCAGACAGCTAGATTCCTGGACTCAGAGCACTGAGGCCTCATCTCAGAGCTTCATACCTAGTCAAAGGGCCTTCCTCACTGCTCACAAAAGCCAACTGACTAAAGGTTGTTCACCTCAGCAACTTACTGGTAAAAATATTGTAGAGAGATGAAATCCAAGTATCTCCCTCATATTGTCTAGTTCAGAATGATATGTTCCATTAAGAATCGGGAAATCCATAACATGGCATCACATACTTTATTTAGGAAAATGAAGATAGCTGTCCAGACATATGCAGAATATCTGGGCAGAAAGGCAACTAGTTGATAAAGCTCAGCTCTTTCGTCCTGACCTGTCTAACTGGGATGAACTTTTCACTGGTTTGTTTAAATGTCCTAACCCTTCTAATGGTCCTGTCCTCCACGTGAGACTTTCTACGGGCCCAGCTTCTTCTTATTTTCTAAGCCATGCCTACATCTATTCCATAACACTTTCTACTTTCTTAGCTATTTCTCTTTCCTCTCGGTGGAGCCAAAAACAAACAGTCTAAGTGACAAAGATCTGAGTCTCAGATAACTCTGCAATGTCCATTCCTTACACTAATTTCGCCCCTAACAAAACCACAAAAGATCTGTGTGAGTGCACATACACACTCACATGCTTGTTCCAGGCAAAGCAGAGCCCTTCTCAAACTGTTCTGAGTAGATCAGTCATCTTTTTCTAGTTTGGTGAACAAGTGGGTGGAATCCTGCCCAGATGCAGCAGGAGGAAGATCTAGGTTCAAATCCCCCTCCTGCCATTGCACTGGCTATGGAGCTCTGCAGTATAACCTTGACCTTACTAAGCATCTCACCCACAGAAGATGACACCACTGCCTGCTTCAAAGTGTCACTTTGAGTGTCACTGACCATGAGATGAGCAAAGGAAGAAACTGGTAAGGGTATGCTCTATGCATGGATATTGTAATAATCCCAACAGGCCAAACTGGTGTGTGCACTGAGAGTATAATCACCCATCTGCTAAGAACTTGGGGGTCATTTAGATAGAGTGGCACTCCACTGATGCAGAAGAGGGAGCCAGGTATATTTATTAATGGAAAGCATGGGCCTGCCACAGAAGAAATGCAGGGAACACTTTACTGTGCAGAAGCCCCACCATTGCTGGTCATGAAAGCTGACCTGTGTCTTGTGACACAACATTTGGCTTCTAGTGAAACCCAAACTGAGATGACTTCTAGACTTGCAAACTCTTCAGTAAGAATTTCAGAGACTATACCAGACAATGGGAGTGGTGGCAGGTGTGGCTTGGAAAGGTGGAGGCAGGGCTTGGGTGTTAATAGGTAGACCTGTGGGCATGGCTCTCTCTCTCTTTCTGTCCAGGTCATCATGTAAGTAACAACTCTCTCCCTCTCTCTCTCTCTCTCTCTCTTATCCTAAAATGTGAATGTTCTTAATTTTCTCAAATAAAATTTAAACTTCCTGAAAATCCTGCTCTCTCCTCAATTCTTTGTTGAAATAACATGTAATGAACTTTTTAAATGTTGAGGAAACAAGTGTTGGCCCCCTTCCCCTGAAACAAGACCCCTCCCCTAAGAGAAAAAACTCCTCTCTATAAAGTAAAGACTGTGGAGGGGTCTCAGCAACCACAGCCCAAGTCTGCCTCCACTGGCAAGTATGTCTGCCCCTAAAGCCAGCATCATAGTGGTTTGTATCTTTCCCACCTCCTTTTACTGATAATCAAACATGCACTGATTTGTTGTAATGCAGACTTCCCTCCCTCCAATCCAATTATTTTGTAATTGTATTACAATTGGCTTGAGTCATAAAATAAAAACTCTCACATACTATGGAAGGGACATTAGCAGTTGGAAAGTGGTAATTATAAGCCAGGGGTAAGAGCAGGAGGCAGTGAGCAGGCTGGGCACAGACACCCTCGAATGGGAGTGAGCACAGGCCCGATGGGCAACAAGCAGTCTCTGATCGGGACAGGTCACCAGTCGCACACATAGCACTCCTACATTTCACACTTGGAAGTTCAGGGAAGTGAGGAGTTTACATAAAACCACATAGACCCAGCAGAGGGTAGAGAGCATAATGGTTATGCAAAGAGACTCTCATGCCTGAGGCTCCAAAGTTCCAGGTTCAATTCCCCATACCACCATAAGCAAGAGTTAAGCAGTACCCTGGTGTAAAAAAAAAAAAAAAAAAAAAAAAATCACACAGACCAAGTTGCTGCCTCAGAGGAGGCTCGTCTTGTCCACTATACCTGCCATGTCCCTTAAGGCCCTCTTTTCCCCAGGCACATTCTGAATAGCCCATCACCAAGCAAAACTCCAAAAAAGAACATTATTCAAATTTTCCCAGTTTTAACCTGGCTGGAATACATGTAGAAATGCAAAGATTAATTTTAAGTTTAGCAGAGTCATTTACCTTAAGAGCTAGAATAATTTCCAATCCCCTATCTGGAAAACATGACCAAGAGTGATTCTCCTTATGTGACCTATCTATTAGTTGAAGCTACTGCAGTGAATTCTTGTCTCTTAACAACAGGTTAATTCTCAGCCTGGACCAGGCAAAATCATCCAGGCACAGATTCCACAGCTGTCTCTCCACCATTCAAGGCCTCTTTGTTCTTAGTTCCAGTGCTTGTAGATCAGTTCAAATACTTTCAGCCTGGGGCAATCTGATCCAACTGGTCTCAGCAGCTTTTCCTGACTGGTAACCAAATTAGGAAGGAACAATGCAATCTACACACAAAGGAAAAGACTTCCCTGAGCTGAGAATCTCAGCAAATTCCCTCTGGAAGAAAAAGTTTACTATATTAGACTCAACAAATTTGCCTGATGAATTAAGACTCAGTTGTTACTTCAACAAAAAGAAAGAAAGAAAGAAAGAAAGAAAGAAAGAAAGAAAGAAAGAGCCATATTAAGATGCAAGTTATCAAAATATCAATCCCCCACACCACCATAAACCAGAGCTGAGCAGTGCTCTGGTAAAAAAAAAAAAAAAAAAAAAACAACCAAACAAACAAAGACTAATGAATAGATATACTAAAATTTAAAGACAAATATGTGAGCCAGCAAAAATGCTCACTTGGATAGCGCTCTGTTTTGTCATGAGCAAGACCCAGGTTCAAACTCAGTACCCACCTAGCTAAAGGAAGCTTTCTTATTGTGGTTCCTTCCCCTTCCTCTCTCTGTCTTTCTCTCTATTTCTTTAATGATTTGTTCTTTTTAAATTGTTATTTATTTATTATTAATGGATAAAGACAGAAACTGAGATTCATGTTCATCTCTTAATTAATTAATTAATTTTTTTTTCTTTTAGATTGAGACAAAGAGGTAGAAAGACAGAAAGTGAAAGAAACCATAGCACTGAAGCTTCCTTCAGTGTGGTGAGGACTGGGCTTGAACCTGGGTTGCATATATATGGCAAAAGCAGTATGTTATCCAAGTGAGCTATTCTGGTGGTATTGTTTACTAGATGTCCTTCTATAAAGTAAAGTAAACTTTCACCTCTGTTTTTCAGCTTTCTCCTTTGTCAATCCTTTCCCTGAAGTTGAGTGTGTGCTTCAAGGTGGGACTTTGGAGCCTCAGGCTTGAGGAGTCCCTTTACATAACCATTATGCTATCTACTCCCACCTTCAGGTTCTAATAATACTATAGCTTGAGTTGTCTCTCATATTCATGCACTTTGTTGACCTGTCATCATTAAATGATTATCACCCACACCCTGGGCATTATTATTTTCATGTAAATCTGCCACTTCAAAGATAAGCCACTATTTCTTTTCTCACAGCATTGGAAGACTTCCTACTGCAGACCCTCATATCTTCAACCAGAAATTAAAGAACCCCCCTCTGCATTCTGGTTTCCAAAATGTTTCCATTCTCTCCCAATGACATATAGCCAATAATTCCCAAATATATGTACTGATTTCCAGTGTCTCCAATTTTGATCATATAATTTCCACAGCTAGTAGCTGGTTTCCCCACACTTGACTCCCCAAACCACCTCATCCTTTAATTTCCAAATCAAATAACTATGTTCCCATCTATAAACAAATTTACAGAAAATTACCACCTTGAGAGTAAACATGGGAAGGGAATCACCAACCCAGTTTCAGCAGAGTGTTTAAATAGGCATCTACAGAAATGAAATGGATGATGTGAGTACAAGGCAGGTGTATAGCAAAAGATAGAAATTCTACCCTTGTGGGAAATAAGTCATCAATATATAAGTGAATTCACACACACACACACACACACACACACACACTAATATTCATTTGTCTCAAGGATTATGGGTTGTGTGGTTACCAATGATTTTTGTAATATACTTTAAAATCTTCTCATTTCTAAGGAACCAAACATATCCATCCAAAAAGATTTGTGTAAAACGATGTTCACAGCAGCACAATTTGTAATAGCCAAAAGCTGGAAGCAACCCAGGTGTCCAACCATAGATGAGTGGCTGGCTAGGTTATGATATATATTACTCAGCTATTTAAAATAATAAATTCACCTTCTTTACCCCATCTTGGATGAAACTTGAAGATATCATGCTAAGTAAGGTAAGTCAGAAACAAAAGGATGAATATGGTATCATCTTACTCATAGAAGTTGAAAAACAGTATCAGAAGGGGAAATACTAAGCAGAACTTGGACTGGAGTCAGTGTATTACACCAAAGTAAAAGACTCTGGGGTAGAGGGGAAGGTTCAGGTCCTGAAACATGATGGTAGAGAAGGACCTATTGGGGATTGTATTGTTATGTGGCAATGTTATACATGTATAAACTATTGTATTTTACTGTTGACTATAAACCATTAATCCTCCAATAAAGAAATAAAACAATAAACAATAAAAATGAATAAAATATTCTAATTTATGCACTTATCTACAAAATAATAAAGGTTGGAGATTTTTCTTTCCATCTTTTTTAATGTTTCAAAGCAAAGCAGTTGTATTTAGAGATTACCACTAGCTCAAGGAGTAAAAATCCATTCAGCAAGTCCTGAAAAGGAAAAGGGAGAAAACTGTGGACATGGGCTCCTCTGAATCTCTCTGGATGTCCTGGTGTGCAGGTGTCCACGCTCCAGCTGCCTCCTGCAGCCTGTCTGCTGACTGTCCTTGAAGTTCTGCGTCTCTCACAAGCCATTCTGCATCCACAGCCCCACTGCTAAATATTTATCGCCTTGATATGTTCTAGTTCAAGCTCTCCAGAGAAACCATCAAGCTAAACATGACCGACCATATGCACATGGATTCTCTGTCATTGGTCAATTACTCAGCTCTATGCTAAGGATCATCAGATGCTCCCACAAGGGTGCTGCATCCATTATAGGTTCTTCCAGAAACAGAAGCCACAGAAGAGGAAGAGGGAAAAGTGGGATAGGAGATGAGAGCGTCTTGCAATATCAAAATCTGCAGGGTGGGCCAGCAGGCTGCAGACTATGAAAGAGTATGGTGGCTACCTGTTAGCAGAACCCCCGCCCAGTTACTCACAACATTCTCCCACCCCCTGCCCCATACACTCAGCCTTTTCTCCTGAGCCCTTTAACTGATTGGATAAGATTCATCCACATTATGGAAGGTAATCTACTTTACTTAAAGACTATCTATGTACATAAATGTTCATCTTACTCCAAAAAAAAAAAAAACTTAAAAAAAATCTCTAGAGCAGGAGCCAGGGAAAAGCTCATCTTCTATCTGAAAGGGAGGGGGGAAGGTGAAGGTTTGTGGGAGTAGTAGAATTGTGCAGGTTTGAAGCCCCTTGTGACAAAAGAAAATTTTCTAGACTAATCTTTAAGCTAACATGAATATCATAGTCCAGCTAAGGTGACATAATATTAACCATCACAGATACCTAGACATGCTGGGATAAAGACTGGATGATCAGCTTCCCAGGGTGGGTGGAAGGGGTGGTGGAATGGGACACAGTCTTTTGGTGGTGGGAATGGTGTTGATGTACACTCCTATTAATTTGTAGTCATATAAATCACTATTTAATTACTATGAGAGGGTAAAAATTGATTGTAAGTCTCAAACTTTTTAAAGCACAGACTGAGTCTTTTTAATACATAGGCTGAATCTTTGCTATGTTGACTCTCTTAGAAGCCTAGACCAGGAAGAACAGAAGCAACTGGTAGCACAGCTATATACAAATAATGTCATAAATTATGGTGATTTTGGGTATGATACAATAAATCCTAACAAAGCATTTATTCAAAGTTAACCCAATTACCAAATAATGTGAATATAACCATAACTATCTATTGTCTTCTTGAACCTTAAGACAGCAGAAGCCTACCGCTTCCTTTTTAGAGCTTGTATTTCCCCCAGTTCTAGAACCTCTAGGGTGGGGCTCACTCTCCTGCATGTATCTCTCAGTTCATACCAAATGATATTGTATCTGCCAATCCCAACCTAAACAACACAAGGAGTACCACCTCAGCATCCTTTACTTTAGACTGTGTCCAGAGACATCAGGCATGGAATGTCAACCCTCATTACATGGGTAAGGCCTTTCCTTTCATAGAATTCTCTAATTCCATTCCAGGTGGTTCACTTCCTAACAAAGTCCCCAAACCTAGATATAGACCAGGTCCCATGAGATAGAGCCTATGTTCACATGTATCCATAAATTAGGGCAAAATAGATATCTGAGCGCAAAGGTACACAATAGTCTGCAGTGAGTCAGTATAAAGTTCCTAATGAAATAGTATCTAATTAGACTTAGATACCCTCCTCACCTACTTCTGATTACAGTGCTCTCACTCACTCCAAAGCTAACCTTAGCAAAGCAAGGACCGCAAAAGCTGAATAAGGGCAAGAGACTGGCATACTTTAATGATAACTCTTCAGTCACTATCAGGCCAACCCATCAGCTGGGGCCCTAGCTGGGTAGTCCTGAGATTCCCAGACACGATCGGCCTAGACCTCAAATAAAGCCCTCTCTCCATTGTTACCAGTCATTCCTAGCAGGGACAATACAATAGACCCCTTTGTGGGCCCCCATAGGACCTTGCCCTCAACTTGGATCAACAATCATAGAGAATGTTCCATCCTCTGAAGGGAAGATGGACAACATACTCTATGCTACACCTGAGGAAGATGGGTTCTGATATTGGGGCAACTTGGAATGTTCCTATTTATGACCACAAAATGTGAGCTCAGATCTACAGGGATGCAGAGGTCACATAGGCTCCTAAGCTGAATATGGGCCCCAGACCAAATGAAATTGATGAGGTTTATAATCAACAATATTTATACCCCTTTCCCATTTTAGGGAGCTACTCTCTTCCCTGATCCAGCTTTCTGGTCCTTCTGCCAGTCATGCCAACACCTCCCCACACAATAATTAGGATCCACCTGCATATCAGATTTCAAGCTCAGGCAAAAACAAACAAAAACACTAGGATAACCACAGGCCCTTTGGAATATAGCTAAAATATGCCTACTAGCTATCTACAAAATGGGAGACTCTCCAACTCTTCATCTGTGCTATTCCAGCCTTTAGGTTCATGATTGTTCAACAATTTGTTTGGCTTTGAATGTTAACTCTGTTTTCAACCACCAGGTTCCAGATGCTAGCATGGAGCCGACCAGACTTCCTGGACAGACAACCCCACTAATGTGTCCTGGAGATCCGATTGCTTAGAGCCCCTCCATACTAGGGAAAGAGAGAGACAGGCTGGGAGCATGGATCAACATGTCAATGCCCATGTTCAGTGGGGAAGCAATTACAGAAGCCAGACCTTCAACCTTCTGCATCCCACAATGACCTTGGGTCCATACTCCCAGAGGGTTAAAGAATAGGAAAGCTGTCAGGGGAGAGGATGGGATATGGAGTTCTGGTGGTGGGAATTGTGTGAAGTTGTACTCCTCTTATCTGATGGTTTAGTCAATGTTTCCCTTTTATAAATAAAAGAAAAAATATAAGTGGATAGATAGGATGACACAGAAACTGACCTAAGAAAATTAACACAGCAAAAATAAGCAAAAGTGCAGAATTATCCTCCTATTATAATATAATTTTACAAATTACTATTAAATCACTAATAAAAAAATAACTAAAAGAAACTCTCAAGATTAATATTTAGCTACCTGTTGCCATGCCAATACAAACATCCCACTGTCTGAATAAGTAGCGAATGATGACTAATTGTATCCACTTTGCAATTTTAAAAGTTGAAGTGCTGTTCAGTTGGCTATAGATTATTTTAAAATATTGTTTTACTCAGGGAAGCAACAAGCCTAATTAACCTAGGTTCTCTTTCCTTAGGGGAATTTGCAACAAGGAAAAGGAGCATGAATTTATTAAGAATTTTGGATCAGCACAGTCCTTGTCCCCTGGTGAATGCGCACACACACACACACACACACACGCACACACACACACACACACCTACAGGGTCATGTCTCTATAGCATTTCTGAATAAAAGTTCTCTTGCTTGAGAGCTGTGATCTTCTAGTTCTTCCCACACAGAAAGCAAAAACTAAGTCCTCCAATCACTGCTATGGCAAAAATCTTCCCTTCCACCCCCAGGGTCCATGTCAGTGCAATATTTATCTACAGTAAATCTGAATTTCCAGTTTCATTGTCCTTAATTCTTAAAACAATTAGTATTAGCTCCAAAGTCAAATGGCAAGTCCAGAAAAGTTTGGAAAGGAAGGAAACACAATTGGGAGCATTTCCTGGTCCTGGATTTGTAGGCAGTACCTTTTAAGAGCTGGATTCAGAAGAGAAAATAAGATTCTTCTTAAACACTTGGGTTGGGGTTGGCAGAGAAACTGCCATTCTTGCGTGCACTGAACTCAATGCTTAGAGGTATTTCCTGTTTGTATCCCAATTATCTGCTTCAATTAAAGGCATTACACAAAATGAGGAAGTAGTGGGGTCTGTGAACTCATGTCCTGCATGCAGCCAGGAGAAGCTCCCTGCCAAGCTCTGCCCAGCCATACCCAACCTTCCTGTTGCTCCATCCCTCTAAGGCTAGTGAGGGAGTTTGTGACTTTCCTCTGGAATTTCTACCATGATCCCACATTTAGATCAACATAATTTAGTGCACCTGGATAACAGAAATAAACAAAGGCTTTCTAGTGCCCAAGCATCTGCTGTGCCAGCACCATTCACTATTCTTTAGAATATCCTTATGCATGAGGAAACTGAGACTTTGATGGTGAAAGCACTTACTAAATATTAAATGTAATGACTTTGACACTGGCATCATCTCAAAGATTTTTTTCCCTCAAGAACATTAGGTAGAGGCTGTTAACAATTATCTTTAAAAATTTTCTTTGTAAAATTTGAAAATTTGGGAGTCAGGCAGTAGCACAGTGGGTTAAGCACAGGTGGCACAAAGCCCAAGGACCAGAGTAAGGATCCCGGTTCGAGACCCTGGCTCCCCACCTGCAGGGAGGTCACTTCACAAGAGGTGAAGCAGGTCTGCAGGTGTCTATCTTTCTCTCCTCCCGCTACCTCCCCCTCCTCTCTCCATTTCTGTCTGTCCTATCCAACAGCAATGACATCAACAACAACAACAATAACTACAACAACAATGAAAAACAACAAGGAGAACAAAAGGGAACATAAATAAATATTTTAAAAATTGAAATATTAATTGCTTTTTAAAGGTATATAAATTTGTTAATGAAAGAAAGGGAAAAGAGAGGCAGAGAATCATTTTGGCATATGCAGTCATTGAACTGATGGCCTCATGCATGCAATTCTAGCTCCCTACCAGCTGTGCCATGTCCCAGGCAGCAAGAGACTATCAAGGATTCTAAAAGTCCTGCTATGCCACATTGGGACATCAATCATCAAGCACAAATTCCAAGGAAAAGTGGGCATCATGGGGTAGAGGTGTCTCATGGGAGCTCTTTCACCCTCTGAGCACAGAATCACTATCTGGAATATGGAAGGACACAGCTGAGTTTCATCATTTACAGATTATATATTTAAAATATTTATTATAGGGGCCGGGTGATAGTATAAATGGGTTAAGTGCACGTAGTGTGAAGCAAAAGGATTTCAGTTGGAGCCCCCGGCTCCCCACCTGCATGGGGGGTGTCGTTTCGCAAGTAGTGAAGCAGGTCTACAGGTGTCTTTCTCTCCGCCTGTCTTCCCCTCTTCTCTCAATTTCTATCTTAACCAACAACAATAATAACAACAAACGCAGTAACAATAGCAGTAACAACAACAGTGAAAAAATGGCCTCCAGGAACAGTGGATTCTTTTTTTTTTTAATATTTATTTATTCCCTTTTGTTGCCCTTGTTTTTATGTTGTAGTTATTACTTATGCTGTCGTTATTGGATAGGACAGAGAGAAATGGAGAGAGAAGGGGAAGACAGAGAGGGGAGAGAAAGATGCTTCACAGCCTGTGAAGGGATTTCCCTGCAGGTGGGGAGCCGGGGGCTGGAACCGAGATTCTTATGCCAGTCCTTGGGCTTTGTGCCACCTGCACTACCGCCTGACTCCTGAACAGTGATTCTTTTTTTTTTTTTTTATTCTCAGACCAGATTTACTGGAGGTAATTTTTAAGAGTCTTTTTTTTTTAATTTATAAAATGGAAATATTGACAAGACCATAGGATAAGAGGGGAACATTTCCACACATTTCCCACCTCCAAAGCTTCATATCCAGTCCCTTCTGTTGATAGCTTCCCTATTCTTTCTTTTTATTTCATTCTTTATTTATAAAAGGGAAACATTGACTAAACCATCAGATAAGAGGAGTACAACTTCACACAATTCCCACCACCAGAACTCCGTATCCCATCCTCTCCCCTGATAGCTTTCCTATTCTTTAACCCTCTGGGAGTATGGACCCAAGGTCATTGTGGGATGCAGAAGGTTGAAGGTCTGGCTTCTGTAATTGCTTCCCCACTGAACATGGGCATTGACATGTTGATCCATGCTCCCAGCCTGTCTCTCTCTTTCCCTAGTATGGAGGGGCTCTAAGCAATCGGATCTCCAGGACACATTAGTGGGGTTGTCTGTCCAGGAAGTCTGGTCGGCTCCATGCTAGCATCTGGAACCTGGTGGTTGAAAACAGAGTTAACATTCAAAGCCAAACAAATTGTTGAACAATCATGAACCTAAAGGCTGGAATAGCACAGATGAAGAGTTGGAGAGTCTCCCATTTTGTAGATAGCTAGTAGGCATATTTTAGCTATATTCCAAAGGGCCTGTGGTTATCCTAGTGTTTTTGTTTGTTTTTGCCTGAGCTTGAAATCTGATATGCAGGTGGATCCTAATTATTGTGTGGGGAGGTGTTGGCATGACTGGCAGAAGGACCAGAAAGCTGGATCAGGGAAGAGAGTAGCTCCCTAAAATGGGAAAGGAGTATAAATATTGTTGACTATAAACCTCATCAATTTCATTTGGTCTGGGGCCCATATTCAGCTTAGGAGCCTATGTGACCTCTGCATCCCTGTAGATCTGAGCTCACATTTTGTGGTCATAAATAGGAACATTCCAAGTTGCCCCAATATCAGAACCCATCTTCCTCAGGTGTAGCATAGAGTATGTTGTCCATCTTCCCTTCAGAGGATGGAACATTCTCTATGATTGTTGATCCAAGTTGAGGGCAAGGTCCTATGGGGGCCCACAAAGGGGTCTATTGTATTGTCCCTGCTAGGAATGACTGGTAACAATGGAGAGAGGGCTTTATTTGAGGTCTAGGCCAATCGTGTCTGGGAATCTCAGGACTACCCAGCTAGGGCCCCAGCTGATGGGTTGGCCTGATAGTGACTGAAGAGTTATCATTAAAGTATGCCAGTCTCTTGCCCTTATTCAGCTTTTGCGGTCCTTGCTTTGCTAAGGTTAGCTTTGGAGTGAGTGAGAGCACTGTAATCAGAAGTAGGTGAGGAGGGTATCTAAGTCTAATTAGATACTATTTCATTAGGAACTTTATACTGACTCACTGCAGACTATTGTGTACCTTTGCGTTCAGATATCTATTTTGCCCTAATTTATGGATACATGTGAACATAGGCTCTATCTCATGGGACCTGGTCTATATCTAGGTTTGGGGACTTTGTTAGGAAGTGAACCACCTGGAATGGAATTAGAGAATTCTATGAAAGGAAAGGCCTTACCCATGTAATGAGGGTTGACATTCCATGCCTGATGTCTCTGGACACAGTCTAAAGTAAAGGATGCTGAGGTGGTACTCCTTGTGTTGTTTAGGTTGGGATTGGCAGATACAATATCATTTGGTATGAACTGAGAGATACATGCAGGAGAGTGAGCCCCACCCTAGAGGTTCTAGAACTGGGGGAAATACAAGCTCTAAAAAGGAAGCGGTAGGCTTCTGCTGTCTTAAGGTTCAAGAAGACAATAGATAGTTATGGTTATATTCACATTATTTGGTAATTGGGTTAACTTTGAATAAATGCTTTGTTAGGATTTATTGTATCATACCCAAAATCACCATAATTTATGACATTATTTGTATATAGCTGTGCTACCAGTTGCTTCTGTTCTCCCTGGTCTAGGCTTCTAAGAGAGTCAACATAGCAAAGACTCAGCCTATGTATTAAAAAGACTCTGTGTGATATAAAAGGTTTGAGACATTCAGTCAGTTTTTCTCCTTCAAATTAATTAGTGTTTTACCTGACTACATACTGATAGGAGTGTACATAAACATTATTCCCACAACCAAAAGACTGTGTCCCATCCCAGACCCCTCCCTTCTCCCCCTGCCTCGTGAAGCTGAACCCTCACCCTCAACCCAGGGTTTTTACTTTGGTACCCTACTCCAAATTCAGTCAAATCCTGCTTTGAGATTCCCTTTCTGTTATTTTTTCTCAACTTCTGTTTATGAGTGGGATCATCCCATACTTATCTTTATCTTTGGGACTTAGCTCACTTAATATAATTCTTTGCAGCTCCATCCAAGATGGGTCAGAGAAGGTGGGTTCATTGTTCTTAACAGCTGCATAGTATTCCATTATGTATATATACCACAACTTTCTCAGCCACTCATCTGTTCTTGGGCACCTAGATTGCTTCCAGGTCATAGCTATTACCAATTGTGATGCTATGAACTTAGGCATACACATTTCTTTTTGGTTGGGTATTATGGAGTCCTTGGGGTATATCCCTAGGAGAGGGATTACTGGGTCATATGGAAGGTTCACGTATAGCCTTGTGAGGGTTCTCCAGGCTTCTCTCCACAGAGATTGGACCAACTTAAATTCCAACCAGCAGTGCAAAAGGGTTCCTTTGTCCCCATAGCCTGTCCACCATTTGTTGCCGCTGTCCTTTTTGATATATGCCATTCTCCAAGGGGTGAGATGGTATCTCAATGTTGTCTTTATTTGCATTTCTCTAACAAACAGCAACCTGGAGTTATTTTTCATGTGTTTGTTAGCCTTTCAGATCTCTTCTATAGTGAATGTTCTTTTCATATCCTTTGCCCATTTTTGGATGGGGTCATTTGCTTTTATGTTGCTAAGTTTGCTGTACTTTTTGTATATTTTGGTGATTAATTAGTCTCTTGTCTGATGTATGACATGTGAAGATCTTCTCCCATTCTGTGAGGGGTCTCTTTGTGTGATAGTTTCTTTGGCTGTGCAGAAGATTTTCAATTTGATGTAGTCCCATTGGTTTGTTTCTGCTTTGGTCTTCCTTGCAATTGAGTTTGTTTCATCAAAGATGTCCTTGAGGTTTAGGTGGGAAAGTATTCCAACAATGTTTTCCTCTAAGTATTTAATAGTTTCTGGTATAACATCCAGGTCCTGGATCCATTTGGAGTTGTTTTTTGTTTCTGGTGAGATAAGGTGGTTCAGTTTCATTCTTCTGCATGTTTCAACTCAGTTTTCCCAGTACCATTATTGAAGAGAGCCTCCTTCCTCCATTTAATACTTTGGGCCCCCTTATCAAAGATTAGATGTCCATACGTGTGGAGGATTAGTTCTGGGCTTTCAATTCTGTACCACTGGTCTGTGTGCCTCTGATGATGATGGCTTTATAATATAGTTTGAGATCTAAGAGTGTGATGACTCCATTTCTGTTTCTTTTCCTTAAGATGGTTTTGGCAATTCTAGGTGTTTTCTGGATCCAGATAAATGGTTGTAGTTTTTGTTCTATTCTCTTAAAGAAGCTTGGTGGAACTTTGATGGGTATCAAATTAAATCTGTATATGGCTCTGGGAATAATATTCATTTTGATGATACTTATTCTTCCAATCCATGAGCATGTGATGTCTTTCCATTTCTTGGTTATCAGTTTCTATTTCCTTGAAGTGTGACTCATAGTTTTCAGTATACAAGTCTTTCACTTCTTTGGTCAGCTTTATTCTTCGGTATTTTATTGATTTTGGTGCAACAGTGAATGGGAGTGATTTCAGGATGACTTCTTCAGATTTAGTATTTGCATAAAGAAATGCCAGTGATTTTTGTACATTGATTTTGTAGCCTGACAACTTGCTATATTGCCTAATAACTTCCAGTAGTTTTCTGCTGGATTCTTTAGGTTTTTCTATGTATTCTATCATATCATCTGCAAATAGTGAGTTTGACTTCCTTCCAATCTGTATTCCTTAGATTTCTTTCTCTTGCCTGATTGCTATGGCAAGAACTTCCAAGACTATGTTGAAGAGTAATGGTAACAGTGGACAGCCCTGTCTAGTCCCTGATCTGAGTGGGAATGCTTTCAGCTTCTGTCCATTGAGTGTGATGTTGGTTGTAGGTTTGTTATATATAGATTCCACTATCTTGAGGAATTTCCCATCTATTCCCATTTTTTATAGAGTTTTGAGCATGAATGGGTGTTGGATTTTGTCAAAGGTTTTCTCTGCATCTATTGAGATAATCATGTGATTTTTGGCTTTGCTTTTATTGATGGTGAATGACATTGATTGACTTACATATGTTGAACCACCCTCGCATTCCTGGGATAAATCCCACTTGGTTGTGACGAACAATCTTTTTGATACACTGGTGTATCCAGTTGGCCAAGATCTTGTTTAATATTTTGGCATCTGTGTTCATCAGAGATATTGGTCTATAGTTTTCCTCTTTTGTTGTGTCCCTATCTGTGTTTGGTATCAGGGTGATGTTGGCTTCATAGAAGGTGGAAGAGATAGGGCACCAAAGTAAAAACCCAGTGGTGAGGGGTAGACATGCAGCTTCCTGGGCCAGTGGGGGGTGGGAGTGGGTGGGAGTGGGTGGGAGGGATGGGTCACAGTCCTTTGGTGGTGGGAATGGTGTTTATGTACACTCCTAGCAAAATGTAGACATATAAATCAGTAGTTAATTAATATGAGAGGGGGAAAATCAATTGTATGTCTCAAAGTTTTTCAAAACACAAACTGAATCTTTTTAATATATAGGCTGTGTATTTGATATGCGGACTCTCTCAAAAGCCTAGACCAAGTAGATTAGAAGCATCCAATAGCACAGCTATATAGAAGATACTGGATACTGTACAGCAAACCATAACAAAAGGACTTTTCAAAGTTAACCCAATTACCAAATAATGTGATGATAACATTAACTATCGATTGTCTTTTTGAACCCTAAGACAGCAGGAACCTCACATCTCCACTATAGAGCCCCTACTTCCCCCAGTCCTGGAACCCTTGGATAGGGCCCACTTTCCCGTATGCCTCTCCCAATCCATACCAAATAATATTGCATCCGCCGATCACAACCTAACCAACGCAATGATTGCCACCTCAACATGCTTCACCTCAGACTGTGTCCAGAGACTTCACCTGTGGAATGACAACCCTTCAGCCTCATTACTCGGGTGAGACCTTTCCTTTTATAGTACACTCTAATTTCATCTCAGGTGGTTCATTTTCTAACAAAGTTCCATAACCTAGATATACACCAGTTTCTGTGAGAGAGAGAGCTTATGTTCACACGTATCCATAAACTACTGCAAAATATATACCTGAAAGCAGAAGTACACTAGAGTTTGCAATGAGTACCTCCCTAACACTTCCTCTCCACTATTCCAAGCTTTGGGCCCATGATTGCTCAACAATTTGTTTGGCCTCGTATGTTAACTCTCTTTTCAATCACCAGGTTCCAGATGCCACCAGGATGCTGGCCAGGCTTCCCTGGATTGAAGATCCCACCAATGTGTCCTGGAGCTCAGCTTCCCCAGAGACACAGCCTACTAGGGAAAGAGAAAGGCAGACTGGGAGTATGGACCGACCAGTCAATGCCCATGTTCAGCGGGGAAGCAATTACAGAAGCCAGACCTTCTACCTTCTGCAACCCTCAATGACCCTGGGTCCATGCTCCCAGAGGGATAGAGAATGGGAAAGCTATCAGGGGAGGGGGTGGGTTATGGAGATTGGGCGGTGGGAATTGTGTGGAGTTGTACCCCTCCTACCTTATGGTTTTGTTAATTAATCCTTTCTTAAATAAAAATTTAAAAAAAGAAGGTGGAAGAGAGTGTTCCTGTTTCTTCGATCTTATGGAAAAGCTTTAGAAGTCTGGGTATTAACTGTTTCCTGAAGATTTTGTAAAATTTATTTGTGAAGCCATCTGGTCTAGAACTTTTGTTGTTGGGGAGATTCTTAATAACTGTTTTGATTTCTTTGTCTGTGATTGATGTATTTAGGTTTTGTAGTTCTTCTTGGTTCAGTTTTGGAAGGGCATATGTTTCTAGGAATTCTTCCATTTCTTCCAGATTCTCTAGCTTGGTGGTTTATAGTTCTTCACAGAAGTTTTGCATGATTTTCTGGGTTTCTATGGTGTCAATTGTGATATCTCCTCTATTGTTTACAATTTTTTTATTTGAATCTTCTCCCTTTGTTTTTTAGTGAGTCTGGCTAGGGGGTTGTCAATCTTATTTAATTTTTCAAAGAACCAATATTTGGCTTCACTGATCTTTTGTATGGTTCTCTTATTTTTGATGTTGTTTATTTCTACTCTAATTTTTGTGATTTCTGTCCTTCTGGTTGCTTTAGGGTTCCTTTGTTCCTCTTCCTCTATGTCCTTAAGGCTTGCAGTAAGGTCATTTATTTGAACTTTTTTCTTGTTCTCTAATATGTGATTGTATGGCTATGAGTTTCCCTCTCAGTACTGCTATAGCTGTGTCCCAAATATTTTGTTAGCTTGTGTCTTCATTTTCATTCAAACAGTGGATTCTTAATGCAGGCACTGAGCCCCAGCGATGACCCTGTATGCATATATACATATATGTGTGTGCGTGTGTGTGTGTGTGTGTGTGTATACATATATGTATGTGTACAGTCATTGTCCTCTTCCCTTCTAGTGCTCCCTCTTCAGGTCTTTGCTGAATTGTTACTGACTGTAGGTCCTACAGGAATAGTCAACCCTATATGCAGAGACCAAGCAAGAAAAAGGCAATCATAAACAAGAACTGTCAGGGCCAGGCAGTGGCGCACCTGGTTAAGTGTTACAGTATGCAAGGGCCCAGTTTCAAGCCCATGGTCCCCACCTGCAGTGGAGAAAGCTTCACAAATGGTGAAGCAGGCTGCAGGTGTCCCTTTGTCTCTCTACCTCTCAATCTCTCCCTCCCCTCTCAATTTCTCTTTCTATCCAATAATAAATAATGATTAATTAATTATTTTTTAAATCCAAGAAATGTCAGGGTCAGGATCCAAAAGAAAGACAGAGCTGCCACCTCAGTCTAATGATGGATACAACCTTGATGAATGGTTAGAAATTATATATATATATATATATATATATATATATATATATGACAAAGAGAAAGCAAGAGGAGAGAGACCCAAAGACTTTAATACATATGATGTCAGGGATCAAACTAGGGCATGCATGCTAAACAGTCCAACACAGTAACCACTCTGTCACATATCAAGACACTGATGATTGGGTTAACTCAGTGCATGCTAAGTACAAAACCTTTGGAGATAAATCATAATAACCAAAATGCAGTTGCTGGGTAAGAAAAGACATTTACACAACATGCAAGTGGGCACAAACACACACACGCACACACACACACACACACACACCCTCAAATGTGACATGTCCATGATATCATGTGCAAGAGAGACACCCTCTATGCTGTGTGCCCTTTCTCTTCCCCCTGTGAGAGGCTCACTTGCTCTGATTTGACTTAATTAGGTCTGTAGTAAATAAAACATCAGTGCCCAGATCATGGAAAACATTTACTTTACC
The DNA here is from genome assembly GCF_950295315.1 of Erinaceus europaeus. NCBI lineage: Eukaryota > Metazoa > Chordata > Mammalia > Eulipotyphla > Erinaceidae > Erinaceus > Erinaceus europaeus. The sequence continues at coordinate 41,131,528 of NC_080164.1, read as the reverse complement.
AAAATATAGCCTGTGTTTAGGAACGAAATGGAGTAGAAAAAGGCTATGGCATGCCAATCCGAGTTCTTGCAATAGACCAAGACAAAGCAGATTAGAGAAATGATTCTTAATGTGATCAAGACAAATGATAATATATTTATTGAAGTATGTAATGGCAATGGCAGGAAAAGCTTACAGAAGCAGAGAAGTGGAAGCAATGATATGACCCAAAAGAAAAATTGAAGTCTGGCAACTCCAGGCATATAAGATGTGGTTATTATTAGCAATGGTGGTGCAAACACTTTATATTGCATATTGCTACAATGTGCTACTAGACTTAATAATGTGCTATGTACACTACTGTGCAGGATGCAAATCTTAGCACTAATTTAATAGACAGCTGATGATAGATAGATAGAGAGGTGATTCACAGAAGCTAGGTAGAGGGAGAGGCCAAGTGGTGGCACAACTGGTTGAGCACATGTTACAATGCTCAAGGACCAGGGTTCAAGCTCCCAGTTTAATCCTGCAGGAGGAAAGCTCACAAGTGGTGAAGCAGTGGTGCAGTTGTCTCTCTGTCTCTCTGTCTCTCTATCTCCCCTCTCTTATCAATTTCTGTCTGGTTATATTTAGTAAATAAATAAAAACAATAAAATTAAAATAAGCAATAAGTAGAGGAAAGTGTGTGCTAAGTAGAGAAATATAGATGTAGGGAGAGTCATACAGGTATTTCTTTGCACATGCAATTATACATCAGTGGTTGTATATGTTTGTGTCCTTTTTAAAAATTCTATTTATTTTTAATTTCTTTATTGAGACATTAATGTTTTACAGTCGACAATAAATACAATAGTTTGTACATACACAACATTTCTCAGTTTTCCACATAACAATACAATCACCACTAGTTCCTCTGTCATCCTTTTCCAGGACCTGTACTTTCCTCACCACCCACCCCAGAGTCTTTTATTTTGGTGCAATACACCAACTTCAGTTCAGGTTCTACTTGTGTTTTCTGTTCTGATCTTGTTTTTCAAATTCTGCCTGAGAGTGAGATCATCCCATATTCATCTTGCTATTTCTGACTTCTTTCACTTAACATGATTTCTTCAAGCTCCATCCAAGATGGGCTGAAAATAGTGAAATCACTATTTTTAATAGCTGAGTAGTATTCCATTGTGTGTGTGTGTGTATATATATATATATATATCACACTTGCTCAGCCACTCAACTGTTGTTGGACACCTGGGTTGCTTCCAGATTTTGGCTATTACAAATTGTGCTGCTATGAACATAAGTATACACAGATCTTTTTGGATGGGTGTGTTGTGCTCCTTAGGATATATCTCCACGAGAGGAATTACTGGGTCATATGGAAGGCCCATTTCTAGCCTTCTGAGAGTTCTCCAGACTGCTCTCCACAGAGGTTGGACCAATTTACATTCTCACCAGCAGTGCAGGAGGATTCCTTTGTCCCCACAACCTCTCTAGCATTTGTTGCTGCTACCTTTTCTGTTGTATGGCATTCTCACAGAAGTGAAGTGATATCTCACTGTTGTCTTTATTTGCATTTCTCTGACAACAAAGACTTAGAGCATTTTTTTCATGTATTTCTCTGCTTTTTGGATCTCTTCTGTGGTGAATATTCTGTCCATGTCCTCTCCCCATTTTTGGAGGGGTCATTTGTTTTCTTGCTGTTGAGTTTGGAATGCTCTTTATATATTTTGGTTATTAAACTCCTGTTGATGTATGGCATGTAAAGACCGTCTCCCATTCTTTGAGGGGTTTCTTGGTTTGGGCAGAGGTTTCTTTTTCTGCCCAGAAGCTTTTTAATTTGATGGAGTCCCATAGGTTTATACTTGCCTTAGTCTTCTTTGTAATTGGATTCGTTTCATTGAAGATGTCTTTAAAATTTATGTGAAAAAGAGTTCTGCCAATATTTTCCTCTAATTTTCTAAAAATTCTACTTATGTATTAATGTGAAGAAAGAACCAAATCACTCTGGTACATGTGCTGCTGAGGACTGAACTCAGGACCTCATGTTCTGGAGCTCAGTGCTTTTTACCTACTGCACCACCTCCCAGATCTGAAGGACAAACCCTCACAGTGCTTTCCTCAAGTGAGAGGGTCACGAGTAATTTATTTTTCTATGTTTATCTGTATCTCCACATTTTTCTACCATGAACATGAATAGCATGCATGAAAAATGTCTCTTTTTTTTTGACAAATATTATAAAAGAACAACATAAGCAGGATGGTGCAATGAAGTGGAAGAGAGGGCGGATTTCCCAACCCCGGAGCTGCAGTTCATGGAGAACAGCTGCACAGCCCTCCTCCTGGCAGGAATAGCTAATTTTACACAGCTGCGCATCTCACCAAACCCACTGCCCAAGGGAGGTGGAAGATGATGAAGCACTTAAGGGACCTCAGACCGAGACAGGGGGCAACTTTCCAGAGATCTTGCGCATTTATACACAATGTAGAATTATGGGAAATAAACAGGAAAGCTGGGATCCTCAGCCAGCAAAGAGGAGCAAAAGCGATCACACCACGTCCTGTGACTGGCATGCAGGCGGCAGGAGATTCAGGGATCCTATTCCAAGGGCCAGTCTGGTTCCCAGAAGCTAAGAATGCAATCTGAGGATTAAGCATTTCTCCTAGTTCTGCTCCTTCCAGTCTTTACATCACCCTTATTTTTCTGATTGTCTAGACTGCACATCATATCAAAGCCAAGGGTGTCTTGTCCCTTGAAGAAGACTCCAGTTAGTTTGCTGGCTGTGAGACATCTGATCTTTGGGTTACCACATGGGCAGGGTTCCCCAGGAGTCACAGAAGAAAACTGGGCAAGGCCTTAAGGATGAGTGGATAGTCTCTGATTACTGCTACTGATAAACAGTAACGTCCTTCTTGTGAGAAGAGGGAGGGAGGTTTTATCTGTGAAGACACGGGCTACAGAGCACAGGAGGGAACACCAGCACTGCAGGCATCTAGTTAGAAAAGTGACGGGAGCTGGAACCACTCTAGAATGTGCAAACAGTATCACACCACAGAGAAGAGCACAGGAGAAGGAAAAGGAAGGAGAAGGAAAAGGAAGTTAAATACTGTTTGAAGAGAAAGCACAGTAATTCTTAAAGCCCTGCACAACTGGGGAGAAATGGATAATATGCTCAAAATTCATCTCCATTCCAGGGACACTCCTGAGCACTGGTGTTAAGACTGGAACATGCAGTCAGTATTCTCCTTACAACATAAGCAGAAATCATGTCTTCTCTGCAAACCTTTCTCAATTTCACCATCCAGCTTCCCCATCCATGACAGAAGGGCCCAGGGCTGAGAATAGCTTAGTTTCCTACCTTTGTAGTTAAAAGACAGCCACAAGGGGCTGAGTGGGAGCATATCCAGTTGGGCACACATGTTAACAAGCACAAGGATCCAAGCTCAAGTCCCTGAGTCCCACCAGAAGGAGGGAAGCTTCATGAAAAGTGTTGAAGCGATATTGCAAGTGTATCTATCTGTCTCCCCTGTCTTCTCAATTTCTCTGTTCTATCAAATAAAAGGGGAGAAATGGGGGAAAAAATGCCTGACTAGAACAGTGCAGGCACTAAGTCCCAACAGTAACCCTGATGGCAATAAAAAGAAGAAAGAAAGGAGAGGAGGAAGAGAAGAAGGAGAAGGAGAAAGAGAAAGAGGAGGCAGAGGAGAAGTAAGTAAAAGAGGAAGAGGAGGAGATGATGACAGCCATAGTCAAATGTGAATGAAAGGACAGGGCATGTTTTTTTTTTTAAAAAAATTGTTATTATCTTTATTGGATAGAGACAGATGGATATCAAGAGGGAAGGGGATGATAGAGATGAAGAGAGACTGAGAGACACCTGCAACACTGCTTCACCACATATGATGCTTTCTCCCTGCAAGTGAGGACTGGGGGCTTGAACCCAGGTCCTAACATATTGCAACAGGTGTTTTCAACCTGTTGAATCAGGTTGAATTAGGATCAGGTATGCCACCACCTGATCCTAGGACAAGGAGTGATTCAATGCTGCAGACCTGGCCAAGGTTTGCTGATGAGGGTTGAGAATAGAGCCTCCTTTGGTAGCTGTCCAACCGGGCACATCTGCACTGGATTCTGTGAGTGGGGTAGAAACTCACATTGTTTTAATCTGCTGGGTTTAGTGATTGTTTATTATAGCAGCTAAAGTTAAATTACCCTGACTAATACAACAGCATTCCAAAGGAAAATTGAACACAGCAGGGGTGAACAGATTTTTTTTTTCTTAATCTCCACTTGAGCATGTGAACTCAGATATTATTTTATTCTCATGGTTACTTGCTTGGATTTTTTTTCCTGTGGCCTGAGTTATTACTGGAGTTTGGTGCCTGCACTATGAATCCACTGCTCCTGGAGACCATTTCTTTCCCTTCCCCTTCTTTTTACTTGATAAGACAGAGTAAAATTGAGAGGCAAGGGGAAGGTAGGGAAAGAAAAAAGAGAGACACTTGCAGACCTGCTTCCTACTCATAAAAAGTCACCCCCCCCCCATGCAGGTAGGAACCAGGGGCTTGAACCCAGATCCTGGAGCATGGTAACATATGTGGTCAGCCTGGTGCCTGGTTATTTTCTTCTCACTACACCTTGTTTAAATGAATTCAAAGAAATCTATGTGTGTGTGTGTGTGTGTGTGTGTGTGTGTGTGTGTCTGTCTGTCTGTCTTGGTTAGGGTTTCACTGTATCGAGCTAATTTATTCAGATACAGAGAGACAGGCAACGGGAAAAAAACCACAGGGCCACGTCTCCCCTGCATGTGATGAGGGCTGGGTTCTACTTTGGGTCCAGCACATGGCACAGCAGGCACCTCCATCTGTGAGGCCTTCCTAATATTCTGCCCTAATATCCAGGTGAATGAGGACTTTCCCTTTTGAATAAAATAGAGTCATGGGGCTCAGATTTACCTCCTATCTAAGATAACCACCAATAAAGCTGCCAAAACACATACAACAATTGTTTTAAAGATATCATTCATTAGTCAACAATGGAAACTACTACTAAGAGATTGGAAACAAACAGAGTACACATTGCTCCAGGTCACTGCTGTGGAGAAAAAGATGTGGTTGACCTAGAGAGACTAGGCAGCTAGGACTTATAAAACAGAACCCAGAGATAGAACTCCAAGGCTCAAGGGAAGAGCTCCAAGATAAGCTCCAAGATCCAGGTCTGAGCCAGACCTCCACCACATTGATGGAAGCTCCAGTGTTGTGGTTTCTTTCACTGTCTCTGCTTCCTCTATCTCTATCTTAAATATATATGTATGTATGTATGTATGTGTATTTGACCAGTACAGTTGTGTAGCAAACCAGAACAGCAAATAAAAGCCAAAGTCTAAGAAAGAAAAATAAGAAAGACCAGAACAAAAAGCAGCAAAGCACAAGAGAAATCAATGAATCAAAACATTTGCTAAAGTCAATAAAACTCTAAACACATAGATCAGAACAGTAACAAGAAAAGTGGTGTTGCTGCTGATCCCAGTTATTAAGAGGACTTTGAGGGGCTAAGTAGGGACCTGGTAGAGTGCACATGTTACCATGAGCAAGAATGTGGATTCAAGCCCCTAGTCACCACTTACGAAGTTAGGGGGGAGGCTTCCTGAGCAGTGGAGTATTGCTGCAGGTGTCTCTCTTCCTCTCCCTATATCTTTCAGGAAAAAAAAAAAGACTGCTGGAAATGATGGAGTCATCATGCAGGCACCAAGTTCCAACAATAACCATGATGAACCATGATGGCAAAGAAAAAAATAATAAAGGATAATGAAGACCCATTCAACTTCTGTGACACTGAGAAGCTTCTTGGTGGACACAATCTACTAGAATTCATTCAAGAAGAAAGAGCTACCCTGAACCATTTTTATTTATTTTTTTAAAATCAAGATTATAGTTCAAAACTTTCCCAGCAGAGACAACCCAAAGCCCAGGTGATCTCACTAGGAAGTTCTATGAAATGTTTAAGGACGATTTAGTCAATTCCACCCCTGCTCTTCCAAAACACTCAACCCATTTGACAGTAAGATTTACCTGTTGTGCTAAAGCAAAGACACTCTAAGAAGGGCAAAGACCAAAATCCCTCCTGAACACAGCACTAGTGTCCCCAACAGCAGAATGGTAGAGAAGACCACCAAGGAAAGATCATCTCTTTCCAAATTCATCTTCCATATTCAAGGGGCAGACTACTGAGGAAGGAAGACCATCATGGACAAGAGGAGCCACTGGAGGGAAAAGAATGTGTTCATTTACCTAGACTGTCATGATAGTTTCACAGCCATAGAAGGTCTATGTTAACAAGGTCTATGTTAGAAGGTCTATGTCACCAAAGCTTATACATTTAAAATGTATATACTTTTATTTTATTAATATATTTACTTATTTATTTATGCCACCAGGGTAACTGCTAGGGCTCCAAGTCTGCATAATGCTGCTAATCTCACTATCCCTGCTTGTTGGTATGTGTATGTGTCTTTCTTTGATAAAGAGTAATAGGCTATGAGAGATAAAGAAAGGGAGAGAGAAAGAGAGAGAGAAAATAAGAGATATCTGAAGCACTGCTCCAATGCTTATGAAGTTTCCTAACTGCAGGTGGAGACAAGTGGCTTGAACTTGGGTCATCCAGCACAAAATATGAGAACTTGTATGTATAACCCAGCCCCCTGTGGACTTTTTTAAATGCCATCTGTCTACTAATCTTTTAAACTATATACGTAATATCTTTAAAAGTCAGACTTTCTTCTCATTCATCTAAATTGTGTTTTTTCACTTGTCTGCCTTCCAGTATGGAAAGAGCTTTTCCTTAGATTGAAAGCAAGGGGGTGGGGAGGAACACATGGTGGCACACCTGGTTGAGCTCACAGGTCACAATGTGCAAGGACCCGGATTCGAGGCCCCTGCAGGCGGAAAACTTTGCCAGTGGTGAAGCAGTGTTGCAGGGGTCTCTCTCTACCTCCCCATCTCCCCCTACCTTCTTGATTTCTGGCTGTCTCTATCCAATAAATAAATTTTAAAAAAATAAAGAGAAAACAATTCTGGATAGTGACCTTTACTCGAAAATGTTCTCACAAATGTCAGGAAGAATCCCAAGTAATGAATATTTATCTACATGGCTATTCTCATAGTGTTATTTATTTCTGAAATGTTTTACTCATCTGTGTTTTCACAATTTTTGAAAATGTTGGTAGTCCATAGCTTCTATTCAGTAAACACTTTCTAAAAGTATGTTCTCAAACTCAGAGGAAATCATTTCCTCTATTAGAAGGAGATTGGGAAGGTAAGAGTTGAGGCTTCAACTCTTTCAACCATGCTATTTCCACCCAATTCAAGTGCAGTATTTTTTTTTTTCTTATTTGTCTTTTTTTTTTTTTTAGTGGCATCAGGGTTATTTCTGTGACTTGGTGCCCACATAAGAAACCTGCTCCTCCCAAGGGCACCTATTATCCCCCTCTCCTATTTCTTTTGGATAGAGACAAAGAAAAACTGAGAAGGGAGGGTGAGAGAGAGAGGGGAGTAGAGAAGAAGGAAGGGAGGGAGGGAGGGAAGGATGGAGGAAAGGAGGGAGGGAGGGAGAGAAAGAACTGAAACACTGCTTCACCTTGTAAAGCATCTCCTTCCCCCACCCTCTTGCAGGTGGGGACTAGGGGCTTGAACTCAGGTCTTTGCACGTGGTGATGTGTGTATTCTGTATGGAGCACCACTGCCCAGTTCCAGTATGAGCTTTTGTCCTAAACCATTCACTATTTCTTTTCCACTGAGGTCACTGTAGACTTCCTTGGACTCTTTTGTGGTCTTTATTTTACAAATGAATAGGAATGTGTGTAGTGACACTAAGAGAGCAGGCAATAATCGACATTTTTCCAAAACCAGGAGCAGTTGGCTCCTACTCACATAATTCTCCGGACCACCACTGGCAACAACCAAGCAAAACAGCATAGATACTGTGCCTCAATGCCTTCATGTCTCAGCACGTAATGCCTGGCTTGCATCTGTTCCCTTAAGAAAGTTGTGGCTGGATGTGAGGGCGATCTGGCTGAGACATCTGTCATGTCATTGATCATCAGGGTTGATTTAGCTGGTCTAGATGGCTAGGCAAGTGTCCCCTTCCTCCCTTGCCACTCCATGTGTGTCCTTCCTAAAGACTTTGGGTCTTTGGGACCTATGTGTGCTGGGTCGAAGAGGAAGGCCTTACCAGAATAGTGACTGACCGGTATGCTCGGTAGAAGGTATACAAGTAGCTGTGCTCCCCTGCTAGAGCCTCCATACAAGCTCTCAAGAAAGTTGCAACTGTACTGAGTTTGTAATTGCTTTGATTGATGGCTACTATCTCTGGCAACATTCTGCCTCACCTCAGGCTGGGCTCTCACACAGATGCTCTCTCCTTCTATTATCAGTCTCTCTAGTGCAGAAAACCTCAGCAGGTCCTTGTACTTTACCTCACCTGGGTGCCACCATGCTGGAGCCCTGTTAAAGCCATGTCACTTGCTTAGCAATTTATGTCTCAAAAACACTGGCAGAGATCAATCTCTAGATCTCTAGCTCTGTGTATCTACCGCTATATATTCAGCTTTTTTTTGTGGTCTTTAAAGAAAATTCCTCTGGACAAAGAGAATAAGGAAATGGTCATTAGCTAAGCCTCTGTTGCAGACCTTATTATATAGAACAAATGATGAGGTGATCCCACTGGCTCCTTCTAAGCCTTATGAGCTTTTCAGTGTGGACAAGGAACAAACAATGATTCAGCTGCTTGCTCACTTAAACTCATTCTCTGCTCTGAACTTTCCAAGAAGTTGAACTTCCAGACAGGCACTGGGTATGCTTCCTGTCTCCAGTGAGCCATTAGATTGATTTGGAACAAAGCCCACTGAAGAGGTCTGCAGTTCCTCCTACAGAAGGACACTGAGTGGCTGTGGCAGACAAAGGATGGTCCTGTCATTCTTCAACCATGATCTGGTGACACTGTTTGGGGGTCAGTCTCTCACTTTTCTACCCCTCAGGGTCCTGAGAAATTGAAAGAGAGACAGAAGAGTTTCAAGAGTAAAGAAGTTGGGGACAGGCAGTGGCACACCTAGTTATATGCACACACCATAGTCTGCAAGGACCTGGGTTCAAGCCCCTGGCCCCCACCTGCAGGGGGAAAAGCTTCACAAGTGGTAAAGTAAAGCTGCAGCGTCTGTCTCTTTCCCTCTCTATGTCCCTCTCCCCTCTCAATTTCTCTCTGTCTCTACCCCCCAATAAAAAAAAAGAATAAAGAAGCTAATCCACAAGATAAGGAGGATAACCAGCCCTGTAACTGAGCCAGGAAAAACAGACCAAAATAATGCATGAAACAAGTGATAGCTCCTACGTAGTCACATGAGTTGTTATTTGACTAAGGGGTCTCTCGGGATTTATCTCTTTTTCTGTTTGGGGACTGATAACCTATGTTCATCATGAAGCAAGTCATCTCCTCCCTTGCTGCATGACATAGAACCCTCTATGAAATGCAAGCCTGGAGCTGCCTGTTATTATCAAGTAGAGAAGCTGAGTCAAAACAAAGAAAGAAGCAGAGTGACATAGACAAAAGATGAAGTCAAGCAGAAGTTATGCAGCCTTCTGGATATTTTTTCTTCCTATTTTTAAAAAATTTTTGTTAGAGCATCCAATAGCACAGCTATATACAAGATACTGGGTACTGTACAGCAAACCATAACAAAGGGACTTTTCAAAGTTAACCCAATTAACAAATAATGTGATGATAATATTAACTATCGATTGTCTTTTTGAACCCTAAGACAGCAGGAACCTCACATCTTCACTATAGAGCCCCTACTTCCCCCAGTCCTGGAACCTTAGATAGGGCCCACTTTCCCGTGTGCATCTCCCAATCCAAACCAAATAATATTGCATCCGCCGATCACAACCTAACCAAAGCAACGATTGCCACCTCAACATGCTTCACCTCAGACTGTATCCAGAGACTTCACGTGTGGAATGACAACCCTTCAACTTCAATACTCGGGTGAGACCTTTCCTTTTATAGTACACTCTAATTTCATCTCAGGTAGTTCACTTTCTAACTAAGTCCCATAATCTATATATACACCAGTTTCTTTGAGAGAGAGCTTGTGTGCACACGTATCAATAAATACTGCAAAATATATACCTGAAAGCAGAAATACACTAGAGTTTGCAGTGAGTACCTCCCTAACACTTCCTCTCCACTATTCCAAGCTTGGGATCCATGATTGTTCAACAAATTGTTTGGCTTCATATGTTAACTCTCTTTTCAATCACCAGGTTCCAGATGCCACCAGGATGCTGGCTAGGCTTCCCTGGATTGAAGACCCCACCAATGTGTCCTGGAGCTCAGCTTCCCCAGAGACACACCTTACTAGGGAAAGAGAGAGGCAGACTGGGAGTATGGACCGACCAGTCAACGCCCATGTTCAGCGGGGAAGCAATTACAGAAGCCAGACCTTCTACCTTCTGCAACCCTCAATGACCCTGGGTCCATGCTCCCAGAGGGCTAAAGAATGGGAAAGCTAACATGGGAGGGGGTAGGTTATGGGGATTGGGTGGCGGGAATTGTGTGGAGTTGTACCCCTCCTACCTTATGTTTTTGTTCACTAATCCTTTTGTAAATAAAAAATTAAAAACAAAATTTTGTTAGAGATAACTGAGAGAAATTGAGAGAGGACAGGGAAATAGAGAGAGAAAGACACCTGCAGAGCTGCTTCACCACTCATGAAGTAGACTCCCTGCAGGTGTGGATTAGGGCCTCATACCTGTGTCCTTGCACTTAACAATGTGTATTTAACTGGTGCATCACCACCCAGCCCCCAGCCTTCTAGATTTAAAGTCACAGGATGATATGCTCTCAGGTGAGGCAGACCCCCCCCCCCCCCCCCCGCTCAGGTCACAAACTAAATGGGCACTCCATGAACGACAGTAAAAACCTGGAGAGGTCAATACTCAGAGCAAGTGATCAGAATGTTGGAGAGGTGAACAGCTGTTCAGCAGATAGACCATGCCCCAGGAGAAAGCCCATGAGCAAGAATGCTCTCCCTAGTCCTGCCTATTCTGGGGTCAGTTTGTGGATCTCTGCAAGGTCATCATCCTTCCCAGGTCAACATCCTGAGGTTCTGGGCACCAGAGTTTCCAGTCACATAGTAGACAATCTGATAACCTGACCACACTATGGGGTAATGCTGTAACTTGTCATGGCTGACCTGGCAGATGGATTCCAATTCCCAGAGCTCATTTCTATGACTGTATGGTGGAGGCTATGGGAAAAATTAGAGGGGGAAAGAATCAGAGGTCACACATGCCCAAGGCCAGAACATCAGGGCAGAAAGACATCTGAGGTGCACACTTAAAAATGCTGCTTCCTAAACAAGGTGGGGATTGAGAATATACCAAGAGGGGGCAGAGGTAGTTAGCATAATGGTTATGTAAACAGACCCTCATACCTGAGGCTCCAGAATCCCAGGTTCAATCCTCTACATTACCATAAGCCAGAGCTGAGCAGTGCTTTGGTGAGAGAGATAGAGATAGAGATACAGATAGAAAGAGAAAGAGAAAGAAAGAGAGAAAGAGAGAGAGAGGAGGAGGAGGAGGCAATAAGAATATCATACTTTATTTTTCAATGGTATCTGTTTAATTATCCCAGGGAAAAATGTCTACCTATCATGGGGTTGAACAGAGAATAGAACCCAAAACTTAAGTGTTTTTTAAATTTTTATTCCCTTTTATTGCCCTTGTTTTATTGTTGTTATTGATGCCATCATCGTTGGATAGAACAGAGAGAAATGGAGAGAGAAGGGGAAGACGGGGGGGGGGGGGGCAGATAGACACCTTAAGACCTGCTTCACCACTTGTGAAGGGACTCCCCTGCAGGTTGGAAGCCAGGGGCTCGAACCGGGATCCTTATGCAGGTCCTTGTGCTTTGCACCACCTGTGCTTTGCACCACCTGTGCTTAATCCGCTGTGCTACCGCCTGACTCCCAAAACTTAAGTATTTTTACAGTAACTTCTGAGCTCACACCTGAGGGTGAAGGAGTGAAAGAGTACAGAGCACAAGCCACTGAACAATGGCCTAGGATTTGAACTCACAAGTGTTTCTACATCACTTTAGACTTCCCAGTTGGCAGGGAAGAGCCAGATCAAACCTGAATCACAAAGGCAGTCTTAGACCAGGATTTCTGAAGCCCAACCACAACTCAAAACAATCCTATATCAGGCAGGCAGTGGCTCAAGCACAGTCCTGAAACTGTAATGGAGAAAGGTTTACAGTTGTCCCCTGTGGTTTCCTTTCAGTCTTTGAAGGAAGAGACAAAGCAACAGAAGGATTTTTGAAAGCAGAGAAATGATGTGCTAGGGTAACATGACTATCTTTTTGCTTTGTTTTGTTTATTTATTTTCCCTTTTGTTGTCCTTGTTTTTATTGTTGTTGTAGTTATTATTGTTGTTGTTATTGATGTTGTCATTGTTGGATAGGACAGAGAGAAATGGAAGAGGGGAAGACAGGGGGTGAGGGTGGGGGGTGGGGGTGGGGGGGCGAGATAAAGATAGACACCTGCAGACCTGCTTCACTGCTTGCAAAGGAACTCCCCTGCAGGTGGGGATCCATCCAGGGGCCTGGAACCCGGATCCTTACTCCGGTCATGTGCTTAACACATTGCACTACCTCCTGACTCCCTATGTCCTGAGTTCTTACCCAAAATACGTATGTATATGTGTATCTATAGATGTGTTTTGATAAGTTTTTGGTAGTATAGTTTTGGCAAGAAAAAATATACATGTAGCAGAGACTTAGGAAGGCAGTAGAAACTGAAAACTAAATATTTCTGTGTGAGTGGGATTTGTAATGTGACATTAAGCTATTGAGCAACCCCAAGTCTTCTCAAAGGGACCCCAAAGACCAAGTCAACATGAAATCCCAGCATGGGCCTCCCCCACTATCTGCATCTCCCTAGAATCATTCTACAGGTTGACTTCTGGAACTCACTTCTCTTGTTTCTTCTAAACTATTCCCCATCACTGCAACCTCTGCACTATGTACCCAGAAGCAAAAGATGTGACAGATGAAATGTCCCCCAGCAAAAAATGTCACATCCTGCCTCAGAATTCTCCCCCAGTACCTACAGAGAAGGTGTTATCAGGCTGTGGAAGTAAACTGTGCCCTAATGCCCTGCTAGAGCAGTTAGGGATTGGAGAGATGAGCAGTTCTCTCAGCCTCACAGAGCCATATGACCCAATTTGGGTCACAACACTTTTAAAAACATCTGAACATTATGTGTATACACAAAATGTTATTTTTTTTTTATTCAGGAAATGTTGCTTTACAAGATGAAAGACTATCTTGGAAAACTACAAACACCCTGAAAACATAAAGTGTTAAGTATATGCAAAGAGACACTTCCTGGGAATTTTGCAAATGTTCATGTCACCTTGCTAAGGTACTCTGGGAGCTTTGACAAATACTGTTAGAATTTTCTGTAGAGCCCCCCCCCCCCTGCAGGACTTGAGGCCCCCTTTTTACTTCTGGCACACTGCTATTTTACAGGACAAGAGGACAAAGCACATAACTAGTTACTAGACATCAGCCAGATGTGAAAAGTGGCTTCAGGGTCCAAGAAGTATTTTGTTCCCACTGACTCACTGGAAAAATAACTGTATCCGTATCCAGAAGAGCCTTATATTCGCGCTGCTCTGCAAGTTTCTCTAGAGCAGGACACCCCTCGTGCTCAGTCTGCAAGGGAAACTCCCTCTCTTGCGCTTTGGCTCTCCTGCTTTCTCTCTTTCTCTTTCTCCCACTAGAGGAAGTTGCCTGCAAACTCAAAGACCACTCGAGAGGTGGTCTGTCAATGCGCTTTGTTTAAAAACGAAGAACAGTAACCGCCCACTTCCTGAGTAGTTCAGTCAAAACTTTTACAACTTTTGCAGGCTCTTCAGCGATGCCAAAAAGTACTTAACTGCAGTGAAGCCAAGAAGAGTGAAAACTATTTTTGGCATCCAGAAGGGCAGCTGTAGGGCGCTGAATTATTGTCGGCGCCTAAAGCACATGCCTGCTTTGCCAGCTTTGAAATGTTCGATTCAGAGTCACACCCGAACACCAGGAAGCTTAAATGGGACTCTGGAGGCATTCGGGGGGCCCTGGGAAGCAGGCGGAGGGGGCACCGAGAGAGGGGGCAGGGGGGTAGAGCGCGTTCCACCGCCAGGGGCGAGGATGGTCTAGTGAATGTAGCAACTTGAACGGTCAAGACCTGGGAAACCTGGCTCTCCCGCAATAGCAGAGCGCTGGCTGCAGATAAGGGACCTGGGCGGGACAGAACTCTGCTCGGACCTGGCTTCAGCTAGACGCAGGGCAGGAAAGTCGCCCTAGAACCCGGAGACCTGGAGCGTCGGTTACTGAACTCACTCTGGGTGCAGGAAAAGCCCGAGAAAACCGAGCTTGTCTCAGCGCCCTGGGTGACACCCCAGGACTCTACACTCGGAAATGGGCGAAGCCGCGGGTCACCAAGGGTCCACCAAGGAGGCTCCCTGGAGCTGGGACAGGGAAGTGGAGAGATCCAGGAGCAGGAGGAAATGGGAACCGGAGTGGGAGGAAAAAGACAAGGGGTGGGGGGCCTCCAGGAGAAGGAGAGGAGGAGGGGGAAAGTGAACTCTGGACCGAGCGGAGGAGGGGTGTCCCGCGCTAGGAGAGGAGGGGGGCGTGCAGAGAGGGCGAACAGAGGAGAACCGGGAAGGGAGAAGCGCAGCGAGCAGGAGGAGTCTGGGTCTGAGAAGAGGCGTTGGGCTGGGGATGTTGGCTGGAGGGAGCCCGTCGGAGGCGTGCGGGGATTTCCCGGGCTGATCCCGACATTTCCCAGTCCAGGCGGGGATTCCGGTTGCTAACAAAGGCGATATGGGAGGCCGCGCGCTCAGCGCTCAAGTCCGCGCTCCGCTCAGGTCGGACAAAGGCGCGCTGGACACCCGCCCCGAGTCCCGACGCCCTTATTATCCCCCACGTCCGAGTCACGATCTTCTTTACACCCTCCAGACAAGAATGAACACACACCACACACACACACACACACACACACACACACACACACACACACACACACACACACCTCTCTAGGTTCCAGGGACGCCCCTCACACCACACACACACACACACACACACAAACACACACACACACACACACACACACACACACACACACACACACACACGCCCCTCATCTCTGTCCCTAAACTCCCTACAGTGCCCCCGGCTGCACTCACAGGATGGAGGTCTGCGGGGCCACGGCGGGCACGGCCTCCAGCAGCAGATGCATGCAGCGAACGGTGGTGCGGAAACACAGGCAGCGGCTGGGACAGCCGGCGCCAGGCTTCTGAGAGAGAGCGCCCAGAACCCCCAGGGCACAGCACAGCATGAGCGCCCGCAGCCAGCGGTGCGCGGGACCCGCGGGGCGCGCGGCCATGGCCCTCGGCGCGGACGGAGGCCGAGGCGCTGGGGCGCAGGAGCGAGCGGAGGGCCGGTGAATCCAAGACCCGCTAGCGACTGCGCCCGCCCGCCTGGCCGCGGCCCAGGTCCCAGCTGTGAGCCTGGGGCGGGGGGGACGCCAGCTGTGCACATGCGCCCGGCTCCTCCCTTCCACCCCCACCTCCCGGAGGACTTGGGCGGGGCGAGGACCTCTGGCACCCAGTCCTGGCGGTTGAGCCCCTACACCCCATCCCACCCCCGCGGCAGCCAGCCAGCGCAGCCCTCCTCAAGGTGCGGCTCTGTGGACTTGAGAGGAAAGGACTGGGAACCCAAGGTTTCAGATTTCAAATCTGCACTTAGGAGCTGGACTCTTAGCTAAATTGTTTCATCTCATAGAGCTGCAGTTTACAGCTGGATGCAACGGGTCTTTTGTCTGTTTTACGAAACTGTTTTGAGTGTTTGCTGTGTGCCAGGCACAGTTTCAGATACTCTCTGTTCTCTGGTTCTACACGCGCACACACACACACACACACACACACACACACACACACACACACACACACGGAAGGGAAGGAAGGAAGGAAGGAGGGAAAAAGAGAGAGAGAGAGAGTGAAAGAAAGAAATATTCAGAGCCCAGGATGCAGGACAGATTTAAAACCAGGTAGGTGCCTGACCCCAGGAAACCTATTAACTCTTCCCTTCTTCATGTTCTGCTTGCTGTCAACCCAGAGACTTGTGAGAACAGAAGACAAAGCCTGTGCAGAGTCCTGGCTGCAGTGGTCAAAGACCTACAGTTCACTACCTTATGGAAGCTGGAAGGGAACTCTTAAACCTACCAGGCAGAAGAAACTTACTAAAATGATAGCAGGGGCCCAGCTGAGGCCACCTGCTACAGTGTGCAAGATTCAAGTGGAAGCCTCTGGTTCCCATCTGCCTGGGGAATACTTCATGAAAGATGAACTTATGCAGCAGATGTCTCTCTCTCTCTCTCTGCCTCCCCCTTCCCTCTAGATTTCTGTCTTTAGCAAATAAATAAATAAATAAATAAAATATTTTTAATTTAAAAAGAAAAGATTTTTAGAAATAAAAGATTACAGAAGCCCAGGAAAGAAGGTAAGACCCTGAGCTACAAATAGATTTGTACATCCAGACTGCCTTCTAAGGCATTGCACGCATTCTCTACACTAATTTTCACAGCAACCCTTCTTTGTATTTTACAAATAAGGAAGCTAGAGCTAACTCTTTTGTTCAAAGCCACATGGTCACTAAGTATCAGCTTCAGAAGTAGCCCCAATCAATTCTGATCCTGCTGGATCCACTATGTGGCCAGGCTGGTGATCAAACAAACTAACTATGGGCACCAGGGATGTATGTGATGAGGTTGGAGGGTGCTGACCCACCACTGCGTCATCAGATTCCTGTTTCTTACAGTTTCAGAAAGTTAGCATTTGAGGGGCCATTGGTGGTGCACCTGATTGAGCGCACATGTTACAGTACACAAGGACCCAGATTTGAGTCCCCAGTCCCCACCTGCAGGGGAAAGCTTCACAAGTGGTGAAGCAGGGCTGCAGGTGTCTCTCTGTCTCTCTCTCTCTCTATCACCACCTTCCCTCTCGATTTCTGGCTGTCTCTATCAAATAAATAAATAAAGATTAATTTAAAAAAAGAAGAAAGTTGGCATCTGAAAACATTATAAAGGAATGCTGACTCCTGACCCCCCTCTAAGGCTACTGTCTCTATAACCAAATGGAACCACATTTCTGGTCACCTAAGGACTAGTAACAAGTCACCCAGAGGTCCCACATACACAGGAATCATAAAGCTACCTCTTGGTTTCCACAGTGGTTTCCAAAAGTCATGTAGGCATCTCTACCTCCATCCAAGAACTGCAAGATTTTCAACCTTATCATGAGATATTCACTCAAAACATACCTTTCCCTTAAAAAAGTCCTTTGCAGGCTGGGAAGTGGAACACTAGGTAGAGCACATATTACCATGCACAAGAACCTGGGTTCTAGCCCTAGGCCATGAAAAGTGCCCATAGTGGGGATACTTCATAAATAGTGCAACAGTGCTGCACTGTCTCTCCTCTCCCTGTCTCTCTCCTTCTCTTTCTTTACCTATCTCTCAGACTATATTTAAGAAGTGAGAAAAATAGCCACTAAGAGAAGTGGAGTCTTGTGGACACCTAAACCTGCAGTAATCCTGGTGGAGAGAGAGAGAGAGAGAGAGAGAGAGAGAGAGAGAGAGAGAGAGAAAGCATTTCCCTCAACTAAGTCAGTTCTCCAACCCCCTTTGTTAGACCTCCCTGAAACTGTGCTACTCAACCTTCACTGCATAGATAAAAAATTATGAAAAGCTATGAAAGCCTATGAATTTTGGCTATTCAGTTTCTCAGTCCTAAGCACTGATAGTGCCTAACAAGTGACCTTCAATCCAGAACACTTTCCTGGGCACCTCTCTTGTGGGTCCACTCTCTAATCTACTCTCCCTTTAACTGGAAAAGGTCATGTTTCACAAAACATCCTCAGTTTACTGCCACCTTCAGGAGCAGGCTCATTTCTGAACAGCACAAATTACCACCTTCTTTAGTCAATTCAAGGATCATCTCAAGGCAAATGTAACTTTATGTGTCCATTTGGCTAGACCGCCACACCCAGTGAGTAACTTGACCAAACACTAATCTAGGCATTGTTCTGAAGCTATTTTGAAGATGATGTTAACTTTGCTTATCATTTAGGAGCAGTTGACTTTTAGTTAACTTATCTCATCAGTTTAAAGTCCAAAAAGCAAAAAGTGAAATTTTCCAGAGATGAAATTCTGTCTGAAGACTGTCATAGCAATTTCAGACTTGCCAGTCCCTATAATTTCCTTCAAATTTATCCAGCTGTGTATCTGTGCATGCCTATACCCATCATCCTTTCATCCACTCATACATCCCTCCACTGCATTTCCATTTTGCTATTTCTCTGAAGATCCCATTCAACACACAGCCAAAGCAGAACTCTAGATGAGATGTGATGGGGGTAAGAGATTAACACAATGGTTTATGCTTTAAAAAAATGATATTTTTAGCAGTGACGCTTTTTGACATCAATGTGCTTCTTCCCATCTTTCCCTTATTTACTGCCTCTGCCCTATGGAGGCCCATAGTGGCCTTGCCCTTCAGAATCCCAATTTTCCTCAGGATGAATTATTTGAGGACAGTTCCTGAAGTTTTCTATTGTCTGGTACCCCGGTGAAATATACTTATTTTCCTCTGCTGATTACTTTACCAATCTTGTTATCTGTCCAAAATTCTGTTATCTTTCTTCTTCCCAACATTCCGTTCACATATGATAGTGCTAATTGACAGTCTTTATTTGTTCTGCTATCCACAAAGAACAGATTAGTAAGTGACACAATGGTATCTTAACCTAGTTTTCTTTTCTGTGACTACTGTCTTGAGTTGAGGGTATGGTCCTGGGTACTATCCCTATTAAAGTACTGGTAGCAGGAAAGACTTCCCCAAGATCACCTGTGTGCAAACATACAATATTATGTATTATGTAACACTGTTTTTTAACTTCATATAAATTCCCAATATATTTCTTTCTTTGTTTCTTTGCTTATTTGTTTCCTGATTTCCTTGCTTCCAACCCCTCCCTCCTTTCTTGAAGAGAGATAGTGAAAGAGATCATAACACAAAAGCTTCTTCCAGTGCTGTGGGGGCCCGACTAGAACCTGTGTTATGTACATAGTAAAATCAAGTTGTACATGATTCAGGTGAGACACTTCACTGGTCTCAAACATATAACTTTATAAATCAGTGTGATGTTTGCCACCAAAAGTCTGTTTTCCATGGGTCAGAGAAATAGCTCACAGGGTACACATGCTTTGCCAGATATGCTGGGAATCCAAGTTCTTTTATAGTTCAGACCTCACTATATTGAAAGATACTTTGGTGCTGAGATATCTTTAATTCTTTGCTTTGTCTCTGCTCCTTTATCTATAGATATTTTAAAAAGTATCAAAACATCTAGGTTCATTGTACAGTACACCACATAATTAATTTTATCCAACTTTTACCTAATCCTGTCTCCCCATTCACCCACCACCACCTCAACCCCCATTCCCTTCTTGTTACCCCTAGATTGTTTTTATAGTCTGAGAGTTTTCTTGTTCATTAGTTTTGTTTATCTTCCACATACAAGTGAAATCATATTGTTTGTCTTTCTCCAACTGATTTATTTCACCAAGCATACTTCCTAGGTCCACCTCATGTTTCAAATTGGTGGAAAATCTGTTTTATTCATATATATTTTTATTCATATATATATATATATATATATGAGTAGTAATTCTTTGTACATATTTAGCACTCATACATGGGTGGGTATTTGGATTGTTTCCAAATCTTGATCTATGTAAATAATGCTGTGCACAGACATTCCAGTGTTTGATCCTCACAACACCCACTCACAGAGATGAATGTCTTTTTTGATGAAAATGCAGGTGCTTAAATCACTCACATAATTTTGCCCAAGGTCTTATAGCTAGTAAAGAGCAAAAGGGAGGGAAAGAGAAAGAATACTAGTGACTGTAATTACCTAGTGCCAGACAAGGACTTTGGTGCTGATCTTAAATATTTACCAGCCAGCTGTACCCCTTCTCCATTTTTTTATTCTTTATTTATGTATTTATTTATTTTAATATTTATTCCCTTTTGTTGCCCTCGTTGTTTTATTGTTGTAGTTATTGATGTCGTTGTTGTTGGATAGGACAGAGAGAAATGGAGAGAGGAGGGGAAGACAGAGAGGGGGAGAGAAAGATAGACACCTGCAGACCTGCTTCACTACTTGTGAAGTGACTCCCTTGCAGGTGGGGAGCTGGGGGCTCGAACCTGGATCCTTACACAGGTCCTTGCACTTTGCTCCACGTGTGCGTAACCCACTGCACTACTGCCCAACTCCCTCCATTTTTTTTTTAAATTAGCATGGACTACTCTCATATTCTCTGTAGAATTCTGCACGACTCCTGGGAGCACTGTACTTGGCACTTATGGGGGCTCTATCCTTCTAGATACTAAGGGCTGCTGAGTCAGAGGCCTAGTCTGGATGCCCAATGACCAAGTACTCGGATTACAGTGTCCTAGGGCAACAAGGTGATGCTTGGGTTCTAGCCCTTCATGATAGAGGCTGGACATGCCCTCATCGTCTAAGCCAAGCTCACTCCCAATTTATCATGCTTTGCTTTTAGGACCCAACCATTTATGTTATTACCATTCACAGGGTCTCTGGAGCACACAGCCCTCTCACTGGTGCCTCTTCCCAGCTTTACTATGTCATCTGTTTACCCCTCTGTGTCCCAGCTAGTCTCTAAGCACACTCTAAGGATTTATACAGAACAGACTGTTGGAAGAGGGAGGAACTGGGAGACTACTTCACTAGTTCTGTGACTGGCAAGACTTCCCTTCTTTAGGGCCACCATTTCCCCATCTGCCAAATGGGAAGAGCACCCCTACTCATAGGCTGTTAAGAGGACTGACTGAATAAGGAACTGTGGAAGAGCCACAACTCTAAACTTCCTTCAGTGAAGTCAAGCCAAATGAGTACATGTCCTGCAGGGGAAACTTCTCTGGGGTATGGGTAAACCCGGGAGTCTGCAAGGGGCCATTCCCAGACAATGAGTCAGCTCCCCTAGTCCCTCCCCGCCCCCCCTTTAACCATCCCCTAACCTGACAGTGCCTAAGGCAACAAGGCATTCCTCCCAGGTTGCCTTGCACTTTCCCCATCCCCATCCTAAACCTTCCTTAGTGCTTGTTGCTCTATGCTCAACCCCTGCTCACACGTGCTGTGCAACAGGGGAACAAAGGGCTGGTATCTGGGACAGGACTGGAATGGTTCCATGTATCAGGGGGTATCTCAATTGGTAGAGTTCCTTCCTTTCATCTGTGAGGTCCAGGGTTCAATCCTCAGCACTGCATATGATAGTTCTTGTCTCTCATTCTCATAAAATAAATAAATACATCCTTTTGAAAGAGTCAAAGTTGAATCCTTTTAATTTTTTATTTAGTTTTATTATTATTATTATCCATTTATTTATTGGATCGAGACAGAATCTGAGAGGGAAGGGAGAGAAAGAGATATCTGAATATCTCCTCTACTACTTGTGAAGCTTTCCCCCTGCAGGTTTAGACTGGGGGCTTGAACTCAGATTCTTGTGTATTATAATGTGTGCTCAACCAGTGCACCACCACCCAGTCCCTAGTCAAATTTTTTTAGATGCAGACATGGCTAAGGGAACTGAAAAGAACTAATAAAGCACTAGCACTGGTCCTCTGTGCTTTTTCACCCTTTCAAGGTCTGGAAAGGCAAGGTTGGGAAGGGCAGGGTAACTCAACCTGGCAAAAACAGGGAACAGAATGTACCACCCCCTCAAATATCTCCCTTTGGCATGAGGATTATTTTGAGCTAGTCTTCTTTTTTTATGGAACATTGGATTTTGGAAAAGTTCTGAAAACTGAGTAGAAGTTTTATAGTCCCTTTTGTAAGAGACATTTGCTTTCTAAAAGAAATCTTTGTATTGTTATACTTTAACCCTGAAGGGGCTGGGCAGATTGGGAGAGGGAAGACCAATTCTCCTCTTATCAATTAGAAGGCTGAACTTAAAGAAGCCCTTATTTACTATGACTTTCTTGTCACCTCTAGTAACTGCTTCCAGACAGACACAAATTTACATATTATTTCTCCTCCTCCTCTGCCTCCTTCTTCAGTTCCTTTCCCTCCCCCTTTCTCCTTTATTTATTTATTTGTTTATTTATTTATTTTTCCTCATTGGAGTTTCACCACTCCTGGCTGGATTTTTTTGACACAGAAAGACAGGGATAGAGAGACAGACAGAAAGACAGAAAGATACCACAGCTTCCTTCAGTATACTGGATCAAGGACCTAGGTTGTGCACATGAGAAAGCAAGTTCACTATCCAAGTGAGCCATCTTGCAGCTTCCCTGATCAAGATAATGCAGAGTATATCTTGGTAAAAGAAGTTTCCTGAAAAACTCTAGGCAGGGAAGAGACCACATTCACTCATGTAGATAAGAGGGGATTTTTTCAGGTGGGGAAGGCTTTTACTAACACAGGCCCTACCAAACGTCCAGGTGTTCCTTATAGGTCTCTCATAAATATCTGTTGAGTAAATGAATAACTAAGTGCCTCTCAGGTGAACATAGCTTCCATATGAAGAACAAACTCCCCAATAGGTTCAGAGTAGGGGTCATTTAAGCCTGTGGACTATCAGCTAACATGCCAAGTGAAGTCAGTCAATGTCCTGGAGGCTCAGGAGAAATTTGACACTTCTATTAAAAGAGTAAAAAGTGATGGGGAGCATCACTCAGAATTAGGATTCTTTCCAGAAATAAGCTTCCTATTAGAGAAACCTGCCTACCAGGCAGGGTAAACTTGTAATTAAAGAGCATTGTTTGTTAGATACTCATGTTCTCTTCCAGTTCTTTCCAGTTCCCTTAGCCATGCCTGCATCTAAAAGAATTTGACTAGGGACTGGGTGGTTGTGCACTGGTTGAGCACACACAGCCATATTCTCATCATGCAAGACCACCCCCTCCAATTGAAGTCCCAAGCCCTTAGGCCATCCCCTTAACTCACAAAATCAGTCCTTATTTTGTCCTATTAATTTTAGACTCCACATCCAAGTCCAACTTTCTTGATTAGTAAGTTTGTCCATTTTTCTCCTCCTAATCTGTATGATGCTATCAACAATTTGATTGCTTGGCTAGCCCAAGAAAAACTCAAGAGAAATAGAAAGAAATATCCTCTTTGTTTCACTGCTTCTTTGAATCCTTCAACCAGGTATTTCTGGCTTTTGGAAACGTAATCAATCCAAGGTATTCAAACTCCATCCATGATACTTGATATTGCAGTCTTGCTTTATTATGTAAAACATCAAATACCTGACACCCAGCTAATTCTGGATTTGTATGACTGAGACTCAGGCTGGGTATAGAGATGAAATATGACTTCTTTAGGAATGGAGGCCAGAGTTTGATGAGTACAGTGAAGATCTTAGGTTGACTGTAACTATGTAAAGTACTGAAAATTCTGCCTCCTCATGAATAAATTATTTCATTAGACCACTCCCTAAACAGCTGGGAGCAGCTTCTGCAGGTGCTTGTAACTCTCAGGTGGAAGTGATTAGATTAGAACATTGAATGAGTATCCTCCTTCTATTTTGACCAATGTGCTTACTCTCCAGAGAGAAGTATATGGTACAATGCTGTGTGTGCATTTGTATAACAAGGGTAAAATAATAATTTCAATCACTTCTGTGTTGTGTTGATATAAACAAAAGCAGTCATTTTAATCCAACAACAAACTAGGGTTTGTGTGGTCAAATACTCACAATTTTTGCAATTGTGTGCCCCTTCTGTTCTCCAATAAAGCTGAAATGGGCTCTCTGAGTAAAAGAAAAGCAAAAACTGATCTGTGACTGATAGTTTGGAGGGTCTGACAGTTCCTCTCTGGAACAGGCAAATATATATATATATATATATATATATATATATATATATATATATATATATATATATTAAGATTTATTTATCATGAGAGAGACAAAGTGAATGAGATGAAAGAAACCAGAGCATAGCTCAATTCTGATTTAACTGGTGCTGAGGATTAAAATCTGGACCCTGGGGAGTCAGGCAGCAGCACGGGGTGGCACAAAACTTGAGCCCCAGTTCCCCACCTGCAGGGGAGTCGCTTTACAATCGGTGAAGCGGGTCTGCAGGTGTCTATCTTTCTCTCCCCCTCTCTGTCTTCCCCTCCTCTCTCCATTTCTCTCTGTGCTATCTAACAATGATGACATCAATAACAACAATAATAACTACAACAACAATAAAAAACAAGGGCAACAAAAGGGAAAATAAATATTAATTAAAAAAATCTGGACCCTCTGGGGCCTCAAACATACAAGTTTGTGCTCTAATAGGTTGAGCTATCTCCCCACATTTTTTTTAATTGGGCGATGATAGAATCTTTCTGCCAGAGACTGCAGTCCATGGGCTGGGCGTGTCAGTGAAGGTTGTAGAATGGAGCCCTCTTCCACCTATAGTATACGCCTGATAACATTTTCCTGCTATTCTCTGTGCATATGCTGCATAACCACTGTATGTTCTGCTAAGCATGCCCCTTTTCCTGCTTGTAAATATGCCTAGTTTTTCCTAGAAGATTCCTAAATATGTGTAGACTATTATATCACTCTAACTGCACTCAGTATAGAGCCAGATCCTATACTTCTTCTTTGAAGCTTGCTTTGCTGTCTTTGCTGTTTTAGAAACGTTTTTTCCAACTCAACTTGCTTTCAAGCCCATAAATCCCTTCTTTCCTATACTGCTGTTCCTGTGATTTCTTTAATGTCATTTGGAAACAAAGCAATAGAAAAGAGGGTGTGGCCAGAACAGTTAGCTCAGTGGGTGGAGCACATTCTTTACATTCATACATTCATGAGGCCCCTGGTTTGATTTTCCCCAGCACCCTGAATAAACCAGAGCACTACTCCAATTTCTCTCGAAAAGCAAACAAACACACACACACACACACACACACACACACACACACACACACACACACACACTTTTTTTTAAATCTGTTTTTTACTTGATAGGGCAGGGGGAAATTGAGAGGAGAGGAGGAGGAAGGAGAGAAAGCATGGGGTCCTACAGCATGGCAATGTGTGTTTTGAACCAGGTGGGCCACCCATCCCCCTCACAAAGAGGTTTTAAAAACATGTTAAAGAGGGCAGATTGGAGAATGCATTCTTGGAGAGTCCCTCATGCACTTTCCAGAATCCAAGGCTAAAAAGCACCTCTACTTCTACAGAACCTGCAGAGAACCTCCCTCTCAGTTCCACCCAAGGGAAAAACACCACAGGTGACAATTATGGTGATTTTTCACCATAGTGTGGCTGCTCCAGCCAATTCTAACTACAGCCCGAGTCCTTGTGGAGCCAGAGCCTCCAGGCACAGCACCTTGGTGGAAGTTTCCCAGTTTGTCAGGAGCCTTTGCACTTAACCACTGAGAATACATCTCACATTCCCTAGTAGGACTGACTTGGCAGCTGAAAGCTATCAACCACCGCACCACAGAATCTCTGGAATTGGGCTGCAGATATGTTTCACCCCCAACTACGGAACCAATAACCTTGTTTTATGAGAAATTCCAGGACCCTCCTTTGTAAACTCAATATGGCTTCAAAGAAATTTCTCTGTCCACATGGTAGAAGGCACTTGGTGTGTGGCAGCTCAAATTTCAATGCTTTTGCTCCAAACCTAGAGTCAGGACATCACGGTTCTTGCCAAAAGGAGTCCAGGGAGGTGAGGCTCCTGGGAGTCCAGCCCAGGCTGTGCCTGCAGCTCATGGAGGCACATCTGGTTCTGAGAGCAGTCTGAAACATTTCAGTATGGGCAGAGCTTCTGCCTAGACCCATAGTATGTAAGTTCTCATTTTTCTGTTGTTTTGATTAGAGAACCAGTCAAAGTCATTGATCATTCTGTTCACATTTCTCACATCTGTCACTCTGTGTATGTCAGCAACAACTTAGTTAAAGTTACTTCCATAAGTCAGTATTTTGATGATATCAAGCAAGTGATAGTGATCACACCTGGGACTGTGATTTGACAACTGCTTTTCCTGGATCATAGTTTGGGAGTCTGCCTTGTCAGAGTATGAACTGTGCCTCCCAAAAGATATGGTGGTATTCTAACCTCTAGTTCCTGACTTTATTTGGAAGTGAAATGGTTGCAAATATATGATGGTGTGAACACACAAAAATTGTCCTGTGAAATGAAGATCAAAGGGCTGTCTCTCTCTCTAAATTTTCTATTGCCTTAATATATTGGGTAGAGATGACCAGAAATTAAGAGGGAAGAGGGTGGTAGAGAGGGGTAGAAAGGGGTCTGGTGGTGGTGCAACTGGTTGAGAGACACACTACAGTAAGCAAGGACCTGGGTTCAATTCCCTGGTCCTTACCTGCAGGGGGAAAGCTTTGTGAATGGTGAAGCAGTGCTGCAGGTGTCTCTCTGCCTCTCTTTCTCCCCATTGTCTCTTGATTTCTGACTGTCCCTGTCCAATAAATAAAGATATAATAAAAAAAAACTTAAAAAAAAGAGAAGGGGAGAGACAGAGTGACACCTGCAATACTGCTTCACCACTCACAAAGCTTTCATCCTGGAGCTTGAACCCAGACCCTTGAGCACTACCATGTGGCCCCAGAGGGCAGTCTCTATAAACCAAAGACTCCCAATGATTGACAACAATATCTGGAGCTAGAAGAGGCAAGAAGTACTCTCATTTAGCTCCTTCAGAGGAAGCACAGTTCTGCAACACTTTGACTTCATTTCTTTTGTCACCAGTGTTATCTTGGAGTCTTGGTTCCTGCAGGAAGACTTCACAATCCTGGGTGACAACTCTTTTCTCTGTTTTCTTTGATATGGAGTAAAAGAGAGAAAGAGACAGAGATAGAAATGCCTGCAGCACTACTCCAATACTCATGAAGCTTTCTTTTCTTTTTCTTTTCCATTTGCTTCATTCTAAAAATATGGAACACTTCACAAATTTGCATATCATTCTTGTGCAGGGGCCATGCTAATAATCTTCTCTGTATCATTTCAATTTTAGTCTATGTGCTGCCAAAGCTTTCCTGAAGCTTTTCCTTTCATGAAGCTTTCCTCTTGCAGGAGGAAATAGGGGCTTCGAATTTAGGTCCTCACACATGGCAGGTAATGTATGTACTTTTATCAGATGTGTCACTGCCTGGCTCCACCACCTTGATATTAAGCTAAACTTCTGTCCTCCAAAACTGAGAGAGCATAAATTTATGTTATTATAAGTCACCCTGTTTGGTTACTCTGCCATGGGAGACATAGGAACTCTTACACAGCCCATGGTGGTTGTTCAGATCTAGAAAGTGCCTATGGGGGGCTGGGTGGAGGTGCACAGGATTAAGTGCACATAGTATAAAATTCAAGGTTCTGGGCAAGGAGCCCAGTTCGAGCCTCTGGTTCCCACTCTCTATCTTCCCCTCCTCACTCAATTTTCCTCTGTCCTATCCAATAAAAATAGGAAAACATGACTGATAGGAGCAGTGGATTCATAGTGCTGGCACATAGCCCCAGCAATAACCCTGGAGGAAAAGAGGAAGAAAGAAAGAAAGAAAGAAAGAAAGAAAGAAAGAAAGAAAGGAAAGAAGGAAGAGAGAGAGAAAGAGAGGGAGAGAGAGAGAGAGAGAGAGAGAGAGAGAGAGAAAGAGAGAGAGAGAAAGTATCTCTGGCCTTGGTAGTGTTTGGCAGAAACAGAAGTGTGAGCAGAATATTTACCCAGATCTTCTCTGGAGGACAGAATGGGGAGGGTCTCCCCAGATTTCAGCAACTGGGATTTTCTGGGGAGCAAGCTGGGGGCTCCTCACCAGTCTCACCTGGATTGTGCCTCCTGCACTTTTCCATGGCTGAATTTTATTGTCATCATTGCCAGAGCTTCTTCAGTCTTGGCTGCCTTTTTCAGACAGTATGATAGTAAGAGAAACAAAGAGAGGGCACCCTAGCACTGAAGCTCTCCCCAGTGCTGTGGGGGGGATAGTGGGTACAAGATATCTCCCAGGTGAGCTATCTTTCTCCCCACCCAATATCGATCTAAACTCTATTACAGCAAATCATACCTGTCATTAGAAAGGTTTTCTTGAATTTGGAGACTTTCTAGGGACTCATTGAATCTACTAGTGGTCTTGGTGGCCTGAACGGTAGTGGAAGGAACCAGGGCAATCTGAAAGAATTTCTGATTTGACATCCATGGGGCCCAGAGCAAGCACAGAAATGGAATCTCCAGCCTGGGTCTTCTCTGCCCATCCTGGCTTTTGACAGCTATTTCTTCCCTTTCATTCAGGTTCAGGACACTGCTACCCACCTATAACAGCTACCTGTCACCTGGGTGCATTCACAGGTATTGATGTGGCCTAAGTGTCCTTTGGCAAGGGGGCATGGACTCCACATGGGCAGGTTCCTTGACCCAAGGCTCCTTTTACTGGGACAAGTGCTGCCTGAGCAGAGTCATGGTCAGAGCCCAGCTTGGCACATGCTGACCACGGGTATATGTGCTCTTTAAAGGGTTCATGGGCACAGCCCAAATGACATCCAAGAGTCTGATTTTAAGGGTTCAGATGAATGAATTTTGATATTAACTGCATTTGGCAGAATTGGGCAAGTCTGAGGATAGCCAGTCTACCCCATTCTTGTTTTAAACATCAATTCCTTTTATCTTTATTCTAGATTCTATCACTTACTAACCAAATCCTTCAAAACCACAAGCTGATTTCCAGTTGGATTGATGGATTCAGGATGTTATAGACTAGATATGCAGAGTGGCCAGGTGCATATATGGAAACGGCATTTCATTTGCACTGTGCCCAGTATGTTCCCTGAAGATAGGCTGACACACCAATTCAGACTCATGTCCTATTTTTACCTAAAAATTAAAGATATGCAGGAGTCGGGCGGTAGCTCAGCGGGTTAAGCGCATGTGGCCCAAAGTGTTAATGGACTGGCATAAGGATCCCGGTTCGAGCCCCAGGCTCCCCACGTGCAGGGGAGTCGCTGCACAGGCAATGAAGTAGGTCTGCAGGTGTCTATCTTTCTCTCCCCCTCTGTCCTCCTCTCCTCTCTCCATTTCTTTATGTCCTATCCAACAATGACTACAACAATAAAACAACAAGGGCAACAAAAGGGAATAAACAAATAAAATAAATATTAAAAAATTTAAAATATGGATATACCTCTTTTAAGGACAAGCTACAGCCCAACCATTACTTCAGGAATAAAAACACAAGCACAAGGACAGCGTATCACTTTATTGCCATAAACCAGAAGATGCATTTATTATTTTAAATTTTTATGAGTGATTTAATATTGATTTACAGAAGTATAAGATAACAGGAGCATAAGTCTGCACCATTCTTGCCACCATAATTCTGTATGCCCATTCCCTCTGTTAGAAGTTACAACACAACAAGGGCAATAAAAGGGAATAAATAAATACTTTAAAAAAACCCCAAAATTGGCACAGCTATGTACAAGATGGTGGCTATTACACAGCAAACCCTAACAAAGGTACTTTTCAAAGTTATCCTAATTACCAAATAATGTGATGATAACAATAACTATCCATTGTCTTCTTGAATCCTAAGACAGCAGGAACGCCACATTTCCACTATAGAGCCTATATTTCCCACAGTCCTGGAATCTTAGGGTGAGGTCCACTTTCCTGCATGCTTCTCTCAATTTATATCAAATAATATTGCATCCGCCAATCGCAACCTAATCAACACAACAAGTGCCACCCCAGCATGCTTCACTTCAGACTGTGTCCAGAGACTTCAGGTGTGGAACGACAACTCTTCAGCTTTATTACTCAGGTGAGACCTTTCCTTTCATAGTATTTACTAATTCCATTCCAGGTGGTCCACTCCTCAATAAAGTCCCCAAACCTAGATATAGACAAGGTCCCCTGAGATAGAGCATATGTTCACATGTGTCCATAAACCAGGGAAAAATAACTACCTGAAAGCAGAAGTACACAAGAGTCTGCAGTGAGTACTAACCAACACTTCACCTGCACTATTCCAGCCTTTAGGTCCATGATTGTTCATCAATTTGTTTGGCTTTGTATGTTAACTCTCTTTTCAGCCACCAGGTTCCATATGCCAGCATGATGCCGACCACACTTCCCTGGACTGAAGACCCCACCAATGTGTCCTGGAGCTCCACTTCCCCAGAGACTCACCCTACTAGGGAAAGAGAGAGGTAGACTGGGAGTATGGATTGACCTTTCAACGCCCATGTTCAGCATGGAAGCAATTGCGGAAGCCAGACCTTCCATCTTCTGCAACCCACAATGACCCTGGGTCTATATTCCCAGAGGGATAGAGAATGGGAAAGCTATCAGGGGAGGGGATGGGATATGGAGATAGGGTGGTGGGAATTGTGTGGAGTTGTACCTCTCCTATCCTATGGTTTTGTTAATATCTCCTTTCTTAAATACAAATAAATAAATAAAATTTAAAAAAAGAAGTTACAACAATTCTCCCAAGGTCTCAGATATGGCTTAACTATTATTTCGACAACTATCTGTCTATAGTTGTATGGATTTGTCTGTTTTTTCCATGGTCCCCTCTTTTCTTCCTTTCCAGATCACACCTACCTTTTTTTTCTCTCTCTCTCTCTTCTCTCTCTGGATCTTGATGGTGTTGCAGTTCAGAGCCCTTTGGTCTTCTACCTCCTATCATTTCTCCCCTTCTGGGAGGATATAGAAGAAAACTTTATAAAACAATGAGTGAGGGATGAATTTCCCCTCAGTCAAAGTCATTCATTTTGATTAGTAACATTCAACATTCAGACATCACACCACAGAGAAACCTTTTCTGTAACCAACTCTTCTGGAAGCTTATCTGTAAGTGACAATGTCTCCCTTTCGATTCCCCCAAAGGCTCCT
The DNA here is from genome assembly GCF_950295315.1 of Erinaceus europaeus. Lineage (NCBI taxonomy): Eukaryota > Metazoa > Chordata > Mammalia > Eulipotyphla > Erinaceidae > Erinaceus > Erinaceus europaeus. The sequence continues at coordinate 41,100,532 of NC_080164.1, read as the reverse complement.
TTACAGAGTTAAATTTCTAAAATGAGACAGATGACTAAAACGCCCACTCTCAGCTGTTTTAGACTAAAATTAACACAGCTGTGTTTGTATGACTTTGCAGGTGGCCTTTGATAGCCCATTTACTGGAGTTGAAGTTGAATGATTACTATCAGAATAAATCTGGAACTTGGCCCTGGTTTTCTTGACATTGACCTTTGCAGGGCTGTATCTTCTACTGGCTCCTCCACATCTTTCATGTTAGCAGGCTCTTTCATTCTGATAAGATCCCTGGTCCATAGGCATCCTTGTCATCGGTGTGGCAAAGAGGAAGACTTGCACTCCAATGTGTGTCACTACTCCCAGTGTAGTGGTAAGGACCACAGAATCTAGGCACTTAATGCTGGATGAACATCATCGAGATATCTATGCTTGCTGGACTGTGTTGGCCTTTAGCTCACAATAATCCATATGCCAAAGTGCCACATTGCAGGATGACATACCTTAAAGATTGGCCATCCAAAAGGAGTTCTTTTCAAAAAGAGGGCATAAAAAAGGGGGTGGGGAGAGAAGCTTTATAAGTGGTGAAGCAAATATTGCAGGTGTCTTTCTGTCCTTTTTCCTCTCTATCTCTCTGTCCCCTTTTAATTTCTCTCTGTCTTATCCTATAAAGAAAAGAGAAAAAAAAAAAAAGACAAAATAATTGGCTGCTAGAAGGAGTGAATTCTCCTGCAGGCACCAAGCCCTAGCAATAAGCTTGGCAGCAATTAAAAAAAAAAAGTGGAGCTGGCTAGTGGTGGACCTGATTAAGTTCACATGTTAAAATGCACAAGGACCCAGTTTCAAGCCCCTGGTCCCCACTTGCAGGGAGAAAGCTTTGCAAGTGGTTAAGCAATGCTGCAGACGTCCCTCTGTCTCTCTTCCTCTCTGTCTCCCCTTTTCCTCTCAATTTCTGACTGTCTATATCCAATAAATAAATAAAATAAAAGTAATAGTAATTTTTAAGAAAAAGTAGCTCCAGGGGCTGGGTCATGGCACACCCATTTAAGTGCACACATTACTGTGTGCAAGGGCCCAGGTTCAAACTTCCAGTTTCCACTTGCACTGGGGGAAGCTTCACTGGCAGTGAAGCAAAATTGTAGGCCTCTCTCTCTCTCTCCCTTCCTCTCTCCCTCCCCCACCTTTCTAGCTCCCTTCAATTTCTCTGTCCTATCATATAAAAAATAATGGCAACAGCAAAGACAAAGAGAGCTCTATGTTCATCACTCTTCTCCCAGCCAGGGTGATGACACTTGTTACAGGGACAAGCTAGAGGTTGACCTCATACCCAGAATGCTGGATAGGTCAATTCAGGCTTTATTGCCAAGGTTTGCAGAATGTCTAGATACACGTTAAGCATGGACAGTTCACTTGTATTATATAGAATTGTGTCTCCTAAAGATACACTGACGCAGCAATTCACACTTCAATGCATCAGTTCTTCTTCCTGAAAATATTTACTGTCCCTCCCCACTAAAAGCTCTCAAATCTCACTTATTTGGGGGCATAATCATTTAAAAATAAATGAATTAAATTTTTTTAACAATAGAAAGTGAATAAAGGGGAATAAGAGCATCATTCCAGTACTGGTGGTGCAGGGATCAAACTTAGGATGTCATAAATGCAAGTCTTGCCTTTTTCTGATAAACCACTTCCCCAACCATTGAGTATTTGTTTCTTTACTTTGTTGTCATGTGTTATTTTACATGTTTTTCTTTTTCTTTTTTCCACTGACAGCCACCCTTCCTAGGAGTGTGGAGGGCCTGCTGGCATCACAGGCTACCTTCTAAGAGTTGCAAAGACCAAAGGACCGCTTCATTTTTTTTTTTTTTAAGATTAGTAGATACTGCCATTACACTTATAATCTGGTAACAAGAGGAGGACATTGCTCAGTCTAAGGCAGGTAGAGGCTTGCTTCTCTATTCAAATCATTTGCATACACTTGAAATAGAGGAAGAATGAAAGGCAGGGGGTGCGGGGGCCTAAATATGGAATCATTTCATTTATCAGTGAACGTGATCAGTCAAGAGTCAAATCTTATGGAGAGCTTTCTAGATCTGGAAAGTGAGAGGGGATGCTTCCCTTATTCTGCATTAGCAAAAGTATTTTAAAAATGTGACTATGGGCTGGCGATTCAGATAAACTGAAAGTACTTAAGAAAATTTTTGAGTCAACACTTCATTGGATTCCAGGGAATATTTTTGTCAGTGCAGCAAATGGTAACATGAAATTTACAAAATATTAGCAAGCTGAGCCTTTGATCTGAACTCCAAAATGAATTCTATACACCATAGATGAAAAAGAAAACAAATCAGGAAGTCTGGTTTTTTATATTATAACTAGAAAAATTGGTCACAACAATGAAGGAAGCTAGTGAGCATGAGAAGACAGATTTATGTGGCAATGCTAAAAAGAAAGTCAGAATAGCTTTGGGCATCAGTGTCAGCCTACAGAGTTTCCAGCACTTGTAGAAACTAGTCTCTTAATTTTCTAGTTCCTCTTGTTGCTAAACTCTTACCATTTTCACTGCCTTTGATGCTTCCATGACCAGGGACATTTTTCTCTTAAATGGAAACAAATCCAATGGATTAGTAGTTATTCTGAAATAAGTAATATTTTCCCATGACTCAATTCAACTCCCAAATCTGTCATGAAATTAAACCATTCAAGATATTTTGCACAAAGGAACTTGTGTGCTGTCTGTAAACAAATTAAAAGAGAAAATTGTCCATTGTTGTAAAGAGCCTGTAGTTATTTTAAGACTGATTTTCTGAGAACTTTGGGTACTGCCCTCATAGATTTTCTATATGTGAAATCACTACCAATATCGGTAAGACAAATAATTATTGTTCACAAGAGGAGAAAGTACACATTTTGAATTTTGTTATTGATCTATTTTTCTGAGTCAGTTTGGGGTGCTATAACAGAATACCCTAGACAGAGTAGCTTCTGGTGAGAGCTTGATTCTAGGCTTACAAATGGCTATCTTGTTTTATCTTCATGTGCTGAAGTATAGGGGGGTGAGAGAGAATCGATGAAAAGTTTCTATTCTTATGACTTAGTTACCTCCCCCAAAGTCTTCATCTTCTATTAAATAATATCCCATTGGAATTAGGGTTTGAATGTCTACATTTTGAAAAGACATATCATTCATTCCATAATAATTTTAGTGGAATGTGTAACATGATATAAACAAATGTGGGAAATGGAGGTCATCTCAGAATGCCCATATCCACCCCCTGAAAACAGACTTACCAGGTTATCAATAACTATAGCTTTCAGCCAGCTATGTTCTGAACCTGAGGCATGAAACAGATATTTTTATCAACTTACTCTGTTTTCTGTCCAATTTAGGGACCATACCTCTTAATCTCCTTAATATGATTCAGTCAATTTAAAGGAAATTATGGATATTTAAAAGTTTGAAAGGTAAGTGTCCTTTAGTTTCAGTAGTTGCTAAAACAAAATAGATACAGGAAGATGAGAAAAGAGGACACCAGTAGTATTTTGCACATCTTTTATTTATTTATTTAAAATTTTATTTATAAAAAGGAAACAGGAGTCGGGTGGTAGCACAGCGGGTTAAGTTCATGTGGTGCAAAACGCAAGGACCGGCATAAAGATCCCGGTTGGAACCCCCCGCTCCCCACTTGCAGGGGAGTTGCTTCACAGGCAGTGAAGCAGGTCTGCAGTTGTCTATCTTTCTCTACCCCTCTCTGTTTTCCCCTCCTCTCTTCATTTCTCTCTGTCCTATCCAACAGCGACATTAATAACTATAACAATAAAACAACAAGGGCAACAAAAGGGAATAAATAAATCAATAAATATTTTTAAAAAGTGTCTTATCTTTAAAAAAAAAAAAAGGAAACAGTGACCAAAACCATAGGATAAGAGGGGCACAATTCTACACAATTCCACCACCAGAACTCTGTATCCCATCTCCTCCCCTGATATCTTTCCTATTCTTTATTCCTCTGGGAGTATGGACCCAGGGTCATTATGGGGCACACAAGGTGGAAGGTCTGGCTTCTGTAATTGCTTCCATGCTGAACATGGGCATTGGCAGATCGATCCATTCTCCCAGCCTGTCTCTCTCTTTCCCTAGTGGGGCGGGACTCTGGGGAAGAGGGACTCCTAAGCTGAATATGGGTCTCAGATCAAATCAATGGAGTTTACAGTCGACAATATTTATATACCTTTCCCATATTTGGAAGCTACTCTCTTCCCTGATCCAGCTTCTTAGCCCTTTTTCCAGCCATGGCATCAACTCCCCAGATAATAACTGCATATCAGATGTCAGGCTCAGGGAAAAAAAAAAACAAACTAGTATAGTCATGGGCCCTTTGGAATATAACTAAAATAGGCCTACTATCTATCTACAAAATGGAGACCCCAAAATCTTCATTTGCAGTATTCCAGCCTTTAGGTTCATGATTAGTCGACAATGTGTTTGTCTTTATATGCTAACTATTTTTTCAGCCACCAGGTTCCAGATGCTACCATGATGCCAACCAGACTTCTCTAGGTAGACAACCACACCAATGTGCGCATCTCTTATTAAGAGCTCACACATGAAGCTGCTTGGATGTGCAAAGCATCCCATTGCTTAGGAGACCCTACTGCCCTGGTCACACATAGATCCCCTGACTCTCTAACAGACAGAAACTTGTCACTTCTAGAGACATATCTCCAGTGATGGAGATTCAAAAATATATTTCTACCTTTACTTGATCTTTGTTCATTCTTCTCCTGGAAGTTTTCCCCCTTGCTTCTTGTCTTCAATCATCCCTAGAAGAGTCGATTTGCATTTATTAGAAATAAATGCTTTGCCTACCATTGATATACTCTATTTTTAATGGCTAGCAGTGAGCATTTGTTATTCATCTAGCAGCTGAACTTTCCTATGCCTGTGCTTACCTTCCTTCTAGTGATTAAGTGCTACTAGTTAAAGCCAGCCACTTAATGAAACTGGGGAACCCATTTCATCTGTAGCTCCCTACTACTTTCCCCAACATTTCAGAAAACAGCCACACATAGACACAAAAGACTAAACTGTCTTGAAAATCACTGTCTAGGAAATCAGGGAAGTGTGTTTAGTGTTTGAAAAATACTTTTGTCTGAACGATTAAAATAAATCATTTTCAATTGTTAAGTAATGTTTCAGTCATCCATTAAAAAGGAAATATAGTCTACAGCCATTCACCCTGAACTTGCCCGATCTCGTCTGATCTCAGAAAAAAGAAATGTATACTTCCAGAAAAATAAACATGCATCTGGATATAGTATAAAGCAAAATGTGTAGTCATTCTTTCAAAACTGGAAAATGACCAATATTTCTATAAGCATGCCCTAAACAACTTATTGTTATTAGCCAAAAATTTCTTCCATGATAATGAATCTTGAACTGTGCTAGAAAGTATGAGTTATGATTTTGAAGCTTCTTAGAAGTGTATCTGTTTTATTTTTTATATATTTAAAAATCATTTATTTATTTATTTTAATGAAGTGATACAGAAAATTACAGAAAGACACACATGGGAGTTGGGCAGTAGCGCAGCAGATTAAGTGCACATGGTACGAAGCGCAAGGACCGGCTCAAGGATCCGGGTTCGAGCCCTCAGCTCCCCACCTGCAGGAGAGACGCTTCACAGTCACTTCCGCAGGTGTCTCTCTTTCTCTCCCTCTCTCTGTCTTCCCCTCCTCTTTCCACTTCTCTCTGTCCTATATAACGACGACATCAATAACAGCAACAATAATAACTACAGCAACAATGAAAAGCAACAAGGGCAACAAATGGGAAAATAAATATTTAAAAAATGGAAGACACACACACACACACACATGCAGAGAGAGAGAGAGAAACCAGGGCACTGCTCAGTTCTGGTTTATGGTAGTGCTGGGGATTGAACTTGGGACTTCAGAGCCTCAGGCATAGAAGTCATTTTATGTAGCCATTATATGGTTTCCCCAGCTCTAAGTGTATCTGCTTTTTTATTTTTATTTTTTATTGATTTAAGAAAGGAAACTTTAACAAAACCGTAGGATAGGAGGGCTACAACTCTACATAATTCCTGCCACCCAGTCTCCATATCCCATCCCCTCCCCAATAGCTTTCCCATTCTCTATCCCTCTGGGAGCATTGACCCAGGGTCATTGTGGGTTGCAGAAGGTAGAAGGTCTGGCTTCTGTAATTGCTTCCGTGCTGAACATGGGCATTGAGAGGTCGATCCATACTCCCAGTCTGCCTCTCTCTTTCCCTAGTAGGGTGGGTCTCTGGGGAAGTGGAGCTCCAGGACACATTGGTGGGGTCTTCAGTCCAGGGAAGTGTGGTCGGCATCATGCTGGCATATGGAACCTGGTGGCTGAAAAGAGAGTTAACATACAAAGCCAAACAAATTGTTGAACAATCATGGACCCAAAGGTTGGAATAGTGGAGATGAAGTGTTGGGGGGTACTCACTGCAAACTCTAGTGTACTTCTGCTTTCAGGTATATATTTTGCCCTAGTTTATGGATACATGTGAACTTATGCTCTATCTCATGGAACCTGGTCTATATCTAGATTTTGGGACTTTGTTAGGAAGTAAACCACCTGGGATGGAATAAGTGTATCTGTTTTAAAAGTCAAACTTGCATGATATCACCAGCACTTATTTTTACTGATTTCTATGTTAATGCGCTTTATCAAGGTAGTGGATTTCATTTCTTTTTTTTTTTCAGCAAACATAGTTTGCACTAGACATCTTTTTGTTTATTGAGGAAATCAAATTCCACTTTACTTTATAGGCAATTTTACAAAGAAGTGTAAGAACCATACCAGTAGCTAATTTCAGTGGGATAACTGACAAAAGCTGTGAATGAGTAACAATACTCCAAAGGCACAAGATTTGTGCAGTCGTAACCTAAACCTAGCTAGCATGAGTGATAGTCACTCATTGCTTAGCTGTTTCTCTGACACTTGATCTGGATCAAATAACCTTTTCTGGTGGACAGAATCTCTTCCCAGTATGGTTCTACTTCAGTTGCCCAGGCATTAATGTGCTCCTCAGAGCATGGAATGATGGCTAGACACACTTAAACTATCTCCTTTCTATAAATCAACCTCCTATCTGCCATCTGCTTTCTTCTCATTAGCAGAGGGTGGTTTTTAAGCTTAAAATTTAAACCATTTCTTTAAGAGTTGCTCCTTTCCTGACGGCTGCCAATATGTCTCTGAGATATAATTCTATAAGCTTGAGTTTCTTTTTGTTTTGTCATCCTGCCATTCTTGTTTTACAAGGCCTTAGCCATAATTTAGAAGAGTAGAAGAATTTCTTTTTCTTTTTATAAATCAGTCCCACCTTCAACCGGCTACATCCCTTTTATTATTTTTTTTTCATCCCTTTTATTTTTCTCCCTTCCTTTATTTTTCTGTAGTTGCCAGGGCTTTCCTGCTGTTAACATTCTTTATTTTTTCATATATATGGAGAGATGCAGAAGGAGAGAGAGAAAGATATCAAAGCAGAGAAACAACCCCACCCCACCCCCCCAGAAATGGACTTGCACCTGGGCCTCACACATGACAAAGCAGGCACAGACACTATCCAGATTAGTTCTCCTGCTGGCTCTCTGCAGAAATTTACTTTGTTCTAAAGACACTTGACTAAGCTGAAAATAATGAAGACTTTTAAAATGAAGAGTGCTGCTTACCTTTTGTAATCTCCCTTTCTCTGTAGGTTGTGTCTCAAGCAGATGATTAAGGTTCATTAACTTGAGTTTAACATCACAGGACTGACTCTTTAATGGAGTCATTTCTAGGCTTGGAGTCATGGCCAATCTGACGCTGTTCCTTCCTCGGTGGGAGAATAGAATTCTTTTCTTCTTTGAGGGCACATGAGGACCAAGGTTGAGATTTCCTTTGCCTTCACCTTCTCTGAGGTTCCTCTAGTTAGGATGAAAAGTTTCTCGGAATATGCTCTCTTCTCCAACATGTTTTTGAAAATCTCTTTCCTGGGGTGAAAATTGCTCAGACAGTAGGGAGTTGCTTTTTTTTTTTTTTTCCTCTGGAACATAATCATGTAAACTATATACTCAGGGCTGGGCTTATTTATCTGTTGCTAACAAGCTCACTCCCACCTGCTTGCTCAGATGGTGATGCCTCATGCATGAGAAAAGCAAATTTTCTTAAAATTTGAGAAAACACAAAACCTGTGACAGCTAGTGATTTTTATCACATGGTCAATGTTTGTTGCCAGCTGCCTGTGATGAAGAGCTTGTGTTCCCTGCCAGCTGCTGGGTTGGCATAGTGGGACTTGTTGCTCAGGGTGCACAAATTCCAAGTTCCTTATTTCTGATTTGGGATGAGTTGTCACTCTAGATTTTACCTTGGTCCTGGTCAAAATGTGATGTTTTGTAGTCCTGGGAAAAGAACCTTTGGGAGTGAAGCTCTGGCATCGTTCTAAGTTCTTTCTTATTTTTAAAAATGTTTATACAAAAATTCTCAGTGATATTCCTCCTAGGGGGAGGAGGAGTGGATTTGAATAACTAGATGACACACTAAAGTCACTAACAGTGGCTACAGACCTGCTACCCTCTGTGTTAACTTACTCTATTTATTCTTTGACAAAACGTGTACCTGTAAACTGGAGAGACTGAAAGGGGGCAACACCTACATGCTTAGCTCTTGCCTGACTCTGCCAGTTCTGGTAAGTGTGATTGAGCTGGAGGATACAAAATATCAGACCATGGCACCAGGCAAGAGTGCTCAGAAAGCCTTGGATTTTTGGAGCTCTAGAAACCTTGACTAGAAATAAACTTGGTGTTGAATGAAGACTACAGGTGCCGCTCCTTAATTTCTCTGTATTTGTGGATTGTGTCTACTATGGGTAGCATTCCTAGAGTCTAAAAGGGTGATTATCAGTAAGGTAGGTGATCTGAAAAGAGTAATTTATTAAGTGATATTGGAAGGCAAGGCACAGTGTAGGTCATCTTGGTTGGTAGTGTGGAAGTGGTAATGCAAGACTATTTAACAACCAGTTGTGAGTGAGTGGTCTGTGTGCCCTGAATGGGAAACACAGAATAACACAGCACCTTTCAATGAAACCAGCCAGCCTGGAGATGACCAACTGCTAAGCAACATAACAAGTTCTGCAGACCAGCTGATCCAAATGTTTTATAAAATCTCTGCCTTGGGAGACCCAGGGAGGCAGAGGAATCACTTAGCAGTCAGAAGACACTGACACAGGATGTAATAACTGAGAGCTGCACTGTATCATCCCTGATGATGCACAGAAGGAAGAAACCACAGAGGACACAACTGATTCATCTGGGAATATTTAGATCGGCATGTGTGTTAAATAGCAAAGGGTCATCATGAGTGACAGCTCCATCTTGGGCCTGAAGGAAGAGGTCTTGCTTTTGGATATGCTGTGGCTTCATGAGGGACCAGGCATGACAGTAGATGTAGCAAGGTGGCTCCTCAAAGAGAACTAGACTGTAAGCCTATGGAATTACTTGTGGCCAGCACCTTGGAGTGGAGAAACTAACCTTTAAAAGCCAAACCAGAGCTCAGTCCTTGGTATGGACACTGCTAGCAATTCCCCTCCTCCCAACCCTACCCCCAGGGCCCAGACAACACTCAGACTCAAGTGAAGAGGAGACCTGGGTAGAGATCCATCGTGCTACAAATGTGGCAACACCTTTTTATTTAGAGTAAGATGTGTTAACATCCAGCATGACAAAATTTGTACAAAGTTCACAATTTAAAAATGAAGTCTCACTGCAACTTGTGATTCCACACATTTATAGCAAAATTAAAGTGTCAACAAACCCATGCCGTGTAGTACAAAAATAAATCAAACTTCAGTTCCACAGAGAGCACAATAAATATTTATACAAAATTCTGTCTTAATAAATGATTACTTAAATTAACTTAGAAATGAATATGAACAATAAGTTATAATAAATAAACTCTGATGACTCACAATAATTCCATATGAAAGGTCAGCATTCTAATACGTGACACTTTTGTGATCCCTATATAATAGTCACAGATAATTTTTTTGATTTGATATTATGTACCAACGTTAGATGAGCAGCAGATTTGTGCTTTAAACCCCTTTCCATTGTACATAGGTAATAACAAGAACCCAAAACTGATACTATCTATTACTCTACTAAAAGCATTACTATATTGGCAAAGAAGCTGCAGACACAACGCGGCGGGGAAATGCATATGCCGATATGAACAAGGGGCCCTGCAAAGAGGCCAGAGCCTTGGGCAATAGATATGGCATCAGGTGACAAGAAGCACCTTGCTTCAGCTCTCAAAAAGGCAAATTCTGAGCATGGCAGCTACAACTAATAGCACAACAGAAAGAAGGGGCTCTGCAGAAAGGCTGCAGGGCCCCAGAGTAATTACATCATCTTTTTTTTTTCTTTTTTCCCAGCTAGTTATTAAAGTCCTTGTGGAAAACTGTAAGCGTTTGTACAGTGAGCAGTATAAAGTGCCGCTGGGATGTACATATATTTATACATATATATATATATATATACCGAGGTTGAGTATTGTATCAGAATATTTGCTGTGAGATCCCTGTTATCTCCCTTAGCAACATTATCGGGTCAGCCGTGAGGGGCCTCCTCTAATTCTTCCAGGGTCAGCATCGCAAGGCTGCTGACTCCAGGAATTGCACACCTCCGTACGGATATATAGGACAAGGTAAGTGCAAATAATCGACTGGCACGTTGTGGGGACAATGACCCTGTAAGTCCTGTTCTGCTAAAAATATTTTTTTTATTTTTACAAAACCCATCTTTTTTTTTCATAACAAAATTTTTAAAGTACTTTTGTACTTCCTGCATAACATCAAGACATGGAAGGAAGCAATGCTATTACATGTAAATCAAGTCAACATCAGAAAACACAACACACCGTCCTAGGGACTACTTAGAAGGGGAGAACACAGTAATCAAAAGTGGTCTTATGCATACAGATAGTGCAGTCATCGAAGAAAAAATAAAATCTCCAAGGTATAAACGAGTCTAAGATGGTCAAGCGTAAAGCAAAAAAAGTGCTGAAGTATCTTTAATTACTCTTTAAATCTGATTGCATTCATCTTAGAGTATATCCGGACAAACCAAACAGCAATGCTAAACAGATGCCATATGGTCAGTTGGTCTCCAACAGAAGGTAGGAATACAGCATCACTTTAAGAGTACTCTGAATAGAATCAACTGCTATTCAAAGCAAAGTCAGGACTAGGGAGAGGTGCGGTGAATGGGAAGGGGGTCTGGGCAGAGAAATGTTACTGAATTGCTTTTCCACCTATTCAACAGAAAATTCAGTCCAGTATCCAATATACCCACAAACCATTTCCTTTTATATCCCCCAAACATAAAATAATAGCAACACTCACTTTTTTAAAAGAGGAAAGGGAGAAATAAATACTCTTAAATTGTCTTTAAGCTTAAATGAAAACATACAGACTCTGCTAAATAAACCACATTGTGATAATAGACAGATCAAAGGGGGACAGAACTTGGGGAGATAAGAGAAGGCTGCTCCAAAGTTTATTGAAAATGGAAAGAAAAATCTCTTCGTGTTGTCCACCTCTGATAAGCCCCTGTCTTAACTGGAGTTCCCATAGTCACACCATGTAATGCTCAGGAGTTAATTTAAAAGTGCTGTTTAAGCTGCTTTGAATCTTCTGCCAAGTTTCCATGGCTTGATGTTGTCTTACAATAAATTACTTATCTCATTTCTTACAGTTAATCCATATGTCATTTCCTTGGAATGCAAAAAACCTCATTTATTGCCCCCACCATACACCATCCTCCTAAAACAAACAAACAAAAAAAATCACATAATATTTCCAAGCATTGTTAAAAAATAAAGCATTTTTTGCAACCAATTCTTGCTATGAAACAATATGCACACAAAATGTATTTCTTAAATTCCATAAAATCCTCCAACGTGAGGCAGAATGATAATGTCTAAAAAGTGGTTACAGGACCACCACATGATCATTCAAAGCTGTTGTGGTTTATTATTATTATTATTATTTTGTCCATTTCAGTTCAAAATACTAAAACATTTAATCACTAAAGCATTAAAAAGAATTTACACTCTATTTATTTTGATCAGCTTACCTCTTCAGAAATATATATACCCCCAAATGTGCATACATTAGCAGCTATAAACATTACATGGCATATCACACTATGTCAGCTTATATGAAAACGTACAAAATGTGAATGTATTCAAAAACTATCCTGCAGGTACTATCTTTAAAGCAAGACATAAAATCATTATGAAGTCTTGTAAGCATAACACTGTTTCAAACAGAAATAAATATATAACACTTTCTGTAAATTACAGCAGCAAAAAACAAGAGGCATCCTTTTTATTGATTTTTTAAATTTTTTAAGCAAGATCCATCACTAGCAGCTGTTCAGACCTGAATTCCTCTCACAGCCTGCTTTATATTTTCCAGTAGGGCTTTATTTTCTGGGCTCTGATAACGATCTTGATTTGTATACATGTCCGTCAAAGTAGTCACGTATGCATCAAAATTTTGTTCATTGATTGGATCCTACAAGATATTAAATAGTAGTTTATACACAACTTTCATTCTCTTAATAGGGTATTCACATCAGCATAAAATAGCATCAGTGCATAGAGCCACTGTCTAGGATAGTTAATGCTAGTCAGAACATACTTAATCTTATTGGGTACACCTGATCAGCCCCACCAAGGTGCTAGCACTCAACCTTATGGACTTTGGTTTGGGGGGGGAGGTGGTATCCACAAACCACAATCCAAGGCTTGGAGAACCATGACAATAGAAACAGACAAAACCATCTATTAGCTGTGCCCTGTGACTGGTCACCAACTCCTCATCTTGTACTCTTAATCACTTACCATGTGTGGCAGCTGAATGTTAGCTAGACTATGAATTAAAGACTGGCTCAAGTTGGCCAGTTCATGAAGAAGAGATTCATTCTGTTGTTCAATTACTTTGTTCTCCTCTTCTATCGTCTTCAGGTTGCTCTCCATTGTGGTAATCTAGAATGCACAAATTTGTGTGACATGTAATATAAGACAAGCCATTAGGGAGCATGTGCTCTTGTTGTGGGGGAGAAATAAACCTTTTTTTTGTTGCAAGATAAAAGCCCCCAAGTTAAGGGTTGTTTATTTAAAGGATTCAGTTTTTTTTTCAATCCCCTGCACTACAATAATCCAGAGCTGAGCCCTGGTAAAAAAAAAAAAAAAAAAAGGAAGAAGAAGAAGAAGAAGAAGAAGAAGAAGAAGAAGAAGAAGAGGAGGAGGAGGAGGAGGAGGAGGAGGAGGAGGAGGAGGAGGAGGAGGAGGAGGAGGAAGAGGAGCAGGAGGAGGAGGAGGAGGAGGAGGAGGAGGAGGAAGAGGAGCAGGAAGAAGGATTTAGTTTTCATGCTTTGAGTTTATTGTACTTGCAACTGTGGTCACTGGACTATGACAATTTGTCTTTCTGAGGAGGAATTTGTGGACAAATGTCATGTGGATTTCTGGGCATGTTGACTTTATTTAACTGCTGCTGGGTTAGGGCTGAGGCTTAGTGCCTTTATGACAAATACACTACTCCTGGTGGCCATTTAAAAATTATATATAAATATATACATATATACATATATATATGCATATATTAGATAGAAGGTTAAGAAGTGGGAGAGAGAGAGAGAGAGAGACTTGCACACTACTTCACTGCTCATGAAGCTTCCCCTCTGAAAGTAGGGACTGGGGCCTTGAACCTGGATCCTTGCACATGGTAATGTGTGTGCTCTGTCAGGTGTGCCACTGCCCAGCCTTGTCATGTTGAGTTCTATACAATTTTTAATTATTTTTGTTTTGTTTCTGATGAAGCTTCACTAGCCTGGGCTGACTTTTTCAGATATACAGACAGACAAATGATAGATGAGACAGAGTGAGAGAGGGGTGTGGGGAAAGAGAAACCACAGCATTCAAACTTTCTCCAATGGGTGGGGACCAACTGGTTTTGAATATTGTTCGTGCACATGGCAAAGCAGCACTTTATCCAGACAAGCTACTTTTCTATTCCTTCTTATTCAATTTTTAAATATGTCTACTTGTCACTATGCATAGTCTATCTTATAATAACTATTTCCCTCTATAGTCCTATTTTTTCTGTTGACTTGTGTAAGGACCAGTGCTCAAGTCCCCAGTCTCCACTTGCAAGGGAGAAGCTTCATGAGTGGTGCAGAAGTGCTGCAGGTGTCTCTTTCCCTATCTCTCTCTCTTTATCTCTGCCTCCATATTAGAGAGAAAAAAGGAGCAGTGGAGTTGTATAGGCACCAAGCCTGATTGATAACTTGGTGCTGAAAGAAAGAAAGAAAATGAAGAAAGAGAGAAAGAAAGGAAGAAAGAAAGAAAGAAAAAGAGAAAGAGAAAAAAAAAGAAAGAAGAAATAAAAGCTAACTGTATACCATCCTACCTCCATCAAACTGCATGTGACTTTTGCCCCAATTTATCGAAATCTTCATCTCTCAAACTCTATACTGCCAGTCTTTCATGCAGAGTCCTGCTCCTATGCAGCTGTCTAGCATCCTTTTCAAAGACCAAGAAACTGGGCTTCTGGGAGGAGATGCCTGCATCAGCTTCAGTGGCTAGTCCAATAGACTCTACTGTAGATTCCAGGAATAGTGCTACTTGCTCAACCTGTATCTACTGTATACTATGCCTGTTGAGTGATTCTCATGTTAGAGAACACCTTTGATATTCCTGGGGCCTTTCAGTGGTCTAAAAGTTCCAAACTAAAGGAAACACGCTCAGAAGTTCTTGGAATGACCAGTTCAGGACAGTCATGACACAATGATATGTAGCAGCGCCGTTTTTATTTAAAAAATATTTTATTGATTGATTTTATTTGCGAAGACCGAGAGAAATTGAAAGGGTAGGGAGAGATAAAGAGGAACAGAGAAAGACAGACACCTGCAGTACTGTTTCATTCCTTGTAATGCTTTCCCCCTGCAGATGGCGGCTGGGGGTTTGAACCTGGGTCCTTAAGCATTGTAACACATACACTCTACAAGATATGCCACCACCTACCCTCCTTGCAAAAACATTTCTGTCTTCCCCCAGTCATCTGGGATGGGGCTACTATCTGTGTTCTGATGTAATTAAGGACTATATGAGAGAGGATAGAGAAGACACCTCACTATCATGCCCATCCTAGAGCAGTAAGGATGTTGTGGCAACTTTCAGCACTGGAAAGACCAATGTCCTGTGACAGCGAAGGCCCACTCTGCAGGGGGAGGTGAGGGTCTGGGAGGGGTCAGCCCACAAGCAACTTTTTTTGTGTGCATTCTGAGCCTGTTCTCTGGGCCTTCTGTCCTGTCTACAATCTCAAAGAGAAGGAAAGAATGCTCTGCCATGGACTGCTTGCTGTCACTTGGGTCACTGTGCCTTGAATTTTCTGCAGCACAGGGAGGAACATGGAGACCACAAATTTTCATCTGCAATATTCTAGTCTTTTGGCTCATGACTGATCAACACATATTCTGCTTTATATCTTAACTCTTTTTTAGCCACCAGGTTCCAGATGTTACCATGATGCCAACCTGACTTCCCTGGGCAGACAACCCCATTAATGTGTCCTGGAGCCCTGCTTCCCCAGATCCCTGCCCCACTAGGGAAATACAGAAACAGACTGGGAGTATGGATCAACCTGTCAATGACCATGTTCAGTGGAGAAGTAATTATAGAAGCCAGACCTTCCACTTTCTATACCCCATAATGATCCAGGGTCCATAGTCCCAGAGAGAAAAGAATAGGAAAGCTTTCAAGGGAGGGGATGGGATAGAGAGTTCTGGTGGTGGGAATTGTATCACTTTTATCCTATGGTCTTGTCAATATTTCAGTTTTATAAGTAAAGATAAAATAAAAAAGAAGTAACAGAGAGGCTCTCAAAAATCCTGGCTCAGTGATAGTGGGCACCATTTTGGTACTTATGATATAGAGCACATGGTCGAAAGGGGAAAAAAAGTGCATTACACTTTTCAGTTCTTCACTTGGGACACTTCATAGTCTGCAAGGCTGCAGACAGACAGGCTCGTTCTGATCCTGCCTGACAAGGCTGTCCCTTGAGGAACAGCAGCAGGTACAGATTCCTGCCAAACTTGTGTTTATACAGACACATCCAGACCACTTCAGCTTCTGGGTGTGTGTTTTCTAGGATGGACAGAGTGGAGAGGAATAGCCCACAAGTTGACTTGAGTCTGATTCAGTAGTCCTATGGACTAAGAATGGTTTTTGCTTTCTTTAATAGTTGGAAAAAAAAAAGTCAAAAGAAGGATAAACTTTGGTGACATGCGAAAGCTATTTTAAATTCACATTAAAAATACCAATTCATAAATTCCTCTCTCCATTGTTACTGGTCATTTCTATCAGGAACAACAAAATAGACCCCTTAGTGGGCCCCCATAGGACCTTGCATTCAATTTGGATCAACAATGGTAGATAATGTTCCATCCTCTGAAGGGAGGATGGACAACATACTCTATGCTACACCTGAAGAAGATGGGTTGATATTGGGGCAGTATGGAATGTTCCTACTCATGACCACAGAATGTGTGCTCAGATCTAGAGGGATGCAGAGGTCACATAGGCTACTAAGCTAAGGCCCCAGATCACATCAAATCTATGAGGTTTACAGTCAACAATATTTATACCCCTTTCCCATATTAGGGAGCTATTCTCTTCCCTAATCCAGCTTTCTGTCCTTTTTCCAGCCATAACATCATCTCCCCAGACAATAATTTGGATCCACTGGCATAACAGATATAGGCTCAGGGGCAAAAAGAAAAAGAAAAAAAAATAGTATAGTACAGGCCCTTTGGATTTTAACTAAAATATGACTACTTGCTATCTACAAAATGGATCCACCTGCATATCAGATATCAAGCTCAGGCAAAAACAAATAAACAAATGAACAAACACACTAGTATAACCACAGGCCCTTTGGAATATAGCTAAAATATGCCTACTAGCTATCTACAAAATGGAGGGCCCCTAACTCTTCATCTGCACTATTCCAGCTCTTAGGTCCATGATTGGTCAACAATTTGTTTGGCTTTGTATGTTAACTCTCTTGTCAACCACCAGGTTCCAGATGCTAGCATGATGCCGACTAGGCTTCTCTGGACAGACAACCCCACCAATATGTCTTGGTGCTTTCCCAGAGCCCTTCCCCACTAGGGAAAGGGAGAGACAGTCTGGGAGTATGGATTGACCTCTTCATGCCCATGTTCAGCGGGGGAGCAATTACAGAAGCCGTACCTTCCACCTTCTGCATCCCACAATGATCTTGGGTCCATATTCCCAGAGGGTTAAAGAATAGGAAAGCTATCAGGGGAGGGTATGGGATACGGAGTTCTGGTGGTGGGAACTGTGGGAATTGTGTGAAGCTGTACCTCTTTTATCCTATTTGCCAATGTTTCCTTTTTATAAATAAAAATTAAAAAAAAAATTCCTGGGGCCAGGAGGTGGTGCACCTGGTAAAGCTCACAAATTACAGTGCACAGGGACCCAGGTTAAACTTCCTGGCCCCCACCTGCAGGGGGAAAGCTTCACAAGTGGTGAAGTAGAACTGCAGGTGTCTCTCTGTCCCTTCCCCTCTCTATCTCCCCCTCCCCTCTTAGTTTCTTTCAGTCTCTATCTAAAATAAATAAATAAATAAATAAATAAATAAATAAATAAATATTTAGAAAAGTTTAAAAATACTAATTCATTAGGGAAATGGTAATTTACAGGATACTAACTGCACATGTCTGTGTCCAGCTAACATTATGTTGGCACCGAGTCGAGCTCCTCACATGCGTATTCTCCTATTTTTGTGAGAGTGTTGATGTGGCAAATATTGTGTGGTCCAAACCTATAGGCTATATGTCTCTACAGAAATGTCTTCTACCCCTGGTCCTCAGCAAGTATCTGGGAAGACATGACATAGTTAGAAAACCCTTTCAGAGGGCAGGCTGGTGTCATATATGGTAGTGTACACACATTACCATGTGCAACAACCTGGGTTCAAGCACCCACAGGGAGGAAGCTTCATGAGTGCTGCAAGTGTCTCTCCTCCTTCCCTTTGAGCCCTATGTCTTCCTCTCCACATTTACTAAAACAGAAAAAGCAGACAAGAAAATGGCTGCCAGGAGCAGCAGAGTTAGGCAGACATGAAGCACCAGTGATAACCCTGGTAACAAGAAAAAACAAACAAACAACCAAACACTTTGTCATCATGCACAAGGATCCAGGCTCAGTCCCTACCTGTGTGTGTGTGTGTGGTGTGTGTGTGTGTGTGTGTGTGTGTGTGTGTGTGTAACTTCTTGAGCAGTGAAACAGTGCTACAAGTGCCTTTCTTCTGTTTCTTTTCTCTTTGTCTCTCTCACTCTCTATCCAGAGAGAGAGAGATAAAGACAGAGAGGAAAGAAGGGAAGGAAAAAATGGTCACCAGGAATAATAGTGGAGTCATTCAGGTACCAATTCCAATGATAACTCTAGTGGCACCAAAAAAATAATTTTCAGAAGCAGCAAACAACGTTTAAGAATTCACCATGTAAAGACAATGTGGAAGTGACCTCCCACTCAAGTGTGTGTGTGTGTGTGTGTGTGTGTGTGTGTGTGTGTGTGTGTGTTATACAGGGTCACTGCTTCTTGGGTATGTTGAGGGCAGTTGCATGATACTGTGGTCATTGTCAGGGGTCCAGAGTGTCATGAGTGTGGTAGGCCTGCTGTCACCAAGAGCAGACACTGGACTAACTGACATCCTGACCAAGAAAGTGCAATACTCAAAGGATGTTTGCTCTGCTCCTGTGTGGCCTCCAGACAAACTCTGTCTCATGTAATTAAGAAGCTAGGCTGAAAATCTGTTTCCTCTCTTTATTTATTTTATTTTTATTTATTTGATAGAGACAGCCAGAAATCGAGAGAGAAGAGGGAGATAAAGAGGGAAAGAGACAGACAGCAGCAATACTGCTTCACCACTAGCAAAACTTTCCCACTGTAGGTGGGGACCAGGGGCTCAAACCAAGTCTGTACACATTGTATATGTGTTCAACCAGGTGCGCCACAACCTGGCCCCTCTGTTTCCTTTTATAACTTAACACTTTGTTCTGTCTTCTCAGCTCCACATAGGTCACTGTGTAAATGCAACCACAGTACCACAATAGACAGTGCCCGAGCTTCCCATATTTTCACTCCTCTTCCTGTTCCTGTTCCTCCCAGAGCATGGAGCATTCTCCCCTCTGATCTCCTGACTTTGGAAAGCCTTTTGTCCTTCCTGAGCTCTATCTAGTGTGGCCCATGCACATGTGAAGCTGGCAGAGATTTCATGTAATCCAGGCCTTCATCTCACCCTTGCCCCATTCTGCTCTGTTCCATATTCCCTATGGACTTGAATAGCAAGTGAATTCCATCCACTTGTGGGACAAAGAGAAATTTGTGTGCTACAGTGTTGCTATCTGCTTGGCTCCATGGTTATGAGCTGTCAGAGGTTTTTTGTTGTTGTTGTTGGTTTCTGTGTGTGTGTGTGTGTGTGTGTGTGTGTGTGTGTGTGTGTGTGTGTGTGTGTAAGATGAGTTCAACAGGGATGAGAATTAGGAAACCCTCCTTTTTAAGGAGGACTCATGGTCTCAGGGGTATGAATTGAGGTGCAGGCTGTCTTGGTACATTCTGTACCTGAGAGTGTGAGCTGCATTGACTGCAGAGGATCTGGTGTGGAATAGGGCTCAGACCTGACAGGGGTGGGTCAGCCAGGGCTCGGAATTTTTGCTGAGTTGGCACCAATAAAGGTCTTGGACAGACTTTCCCCTTTTTGTGGAGCCCTGGAGGTCAGGAGTTCTGATTTGTCAGGCCAGAAAGTGATGTTGCTTTAACTTGACCCCAAATACTATTCAAACATTTTCCAATGTACAGAACTTACCTACTCCAGCAAACAGAGGTGTATTTATTCTAAAATTGAATTCTTACAACTGGGTGAAGAACAAAGATCATTTGAATCAGAGCATCCTTGGGTCACACCCTCTGCTAGGATCAGTAAGGCTATCTCCCTGGTAGACATTGCCATTTATAAGAGCTTGGGTGGTTCCTCCTCTTCCTCCTCCTCCTCCTCCTCCTCCTCCTCCTCCTCCTCCTCCTCCTCCTCCTCCTCCTTTCTCTCTCTCTCTCTCTCTCTCTCTCTCTCTCCCTCCCTCCCTCCCTCCCTCCCTCCCCCTGGTTATGTTTTCTTTAGTAGATTCAAACTGTGTATGTATACAAGACCTAGACATTGGTCAAGTTAAAAATAAGATATAGGAGCAAAGTAGATATAGCTTTAAAAAAATCACCGAATATAGCACTTTGGTGGTGAGGCATGCTGGTCTATGTTTTATGTGAATGGGAAATTGTACTCCTGAGATAACAGCTATCTTAGAATACAACATCCCCCCAATAAAAAACTTAAAATAATTTAACAAAGTCACTAATTGGATATTAGAAATGCAATTCTTCTACTGCTTAAGGCTCTGAAAAGATTTTATGAAAAAGAGAGACCAGAGCACTTCTCTACTCTGCTACATCTGGTGCTGCGGGGATGGGACACGGGGTCTCTATAGCTAGTGCACCTCCACAACTACTGTTCTGACCATAATAAAGGTATAGAGCACTGAAGTATCTGAGTTCCCAGGTTCTAATTGCGACACCTGGGAGTCTCTTGCTGCCTCAGATTCTATAATTATCAAAGAAGAGGTCAAATTGGATTGGCCTTTCATAAATGAAGGAACAGAATCTATTGACACTTTAGAGACTCAATCGCATGTAGTACATATTTGAATGGGGTGAAGTCATTGTGTCTGAATCCCATGGGCCTCTGTGAGAGAACCCCAGACAGTCCATAGGCTGTGGGCAGGCATCTTCTGCCATTAGGAGAACATCTGTCCAGTAGAATTTGTCCCTTAATGGCTCCTAGCTGTTCTGATATTGAGTCTGCAGACAAGTCTAGCCCCTGTGCTGACTCTGGGATTTGACATCCTCAGGGAGATACTGGGTAGAGTGATGTGGCTCCCTTCCTGGAGCAATGATGAGGACCTGGGACTGTGAGAGACACTGAAAACCAAGCAGAAGGACCAAGACCTTCCAGAATTTTCTGAGACAAGTAGTGAGACTACCAGGTGGCAAAGGAGTCCATGGGAGTGAGGGTGGGGTGGGGACTGGGGAATGTGGAATGTGGCTCTGGACTTGTATCACTTCTCACCTCACACATTAAGGTTACTATAATGAAGGTTGGGGAGAAGGGAAGAGTCTAAGCAGGTTAGCCCTCTCTCACAGCACCTGGGCTTTGCATGTCCACTACCTGGGTGGCATTAAGGACTGGTTCCCACCTCTTCTGAACACAGCCTTGGGCCTGAGCCAACCTGATCCCTCAACCTGGCAGATATGGAATTGCCATTCAGGTAAGCATATCAACTAAGCACATCAGTAAGGTCACCTCTTTGCTCAAGTCAGTGAGAACATTCTTTTTAAAAAAAAAAAAAATTATTTATTCTCTTTTGTTGCCCTTGTTTTATTGTTGTAGTTATTATTGATGTCTTCATTGTTGGATAGGACAGAGAGAAATGGAGAGAGGAGGGGAAGACAGAGATGGGGAGAGAAAGATAGACACCTGTAGACCTGCTTCACTGCTTGTGAAGTGACTCCCCTGCAGGTGGAGAGCTGGGGAATCTAACAGGGAACCTTACACTGGTCCTTGCACTTGTTGCCACGTGCACTACTGCCGGACTCCCAAGAACATTCTTTAAAGTTTGTATTTGATACTTGATGTAAACAAGTACTGGTAGGAGCAAATATTCACCTCAGACTTCAAAAACATCTCAAGTGGACAGGAGTATACTCACAAGAGTGCAGTGAGGAGTGTCTGTGTGTGTGTGTGTGTGGGGGGGGGGTCAGTTCACAGAGCCTTTAAGAATTTCTGGTCTTTGTCTTCTTCTAAAAGTGAGTTAGTTCAGTCCAAGGGAACTGATGCTCACCTGCTTCAGTCCTGGTCTATTCCTGAGTAGACATATTGGAACATGTCCACAACAGAATATAGGACTAGTGGGAGAGAAAGACATCTTTCTGGATGTTTGGAAAGGATCATGTTAGAATAAGGTGTCCTATTGGATAGGGTATTCTATTGAATAGGTATTCTGTTGGATAGAATGTCCTGTTGGATGGGCTGTTCTATTGGATGAGGTGTCCCATTGGGTGAAGTGTCACACTGGATGGGGCATACCATTGGATGAGGCTGTCCACTAGATGGCTGTCCTGTTAGATGAAGTGTATCATGAAATGGGATAGCTTGTTGGATAAGGTGCCCCATTAGATTAGGTATCATACTGAATGGGGCATTATGTTGGGTGGGGTATCTTGTTGGATGAAGGTTCTATTGAGCAAGGTTTCTCACTGAATGGGATATCCAATTGTATCTTAGCTGAGAGTAGGAAGCCACACTCTCAGACAAGTTTTAAAAATATATTTATCCTGTTCCATGTGAGTGTTTAGCAGGGAAAGTGTTTGAACCTGGTGAGAACCTGAGCACAAGGGAGGATGCAGGATAGTGGTATCAAATGATGAGCAGGCTGGTGTCAAAATCACTGGCAGCAACCGTGGTGGTAAGTGGAGGCAGTCCCCCCAACCTTCTTTTCATGGTCATGGGCACTCACAGGAAGAGTTTGATCTACTACCTGGCCTCTAGAACCCTCTAGGAGAGTTTTTGAGACCTCCCTGAGATTCTCCTGAGAATCCCAGTAATGATGTTTAGTTGGTGAGGGTCTAAGTCCCTAGGAATAATGGGAGTTGGAAACATCGTTTCTAATAGTATGAAGTTTCTCACTTTGCTAACAATCACAGTGCCAAGGGAGACCCACCACAGAGCACCTGGGACCTTGTCAACTCAAAGATGAACTGTGAGGTACAGGGCCCGAAGGAAGCCCTGAACACTGACCCTTGGTTGGCTCTCTGGCATGGACTTGAATGAAGGCATCAGAGTCACCTCTGAATCACTTAAAAAAAAACTATAAGTTGTATTTTAATCTCTTAAAGAAAGATGTTGGTGGGAAGGGGGATGGGTGGTGGTATACATGGTTAAGCACACATATTGCCATGAGTAAAGACCCAGGTTCAAACCCTGATTCCCATCTGCAGGAAGGATGTTTCACAAGCAGTGAATCAGGTCTGCAGGTGTCTATATTTCTTTCTCCCTCTCTCACCTCTGAATCTTAGATGCTGGGGATGCTTAGTTTGTGGGTGCTTTGGGCACCAAGTAGGACTGCAGCCTCTGATTCACCCCCAATTTTTTACCCCCCACTTTGCCTTATTCCCTGTCTGGTACTTTTTGGTTCATGACTGAGCTACACAGGGAATTTGTATAGACCCATCTTGGACAGGAACATGCACAGACAGAGAATAGCCTTGTATAAACTCTGAGGAACAGGGTCTCCTCATTTGAAACCCAAGTCTCATAAATAACATTTAATGCAGTGATTAAACAGCAGTGGAGTCACAATGTCTCAAGAGGAAAATCATGCTGATACCACAGGGACTGGACAGTGTTAACTGTGGAAAAGGCTTTACAACTGGGGGTGGTGGGGTGTGTGAACAAGAGATAAGGTAGAAACTGAAGAAATGGATAAAGACAGAGTATATCTCAGGGCAATCCCTGCCATGTTTCTGTGGTGTCATGACATGTGGGACAGAGAGAATTGAGGGCTTCAAAAACTGTTACCTGAGTTCTGAGTTTAATCATATCTGCCTCCATCTGGGAATTGGATTCATTCAACTCCTTGATTTCTTCATCTAATTGTTTGATTTCTTCATCATTTTCTATACCTGGAATGATAAATGTAAGTATGTTAAAACATATTATACAGAAAAGGGCTCAGGTTAGAATTCTGAGCTTTTCTATGTTCTCTATATATTTGGAATTGAATTTGCTGGGAAAATACATAATTGATTTAATGAAAATCACAGCTTGTGTGACATTCCCTACTATTGCCCTCTTTACAATCAAGACATATAAAAAGTAGGAAAAAAATCAACAGAAGGCATGTAGTAGCCCTGGTTCTGAAAGGTATATCTTCTGAGGATAACTAGTCAGAGCATAGGCATGTCCTTTGAATTCAGACAGAAACCATCTTGGTTCTAGGTAGTGATTTATTTGACTGTATTTATTTATTTTTCCTCTCTGTGTATTTGTCTCACCATCTCCTTTCTCTGTTTACTCTGGGAAACTATCTGGCTCTGGAGAATATCCAAAGACTAAAATAAAGTATCTCTCTTTATAGAATGTTTAGATTTTGGGAGGTAGGTGGTGGTGCAGCTGCTTGCGTACACTCATGACCATGTTCAAGGACCCAGGTTCAAGCCTGTGGTCCCTACCTAGGGGTTGGGGTGGATGTGCAAGCAGGGAGCTTCATGAGTTATAAGGTAGCGCTGCAGGTTTCTTTTTCTCTTTCCCTATCTATCTCCCCCTTCAATATCTTTCTGTCTTATCAAAATAAATGAAATTGAAAAAAAAAGATTCTAAAGAAAGCTTAGATTTGGGGTAGTGAAAACTAATGAAGTGAAAACAAATGAAGTCAGGAAATTGCTGATTCAGTGATTCTAAGGCCCAGCTACTTAGTTGACTAGAAGACAATGCTGACACAGTGATAGATCACAGGTAGGATAGTTCACAGCTTTTGTCACTTATCCCATTGGGATTAGAGTTTGAATGTCTACATTTTGAAAAGACACATCACTCATTCCATGCTAATTTTAGTGGAACATGTAACATGATATAAACAAATGTGGGAAATGGAGGTCATCTCAGAATGTCCATATCCATCCCCTGAAAACAGACTTACCAGGTTATCAATAACTACAGCTTTCAGCCATCTATGTTCTGAACCTAAGGCATGAAACAGATCTTTTTATCAGCTTACTATGTTTTCTGTCCAACTTAGGGACCATACCTCTTAATCACCTTAATTTGACTTAATGAATTTAAAGGGCATTATGGAATATTAAAAGTTTGAAGAATAAGTGCCTTTTAGTTTCAGTATGTTACTAAAACAAAATAGATACAGGAAGATGAGAAAAGAGGATACCAGTAGTGTTTTGCACATCTTTTATTAAGAGCTCACATATGAAGCTACTTGGATGTGTAAAGCATTCCATTGCTTAGGAGACCCTACTGCCCTGGTCCCACATAGATCCCCTGACTCTCTAGCAAACCAAAGTCTTATCACTTCTAGAGACATATCTGCACTTTTCTCTGATTTCCTAGACAGCAATTTGTAAGACAATTTAGCCTTTTGTGTGTATGTTTTCTGAAATGTCGGGGATAGTACTGGGGACTACAGATGAAATGGGTTCCCCAATTTCATTAAGTGGCTGACTTTAGTGGCACTTAATCAGTAGAGGGAAGGCAAACACAGACATAGGAAGAGTTCAGATGCTAGATGAATAACAAATGCTCACTGCTAGCCATTGAAAATAGAGTATATCTATAGTGGGCAAAGAGATAAATAGCCTATATTTCTAATAAGTGTAAATCTACTCTTCTAGGGATGATTGAAGACAAAAGGCTAGGGGAAAAACTTCCAGGAGAAGAATGAGCAATGATCAGATAAAGGTAGAAATATATTTTTGAAATATAGAGTCCACTAGGACTCTCTGAATACTAGGGTGGGCAGAGCATAAGCTCTTCATCACTCCTGTAAGGCCTGAGCCCTCTCCTACAACAAATCCTCTGCAGTCAATGCAGCTCACACTCTCAGGTACAGAATGTACCAAGACAGCCTGCACCTCAATTCATACCCCT
Organism: Erinaceus europaeus; assembly: GCF_950295315.1. Lineage (NCBI taxonomy): Eukaryota > Metazoa > Chordata > Mammalia > Eulipotyphla > Erinaceidae > Erinaceus > Erinaceus europaeus. The sequence goes on along the minus strand of NC_080164.1, from coordinate 41,074,671 downwards.
GAGACCATGAGTCCTCCTTAAAAAGAAGGGTTTCCTAATTCTCATCCCTGTTGAACTCATCTTACACACACACACACACACACACACACACACACACACACACACACACACACACACACAGAAACCAACAACAACAAAAAACCTCTGACAGCTCATAACCATGGAGCCAAGCAGATAGCAACACTGTAGCACACAAATTTCTATTTGTCCCACAGTGGATGGAATTCACTTGCTATTCAAGTCCATAGGAAATATGGAACAGAGCAGAATGGGGCAAGGGTAAGATGAAGGCCTGGATTACATGAAATCTCTGCCAGCTTCAGATGTGCACGGCCCACACTAGAGCTCCACAAAACTCTCTGAATACTCAGTGTTTAACTAATATAAAACACCATGATGTGGGATGAGAGAGAGAATACACATCAGCTGGCCAACTTGCTAGCTGCAGAGTGTGGTTGGGATGGGCACCTCAATTGTGATACTTTCACGTGTCACATCTTGGTATCACCTATCTGAAACTCTTTCTTTTAATTTTTTATATTGATTGATTTATTTTCCCTTTTGTTGCCCTTGCTGATTTTTATTGTTGTTGTTATTGATGTCGTCATTGTTATATAGGACAGAGAGAAATGGAGAGAAGAGAGAGATAGACATCTGCAGACCTGCTCCACCACCTGTGAAGTGACCCTCCCCTGCAGGTGAGTAGCCAGGGGCTCAAACTGGAATCCTCAGCTGGTCCTTGAGCTTCGTGCCACATGCGCTTACCCCGCTGCGCTACTGCCTGACTCCTCCTACCTGAAACTCTTTTTTAAAATTTTTTAAATTATTTATTTATTTATTTATTTTCCTTTTTGTTGCCCTTGTTGTTTAACATTGTTGTGGTTATTAATGTCGCTGTTGTTGGGTAGGACAGAGAGAAATGGAGAGAGGAGGGGAAGACAGAGAGCAGGAGAGAAAGACAGACACCTGCAGACCTGCTTCACCGCTTGTGAAGCGACTCCCCTGCAGGTGGGGAGCCGGGGGCTCGAACTGGGATCCTTACGCAGGTCCTGGCGATTTGCACCATGTGCGCTTAACCTGCTGCGCCACCGCCCGACTCCCCTACCTGAAACTCTTAATAGAAGGGTAAAGAGGTATTTGCCCTCCAGTGTTGCCCAGAATGAGGTTGGATTAGTACTAACCTCTCTGGGTGCAGGAGCAAGTAACTGCTTTCATAGGAGACACTGTCAACACTCACTTGATTGGATGACTGCTGACAGCTTTATAATACTCAGATCAGATTCTTTTCCAGCTTTGGCTGTTTGGTCTCACACAGTTGAATTCACCAAGAGGAAGTGGAACGAGAATCTTGCAAACTCAATTACCCTTGACAATCCAGGCTATGAAATGTCATTACCACTGGGAACACATTCACACACCACTGTCATCCTTTGTGGACATTAGGGAATAGAGCATCTGAGACCCAGAAAAAAATGAAGTAATCACATGAATGAGGTTCTTTGTCTCCCCCCCCCCCGACTTCTAAAAAACAGAGAAAATGTGGGTTCTGTGGGAGAGGGTCCTAGGTGCTGCCAATTTTAGTGAAATTAAGCTACTCAATTATGAATTTATTTATCTTTTGTAAGGATTTCTTTCTTTCTTAAAAAATATTTATTTATTTATTTATTCCCTTTGGTTGCCCTTGTTGTTTTATTGTTGTAGTTATTATTGCTGTCTTCATTGTTGGATAAGACAAAGGGAAATAGAGCGAGGAGGGGAAGCAGAGGGGTAGAGAAAGATAGACACCTACAGATCTGCTTCACTGTTTGTGAAGCGACTCCCCTGCAGGTGGGGAGCTGGGGGCTTGAACTGGGATTCTTAAGCTGGTCCTTGCGCTTTGCAACACCTGCACTTAACCTGCTGTGCTACCGCCTGACTCCCAGGATTTATTTCTTTAATAGATGTTTAAATCAAAGCAGTCTAGACAAATTGCAAACACTTGTAAGTGTGAACTAAAGACCAACATCACTTGAATATTCCTAATTTCTTGCATCCTTGGGCTGTGATATGTGGCTTTTCCAAATAAATTTCTGATAATATTTCTGAACAAGTTCTTCATGTTACAATATTTACTTAGTTTTTATTTTTAACTCAACCATTTAAAAATCTCTCTTTACCCAGGTGTGCTTAATGGTTTCTACAGAGGAACTGAGGTATCAATAAGGTCTCTCAGATAAAGACTTCCAATCTCCCTATGAATATACTGTGCAAAGGAAAGGCAATTAACCCATAAAAGCACAATCCTTGGGGGCCCGCTGTGTGGTTCTGCACCTAGTTAAGAGCACACATTACCACGTGTGAAGACCAGGATTCTAGCCCCAGTTGCAGGGTAGAAGTTTCATGAGAGGTGAAGCAAGTCTTCAGGTGTCTATCTTTTCTCTCTCCCTTTCTATCTCTCAGTTTCTATCGGTCCTATAAAAAGGACAAAAAAATTGAAAGTTGCAGAGCCTGGTTTTGAAACACTCAGACTGGGACTCTCCATCCATATCTTTATGCTTAGAATTTTGTGTTTAGTAATTTCTTTAATCCTTCTAAACTTCATATTCCCCTACTGCAAAATGTCCCCACCCAAGACCCTGACTGTTAACTATTAATATATTAGACTTGCAGTGAATCCCCACTTTGTATTGGCTAAAAAAAAGGTTAAGTATTAAATTTTCTTTATAGAGTCAAAGAGGGCCTAAGCATTTGTGTCTACCGTTAATCGGGGTTCTGACCCTAAGTGGCACCAAGTGTCTTGCTTGTCTGGCAACGTGAGCTGACACACAGCTAAGGAAAGAAAAAGGGGTAAGTGCTGTATGTGACTGGCATAATGGGCTTCAAATGTCACTGAAGTAACACAAACAAAACAAAGCTCCTCCTCACAAGTTATAAGATTTTTTTATTGTGAGTTTAAATAGCCACCCCAAAATATAAAGATATTTATAGGAAAAATTGTATGCCACAGGGTTGCTTTAAATATATCCCTATCAAAACCTTGGACCAGAATGTCTGGTTTATAAAAGTTATGGGAAAATATCCACTGTATAAACTAACTGGATATCAGGTTTCAGAAAAAAAAAAAAAACAACAGAAAACCCCCCCTTCAGATCAGATCAATCTTCTGTCCAATTTCAATGCCATTTAAAACCCAACAAAAGCATTAGCCAGGGTGCCCATGATGACCTTTCTCTGAGACTTGCTTTAGAAGGGCAGAATGGATGAAAGAGAGGAGCTTTTGTCTGTATGAATGCAGGGGCACTAGGCCTGTACCTTTTCTCATTGGGGCTGTCATTCCTGCTTCCTGGGAAAAGTCCTGTGAATCCCAACCAAGTGTCAACCCCTAATTCCTGCAAAATTGTTTCCTTCTAGAACTTAAGTGTGAAGTCCTTATATGTGAAGGTGTGAGAGGCAGAGAAAGAGATAAGGGGTAGGGAAAGAACTGACATAGGACAGGCAGATACTCAGTCCATCAGACTGGAGAGTCATATGGACTGTCTAGGGCTGAAGACAGATTTCCTCAAAGCTATGCTGCTCTCAGGGCACCTATGAGTCAGTAGGAAGCCCACATCCAGAGAAGAGAGGGCACCAGGCTGGGGGCACAGACTGAGTCCCCGCTGTTCTCTGTGGTGGACAACAGGGAACAGTGGGGATTATGACACTCCCTGCCCCTGAAGTAAGCTCACTGTAATACTCGTTTTGTTAGTGTCTGTGTCTTTTTATTATTTTGTTTTTTACCAGGAGGGTTATTGCTGGTGGTTCACACCTCCACGATTCCACCACTCCTGGTGCTCTCTCTCTTTCTTTTAGATAAAGGGTGAGGTAGATAGATAGATAGATAGATAGATAGATAGATAGATAGATAGATAGATAGATAGATAGATATCATAGAACTACTCCACTGCCTAAGATGCTTCTCCTGTGTTGGTGCCAGAGAGCTGCATTGGCCCAAAGCTCAAACCTAGGTCCTCAAACATGGTAAAGTGTGCACTATAGCTGGTGAGCTCTAGCCCCTGAGCCTTACATATTTATTTATTTAATTAATTTTGACAGAAACCAGAGCACTGCTTTAGCCTATGTATTGCCAGGGATTGTATCCAGAACCTTTTCTCTACAGTTCCTGTTCTCTGCTTGCTAAGTCACCCACCTAGCTGCAAATGTCCATCTCTTAGGGTGGCACTAGCAGCACCTGGCCTGGCACATAGCCTGCAAATAACCAAACTAGGACCAAATTTTGTAACTGAGCTCACAGTGGGGTCTCCTGCCCCTTAGGACAGGCTTAAAGGAGGAGGGGCCTGGCCTGAAGCAGAGTTTAGAGACCAATAAACTTGTCCTTCAAAGACTTTGCCAGCCAACAGAACAAAACCCCACTCAAATCAGCATGACCTACTTGAGGATGATTCTGTTTTATTTCAAGCTCCTGCAAAACCAGCGAGCTTGTCTGTTAGCTGGCACTGGTCACATGACACTTGGCATGGTCCAGTAATTTCCTTCTCTGAGCTTGCCTTTCCCTTTTAGGCAAAAAGAAACAGCTGCCCTCATTCTTCAGGGATGCTGGGATATCAAGCAGACAAATACAAGAAGTACCTAGCCCTGTACTTGTCCAGTACCATTACAGCTCTTTGCCTCAGCTGCTCCAACAGTCAAGGAGAAGAAAAAGTGCATTTCATTTCTTTCTCTCCTAAAGGTTTGGGGAAATAAAAGGAGAATGTAGAGAAGGGCCAGCAGATAAAATTCCAGTAAAGAGCCTAATAGGCTTGAATGAACATTAACCCAGGTATACTAGAGGGGACCCCTGATGCTTCCTGGAGTGAAGTGAGCCCTGATTAATTCCATGAGATTATTCAGTGAGATGATGAAAATATTGATAGTTATGTTTAGGGGGAGGAGGAGAGGAGATGAAAGAGAATCACCTTTTCCTAAGTTTTAAAAAGAAGAATAAAAGAGGAATTTAAGAGAAAGAGGAACTTTCAAGGACTTTAGGAAGACTCCTTTCCTCCCTTTCTCACCCTAAATAAATGTTTTAAAGAAGCTGAAATTCTGATACAGGATCTGCCTTACCAAAGTAGGCTCTATAAACATATATTTCTTACTAGGATTTTGGAGTCTCTGCCCATCCATACTCAGGTTCAGAAGGAGGATAGCTTCTGAACACATATGTTAAACACGAAGCCAGAAAATTAATCCTCAGTTAAGGTATCATAGAAAAGGAGAGATAGAAAGAGGGAATGGTCTTTCTCTCTCTCTCTCTCTCTCTCTCTCTCTCTCTCTCTCCCCACCTCCCTTAATTGTGGTTGGTCTCTTGCATGTATCTGGAAGGACACCACCAGATCTTGTGAATTTCTAGAAGGCAGTGATCTCCATTCCCCTGTTATCTACTGTGCTGAATAGAAGAGCAAATCTGGAAGGCTGTGTTTGCAGGACGCCAAGATACAAATATCTTGATGTGACTGTTTCCAAGAAACTGAGGGGTTACATGTTCAAGTTACTGCTGACTCCTTGTTGCTATGCTCAGGACCCCTAAGGAATGTGACAATGATAATTTGTGGTCACAAGACCAAAGAAAACTCTATTGGTTTTGAGGCTCCTTCCCTCTAACCAGGGGGAACCAACTAATTTATTTTAGATGGTCATTTTGGGAGGCTGAGTAGCATTGAGAGAGACAAGCATAAGGCAAATGCTTAGTCCCCAAACCAGATTTATGGACAGAGTATCTGTGATGATTTCAAGGGCTGTCAACCAGGAAGAAATCTCATGTAATGTCATGCTTGGTTCCTTTAAAGAACATGGGGATAGGGGGTGTCTGCCCAGAATCCCTGCCTTATATTTCACAGGAAGTTCACATAATCTTCCCAAATAGCTGAAAAGAGAGGATGGACTCTTGGTATTAAAGGAGTTGATGAATGGTCACAGACTGTACTAGGCTTCAGTGTGTGTGTGTGTGTGTGTGTGTGTGTGTGTGTTTTCATGCACACAAGCTATGCTCTACAAAGCTGCCATTGTTCCTGGGAGAATACAGGTCTCTGGAAACCTCTGATCACTTTTTTGTATATTGCCACCAGGGTTACCCCTGGGGCTCAGTACATGCATGACAGATCCAGTACTCCAGAGGTGATAATTTCCCTTTTTATTTCCTTTCTTTTTTATTTGATAGGTCAGAGAGATATTGAGAGAGTATGGGAAGATAAAGAGAGAAACCTGTAGCACTGCTTCCCCACTTGTAAGGTTTTTCACCCTTCAGGTGAAGACCAGGGGCTTGTATGTACCCTGGTTTGTGCACAAGGTAACGTGTGTACCACTGCCCAGCCTCACTGATCACATTTTCATCAACTTATCAATCCATACAATCATATGCTCCTATTATGTGTGTTTTGTTTAAGAAAGCCTTATTTAATTTATAGACATACTGTTAATTTATTAACCTTGAACTCATAGTTAATAATTCTGTGACTCAACAGAACATCATCTAGTCTTCATGCTTCCTTTTTTCATTTGTTTGTTTGTTACTAGAGTACTGTTCAGTTTTGGTTTATGGTGGTGCAGTGGATTGAACCTGGGACTTTGGAGCCTCAGGTATTCAAATTTCTCCCTAAATCACCTCCTGGTATCCTTGCATTAAGACTGCTGCTTCAGCACCATGCTTGTGGCCCATATTTAAGCAGTGAAATCTCAAACAGAAAAAGCAAGACAATGTGAATAAGACAACACTTGTACAGTTCATGAAAAGGTATCTTGTCTGCAGAATGAACAGAAACCGGAAGGCAGAGTGGAGACCCGTTTCACTGCAGCTGGGAAAGCCTTTGGGTGAGATGCTGTGTGCATGTGGTTACAAATGGATTTTACCAAGGGGGAAAATTTGAAAGTCCTCTGCAAATCATGGGGTCATTCAGCTGTTTCTAAGGGGAGCAGAGCTTGTGTGTGTTCCTGGTTTCCACAGCTCCTCCTGTGGCCTTGATTCTTTTCTTAGAACTAAATAAGTCTGCTCAGCATAGGTGCTCAGGAGGAAGTGAATTCTACACACTGATTCTTGATTAAGAAAAAAACCAGGCCCCAGAGAGGTGTGCACTCAGGGTCAGGGTGTGGGAGACTATGGTTTTCCTGGCATGAGGGCTGAGCGGAGTTCTGCTTTTCTAGGAGGAGACTCTGGGGAAGGGTAGAGGCATGAAAGTTACTCTGCCAACTCTATCTTATGTTCTAGTGAGAGGTGACAACAGAAATGGTTTGGGGACAAAGTGCTTCCTCCAAAGGAAGGCTTTATAGTTGGGCTAGAAATAGGACTGCCTCTGCTTCCCAGGAGAAACTGCTGTGTCTGTACTACTCAGGGTATGAGGGGTGGGGACATGCTTGGGGAATCAGTCCAGTGAGTGCAAGTGGTGATTACCATTGCTGGCCCGCTGTCTGATGGTCAACATTTGCTCTCCAGACAGCTTTGCCTTCTTCATTGCGGACGTGGCTCGTGGGCATCCCGACAAACTGGGAACAAAAGACACAAGATGGAATTAGTCATGGGTGTTAGCACTGCCCCCCCCCCCCCAGTCTTGCAGAGGAAATGGTCATTAAGTGGGCTGCTGGTAGTGGAGCTCTGAGAAAGGAAGGAATGAAACACACAGATGTGCAGCACATCCTGCTGCACATACAGGAAGTGAAGGAGTCATGGTGACTCTGTCTGTGGTTCACAGACGTGGCAAGACCGGCTTAAGCATGGGGGTACAGCATGGTCCTCAAGAGGCCTTGGTCGGGGCTCTGAAAAAGGGGAAGGCCTTTTGCTGGCTGCCTTTCGGGACTGTTTAGGGTTATTTTAATAATTGTATTGGAGGTTACTAGTTTACAGCACAGTTGTTGACACCTGGGTACAGTCTCATCTCCTCATGGTCGGCACTGCAGAACACCCTCACCCCCAATTTTGGTCCTTTTCCAACATAACATACCAGGATGCCTGCTCTCTTCACCTCCCTACTTCTTCCCCAGAGTCCTTTGCTTTGGGGAATGCACTACACACAAAGTTTCAGTCGATGTTTTCCTTTTCTGTCCATGTTTACTTAGGACTTTTATGGAGAGACTACCTTGCTTTAAAAATCTTTCACATGAGGGGCCAGGTGATGGCGCACCTGGTTGAGCACACATTACAGTGCACAAGAACCCAGGTTCAAGCCCCTGGTCCTCACCTGCAGAGGGAAAGCTTCACAAGTGGTGAAGCAGTGTTGCAGATCTCTCTCTCTTTCTCTCTCTCTCTCTCTCTCCTTCCCTCTCTCTCTACTTCTCTATCACCACCTTCCCTCTCAATTTTTGACTGTCTCTATGCAGCAAATAAAGATATAAAAATAATAAAAATCTTTCACATGTGGCAAGTTTTAAGTTTATACAAAGAATTCAGATAGAATGACCCATTAAGGTCAGGGGCCAATGAGCATTTTATTTATATACAGGTGAAAAAATAATTTTGTATTTGTATAACATATATATTTTAATTTTTATTTATAAAAAGGAAACACTGACAAAAACCATAGGATAATGGAGGGGTACAACTCCACACAATTCCCATCACTGGAACTCTGTATCCCACCCCCTCCCCTGATAGCTTTCCTATTCTTTATCCCTCTGGGAGTATGGACCCAGGGTCATTATGGGGTGCAGACTGGGGCCCTAGTCTGAGGAGTCCTGAGATTCCCAAACAGACATAATGGGCCTTAGATCTTGAGTAAATCTTTCTTTCCATTGTTACCGGTCATATATATCAGGAACAACACAATAGACCCCTTGTGGGCCCCCATAGGACCTTGCCCTCAACATGGATCAACAATGGTAGAGAACGTTCCATCCTCTGAAGGGAGGCTGGACAACACACTCTATACTACACCTGAGGAAGTTGGGTCCTGAAATTAGGGCAGCTTGGAACATTCCTACTCATGACCACAGAATTTGAGTTCAAGTCTGCAGGGATGCAGGGGTCACATAGGCTCCTAAGCTGAATTTGTATAATATTTTATCTGTGTATATATTTGTATCATACGTGTGTGCTTTTGTGCTTTGCCCATGTATCCTATGTTATATTGCCCCTGTTGCTACCTTGTTATGGATTCTTCTCTATAGAGTACACAGTTATTAGCAACATCTACAGAATGTCTGCATTGACATGTAAGGCTTTGTGCACATCTTCAGACAAACGTTTCCAATATATTTTCTGACTTGGAATTGGGCAGTTGACTTTTGGGGAAGTATAATTTGGTATTGTAAAGACATTCTCTGTTCTTCATAGTCACACAGGAGGGTTTTGATCTATATGAGTTTTCAGTAATCACAGGAGACTATCTGTGAGATGCTGTCTGATTGCTGTGTCTTTGGTTCTCAGAGCCACGTGGGACAGCACCATGCTTGTTGGTGGTGTCTCCAGATTTAGAGGGACCAGGGAAGGGTGGTGGGGGTTTTAACAGGACATTTGAATTAGCCTCCCTTCCTCGCTTCCTAGGGCGAGCTAGCATCCACAGAAATGCCAGTAAGCAGAGCCCCCAGTGATATAACAGGGAAGGAGGGAAAGAAAGCATGGTGGGTTTCCCCAAAATGGAGGAGTCCCTTATTCTTCTGAGGGGCACTTGATATTAGTGGCTACCAGGTGACCACCAGCCTGATGGATGTTTCTACCCTTGCCCCCTCCTTTCTTCTTTTTAGAGAGACAGAAACAGGGAGAGAGTGAAGGAGGCCACAGCACTGAAGCTTCCTCCAGTGCAGTGAGGGCCAGGCTTGAACCTTGGTTGCACACATGACAAAGCAACACACTATTCAAGTGGGTTATTTCACCAGCCCTCACGGATGCTTCCTAAGATGACCTACCTCACACCTGTTCCACCCTTCCATTTTCCCATTTCCACAGTGATCTGTGATGGTTCCCCAAGAAGCCCCAGAACCTCAGCCTGACTATAGCGCAGCTGACATATATCCCACATGTGACACAGAAACCACAGAGAATTAAAGAATATTGAAAAGTTCCGAAGTCACCATGGGCTATGTCTGAAGAACATTTCCCAGCTTCTGGGAAAGCAGTGATGTAAGGCTTATGAGAGGTCTTGTAGCCCAGTGTGCCACCAAAGAGCCTGCCTCTTCTCCTGCTTCTCCACCTGCAGGTGGAAGATACCACAGTGTGCTGTCTATCTGCCTGCACTTGCTCTCTTCACTTTGCCACCCATACACTTCCAACTGCCCTCACTGCTTCTTCACTCCTTTGTTATTAAACAGAGCTCTACTGGTCCTGTGGATGCCCTGGTCAAGCCCCCAGCCCATGGAAACACAAAGACTCTCACTTCCAAGGTGTGTTTCTCAGAGGACAATGACTTGCATGTGTGCTCAGGTGGTTCAGGGTGCCCTGAAGATCAGATGTCATGTACACAGCAGCATGACCTCGAAGTTCTTTAAAACAGAGCCCCAGCCCCATTGCAGAGGCTCATGGTTACCACATCTCAGCCTTCTGTTCCTTCTCTTGGTTTTCAGTGAATAAGACTGCCAGTCAGGAATGATGAATAACGGTTTCATTTGAATAGGAGACTCCAGCTAATGCTGGGAACTAAATTAGGAGACAGAGACAGGCCCAGAGAACGATGCAGTTTGTTCAAACAGGTTTGCACGCAATTCCTCCTCCCATTCCGATGCAGTGACTGCATCGGAATGGGAGTGTTGGTCAGATTTAGAAGTCTGTCCTGCCGCCAGGATACCCTGATTCCAGTGTGGACAAGGGCGCAGCGCCATCTAGTGGCGGCACTAGCCAACCTCGCGTCTCTGTGGTAGGGAAGGTGAGGCGGGGGTGAGATTCTGAGGTCTGACTGAGAGTTCTCCGGAAATTTCTAGCTTGGGAAATAGTCCCAGGGTGGCCTTATGTATTGAGAGCGCTTCTGAAATAGGTATCCAACGGATCCTTCCGCAAACGTTCCCAATTAAAGCTACAGGTCCTCCAGGCACAGACGGAGTCTTAGCTCTAGGTGGCTCTGCACAGCAAACAGTTAACCCCCACCCTGCCCCTCCCCTTGCCTGCTCTAGGCCCAGACGTCCGGCACTGGCGCCAGCACCAGGAATTCCAGTGAGGGTTCCAGGCCAAGATTGCAGAAAGAGATGCAGAGGCCCGGTGTTTCTTTCTTTCTTTCTCTCTTCTTTCTTTCTTTCTTTCTTTCTTTCTTTCTTTCTTTCTTTCTTTCTTTCTTTCTTTCTTCTCTCTCTCTCTCTCTCTCTCTCTCTCTCTCTTTCTCTCTCTCTCTCTTTCTTCCTCCCTTTCTTCCTTCCATTCTTTCTCTCTCTTCCTTCCTTCCTTCCTTCTTTTCTCTCTCTCTTTTTTCTTCCCCTTCCTTCCTTCCTTCCTTCCTTCCTTCCTTTCTTCCTTCCTTTCCTTTCTTTTCCTTTCCTTTCCTTTCTTCTTTCTTTCTCTTTCTTCTTCCTCTTCCTCCCATTCTCCTCTTTCTTCTTCCTCCTCTTATTCTCTTCCTCCCCCTCCCTCCTCCTCCTCTTCCTTCTTTTTTATCAGTACATGGGTAAAAAAAAAAAAAAAACCCTTAACTTCAGGAGCAGCTGACAGCTGAGAACAGTTAAATAGGTGGATGTTCCAGGGGAATACGGTTAAAAGACATTGGAGGAATGGTTATTTTTCATTGAGAGGATAATAAACAACTCAAGAGGAAGTTGGAGTATGTGCTGTTTAGACTCTGTTCATTGCCCAGAAAATGTCTGAGAAAGCAGAGAATATAGGAACAAAGAAGCAGACAATGAGAACCCCCTAAAGACTCTGTGACTCCTTGCTCCTCCCAAGAGTTTCATGTCCAGGTGCCACAGCTTCCTCTATTACTATGACACAGTGCTTACTGTCTTATTTACTACTTAATCCTTGCTATTATAATCCTCTCAGTGCATATCACTTATGTGATTTCTTTATATAAGCATATACTCAGTTTCTAATATTCCTGCCCTGCATTAAACCACTATTAAAGTTCACTAAGGGATGCAGAGCATTGCCCTGGACAGCATTACATGAGTAAGCAGACCTTGGTTGATCTGGCTACAACCTGTATGAGTGAAAAATCAGTGTGTATGCTGTTCTATTCACTAGAACAGCCAGTGCTGGATTTGCCTCGTGGGCCTCCAGAGTTTCAGGAGGGGCTCTCAGCAAGGCTGTGTCATCTGAGGACAGAAGAGTGTCCTTGGAGCCCATGGAATTCTTTCCTGGTTTGCTTTTGTCTAGTATAAGCCAATGACCCTGTGGTCCTTTCTCAACCGAATTTGGACTTTCTCCCTCTCAAATAGACTAAACCTTCCTACCTGCCCTGTAAATATTCTGGCATTATGGGGTAAGATCTAGGCTCAGACATCTGTACCCTACAGGACCTTGGGATGTAATGACTAACCCTACCTAAGGTGTTAGGAGCAGGTGTGTGTGAGGGGTGGGGGGGTAGGGAGCTACAGGTTTGGCAACTACCCTCCTTTTTTATTTTCTTTCCATTACTCCACAGCACTTTTGTGAATTATGAGTGAGTCAGGCTTTTGTGAGCATCTGGGACCTGGAGTCTTGGCTGTGATTGTCACAGTCTTGGCTGGTCCTTCCCTGCAAGGGCAGGATGTGTGTGTGTGTGTGTGTGTGTGTGTGTGTGTGTGTGTGTGTATGCACGTGCATATAAATAAGGCTTTTGTCATGGTGCTCCACTTTTGCTGTGACCCCTCCTTTGCCTAGCAATCATTGCTCGACTTGTGGGCACCTGCCAGTATTGCTACACAAATGAAACAGGTATGTGGTCAGACAACCTGCATGTTTCCCATGGAGAAGGACTACTCTAACTTGAGGAGCATTCTCCAGTACTCTGGCAGTCCCCAAGAATGGAGACAAGTGGTTAGTTCTACTCTCCTGATTGGATTCTTTTTAAAAGTGGGAAGACACTTTTAAAAATGGGTGCCTGCAATCCTGCAGGAATAGTCAGAAGCACCCTAAATGGAATTTTGAGGAGCTTTTTGGACTAGGACGCCCTCCAAGGACTCATGATGCTACATGGTGAGATCTGAATAATCTGGTTCAAGTTGCGTTTCGTAAGAGAGTGATTTGAATGACTGAATTTTTGTATGACATTGACTTAAAAAAAAATGCTGGACATAGCCATGATTTCTAGAGACATCCAGAAACAATCCAAAAAATTGTTTTTCCCTCTTTTGATTTTTTTTTTAACGTCTTGGCATAAATCTGAAACGTTTAATCCTGAAAACTGTATGAGTTATGGGCGGGGCAGATAGTGCAATGATTATGTTAATGATTCTCATGCCTGAGGCTTCTAACAGTGGTTCTTCTGTTTACCTTTCCACATTTTATTGAGTTTAAACCATTTAAACAACCTTGAAATCATACTAGAAAGGACTTCCAATTATAATGGAGTTATCAATTATAGTAAACTTCTAATCTGCTACAAGTTTTGTTTGACAAGTAAGTGAATTTCAGCTGTCAAGTCTTCACTTGAAAAAGCATCTGCTCAAATGAAATCCCCGGAATTCCATTTGGACCCCTGTTCTCTGACATCGCCCACAAGATGGCATGACAACAACGCACCCCCTGAAACCAATGATGTGACCTGGCATGACCTGAGGAAACAGATTCACAGACTCCAAAGCTCACTCTCTACAGAAAAGCGGAATTCCAGTGGCTTCCCTTTATGCTGCTGAGTTTCTCAAAGACTGACTGCACCCAGCTGCCTTGGGACTCTATAGGCCATGCCCCCTCGCCTGCAGGCCCTGCACCCAGAGGTAGAAAACTCTCCTTCCTTACTAGGTCATGCCTACAGAGGCAGGAAACGCCCTTTGAGGCAAGAGATGCCTACAGAGGCATGAAGTGCCCCCAGAGGCAATAGATGCCCCCAGAGGCAAGAAATGTGCTTTTGCCTGCTAGGCCTTGCCCTTTAAGGCAGGAAATGCCTCCCTCTGGCCTCCCCTTGGCATCACACTGGTTCTTGCTGCTCTCCTATTTTGTTCCTCCCTGTCTTATGCCAGTTCTTTTGAAAATGCCTGTATGATAATAGGTTTCTGTTCACCCCACACTCCTGATACTATAGCCATTAGTTAAAAGGAAAGGGGGAATTGTTGGTATGCTTCTAATTCTGCTTCTAAAAACCCCTTCTGTTTCATTTGGTTTAATCCCCCCTGCTTAACACTGTATTCTATTTACATAACCAGTGTTAACTAAGCACCACCCTCCCTCCAGGGCATTGGTGGTTCAGTGGTAGAATTCTCGCCTGCTCCGCCCCCTCTCCTTGTCACACCCTGATTTTCACCAATCTCTACATTTACACCCTATTTGGAAAATATATATATAAGGACAGGATTGTGGCTAGAGTTTAGTTTAGCTTAGCTTGGCTTGGATTGTGCTGCATTCTGCATGAATAAAGAAATACTGTGTACAGCTCAGCTATGAGTCCCTGGTCATCTGTCTCCCATCAGTGAAGCTCAGCTCGACACTCCACTACTTCGGAAGCTCTTCCCTCTGCAAGTGCTCCTATGTGGTGGCTCAGAAGTCAAGTCCAGATCCATGACGATATGTATGCTCACTCTACCAATAAGCTGCCTGCTGGCCCTTGCACTGTGCATTTAAAAAAAATTATTATTTATTTATTCCCTTTTGTTGCCTTTGGTGTTTTATTGTAGTTATTATTGTTGTTGGCTTTCTTGGATAGGACAGGAGAGAAATGAATCTAGGATAGGAGAAATGGAGAGAGGAGGGGAAGAGGAAGATAGACACCTGCAGACCTGCTTCACTGCTTGTGAAGTGACTCCCCTGCAGGTGGGTAGCCAGGGGCTCGAACCAGGATCCTTATGATGGTCCTTGCGCTTTGCACCATGTGCGATTAACCCGCTTCACTATTGCCTGACTCCCACATTGTGCATTTTTAAATGACTAGAATTTTTGATGGATTACATACATGTCCCCAAGGTATTAGCAGCGCTGGACCCATCTCTCAGGTCTGCTGGTTGTAGAGTGGAGTGTTCAATAGTCTGGACAACTGGGTGACCTGCAATGCCAACAATGCCCACAGTGGGGCTCCCTGGGCTTCCACTTAACTCAGAATCCTTGTTCTCAATGAACAGATGGCCAATGTATACAGTTGCACCCTGGATTCAGGCCCAGAGCTTCTCTCTCTGTAGGGTGTGGGGACAAATATTGGGTCTTAGTTCCCCCACCACAAGTGATTACTGTCAAATGTTAAAGTCTGGCAATTGAAACAGGAAAGTCTGAGGAATTCAGTGGTCAGCACAGAGTAAGATGGGGTAACTGGCCTTGTGTAGTTCACATGGACTAGAGATTCAGTGGGAAGCTAATACCCCCAAGGGCCGTAAATCTAAACAGTCTTACAGCTTCCTTATTGAACTGTGCAGTTGGTGAAGCTAAAGGAGTGCAGGAAGTGCTGGAGGATGAGCAGTGATAGGAAGCTGGGAGGATGGTAAGGTAGATGGAACTGTGGTTCCTAGTGTTGGGCTTATGCTTAATGGCTGTGGATTCCTCCCCTTTTCTTCTGTAAGCACATGTGGAAAGTGAAACTCCCTGTAAGGGCATGAAGGTCCTAGACCCACAATCCTCCACAAACAAAGGATAACACATTCATTCTGTAAGCTCTGTAATATTTGTCCCTTAGAAGGGTTCTAGTTCTCCCTACACACACACACACACACACACACACACACACACACACACACACACCATAGCTCCTGTGCAGAATGGGAGCTACCAATCTGAGCTTCTCTATGGCCAAGGAAACCTAGGACCTAAGATCTGGCACCTTCCTCGAGACCAGCAGTTGGGCATCCATGTTAGAGGGTGGGTCAAAAGGTGTGGCCAGTTCCTGGGTCCAACAAAAAAACAGTCAGTATGCAGTTTCACCCTTGCTCCATATGAAATAATGCCTATCCCTCTTGTAGTATATTTACTACAGATACCCAGCAAATTATCAATAATGCCCACAAAAGGCCTTTCCTCCTGTTCTACTATAAAGTGTAGCATGGTGTTTTCAATATGCTGCAGGAAGCAGAAGCCATTCCTATCCTGGAGGAGCCCAAGCTGCCTCCTCTCCCATGCCCTCTTCCTCCTTCTTTTTAAAATATTTATTTGCTTTTTCTTTTATTGCCTTTGTTGTTTATCATGGTTGTTGTTACTGATGTTGTCGTTGTTGAATAGGACAGAGAGAAATGAAGAGAGGAGGGGAAAACAGAGGGGGGGGGAGAGAAAGACAGACACCTGCTTCACCGCCTGTGAAGTGATTCCCCTGCAGGTGGCTAGCTGGAGGTTTGAACTGGGATCCTACGCCGTTCCTTGTGCTTTGCGCCATGTGTGCTTAAACCACTGTGCTACTGCCTGACTTCCCCCTCTTCCGCCTTCTTTCTGCCAGTAATAGAAACTGAGCATGCAGGAAAGGACAGGGGTAGCCTTTTAGCAAAGTTATGTGTCCAGGAAGGCTCCTCCAGGAGAAGCAGTCCTGTTTGAATTTTATTCACTGGACTTGACGATGTAGAATTTGCTTTTATCATCAGAGAAGTTCTGAAGGAAAGAACAACTCAGCCTCCTTTCAGTCTCTTCTGTATGTGCAGTCTTTCATGAGAGTGGCTAAGTTCTTAGCCACAAGAGAGAGACAAAGAGCTCCTTCCCTTTCGCTCACTGGCAGACATGATTATCTTTATGGTGTGCCAAAGGCTGTGGGTGTCAAGGTCTGCCCCCTAGCTTTCACTTTCACCCCAAGGAACAACCAGTTACCTAGTCTATAAAACCTAAGCAAACCCTATGCCATTAAGTATTACTCCTTTAGCAAGGACAATTTCCCTTTCTCTTTCTTCCTTTCTTTTAGGACCATTTCTTGAATATCTTCACCGAGAAAGCTTTGGATGGGGTTTTGCAGCTACTGAGATATATATCATGCAGGTAATGCATAGATGAAGGCCAGTAGATAGTCATTCTTGGTTGCATTCTAGACCTTTCCTTATTGGCAATATATCTGTAGAACAATGGCCTATTTTCTGAAGTTAGTTGTCTCATCTCTCTGCTGGAAACTCTGCATATAAACTCTGCATATGCTGTTTCTAAGTCTGTAGAAACTGTGACATTTCAACACTAGAAGTTGGATGATTAAACGGTTAAAGGTTTCCTCTTTTTCTTGATTTTCAATGCCCTCTCTCTCCCACACCATATGAGTGGACTGTACTTCCTAGACTTTATGGATAGTTTACATTTCCTAGCACCTCTTGCATTAGGTGATGGATTGGGGTTATACCTATACAATGTGAAGGACATGTGTGTATTCCTCCTGGGCCATAGATACGTCCCACGTGGATATGCCAATTCTTTTCATAATTCTGGCTATAGAATAAAGACAACACTTGAAATGTGTGGAAGATGGTGGTGCCCTTCTTTCCTACTCATCTATTCAGCTCTATTATGTGAATTTGACATGAAGTACTGTTGGAGTCTGTTTTGAACGTATTGTTTTGATAGTTTCTATATCTCTTTGTTAGTACTTATACAAAATGAGCTGGTTGACAAATAAGATTACACACAATAAGTATTCAATATGGTGTCTTTTTTTTAAACTGTAATTTTTGAGGGAAGTATCCAGAAAAAAATAATCAGTCTAAAAAGGGTCATGCTCTCATTTAAATGAACTATAGAGGAATTAAAAATAAATAAATTAGGTCATATAGTCCAGGTGGAAATGGTTTACAAGGATTAGATGATTGAAAAAAAAGCCATTTTAACTGATTCTCCTGACAGATGATGAGTTAATTCTAAGATTATTTTTTTCAGAGATGGAGTCAGTGGACTTTAATTTTGAAGAATCTTCATAATCTACTTAAAGTGGAGTAAGGCTGAGGTGATGGCAAAGATGTGTGTTCATCATTGTATGTGCACATAAGTTCATCAGTGAAAGGATTGCCCCCTTCTATGGCTCTCCCTCTCGTCTGTCTTCTCCTGCCTCTGTGGTTTTACAATGTGCATTGAATCTTGAAAGCCCACCTCCCTCAACCTGGTGAAGGTTTTTCCACCAAGGTAGGTCCAGTCCCCTCCTGTGTCAGTTCAGACTCAGGGCTGGCTCTCTCCCGGTCCTTCCACCTAATCCTCTCCTCCCCACACCTAGTCCTGTAACCCCACACCTCTGCACCCCTTCACTACCTAGAGCATTTGTGAAACATTCATGAGTCATATGAGTCTCAGGTTCCTACATCTTATCTCTATCCCAAGGGGAAACATAGCACCATC
Source organism: Erinaceus europaeus (assembly GCF_950295315.1). Classification (NCBI taxonomy): domain Eukaryota; kingdom Metazoa; phylum Chordata; class Mammalia; order Eulipotyphla; family Erinaceidae; genus Erinaceus; species Erinaceus europaeus. Next base: position 41,056,409 of record NC_080164.1, on the reverse strand, counting down.
ACATAAGATCTGATAGACATTTTAAAAAGTACACCAAGCCATCATTGTCAGAAATGTTTCTTAGAAGTTTCTCTGTGCAGGCAGGAGATGGAAACATGTGGGAACTGAAAATATTACCCTCCTCTTCCTCATTCCACATAGACTAGCACAGAAGAATGACAGATCCTTCAGTTATCCAGAGGAGGGTTCTAGCAGAAGAGACCTCTATGCTTGAAGAGAATGTTTGGGGGCAAGTTTGATAAACTATTGAAAAAGGTCAGAGTTGTCAAGAGGTAGGCTAACTCCAGAATTGCTGGTTTAGCTGCCTGGGTTTAAACCATAGTTCTACCTCTTGAAAACTATATAACCTATGATAGTCATTTAAATTCTCTTTGCCCCAATTCCTAATATTTAAAATAGGAATAATTAAGGACTGGAAAAATAATTCATTTGAATGATTGACTGTGTTCTCATGTGTGTGGCCCAGGTTCAAGTCTAACAGTGATTATACTGAAGGAAACTTCAATGCCATGGTCTCTTTAACACACTCTCTGCTTTTCTTTCTCTATCTATAAAAATAAATAAATAAATAAACAAATAAAACCACTCACAAAAAACACAGTTATAGTACTTATTGATTAGTTTCTTACAAAGACTAAGAAAATCAGTATATTAAGGCACTCATGATTCTGCTTGGCCTACAATAAAACTTACATAGCATCAAGCAAAGGACTGTGAAAGATGAGATATTCATGGGACTATTTTGAGGTGCAGAAAATGATATTCTAGGAAATATGAAGGTACAGAGATATAAAATACTATCAGAGCCATGGAAACTTCCAGAATCTCAGAAAGGCCAGCAAAGAAAAGAGGTTTGGGGGAAAGAAGCAGGACCAAGCCAGGACAACGCATCTAACTTGAGAATCCCAACTCACTCCCCCCAGCAATGACAATATTACGTACATCCTGATGGTGATCAGAACCTGTATCCATACATTCAGGAGGCTGGCTTAGCCCTTGGAACACAGAAGACCATGGCCTTGCTGCTTAGCCCTTCTTCCTCAGGACAACTTTCTACTCCCAGCTGTCACAAATGTCACTGGTTGGAGTGAGCCCTGCTGGGAAGAATGTGCCACTCTCAAATATTTGAGAGCCCCTTAGAAATGATCGTGAGAAGTGTATATTTCTTAAACTCTACTATGGATAATTTCAAAAAGAAGACACTTTTAGTCTTTTTATCATTTGAGTTTTAGCAGATCTCAATGGAAAATTGAATTACTTCTTTTTCATTTAAAAATCTTATTTTATGGAAAGAGTCAGTTCTAAAGGCAGAAGGTGACACCATCTCCTTTATATCAGTTTTTGCTCAGAAACAGGTTCTGGGGGCATCCTCCCACCTATAACAGTCCAAATCAAGATATAAATCCACAGATATTTGTAGCTGTGCATGTGTAAAATAAAAAAAAATTTCTTACTGTGGATCCTAATCAAATATATGTGGAGACAACTTCCCTGATATACAAATGTGGTAGAATGAGTTTCTGTTAGTCAAAATAGTTTTCCCTCATTTCCCAAACATCAACATGCCATTTGTTTTGAGTTCAAAGATTCCAGATTTTTTAAAAATGTGGATGAAGAATTAGAAGCTGTGAATACCCCCATCACCCCAGTGCACGGATAAGTCTCCAGCAGAACAATCCAACAGCCAGCCTTGCTATGGTCACTCACTCACCTCCGATGTGTGAGGAAGCTGCCGCTGACGTGCCCCGACCCATCACAGCCTGGTGTGGGACATGACATGCCCTCCGTCTTCACTGACTTCCAGGAGAACTGGGAACCATTGAGGTATCCATCCTTTTGCCTCTTGGCTGCCAAAGGGCACCCAGACGCACTGCGATGGGAGGCATACTTCCCTGTTATGTGGCCCTGGCCATCACAGCCTGGAACAGGACACCTAGGTAACACACAGATGAGAAACAGTTTATTGTTTTGTGCCATCATGTTCCTGGTTCCCCTAATAATTTGCGGTGCCCCTATATGATCTGTGGTAAAGAAAAAGACTGTCAGGTCTACTAAAAGCAAAGACTCACTAAATGTCACCTCCTAGTGGAGCAATGAAATAGTTCACCTTTGGCAATACTGGAACAGAGCTGATGGTGGAAAGAACACATTCTTGGAACAGAGGGACCGATGTCAGTGTACAAGTGAGATGCAAGAATCTGTCTCAAAGACTCAACTTTGGGACATATTCAAGCTTTATAGTGGAAAAAAATGCAAAGTCAATGGAACACTGAAGGATTACTTTTTTAAAAAGCTACTTTATAAACATGTTCTCTTCTTGTTTTTCTTTTTGCTACTAGGGTTATCACTGGAGCTTGGTACTTCCATGACTTCCCATTCTTGGTGGCCATTTTTAATAGAGGAAAAATGACAGAGATACTGAGAGAGATAGAGAGAGAGACTGAGAGAGAGAAAGAATGAGAGATACTGCAGCACTACTCCATAGCTAATGAAGTTTCATCCATGCAGAGGGAACAGAAAACCTGAAGTCAAGTTTTTAAGCATGGTGATATGTATTGTCTACTAGGTGCATTACCACTGCCACTCAGTGTGTGGTCTTCTCAAGAGCTAGAAAGCTTACTTGTTTGGCAATGTTCTCTGCTATCTGTAGATTATTCTTTCAGAAAGGAATTTAAGCTAGAGAAACAATATTTAACCAGGATCCCAGATTGGCATAGAATAGATATAGCATAGACACCTTTTTAAAATTAATTAATTGTATAGAGACAGCAAGAAGTCAAGAGATAAGATGAAGACAGAGAGAGACACCTGTAGCACTACGTCACCTCTTGTAAGTCTTTCTTCCTGCAGGTGAGGACCAGGACTTTGAACAGGGGTCCTTTCACATTATAATATGAGTGCTCTTAGGTGTGTCACTGCCTGATCACATAGATATCTTCTTTTATGTAATGGAAAGACTGTTAGCTAGAGAAAAATGTCAATAACAGATTAATTCATTATTCTTTAAATGATCAGATTAAGGCAAATGGCCAAAAGCACACAGTTAAAAAAAAAAGGCAATCAATTATATTAACAATGGTGAAGTCTCACAAACCACGCAAGTGGGTACTTTTTGCTTGAATTTACTTACTGAATTTCCCCTCTCTTACTAAATAAAAATAAAAAGAAAAGAAGAAAGAAAAGAAAAAGAAGAAGGAGAGGGAGGAGGAGGAGGAGGAGGTGGTGGAGGAGAAGAAGTGGAATAAAGAGAAAAAAAAAATTCATTAGATAGCTTAATGGTACCTGGTATGTAAGAGGCCTTGATTTTATATCCTGACTCTTCTTTTTCTTTTCCGTCTCTCTCTCTTTTTTTCTTCCTTTCTTTTCATCTTTCTTTCTCTTCTACGATAATATTTACTTGAATCTACTCTATTTCGGTTATATTTTTCCTCCAAAAACATTGAGTAAGATTAAAATTTCAGTACCACATTTAACTTATCTATTTTTGAGACTAAGACTTAATAATGGTCTTTGGTTTGGGGCAGGCTGATGTTCTGCTCTATGCCTTTGAAGGTATACATTGCCCCTGAGCTGCCTTCAAATGATGCAAAACATAATTTAAAGACTTTCCGAAGCCAATAAGTTAGCAAAATGTTCACTCTGGTTTACATTTAGTACTTTTAAAAATCTGCCTTTCCCAGAAAACTAAGCTTCTCTTCCCCCCAAAGGGATGGAGGCAATTTCTTATAATTATGATGACTAAGAACACTAAAATGGCGGGTAAGCACTTATATATCACCAGTCACATAGGATTATATTAAAATTTTTTTAACATTTATTTATTTTCCCTTTTGTTGCCCTTGTTTTTTTATTGTTGTAGTTATTATTGTTGTTGTTATTGATGTAATCGTTGTTAGGGCAGAGAGAAATGGAGAGAGGAGGGGAAGACAGAGAGGGGAGAGAAAGATAGACACCTGCAGACCTCCTTAACTGCCTGTGAAGTGACCCCCCTGCAGGTGGGGAGCCGGGGGCTCGAACCGGGATCCTTATGCCAGTCCTTGCGCCTGGCACCACATGTGCTTAACCCGCTGCACTACTGCCTGACTCCCGTCACATAGGATTTTTACCCCCTACCCCCACCAAGGTTATTGCTGGAGGACTGGTTCTGTCTGCAGGACAAGTTCACAGTTCCTGGTGGTCATATATTTTCCCATTTTTAAAAAATTATTTTCTTTCTTTTATTTGCTACTACAGAGAGAAAATGAGTGGAGAGGGAGGTAGGGAGAGAAAGCAACACCTATAGACCTGCTTAACTGCTCATGAAGCTTCTCCCCTGCAGATGGGGAAAAGGGACTTGAACCCAGGTCCCTGTGCATGGTAATATATTCATACAACCAGCTGCACCACAGTCTAGTCCTGCTTTTGATCAATTAGTAAGTATGCTTTGATTCTGGTTTAAATGATCTGTAGCTGCTGCTCCTTGGAATCACCAAGAATGTCCACATAGAGGGTGTCACCTTCCTCTCGGACAACCACCACTGAACACTGTGTCAAGTGGCTGGCAGCCCTGCCAGCTACCCAACTAGGCTCCAGCACACTTACCTGATTGGCTCCTGATCTTCTTTATCTTCCTTACTCTGAGCTATCCGGATGCCGCTTTTCTTTGCTCTTGGGCAACCTGAAAGGCTAAAGCAGAAATGTGTTTTCAGAAAGCATCCTGCACTGTTACTTCTGCCAGCCTCCTTCAATAACAGTGCTCTGGCTGGATTCTCTGCAGGGGGTGGTGCTCCTGAGCATAACAACAAAACGCAGAAAGAAGGCATGACGCCTCTGAGGCTGTGTGTATGCTCAAAGTCTTTAGACATCATCAGCTCCCTTGCAAAGGAATACGGATGCCTTGATTTCAGAAAGGAGCTGGCCAACTGCTTGTTGAAATGAGAATAGTCCCTGGTCACCAGCTGAGAAGTTGGAGTGGCATGTTGAGAGAACAGAATAGCTAATACACAGGGAAAAAAAGGGGTGACAGGGGTTGGGTGGTAGCACATCTAATAGAGTGCATACCTTACCAAGTGTGAGGATTTGGGTTCAAGACCTTGGACCCCACCTGCAGGTGGGAAACTTCCTTGTATAGACTTGAAGCATCAGAAACCAGGCAATTTCCATCAGAGATAAGGACACGGACCCCAATGTTGGTGTAAGGTTATATCCCAACAGTGGTTGCTCTTTCACATTTTCGTGAACTTACGGGACTGTTTCTGAGTCAGTTTTTCTTTCTTTCCAATGTGCTAGAAAGACTTTTTCTGTCATCCTAAACTTTATGGTGAGAATTTGAAGGTCATGAGCTATGGGGCCAGGCAGTGGCACACCTGGTTAAGCACATATATTACAAGGCAAAAGGACCCAGGTTCAAACCCCTAATTCCCATTTGCAGGAGAAAGCTTCACAAGAGGTGAAGCAGGGCTGCAGGTGTCTCTCTGTCTCTCTCACGCCCTATATGCTCCTCCCCTCTCAATTTCTGTATGTCTCTATCCAATAATAAATAAATTAAAAAAAAAGATTATGAGCTGCATTTCCTCTCTGCTATCCTGCTTCCCCTGGAAGTTTGACTCTTGATCTGAAATGGCTCTTGCATAGGCTATACCAGACCTTGCCTGCTTGTAGTGAAACCACTAGTAGCTCCCATGTTTTCCTTCTAGCCTGCTTGAGTCTTCTGTTCCCTGACTCCTGCAGTGGGAAACTGATTAGTTTCAATGTACAGTTAGCACCTGCTTAGCCTGCCTGAGTCCACAGCCATGTGGGCTCCAAAGTTCCAGGTTCAATCTCCAGCACCACCATAAGGTAGAGTTTAGCACTGCTCTGGTCTCTCTCTCTCTGTCTCTCTGTCTCTGTCTCTGTCTCTCTCTCTTTCTCCTCTCTCTCCTTCTCCATCTCCCCCTCTCTCCTCTTCTCTCCTCTTCTTTCTCTTCTCTTCTCTTCTCTTCTCTTCTCTTCTCTTCTCTTCTCTCCTCTCCTCTCCTCTCCTCTCCTCTCCTCTCCTCTCTTTTTTCTCTTCTCTTCTCTTCTCTTCTCTTCTCTTCTCTTCACTTGTCTTCTTTTCTCTTCTCTTCCTCTCTTCTCTTCCTCCCCCATTCAGATAAAAGCAACATGTATTTAAAATAAAACTATCTTTTGTTGTATAAAACACCCACTGTATGCTACTAACTCCAGCATGGAACTTTCTTACAAAACTGTGGGGTGGTTGATGTTGAGTGAGAGAAAGCAAATGAGATATACTGTCAGGTCCATTGAAATATTATTTCTACTGCTCAGCTATGTACAGTCCCTGCTTCTTCACCTGTATTATATGGGAAAACACCCCCACTACACAAATTCTCTGTGAAAACTACATTTGAGAAGACATACCACAAGGAACTTGGCACAGAAATGTTCAACTACATTGGTCTTTTATCTTTGCCTGTATTCCTGATCTTTTTCTTTGGAGTCCAACTTGGAAGTTGACAAGGTCTCTCATCCATATTATCTATGTGCAGAACCTCAGATGGTTCTAGAGTATTTGTTCAGAAGTGTGTGTGTGTGTGTGTGTGTGTGTGTGTGTGTGTGTGTGTGTGTGTGAGAGAGAGAGAGAGAGAGAGAGAGAGAGAGAGAGAGAGAGAGAAATCTGTCCTGGCATCTGAGTGTGACTCAGGTGAGACTTAGTCTTTAGGTCCAGCTTTCATTTATAAAAAAAAATATGAATCGTCCTGCAGCTTTGAACTCTTCATGAGTTTAAACAGCACATGCTGGTGGCTCTAACTTATCTCTGTTTTCCAGTTCCTCCACCTGTACTGAGTTGCATATGCCATACAAATTGCAGTCACAGCATTAAATAGATATAACCCATATTGTTTGGTAGACTTCTTCATCTCAGACAGCATAACCAGTCACTCCTCTGCCCAACGTGGGATCTCAGGACCCATCTTCCACATATTTGGTTTCTCCTACTGCTTCTCATTTATTTGCAATTAGCAACTCTGCAGAAGGTCCCTTTACTGCTTTAATTCACCTGCCTCAAACACCCTCCTCTATCTTGCCTTTGACTACAGAGTGAGTACACTGTTTAGTGATTTTCAACATTCTACAGCACATACTTCTTCTTTTTAAATCGCCTTTATTTGTTGGATAGAGATAACCAGAACTCGAGAGGGTAGGGGGAGTGAGAAGGGGAGAGACAGAGAGGCACCTGAAGCCCTGCTTTACTACTTCTGAAGTTTTCCTCCTGCAGATGAGGACCAGGGACTTGAACCCAGGTCCTAGTGCATTGTAACATGTGCGCTCAACCAGGTGTGCCACCACCTGGGCCGCCAATAGCATACTATTTACAACAAAAGTCATGCCTGCTAAAATCCTGTGATTTTCTTATGCTTTAGAAAATTTAGTGTTAAGCCTTTATTATGAATTTAATAATATGCCCTAAACCAAAATTCATCTAGAGATGCTTCCACACTCATTTCCTGGAACCTTCAACTTGACTGAACTATTCATTGTCAAGTGGTCTTTGATTTTGGAGGCTGTTGCTACAGCTTCAGCACACATCCCATTTTTTTTTTTTTTTTGGCTTGGGAAAATACTTCTTTCTCTCCCCCTCTTGGGTACTCTATTTATTTTTTTCCTATCTGTTTTCCCCTGACATACTGAATAAACAGTGATATATTAGGCTATAAGTCATAGGAGTATATTTTAACATTGTTCTGTTCTCATCATCAGAGATCTGTGTTTCCACCCCCACCTCTCTCTGGTGGACCTGAAAATGTACCTTACCCCAGAGTCTTTTACTTTGGTGAAATACTTCAAACCCAGTCCAAGTCCTGCTTTGTGTTTCCATTTCTGTTCTTATTTATCAACTTTTGTCTTACTTATCCTTCAAAGATCAATTCTAATGTTACAACTTCTCTCTGATTCATTCTCCTGGGCTAGAAATGAGACCTTATTTGTCACATTTGTGTTTTAATAGCTCTGTTTCTGTATATGTCACATTTGTTTGCTTTTACATCTATATTCTTCATCAGACAAGCTGTTTCTTGAGATTAGGAGCACTATAATTCTAATTATTCCTTCACTGTTGTAATGTAGTATTTGGTTCATAACTATTTGCTAAATTCACCAGACTTCTGGAATTCTGGACTGATAATTATGACCATATTCTAAAAGTTAAATAACTTCCAAGACAGACATTATACTTTCCACAATTCTCTGTCATTAATGCAAGGACTCACCATATATCTGCGTTTGATATTTTATGTATTTATTGTATTTTTGCCTGCAGGGTTGTCGCTGGAGCTTGGTGCCTGAGCCATGAATCCACTGCTTCTGGCAGCCATTTTTGTTGTTGTTGGATAGGACAGAGAGAAATTGAGAGAAGATGGGGAGACAGAGAGGAGAAGAGAAAGATAGACACCTGTAGACCTGCTTCACTGCTTGCAAAGTGACACCCCTGCAGTTGGGGAGCCTAGGGTCTCGAACTGGAATCCTCGAGCCAGTCCTTGTGCTACATACTATGTGTGCTCAACCTGGTGAGGCACCGCCAGGCCCCCTAGTTTATGTGTTTAAATTAAAGCTTTGTTAATGTAAGAGAGAGAACTGAACACCACTCCATTACATAAGATGCCTGGAATGGAACCTGGGCTCTTAAACATATAAAAAGTGCACTCTAACTGCTAAGTTACTCTCCTGGCGACTGTTATTAAACACTATCAACACTTCTAGAATTCTTGTCTTCTCTCATGAGGGAAAGACTTGGGGTAGAGGGCAGGGATGTATTGCTTCCCCAGTGGAGTGGGGGTGTACAACAGGAAGTAGAGACCTTGGGGTTTCGGGCTGGACTGGGCTGTGATGAGTGCAATGTGTCCTGTGGCCTGTAGACCAGAAACAGAGCAAGCTGCTCATCACAACTGAAGTCCTGGGGTAGAGAGTCACCCATGCAACTTGCCTTCTGGCTAACTTGGTGTTCAGTCCATGTAAGAGCAAGTGACCATCAAGGTCTGTTGGGCACTTGTTTTGACTTCCAGTGCAGCTTAGAACTAAGGGGGTGGGGGTTGGGCGGTGGCGCAGTGGGTTAAGTGCATGTGGCGCAAAGCGCAGGGACCGGCATAAGGATCCCGGTTCGAGCCCCCGGCTCCCCACCTGCAGGGGAGTCGCTTCACAGACGGTGAAGCAGGTCTGCAGGTGTCTATCTTTCTCTCCCCTTCTCTGTCTTCCCCTCCTCTCTCCATTTCTCTCTGTCCTATCCAACAACGAATTGTGTCAACAAGGGCAATAATAATAGCCACAACGAAGCTACAACAAAGGCAACAAGAGGGGGGAAAAATGGCCTCCAGGAGCGGTGGATTCATGGTGCAGGCACCGAGCCCAGCAATAACCCTGGAGGAGGAAAAAAGGAAAAAAAAAAAAAAAAAAAAGAACTAAGGGGGTATATATAGATATTGACAGACAATCTGCTGCCATGCTGATATCCCAAAAATTACCCATTATGATAGAAGAGCAAACTAAAAAAAGAAATGGGTCTTGAAAGTATGGGTCTCTGTGTCCTATAACTTTATTGGCAATTAGGATAAAACTCATCATCATAGAATAGTAAGATCTTACATAGTAGATGCTCAGTACATTTTTGGGTCCATAGTAACTGCTTAACAACATGTGTCTTTTGTTGGGAGAAAAATGTTAGGGAAGCCTGAAGCTACAGTTGCTATATCAGACTGTGGGAGTCCAGTCACATCACAGTTGTTAGTGAAAATGCTACTTATGTTCTAGAGTAACAACTTCAGGTCTCTTGTTATTTTATGACCCACTGAAGGCTCTCACAAGACTGAACCAGAGAAGATAAGGGGCTCCCAGGAGTCATATATGTGGGTAGGGGAGTGGAGGTGGGGGTTGGAGTGACTGAGGGGTGCTGCAATAGGACATCTGAAATGGTAGAAATAGCAGAAAAACATTTCCTGGGATAAGGTCAGAGAAAAGCACAAAGAAAGACTACTAGTAGAATCACTAAGGAAAACCTGAATAAATGAATTCTCAAGAATTATTATATGAATGTAGGGGGAAAATGACTATGCACTTGACTTTTTTGTTTTTCTGTTTTCCATCACTGGTATCATTGTTCTGTGAAGGCTTTTTCAGAGAGAGAGAGGCTGAGACAAAGAGCCAGAGAGAGAAAGAATAAAAGGGATCACAACATGGATGCTCCCATCAAACGTGATGGGAGTTGGATGCTATTTATGTTACACACATGGCAAAACAGTGTGCTATCTAAGTAAGGTATTTTACCAGCTTGTACTTGCTCTGCTGTGTAAAGCAAGTCAAATATAGTCTTATAGTCTATCTCTGTACTAAACAGAGGACAAAGCCAAGCATTTGATGGAGTGACTCATTTTTATTTTATTTTAATAGAATAATTTGGGAAGTCCATGATTATTTGTAAAAGCAAATTTAGAAAGGTTTCAGAGGTAATTCAGAAACTGAAAAATCACATCATTAATACCCCCAAAAGAAGGAAGTGCAATTCAGAGCTAAAGATGGTTAGGCTGCTCTTTCATTCCACTGGATAGTCAGTCAAAACATTTGAGGTCATTCTGGACATGGAAATTTGCAATGTGACTTAAAAGGGACAGAGAACATGGGCTTGATTTCCATAGCTACTATGAAACATCTCAGAAGCTCACTTTTATTCAGTGTGAACTAATCTAGTGCTCATGGAATCACAGAGGAAGACAGTCTGCCTTATGGTCTAGGATAGAGCCCAGGAGAAAACTGACCTCAGAAGACCATCAGAAGATCCTGACACTGGACTAGGGAGTAGTAAGCATTCTGTAACCAGATATATTTCAATGTGTACTTTTGGTGAAGAGGAGGGGAAAACTTCATTGATGATCAGAACTGTTCCAGGCGGATTATGACCCTTAATATTTAAGGGTCTTGTTTTCTGACTTCTCCCCAAAGCTTACAGCAGTCATGGATATGCTGACAACTCATATAACTGACTGGAGATGTGGCACCTGTTTTATAAAGACTAAAGAAGCATTTCCTCTGTAACTGTGCAGAGGTTGATGTTAGTTCATTTTTCTGGGAAGTAGACAGCAAGGAGTAGCCTGGTAAGAAGTTCATGTATGTATTTATGATCATCTAAACTCAAAAGACCTAGAAAAATCTGCTTATTCAACTTTTTGGCCCTGTTAACTTAACAGAACAGAGAGCTTACCAAGGTGTTCAGCTTTCTTCTAACTAGGTCTGTGCAGGAAAGATATTACTGGGATAAATGGTATCAAAATTTGCTAAAATCCCTACAAAGTTATACAGAAAACTCAAATTTGTTGGCACCAAATCAAATTTATATTCCAGCTGTATGAACTAACCCTGATACTATTTACTCCTGGCATAGATTACGGCTTAAATTCCAGTTAAAATTTTATTTATGAGTTTATGTTATTTGAACATCTGCCATCTGAGTAAAATGATAAATTAAATTATGACTAAATTTTAATGATGTCAAATCCACCAAAAATAAAAAGTCAGTAGAAAAGCAGACATTTGTACATGACATAAGCAGTTCACTTTTAGATGTGCTGACATTAAAATAGTGAAAAATGTTCTTCATGTGAAGTTGAGATATTTCTCTTCATTGACAATGAAGAGTGAACTATTTCACCAGTCCTAAAGTTTATCACTCTAAATCCATGATTTTACTCTGGCAATCCTCCTGTTGTGGTAGTACTCTAACTCTCTCTATATTAAAAAATACAGAGGCAAGATCTGCCTGGTTGGGAAAATCAGCTCAATGTTACTAGACTTTTTTTTTTCCACTGTTGCCAGGGTTATTGCTTGGACTAAGTGCCAGCACTACAAATCCACAGCTCCCACTGGCCATTTTTTTTCTATTTTTTAAAAAAATTATTTATTTATTCCCTTTTGTTGTCCTTGTTGTTTCATTGTTGTAGTTATCATTGTTGTCGTCATTGTTAGATAGGACAGAGAGAAATGAAGAGAGGAGGGGAAGACAGAGAGGGGGAGAGATAGATAGACACCTGTAACCTGCTTCACTGCCTGTGAAGCGACTCCCCTGCAGGTGGGGAGCTGGGAGCTCAAACCAGATCCTTTCGCGCTGGTCCTTGCGCTTTGCTCCATATGCACTACCCACTGCGCTACTGCCCGACTCCTTCTTTCTAATTTTTATTAAGTAGGATGAAGTGAAGACAAGGAGATAGGGGAAGAGAATGACAGACATCTGCTGTGGGCCTATTGTGGGTAGGGAGTGGGGGCTCTAACCTGGGTCCCTGCGCTTGGTAGTATGTGTGCTTAACAGGGTATGCCAACACCTGGCCCATTGTAACTAGATTTCCTCTGACCTTCTAGTCTGTGTGTTACCATTTGATGATATACTGAGACAACTTTTCCTCTATACTTTCATTTTATAAAGAGCTGCTATTGGAGGACTTTAGATGTATTGCTTGCAGATGGAGCTGGTTGCATAACAAGTGAAATATCAAAGGAAAACCATTGACTCTGTAGCCAAGTTTGCTTTCTAATAAGGCCAGAGGAGAACAACACTGTGTCTCTGTATCTTTCCATTTCCTGTTCCAGAAGAGTCAAAGTGAACATGACTAAAGGCTAACGTTAGCAATGGTGAAAGAGAAGGAAAGGCTTGAAGAGAGAATAAACACTTCTACATACCTTCGATGAGAAGCGTAATTGCCGGTAATGTGCCCAGAGCCATCACAGCCAGGGGTGGGGCATCTATAATTAAAAATGCAAATTGGGTGATTTACTTGAAAGGAATAAAATCCCCTGAACAATTAAATTTCTTGTTTATCCAAAAAGCTAATGATCTTTAATGCATAACCTTTCCACTTAAAGGAGGAGAAAATGAGCTGGAAGTTTGCTGGTTCATTAAACACCACTAGACACAAACCTTTGACCACCTTCTTTCTAAGCCCAATGTCACTTTCAAGGAGGGTCATGAGATTGAGTAACTGTTTAGGATTCAACAGTCTAGTATTCGGTAGTCACCAGATTTTTTTTTATTGGGATCTTTGGTCATTGGGCTATTTACTCAAGAGTCTATTCTCTTTAGATATTCTACCTTTCCTTCCCTTATTATTCATTCAAGGTTAATCAAGCCTCGTTACAGCTGGCTTAGTTATTATACCAATCCCTGTCTGAGGTAAGATTTATATTTGAAAAGACATGATACTCTAAGAGGCTGTATTCAAAACACCTGTGCTTTAAGGGGGTAGCCTTAACCCTTCACATTACTGGTTAACTGGTTAACCTATTTCTACTGTGGATAACACTACCTCATTGTGGGAACAAAGATCAACAATCTCAGACTCTTTTTGAGCACTTAGGCAGGTAGGTTCTTAGTTATTTAAAATCTTTGTTACTTCCAGTTAACTTGGGTAGAACACACAGCTCTACTGACTAACCATGCCAAATGGGCTAAGAAACTCAGGTTAATTGATATGCCCTATGCTGCCTCTGTTTAAACCTTTTTGGGCAACTTCATCCAGTTTCTAACAACCACATTGCCACTGCTGCAATAGGAGATGATGCTTTCACAAAGTGTTTTCTAACCACTGTCCTTCATACCACTCCTTAAACGGGTCTTTTCAAGAGTGGCCAACTCCCACTTTAGACATTTTCCATTTTAAATATTTCAATTGCATTTAGACCTATCAAAAATAAAACAAAATTAAAAAACAAAAATTAAGAAAACATATCTTTCCATTAAGTTTGTAACTCTCCAAAAATTTCAGGTGTCTAGAGACTTAGGAAACAATAATCCCACTAGTCATATGCTATGCCCTGGGCCCCTACTTAGTGCGAACTTGGATTCCTTGCAAGGTCAAATATCAGAAGTTTTAAATACTTAATAAGTGTATATTCATAATAAGTGTATATGTATATTCTGAATGACTGCATTTTTCTTTCCACTTAGAAAGTCACCCTGGGTATTGGATATTGAGACCAGGTCAGCAACTGACTGGCTTACAGATGGATTTCCTCAAGATTGGATGAGAGTGTGGGAGTAGGATGGAGATAATAGAATTCAACTCTTCCCCAGGGTGAGATGAATAACATCTTGTTGCTTGGGTGTGCAAACAAATTTTAATATTTAAAAATTATAGAATTCTCTGTTCTTATGAAGTGAGCTATGATTTTTAGATACTAGGGTATGAAAATTATTATTTGTCATATCACATTAAAGGTTAAAGTTTAATATATAACTGTTGGGGGGAGAATAAAAAATAATTGAGTGAAAAGACAGAGAAATCAATCAATAGAACTCAACTCTTTCCCAGGGTGTGAATGTCATCTTGTCGCTTGAGTGTGCAAACAAATTTTAATATTTAAAAATTACAGAGTTCTCTAGTCTTATGAAGTGAACTATGATTTTAGATACTAGGGTATGAAAATTATTATTTCTTATATCACATTATAGGTTAAAGCTTAATATATAACTATTGGGTGCAGAGTAAAAAATAATTGAGTGAAAAGACAGAGAAATCAATCATTGGTGTGCACAGATAAAATCAGAATTTCCAAAACAGAAGCTTAAGGCCGAAAAAAAGAATGGCGTTTAAAGTGGTATCTTCATAAGAACAGCACCACCAAATCTGATGCTAACCTTAATTTTGTAGCTTTAAATTCTGTTTGTAAGACCAATCTGCCAATTGGGATGAAATTATTTTTTAAAATAACTTAAATGATTGAACTTAGCAAGTTGACTTTCCTAATGATATCTTAGGTAGCTAGACACCTCCCAGACCGTCTCGCCAGCCCCAGAAAGCTCATATATGGAAGACAATCGGAAAGCAACAAAAATCGTTCTATGGAAAGAAGCTAGTCTTGTGTAAGCTTTTGTTCAGAAAAATGCATCAAGAAACAGAATGTTTCCTACCAGAAAATAATATATCCTTGCCTTATTTCCTGCTAAAAGATTGCATTAAATTCTCCCCAATCTAAGCACTTAGTGCAAATTTATTTAAAGCTTATTCATTTTAACATGAGAAAGAAAATTTATATGTATTTTTTTTTTGGTAAGGATAGCATATTCTATTCAAATTTAAAATGAGGCTTCACAACCAAAATAATACAAATGAAAAATGTTACTAATTATTTTAAAAGAGATTTTCATAGTAGATGTCATGTGTTTAAACCATTTACAGATGCATTATCTGATGAAAAAGGAGGTGTCAAAAATGTTCTTTTTCACCATGAAAACAAACAAAATACTGCCCTGGCTCATTTTCAGAGCAATCACTAATGTTGGCAAAAGAAAAAAAAAAAGTCCAGAAAGAGGACTTTCTTAAAAGGGTTTCTTTCTTACTCTTTTCTTTTTTAAAAGGGTTTCATGTTAGACAGATGGGGTTGAATCTCAGGTCTGCTGCTTGCTGGCTCCCTTAACATGGGGAAATCATTAAAGTTGCTAACATTCATGTTCCTTGTGCGGGACTAAATTCACACCTTATGGATAGGGGGAGGAGGGGCAGAAAACAGGATGAAGATTCACAGGGGACGCTCTGTACAGTTATTATTATTACTATTATAACTATTATTATGTTAGTGGGTGGCGGGAAGAGAGAGAAGATGCTCTGCTTGCTTCCTGTCTTTCCTTTACTTGGTAGAGCTGAGTGAAATCTGGGACAGTTTCTCAAGGGTCAGGAGACATGCATACATGCTTCAGGTTATCAACTGCATTCATTAGTTCCCCTCTGAAATGACTAGTTTTGGGCTATTTGGCTTGTTCATCTTTAGGTGGTGCTCTGGACCACAAAAGCCAGCTCACAGGAACTTCTCAACTATTCTTCCTTCTAGCAGCTTGAGGTATTCATGTTAGTTATGTTCCAGACTTTATGGTCTTTTTAAACTCTGAGATTTACATACAGATTTCCTAGCTTTAAGAAATGTAAACATTCAAAAGTATTATTTCCCCAAGTCATTGAATGAGATAGTGATTATTCACCTAACAAAAGGACTCTCTGCTTTTCAGATGGAGCAGCTCCAGGACCCTGGATAATGGGCGATATAAAACCGATTCAGAAAAATTCGATTTGCATCTACCCATCTAAGAGCACATCTTTTCCATGAAGGGAGGCCCGTGTGGGATAATAAAAATTCCCTGTGGATAAAATCAGACCACAACATGTGCTGCACAGCTTGGGTAGAGGGATTGACTGGGTTTCCATGGAAACTGCCTGTGAGGGAGACCCAGGTTGTCAGCTCGGAAGTGCCATATGAAGAACATGGGACATAGTGGCATCTTGGCTTCCCAAAGGCCACAGTGGACAATAAAGCCAAGTCTATTTGAAGTTCTTATGGTTGGGGAACATAAAGTCTGAGCTAAATAAACACTTGTATTATAGTTTTTTTTTTGTTTTCAATTCTGTTCCGAAGGGGTTATTGACAATAATAACAATAATCTTAAATTAAAAAATAAGGGGAGTCGGGCTGTAGCACAGCAGGATAAGCGCAGGTGGCGCAAAGCACAAGGACCTGCGTAAGGATCCTGGTTCGAGTCCCCAGCTCCCCACCTGCAGGGGAGTCGCTTCACAAGAGGTGAAGCAGGTCTGCAGGTGTCTATCTTTCTCTCCCCCTCTCTGTCTTCCCCACCTCTCTCCATTTCTCTCTGTTCTATCCAACAACTACTACAACAATAAAACAACAAGGGCAACAAAAGGGAATAAATAAATAAAATAAATATTTTTAAAAAAAAAATAAAAAATAAAACTCTAAGAAAGCAAGTGATGAATAATCTTAGAATCTTTGACACCTCATTGATATATGCTAGGAAAAAAATATTTGTGAGTCCCCTACCTTATCTGTAATCTTTGCATTTGCCTTGGGTAATGGTTATGGGTAATAAATATTATTATCTGGCTAGAAAAAATTGGGGACCAGATGGAAGTGCACCTAGTTTAATGCATGTTACCATTTCCAAGCACCCAGGTTCAAGCCCCAGGTCTCCCTCTGCAGAGGGAAGCTTCATTAGGGGATAAAGCAGTGTTGCCAGTGTCTTTTTCTCTCCCTCTGTCTCCCTTTCCCTCTGTCCTATCAAGTGAATAAATAAAATTCAAAATAAAAGAAAAACTGGTTCTGTGTAGACATTTAATAGTGGTAATGGGAAAGCTAATAAATGATTTTAACCAGAACATATTTAAATATTTTAAAATTTTTGTAGAAAGCAGTCAAAATTTAAAACAATCAATAAAATAAAATAAAAAATAAAAAAAGAAAGGAAGGAAGAAAATGAAATCAGGATTATTTACAAACATGCATTTTTATTTTCCTTCTCAAGTAGGAAAAGTTAAGTTTCTGTTACTTTTGCAAATGGAAGACATCAAAGAACTGTTTGAACTTGAGCCTCCCCAGACTCCCTCAGTGCTCACAGCTTTCTCTTTGTGATTTCTCACCAAAAGAAATGTTCTGTTTGGACTCATATAGGAACCCTTACTGATCACACTTACATGTAAGTCACAAGGTAGATTTCTCCCATAACATCAAAAAAGACCTTGAGACCTATGCTTTGAGATACATAATCACAAAATTCATTTAACTTTTTACTGACACACACCACAGAGATATGTGGACATGTACCCTCTGCCTCTGGCTTTTCAAGTTTGGTTTGTCCTTCAGCAAGACACAGTGGCTGTTTCTGCCTTGTTTCACTCACTAAGCCACCACCCAGAAACAGGGTAGCAGAAGTGGAAATAATTAAGACTATTGAGTGGAATTTTTTTGTTCTCTAAATTTATTTTTCACTCTTTCTTATATTTGATAGGACAGAGAGAAGTTGGTAGGGGACAGGAGATAGAGTGGGAGAGAGACACCTGCTTCCCTGCTTCTGAAATTGCCCCCTGCAAATGGGGATCCAGGTTTTGAAACCAGGTCCTTGTGCATGAAAACCAGTGTGTTCAGTTGGGTGTGCTACCTCCCCAGACCCACTGAGTGGGTAGTTTTATCTTTTATTTATAAAACACCTTCTCAAGTGCATCTCCCAATTCTATGGCCCCCCACTCTTTTCTCCTAAACATAAATATGAGGATTTAATAAATAGCCATCTTAGGTAAAATATTTAAAACATGACATGTGTCTGCGTGGTAGGAATCCCCCCCCAGTTACAGGAATATACACATTTTGTTTTATGTTATTGCTGAAAGAGGGAACCTATTAATAAAAAATTCCATTGAAAAGACTCATACCCTCACATCTTGATAGTCAATTATTTATTTCAAAATATCAGTTATACACACATTTTGAAACTACTGCCAGCATATCTGAAATGTATATTTGAAATTGTCCATGTAACTCCCTAAATCTAGTTAAACAAATGCTACATGTTTGACTTTCAAATATGCCTTGATTTTTAGCTTAGTAGCTAAAATGTTCAGAAAAAAAGCCCATTGAATATATAGAATAATATAAAGTATCGGAACTACTAATGTATACTTAAAGAATTCCATGGAGAGGTTCTTTAATAATGTTTTGCTTGTTTGTTTCATGGCACACTAGCAAGATAACTTAAGAAGTAACATACAAAATATGAAAATATATAATTTTTCATAAGTCCTAAATTTTGAAAGAAATTATGAACATGTAAGATTAAGCATTTTGAGAACTAGAATGATTCAGGGAACATATATAAAAATCTTTAACCCATTTCTATAGAATACTATATAATTAAACAACTTAATTTCTTTTCGTCTAAAGAGATATGGTTCAAAATAAATTTATTTTGATTTTTTTGTCATATAAATGGAAATATAGTCATAGGAGTACACAATAAAGGTATTTTTGAAAAAATGATATATGCTGATTCTTATGCTGTACTTGTGAAATTTTTCTCTCTCAAAAGAGAGAAAAGTCTCTTACAAGGAATATATCTTCTTCTTGCCCAGTTCCTAAAATATATTACTTGAAGTGCAAGGAATGACCGAATGCTTCATCTTAATTTTCAAAGTCTAAGATGTTTAATAATGTTATCATTGTTTGAAATGCAATATTAAATTTTCAAAAATGCTTATCTGTGCATTCCCTTCTCTCCAAGTACCATTCTCACCCCGGCTCTCAACTGGAAGTAGCTCTGGGGACATCTGGGGACTTGCCTTCTCCTCCCTTTGTCCCCAAGACACCTTTACAGTCCCTTTTCTCTCTGATCCTTGAGAGTCAGATGAGGGGCTTCTGCCTGTAATGTTTAGGATATTCCAGGATTATTAACATATTTCAAAGTACAAGGCAGTTCTGTTGTAATTGGTAGAATCTGGGTAAAAGATTGACTTTATGGTGCATGTGATGGACAAAGCACATGCTTTTCTTTAAGCTCCAAGCATTTTTCTTTCGAAATTAGACTCGAAAACAAATAAATGACAGGAGTCAAAAAGTGTCTTTAACATGAATTTAAACAACATTTTTTTTGATGCTTCTGATAACATTTGGGACTAGGTTAGGCCTCAGGTCATTAAACAGGTGGAAAAATCAATCTGCAGACAAATCTCAAAGTTCTGGCAATGAGGAGCCTTGGGACAAAATGTCCAATGAATTGAGTGTTTAGGGGAGCAAGCATGTGAACTGGGCATTGATTTTGTGGGTACAGAACTTTACCAGTTCTATTTGGCTCACTATCTAAATCACTGTATGCTACTAGTCCTGATCAGCAGGTGCATAGTTATTGGTTTAAATTTGACTTAGTGGCTCACACACCTGTTAGCAGAGTTAGGTCACCCCTGACACACACATGTGAACCCCTCCTGTCCTTCCCCTTGACTCTGGGCCCAGGAGGTTCTCAGATGCATGTGTACAATATTTGGCTATTACTGCTAGATGACAAGGGAACCAGGTTTACATACATTGGAGACCAGGTCTGGCCTGTCCTGGGTCCCTTTCCACATGACCCTGGGGTGGCAGCCTTGGCCATTTGGGGAGTACCTGGGGGCTGTGACAGCAGCTCTGTTCATGCTGCATGCAGTTATTTTGTTTTGTTTTTCTTACGTTCATTCATGCAGCCTACACGCTTGAACCTGTGAGTCATCTGTATTAATCATGCTACCTCATGGTGTGGGGGTGGGAACCTGACTGGGGCCCCTGGTCGCCACACTGAACTGTTGTCGCTGGGGGCGTCCCAGGAATAGGCTCTTGTCCAGGGCGGCCGAACGTACCTAGCACATCCTGATGTCCCACTCATTTAACGGGGTGTGTCCGTGGGAACCTGCTGCCGGAGCACATGCACGTCCAGCAGCAGAGGAGCGGCTAAACAAAGGCTGGGGAGCGGAGTCAGTATTGGAATTGGACTCGAGGACCCATGCAAAAAAAAAAAAATACAAAAGGTGACTGGTGCAGCTGACTCAAGGCAACAGAAACCCCCCATCTAACCTCTTGCCCTGACACATGAATGGGCACATTCAGGGGCCTGTCTGCATTCAATCACAGCTCTCCCAGTGCAGGGGGCCTTTGTTGGACATGCAAAGACATCACACAGGGAACTGGGGCCAGAGCCAGGGCCGGGGTGGGTGGAAAGGTACTCACCTTTAGTTGATCAAACTGACCTCTTAGGCATTTAAAATCATTTATATGTAATATAAACAGAGCTTTGAGGACTAGTATGCATGTGGCTGAAAGGGATTTCTTTCTGGCCATCAGAACAGGATTGGGATATGCACTCTTACTGTTTCACAAACATTCCTCACCTCTAAGAAAGCATGTATGACCATATTCAATTGGCCTGTAATGGTAAATTGGCAAAGCGCCGACTGATGTTAAAGCTTATTGACTAGAAAGGGACATAGAGTGGGGAGGAGATCCTTTGCAGTGGTTGCTCCCTGGTTTGACAAGGTCAATTGTTTCAGCACCAAGAGCCAATTGGATCACTTTTGAGACAGAGACAGATGGTCTATCACAGCCACCAGGACTATTTCTGCAGCTATGTTACCACTCCTCACAGGTATGCATGCACAAACCCAGGCTACACAGTCTGAAGCACACAAGGCAAAGTGAGGGGGTAGCTAGACGATCAATACAGCTCAGACTTGGAAGAGCTAAGTCTGAGGACACTGAGGCCCAGAGTCATTGCATTGGTTCAGACACAGACTTCAGTGTGAGCATGCAGTGGGGGCCATGGGGCTGGCGAGAAGTCGTGCAGGTTCAGCAAGAGTGCAAGACTCCTGTCCACACAGTTGAAAACTATCTTTAAGTTAAATGAAGAAGGAGGTGCATATAATTTAAAAGCAGCTCAATTTTCAAAAGTTACTAGACTTCAGTGAGCATTAGGACAGTAGAAAGAAAAGGTTCCAGGATGGAGGGGTCACAAATTTTTCCTTCTTATCTGCAAATTTCCCCTTATTTTTCAATGTTATTACTTTTCATGTTTTGTTTCTCTTATTTATTTTCCCTGTGTTTGTCAGATTTGTGAATCTTATTTTTTGAAGCCCCTTTCTTATAAAAATTCTGAGAAAATACTTCTTCCAAGACAAATTAAAAGATTTCATGGTTCATAAGCTATCTGCAGAGTCCTAGAATTCTCTATAATTTCTCCTACTTTGAGTCATTTTTATTCCCTTATTTACTAAATTCTACTGCTTTCCCTAGTCTCTTATATATGATAGTCTAGTTTCAGTCCTTTTCCAGTCTACATTTTCTTCTTTCTCTCTCTCATTTAAAAAACAATGGAGCTCTGACATGTTCTTCCCTCCTATGGAATCTGCCTTTCCTCCACTTAACTTTTTTTTTCTTGGGCCAAATTTTAAAGTGGCTTATACAGAATCTTTGCTTTACAAAAGCAGTTAGGAATAGATTAATCAAATGTCCTAATTTCATAGGTAAGGAAACATCCAACTAGGTGAAACATATTGTTGCAGGTCACACAAGGAACAACTGAAATGTGATCAGGTTAAAAGAGCTGTGCTTGGCACTTATCCTTAACTAGACTCTTATAATTATCAAATAATTCCTACTCTAGGGCTATGCTATGTGACCTATCCCTCCTGTCAGGCACAGGCTCATTTGTTTTGAAAGCACAAGTCCATTTATTCCTGTGTTTGTGGTTTTAATTTATTGATCTACATGGACTTGTCCAATAGGGGAGAGTCTTACCAAACGGTAAAGAGTGAAGGAGGTAATAGGAAAGTGAAATAAAATTTGATTTTTATTTCAGTGTCAAGGATTCGGTCATGGAGATTTCTTAAATTTACTGGTGGATACATTTTACTTGTTGCTGAGAAGGTCAACAAGAGAACAACACAGCCTGACAACCATCATTGCTGGTTGCAGGGATGTGTTCACTCATGTACAGGTTCTGGAATTAGAAAGGCATATTCCACTTAGAAAAATATTAGAGTCAACTGAGTGCCCAAGGAGAGTCAGGAAGGAAAGCTTAGCATTACAACGTGAAAGGGAGGGAGGAAGGGAATGAGTGAGGAAAGGCTACGCACAGGCTGCTCTAGGCACCTGATAAGCCACCCGGGATGAAGCTCACAAGTGTTGGGTGGTCCTGGATCATGTCTCGAGGTTGTGACAGTCATGTGGTCTCCTGGCCACAGCCACATGTGTCCTGGTGTTGGGGATCCAATAAGATGGAGCTTGTCCTTAGTCCTCAAATCTTTTTCCAGCCACTTGGGAAGAAAGCCCATGCTAGTTTTCTTGAATGGCTTCATAAACACAAATGTTGATGAGAGCCTTAATGAAGAGTACAAACTCTGCATGATGGGGTGTGAATGTGTGACTTTCCAGCTCTGTTTTTGATGAGGGAACCATAATGACTCCACTTTCCTGTGGTCATTGAGACACGAGCTAAGGATGCACGCTCAGTCCACCTGGGCATCTGATAGAGAAACTTAAGACTCCTTCCCATGTGAACTTTTGTAAATGACAGGTTAGGGGGAACTGAAAGATGAAGAAAGCTATGCTTTCGAAAAACAAAGCAAACCCAGGTTGTGCTAGTTGAAAAAGGATAAGAATGACTTCAGTAAGAGATGACTGTCCAACATCTTGACTCTCCTTTGACAAGCTTTTGCTCATGTACTGGATTTAGGACTCCAGCAATATAATCAGTATCTACATTTGGAATTTTTCAGTTTTGCACACTGGCTTGCAGGATATGAAAGTAGTGTGTTCTAATTAGAATCCAAGGATGACCAGAGAGCAGAGAACTTCAACCATGTCATTTGAGGAACAGAAAGTAAAGTATTGGAGAGCTTTAACACAGAGAAGAGAAGACTCAGGGAAACAGCCACTTCCCTAAAGCATCTGTAAGACTTTTCAGAGGAAGAAGATCATTTGAAATAGGCACATGGGCCACGAGTTTGTTTGTTTGTTTGTTTGTTTGTTTTCATCTCTGGGGCTTCACTGCTCTAGGTTGACTTTTTTTCTCTTCTTTTTTCAAAAATTTTTAATTATAAAATGAAAATATTGACAAGACTATAGGCTTGTCAATAAGAGGGGTACATTTCCACACAATTCCCACAACTACAACTCTGTATCCAATCCTCTCCCTTGATAGCTTCCCTACTCTTTATCCCTCTGGGACTATGGGCCTAGGATCATTGTGGGGTACAGAAGGTGGAATGTTTGGCTTCTGTAATTGCTTCTCCACTGAACATGGGCATTGGCAGGTAGACCCATACTCTCACCCTGTCTCTCTCTTTCCTTAATGGGGCAGGGATCTAGGGAGGCAGGACACACGATGGGGTCATCTGCCCAGGGAAGTCAGGTTGGCATCATGGTATCATCTGGAACCTAGAGATTGAGAGGCAAAGGGCAAGGGAAAGAAACCACAACACCAAAGCTTTCTCTAATGAGATGGGGGCTGGGCTCAAATCTGTATTGCATTCTTGGCAAAAGAGTTACACTATTCAAGTGAGATATTTTGCCACCCCCCACCCGAAGACCACTTTACTTTCTTCTTGTTTCACTGAGAGAAGAAATCAGTGCTCTTGGGTGTTGTCAGTTCATAACATTGGAGGCATTCAAGAGCAAGGTGACAAGAACAGTGGAGCAGGTGCATGACAGTGTTCACCTAATAAAGCCTGAAGTCCTGAGTAACATCCATGGCTTGGGGTAGCTCAGCGTGAACAGCAATAGTACCCTCCTCTGGAAAATCATAATATCAACTCAGGACATTCCAGATAATTCTGTATCTATTTGGACAGAACACCCATAGGAGAGAGTATTAGGCTATGTATATCATAGTAATTAGGCACCCTGAACAGTGAATTTGAGGCTGCAGACTGAGCCAGATTGAGCCCCTCACACAATGTACTCTTATTTCTGTGAGCCAAAGTTTACCTTATATTGGAGTACTGTCTCTCAAATACACCCCATCATATTATTTCATACATACCCGACATACACACATTGCATACTTTGTAAGGTCATGTGAGTTGGAGTCTTCCCTTTCTGCACTGTGTCCAGTCTGGCATGGAGAAATGATCTTCATGGTATGTCTCCTATTTGTCTGAACACAGGGTTCGGAAGGCCTGGCTGAGCTAGATGGTGCCGACCCTGGCACTGTGCTGCACCCCCAGGTTGCCATGACTGAAACAAATGCAGAGGTTTGTGGGTTTTTTCCTGGTGACTGGGGCCTCTGAGGTCACTTGGGGAGTACTTTACAGTTTTCTGACTAGCAGTCTAGAGCAGAGACGCACCAGACAAGGTGTTGACACTCCTTCATGGGTGCATGGTATGAGTGTGGCTCCCACTCATTCTCATCAGATCTCAACAGCTGGGCTACTGGTTTCTGTGCCAGGCAGTCAGACTTTCCTCTACCCAAGCTCTATCTTCAGTCTTTTATCTAGCCTGAGTCAGCATACTGACATGACTTACAAGCTCCTCACAGGGAAGGGTCCCAAAAGCCACTTTCTGAGGGAGGCAGAGTTGAGGACATTTCCACGAGGCATCAGTGAATAACTGACTACAGTTATGCTGAAAGGATGCCTGCTTGGCAAGCAGGCAGAGGCTGGAGGTCACAAGTTCCAAGAAGAACATAGGTATACTGTGCTCAGGAGGTGAGTTAGTACCCATTCTCATCTCTTGGAGCAGAGAGCTGGACACAGTAAAGGACTTGAGGCTGGAATCAAAATACCACTTTCTCAGCAGGCAACTCAGAATGTGTTTCTTCCACTAATCTCTAAACTAAGGTGAATAATGCCTACCTGCACTCCTAGGATCCTTATTAAGAGTAGAAAAGTTAAAGCAAGGCAGCTCCAACTCTTTTACTTTTTTATTTAATTATTAATTAATTTGCCACCAGAGTTTTATCTCTAGGGCTTGGTGCCATCATTATGAATCTATACCTCCCAGTGGCCATTTATTTTCCTTTTTCCTTTTTTTTCCCCCTTTCTGCTATTTTTTTTTTCTTTGCCTCCAGGGTTATTGCTAGGGCTCAGTGCCTGCACTGTGAATCCACTTCTCCTGGAGGCTATTTTTTTTTTCCTTTTGATGCCCTTGTTTATCCTTGCTGTTATTATTATTGTTATTGCCGTCATTGCTGTTTAATAGGACAGAGAGAAATTAAGAGAGGAGTGGAAGACAGAGACAGGGAGAGAAAGATAGACACTTGAAGACCTGGTTAAGCACCCATGAAGCGACCCCCCTACAGGAGGGGAGCCTGGGGCTTGAACCTGGACCCTTGTGCTGATCCTTGCGCTTTGCATCACGGCCACTGCCAGGTGCCCTGTTGTCCTCTTATTGTTATTGTTATTGTTGTTGTTGTTGTTGGATAGGACAGAGAGTCATCAAGAGAGGAGGCGAAGACAGAGGGGGGACAGAAAGAAAGACACTCACAGACCTGCTTCACTGCTTGTGAAGCAAGCCCCCCTGCAGGTAGGGAGCCTGGGGCTTGAACTGGGATCCTTACGCAGGTCCTTGTGCTTCATGCCATGTGCACTTAAACCACTGTGCTACCACCTGGCCCCCTTCCTCTTTCTATATAAGGGCAATTACTCTTCTTGGATTGATCAGTACTGCACTGGGTAGAGAGTACACATTACAGTGCACAAGGACCTGATTTCAAGCCCCTGGTCCCCACCTGGAGGGGAAAAGATTCACAAGTGATGAAGTGGTGCTGCAGGTGATTCTGTTAATCTCTCCCTCTCTGTCTTCCCCCACCCTTCTCAATTACTTTCTATCCTATCAAATCAAAAAAATAAATTTTTAAAAAGGACAATTATTTCTATTGAACCGTATTACTGAAGGCCCTCAGTGGCCTAACTAATAGCACAGTGAGAGCCAGTCATCCCAGCAGGTTTAGAGCGTGGTAAATGACAATCATACTGTCTCTTAGTATTCACAAGCTAGATTCAGCTGCTATCCTCCCACCCTACAGATGAAACAGAGATGCTCAGTAAGGTGCCCATATGAGGAGTGGTGAGGGTAGGGGGATCCCAGCTGTCAACTTAAGATTCATTTGATTTAAGCACTTAACCAGCAGACTGCAGCCTAGAGGCTTAAGGGAGCAACTTCAGAAAGTGCAGATTTTGGGAAGAAGGCAAGAAGGGGCCTCTTGGGGCACCCAACAGGGAAATGGATGGAGAACTCCAGAAGGAATTGGAGCAAGCTGAGATGTGAGGCTCTAGAAGGGGGTGAGCCCTGTTCATTTCTCAATCAAAAGATACTTAAAGAAGGGAAAGTGAGAATTAGTACAATGAGGTGTTATGAAAGGGTGAGGAAACATTCATCTGGCTGCTGCTTCTGCTAACTGAACAGGTCCTAGTGGCAGCTGATGCAAAGGTGTCTATGTGGGTGTGCGAGTGTGTGTGTGTGGGGGGGAAGTGGGGGTATACCAAGAGAGAAAGAAGAGAAGGTGTGAGAGTAGATCCTTTTACCCAGACCTCAGGCACACTGATGAGCAAGTGCTGTCACTGGTCACAGATAGGCAGGGGTGTTCTTCAGCTCCTGGAGACACCGGGGACATACTTATTCATTCTATGCACTTTCCCTAGACCCCTCCTCCTGGGCTCACACAGATCCCAGTGCCTGAAATGAATATCCCTTTGTTCCCTCCTACCTATTACAAGGCCTGTCACTGGAGGTTTGGCTGGAACGTGCCAGGCTTTCCTGAACCACTAATCACCATGTTGCGACGTATGTCATTGCCCTCAAGGAATTACAATCTATCCCAAAATGGGGGTGGTGGCTGTCAGCAGGAAGATTCATGGGAGGCCAAAGTCAGTGAAGGGCAAATGCCAAAGGAACAGCCCTGACAGCCAGGTGTGTGTGTGTGTTCTGTGATTTGGTTGCATTCTCTCTGCAATGCTGTTTGCTCCCAGGATGGTGCCTGGATTCCTGAGCTGCAGTACAGATGGTAGGATGGAGAGATGCTTATTTGTATGTGGAGATCTAGGTTATTGTTGACAGGGCGCTGCTACATATTCATCATTCTTCATTAAAAAAGATTCCAGAACAAACTAACTCATGTTAAAGAATCATGTTAAAAATGTTAAGTGAAATAAGTCAGAAACAGAAGGATGAATATGAGATGATCTCACTCACAGGCAGAAGTTGAAAAACAAGATCAGAAGAGAAAACACAAGTAGAACCTGAACTGGTGTTGGTGTATTGCACCAAAGTAGAAGACTCTGGAGTGGGTGGGGAGGGGGGAGAGTACAGGTCCTGGAAAAGGATGACAGAGGACCTAGTGGGGGGTTTTACTATTATATGGAAAACTGAGAAATGTTTTGCATGTACAAACTATTGTATTCGTTGTCTATTGTAAAACATTAATTCCCCCAATAAAGGAAGAAAAAAGAAAAAAATGAATTTTGTGATGCAAGCCATAAATGAAGAAAATGAAATCATTTACCAGTAGAAGGAAGAAAAGGAAAACAAGAAAGAATAAGTGAAACCTTTTAAATTAGGAAACCTTTTAAAAAATAAAAAAAAGACTTGCAGTAATTTTTAATTTTTATGTCTCATCAGCAATTGCATGGAAAGATCTCTGGGGATCCCACCCTAAGGCCCAGAAGGCAGGGCGGGTGCCACTAACCTATGAGGAGGCATCTTCAGGGATTTTGGGGTGGGGAGGCTTTTTTTTCTACCCCTTGTAGCACAGCAGGTTGCAGGCAAGGGAAGGGCACACCAGAGGGAGGGCATTGCCATGGCAACTTTCTGCCTAAGCAGGCCCTGTGGTAGCTGAGTTGTTCTGTGCAGGGGAGTCTGTCAAACTGGTCTGAGAAGAAGGGAGCCTGAGGCCTGCCCAGGGGGGAGGGTTGGGCAAGACCCAGGAAGACAGGGAAGCCTGTCAGCAGACATACATAGACTTGACCTGTCTTTCACAGGGATGACAATGCATCCAGAGTCTGAAATCACTGGGACATACACAATAGTTTTTGGAGCATCTGCCCTCAGAGTCTGAGACTGCCCTGTAGTCAGCACCCAGAAAAGTCTGAATCACAACAAGTGAAAGCTAGGGGTATTTCCATGTCCTGAAGCAGAACAGAAATATGTGCTGCCACACTGCTGCAAGCCTGCTACTCTACCTCTATCAGAGGCCAAGCATGAATCCTGGCAGTTTTGTTCTCTCTCTCTCTCTCTCTCTCTCTCTCTCTCTCTGTCTCTTTCTCCCCCCACCACAGTTATCACTGGGGCTTGGTGCCTGCACCATGAATCCATTGCACTATAAGTCCTTTTCTCTTGTCCTCCTCCCCTCTTCTCTTTCTCCTCTTCCCTCCCCTCCTTTGCCCTCTTTCCCCCTTCCTTTTCTATCCCTTCCCTTCCCTTCTTTTCCCTTCCCTTCCTTTCCCTCCCCCTCCCTTCCCCTCCCCTCCCCTCCCCTCCCCTTGTCTTTCTTTCCTTCTTCCTTCCTTTCTTCCTCTCTTCCTTCCTTCGTTTCATTCTCTCTCTCTCTCTCTTTTTTGCCTTCAGGGTTATTGTTGGGGCTCAGTGCCTCCACTATGAATCAACTGCTCCTGGAGGCTATTTTTTCCCATTTTGTTGCCTTTGTTGTTGCCCTTATTGTTATTGTTGCCACTGATGTTGTTGTTGAATAGGACAGAGAGAAATCGAGACAGGAGGGGAAGACAGAGAGGGGAAAGAAAGATAGACACCTGCAGACCTGCTTTACCACTTGTGAAGTAAACTTCCTGCAGGTGGGGAGCCAGGGGCCTCAAACTGGGATCCTTATGCTGGTCCCTGTACTACACAACATGTGCACTTAACATGCTGTGCTACTGCATGACCCCTTCTTTCTCTTTTTTCTTTCTCTACTTTCTTTCTCTTCTTTCTTTCTCTTCTTTCTTTCTTTCTTTCTCTCTCTCTCTCTTTCATTTTCTTTTTATTTCTTTCTTCCCCCCTTTTTTTATAGAGCAGAGAGAATTTCAAATGGGGAGGGGAAAACAGACACTGGCAGAACCACTTTATCATTTGTGAAACTTCCCCCCACTCCTGCCTGTGGGGACCAGGGACTTGAACCTATATCCTTGCACAGGGTAACATGTATGCCTGTATCATTCTTAAGACAGGGTTTAATAAAAAATTTAAATTAAAAAAAAAAAAAGACAGGGTTAGTTAAAGAGTGCTGGGCTGGAAGTCATGAGGCCCGGCAATGTAGGGGCTGCTTTCTCTCTAGCTGTATTATTTATAATATGTTCTGTGGTGCATGAATGTGTGATTGAGAGACATAACTACAGGCCTCTCATTCACAGGTTCAGAGAGAAAGAAACCTTTCATTGCTAAGGGACAAACCATCTGTGAACGGTGTGAGGGTAAGGAGGAGGGAGTGATAACTTGACATCTCTTGCATTTCTAGCCTGTATTTGAATGAATTCATCAAGAACAGGTCAGGAGTTAAATGTTCACTACTCCAAGTTAATTATACCTAAGACTTAGCAGGCAGCTCTTCTTTTGTCAGTTTAAGAGATAAAAAAGATTAAAGTAAAAAAAAAATTCACATAGCTAATAAGTAGCTCAGGCTAGCTAATTCAGGCTGCCCAGTTAGTAAGTGACCAACTAGGGTGTGAACTAAATTGCATGACTCTGGAGTCTGTGCTTGCTTCATTACATTGCAAGGATTTTTTTCACTTCTTTGAGCGGGACTTAATTGGTTTTTATATTTAAAGGACATTAAAACTAGACTTCATCCCTTGATTGTGAAAGTGGGCATTTGAAGGGCTGATGAGTTCTCTCTCTCTCTCTCTCTGTCTGTCTCTCTCTTTCTTCAGGGATAAGAAGTCAAACATGGAGGAAATAATTATTCTCCATACATTGTAAGATGTCAGTTTTCATAATGACTCTTAGAGATGTTGAATCCTAATAGTGACAATACTTTCACTGATATTATTTCCTGGTCTAAGAGGGAAGAAGGGAACATTTTGCCAGAAAAATTTGGTGACTTCCAGGAAGTCAGTTTAAGCTTGCTCTTTGTTATTTCTCCAGGCAGATAAGGTGTTTGGAGCACCAGTCTCTTTGACTTGTTCTTGTTGCTACTCTGCTTCTTTTCCACATGAAGGTATCTTCAGAGAGTAGCAGCTAAACTATTTCTCAAGGGGCTCCAAGTCCTCGAAAGAACCAGACATCACTCTGGTTCTTGTGCTACTGACGCTTCTCTGGTTCATGTGCTACTGGGGCTTGAACTCAGGACCTCACACTTGAGAGTCAAGTGCTTTATCCACTGTGCCACCTCCCGGAACACCCCAAGCCCATATTTTAGAAAAAGAAGGAAGGAGAGCTACTTCCTGATCCAGCTTTCTAGTCCTGTTTCCAAGTATGACACCATCTCCCCAGACAACAACTTGGGTTCACCTATTAGGTAGGCCTGCATATTAGATGTGAGGCTCAGGCAAAACAAGTAAAGTCATGGGCCCCTTGGAATATACCTAAAATAGAACTACCAGCTTTTTCCAAAATTGAGACCCCAATCTTCATCTGCAATATTCCGGCATTTAGGTTCATAATTAGCTAACAATTGGGTCCACTTTATATCTCAACTCTTTTTTAGCTGCCAGGTTCCAGATGCTACCATGATGCCAACCTGACTTCCTTGGGCAGACGACTCCCCCATGTGTCCTGAAACCCCACCTCCCCAGATCCCTGCCCCACTAGGGAAAGAGAGAGCCAAGCTGGGAGTATGGATCGAACTGTCAACACCCATGTTCAGCAGGGAAGCAATTACAGAAGCCAGACCTTCCACCTTCTGCACCCAATAATGATCCTGGGTTCACACTCCCAGAGGGATAAAGAATGGGGGGGGGGGGAAGAAAGAATAGGGAAGCTTTCAAGGGAGGGGATTGGATATGGAGTTCTGGTGGTGGGAAATGTGTAGAACTGTGTCCCTCTTATCCAATGGTCTTGCCAATATTTCCATTTTATAAATAAAAATAAAAAAATAGTTTGGGAGGTCAGGCAGTGGAGCACCCAGTTAAGCACACATAATACTAAGTGCAAGGACCAGAGAAAGGACCTGGGTTTGCGTTCCTGACTCCCCACCTGCAGGATGGGGGGATGCCTTAAAAGCAGTGAAGCAAGTCTTTAGGTGTCTCTCCCTCTCTATCTCACTCTCCCCTCTCAATTTCTCTCTGTCCTGTCTAATAAAAAATGGAAAAAATGCCTTCCAGGAGCTGTAGATTAGTAGTGCAGGCATTGAGCCCCAGCAATAACTCCGGAGGCATAAATAAATGAAAATTTATAGTTTTTTGTCTTGTTATACTATAATAAAGGTAATAATTGGTGCATATATGGAGAGAGTGAGCGGGCTTCTTCCTTTGAAGGGAGGCACCTGCACTGCCTCATGGTACAGTCAAGATGCAACTTAAATACTTGAGGGCAGGGAGTCACTCTGCTCTGAAGGAATTCTGAGTGGGGCATTTCATGTGATTTGTGTGCTTCTGAGTTTTCTATTTATCAAAGCCTTCTGCACATTAGAAATGGTAATCAATACCCTTTCCTCTTCTAGTTGCAGAAGATTAGGCTGGAATCTTGTCTCTGGGAAAAGGAGCTTTGAAATTTTAATTGAAGTGCAGTGTTCATTTTTAGAAGTCACAAGGCTCTCAGTGCAGCTTTTGCTCAGGAATGGTTTCCTTTCTGTGGAAACCTTTACCCTTGGGCCAATTACCTGCTTTTCTGATTGTCATTCTTTCTTCACTGGGTTTACTGCTTTATTCACCCAGCCCTCTGCTACAGTTGTTTATTAGTGAAAGAGACACATTAAATATTTGGAACACTTTGTAAAATATTTACCATAATTAATATTAGATAGAAACAGGTTGTTGAGTAGCAAGACAGTCTATGTGCTAATATCCTAGCCCCCACCCCCCTTTATTTTTCTGGATCCTGAAAACTGTTCAAGTTTCTCAAAGTGATTAATGAAAGCTCACTACGGAAGCATCATATTTTAATGAGTTGAAGAGCAAATGACACACGAGCAAACACAAAATACTTCACTATTCTTAGGTGATTTCCTTAAGCCCAAAGTCTGATCACTTAATGTGATATGGAAAGCTAGATCCCTTTCTAGGGACATGAATTTCACAAGCCCTAAGAGGGACAAAGGCCAGAGTAATTGGAGATTTCCTTCTAGATCTGGTTAATGAACTAAGTTGTTTTAGATTCTAGGAAGGTCACTCAGCATCTCTACTTTTAGTTTCCTGACTGGAGGACAAGAGCTATGGAGACCTTCCTTTGCAGGACTCTGGTCATGGTGAACGATGGATGCTCTACGTCATCAGCCTCACAGAGCAGGCCACTGAGCTTTTCTCATCCAACTTTCACAGAAGTCCTGTTGGATAGCAGCGGCTCTAGGGCCTTTGTTTTATAGAAGAAAACTGATATTCAAAAGTTTAATTGACTTGCTAAAAGTTATAGAATTAGAATATATATAGGATCTGAGTGAGACTCATTGACTCCAAGTCCTATTTCCCTCTTTTTCCATCAGACCAGATCTGATCATACCCTCTCTTTTGACCCTGGAGACAGCTGCCCTGACTTTGTCCTTTTTCGGCATCTCCAGGCCCTGGCCCAGAGCACAAGCTTAGAGAAGTACTTGAGGAGTGAATTGGCTGTGCAGGTGTAATGAAAGCAGCATTGAGAAAGAACCAAAGAGCCAGAAAATATAAATGCTGATGATTACGCAGCAGAAATTTAGGTATAGAGCAAGACAGCTGTGTCTGATAGCAGGGAGTTAAAAACATCAAAGGGTCCCTAAAGCTGAGGTGAAAAAAAAAAAGCTGAGACCCCAAATGGGAAAAATCCAGGATGAATTTTGCATGATACACGAAACTATAGAAACAATTGCACATTATGCATTGTGGTGAATAGTCAAAGAGGTATTAGTTAGCACAACCTGATGCAAGTGTAACTAGCATGTAACCAGGAGAGTTGAAATTGGATCTGTTATAGAATAAACTTCCTAGGGGATTAGGGTCTGGTCTGGTTTGGATTTATAAAAGGGAAGACAAAAGAAGGGACATTCCACATTTTGGAGGAGAGCTGATCTGACCCCCAACAATGTATAGGGAATAAAAAAAAAATCCTCTGTTTCTATTTTGTTCTCATCTTAAAACACATGGCATCCAAAAAAGGAAAGAGAACTGAAGCCAGACTTCAAGGCAGTTAAAAAGAAAGAAAGAAAGAAAGAAAGAAAGAAAGAGAGAAAAAAAGAAAGAAAAAAAGACAGAAAGAAAGAAATGACAGAATAAGACGATCAAAATATGCCAGCTGGGAAAATGCTTTAGAATTCTGAAAGTGGGGAGAAGAGAGTGAAATTAGTAAATGGGGATTATCTCTGATGTGGGCTTGATAGGCTGATGGACATTTTTATTTGATGATTTAAAACCTGATTTGCAAGTCTGATATAAGTATTTTTAAATTGTACCATATTAGACAAGCGAGAGAAAAAGACATATTAGGAAAATGGGATCCTTTTATCTTTGAAATATTTTGATCTTGGTTGTTGGAGTTTCAAATATAAGAAGTTTTATATCATTCATTCTTTGTTGGAAGTGGGTCAAATTTTAGTTGATGATCTCTACCCTGTTTTCCCTGACCTCTTCCTGCTCCAATCCCATCTGACTCATATCTACTGAAACCCTTCAGCCTGGGTCCTGAGGTCTCACAGTTGGTTTTCTGCCCTCTGTCTTGTCTCAAAACTCATTATTTCATTAATGAATGTCTCTGTGGTTTTGGAAGCCAGGTGCAATTCTGAGCACTGGATGGACATGGACCATTTTATCTTGATAATGAACTACCTAGCAGGGCCCAGAATTACTGGTAGAGTAGGGAAGGATAGGGCCTGCTGCAGGTCACTAAGCCTGGGTCAGGAGCTCAGGAGTCTGTGAAGATGCCATGTTTTTCAACATGGCCCTATTCCTGGTTTGAAGAGAGTCCTGTAGATATCATGAGCACCATCCCAAGGGTAGGAGAGGCTCAATTCTAATAATGTGTGACCTATTAAAAATGTATTTTGGAGCACATTCAGGTGAATGTGCCATGTATAAGGAGCTGGATTCAAGTACCTGGTTTTTTTACCATGTATAAGGAGCTGGATTCAAGTACCTGGTTCCCATCTTTAGGGGGTAAGTTTCATTAGTGGTGAAACAGTGCTGCAGGTCCCCCCCTCTTTCTCTCTCCCTGATCTCTTTCAATTTTTTCTGTCCTATTGAATAAAAGGGAAAATGTTTTTATATTATTAATTTCAATAGAGACAGAAATTGAGAGGCAAGAGAGAAAGATGGGGGCTGGGGAAGAGGGACACCTGCAGCACTGCTTCATCCCTCATGAAACTTTCCCCCTGAAGGTGAAGACAGGGGGCTTGAACCTGGGTCCTTGAACATGGTAACATGTGCACTAAACTGAGTGAGCGACCTCTCTGCCCCACATACTATCTTTTTCACTTCCTCAAGATTTGTAATAGTTATGAGGTCTTTGGGGGAATCTTCATTAATGCCATTGAAATATTCTGATAAGATTTTAAAAAGCAGTTTCTAGAGAAAGCAAATAATAGACAAATCACAATAAAACCATAACCAAGATTGAAATGACTTCTATTTAGCCTAAAGACTTGCTGTATTTGATAGCCTTGGAGATAAAACACCAGAGACATGCACACCTTCTAGTCATCATTGGAAAGGAAAGACAGCAGAAATGCTCTAGTGAGAAACAAAGACTCCGGGGTATAGACAGAGTGGAGACAATCGAAGCACTGTAGGATTCTTCTGACAGGAAGTTTGATGGTACCAAACCAGAGCCCCTTTGAAAGGCCAGAATTAATCAAAGTGACAGAAAGTAGGGGTGTGATTAAATTCAGTAACAATATGTTCAGAGTGGCTGAGTCAGGTTGCATTGCTGGCCATACATCTCCACCTTCACTCTGTGCTTATCTTCCAGGAGATTTTGAGAGACCCCTGATTACACACACACACACACACACACACATTAAAGTCAAACAGCACTAAT
The DNA here is from genome assembly GCF_950295315.1 of Erinaceus europaeus. Taxonomy (NCBI): domain Eukaryota; kingdom Metazoa; phylum Chordata; class Mammalia; order Eulipotyphla; family Erinaceidae; genus Erinaceus; species Erinaceus europaeus. Next base: position 41,021,033 of record NC_080164.1, on the reverse strand, counting down.
TCAAAAATAGCTCAGATATAGTATTAAATAAATAAAAATAGAAACTCAAACATCAAGAGAGATACATCCTCTTCAAAGGAGAGTAAACTTCAGAGGAGAGTATGTGTGCAAAGCTATTTGACCTGGAGATATGAAATGAGAAACTTGGAATAGTCCAATTTCTTCCATTCCATAAATAGCATAGGTCTTGTCCAGGTATGACAAGTGATGGGAGAAGATGGTAGAATCCATGGGAGGAATTGGCAGGAAGGAAATAAGTGACAGGACTTGTGAAGTCAAAAGAGAAGAACAAGAGTGACAGACATGGGATCTAGAACTCACAGGATATGAACTTCAGGGGATGTTCAGTTAGGGGTTGACTTCTCTGGGCTCCAGTGGATTTTGATCCACAGGAGAGTGGGAAGGTCATCTTGGGAAAGGTTCCAGGATTGTAAAGGATCCAGGGTTAGCTTCTGGGCATCACACTATTCCATGGGAACACATTTTATTTATGTGTTTTAATAGTTTTATTTATTATTATTTTTATTTATTAGATATAGACAGAGAGACATTGAGAGGGGAGAGGGAGATATAGAGGGAGAGAGAGAGACCTGCAGCCCTGCTTTACCATCTGCAAATCTCTCCCCCTGCAGGTGGGGATGGGGGCTCGAACCTAGGCTCTTGTGCTCTGTAACATACGCGCTCAACCAGGCACACTACTGCTCAGCCCCCAATTTTTATTTATTCATTTTATTTTTTACCAGAGCACTGCTCAGCTCTGGCTTGTGGTGATGTGGAGGACTGAACTTGGGACTTTGAATCCTCAGTCACAAGACTCTCTTTGTATAACCATTATGTTATCTCTCCCACCCCTCATATACTTCTACATGGCTATTTAATAATTAAAAAATGACCATCATTAGAATTTTTAAGTTATGTTTATAATCTTGAGGTGGAATAATCTATGTGTCATAACCTTCCCATTGAAGATGATATTAAGGCATTTTTTCCCATAAAAAAGAAGGGTACAATCTCTCAATGTATGGCAAGCTCCAAGCTCCTCCCTTTGTCTTTGAACAGTGTTGTCTATGTCCATATGCAAATCACAATGTGTCCTGGCAGTCATGAGTGGAAGCTGATGCTGTTTGAGAATCTAGTCACTGCTAGTAAGAGATCTCTACTGAAAGACATTTGATTGAGTTCTTTCTGGACTTTTCCAATGTATTAACATGCCTCATTCTGACTTGTCCAAGGAGCCTACCCAGAATTATGATGAATTTCTGCTCATGCTACAAGGAAGAACCCAACTGAGCAACTGTAAAGTGACTTGTCCTCTAGTAGGGACTTGTGTCCTATCCTATGATCATCAATTAAAGAAGAAAATTATAGCACTAGAGTCAGATTTGATTGATTTCTAAATAGTCATGTCATCTTATTGAATCAAGTATGCAATTTTCATCTTTGAAATATCATTCTGATAGTTCTGTGCCTTGCTACCACCATCAATATGCAGAACACTTGGCATATAATCCCATTTCTGTGGGTACTTTATAATGGTGGGGATGCTGTGCCCTTGGGCCAGTGAGACATATTGAGGGAAAATATTTATTCTAGGACTTCAAAATGTTCTTATCACTTTCATTTCCAGAAACTGTCGGATGACTGTTCCTTCTCTCTAAATGTTGTAACAGAGAGAGTTTGAAGCTAAAGTGTTGCTTTCAGGAGAAAGGAAGAGGGTAAGGCCTGACTTGCTTTGTCTACATTTACTCCTGGTGGTTCAGTCCCCTGTTTTCACTCCTTTAATTATAGTCTTTGTGATGACAACCTCCATATTTAGGTTTCCAGCTCAGATGCCCTGTATACATGGCCCTATCCTGAATGCCATATGTCAACATGTTTGAATACACGACCCTTGTGGACATGTGTATCTATGGCACTTGAGCATGCCTGAGTTCCTCCAAGCCCTATACTCCAATCTCCTGGTTAGCAAATGACTGGTTCTGGGGCTCCCTCACATGCATACAACCTCATATCTATACTGAATTTTCTTCCCCGCTGGCTCCCACCTCCACCCTACAGCTCTCAACCTGGAGGTTATAGTATCTCTACCCTGGAATGTCACCAAGACTCCCATCTGGCCTGTCACCCTGCCATCCTCTAGCTGGCAACTTGGATGGTTTATAAGAATATGTCAGATGATGTGACAGTAATATTGAAAACTCATCTCTCTTGAAATAGAACTCAGATCCTGCCAGGCCCTGAGGGAATTAGTTGATTCCTTCTGCCACTCTGATGCATTTCTAGAATTCTCCCTAGGCCTTGCCTCTGACTTTCTTGGTGTGCCCTAAGCATGCATGAATTGTGCCCCTATTGTTTGCTGGTTATTGTGGAGAAAGAAGACAGGGACTTAACTGTTCAGTGTTTATTGGGAATCAGAACATTGGTCCCATAGAAACTGGTTATCATGCAAATCAGAGTGAACAAGATTAACATTTGCCTATGGTTGCTTTTGAAACTTTAAATCAGAGTACCCTTTAGTTCAGTGAAATACATTTATTAGAGTACCCTGCCATGCTTTGCAAAGGAATTTTGTGTCTGTGACTCTTCTGACCTGAATGCTGAGAATCTATCACCATCCCTGCTCACAGAGAACAAGGGTCCTAGTAGATTGCCCTCAGTTTATATGAGTCTCCTGCTGGGCATTTTTCTTGTGGCTTTACCTAACAAAATGGAAGTTGGGGACACTGAGCAGGAAGGCACACCAGAGACACATTGGTTCATGTTTGTGAGCATGAAAGTCAAGTCCAGTTAGTTGTTCCTTGCTGGCTCTGAGATTGAACATGAGCAAAAAAACAGGTCACCTATCTGAACCTTGGATTATGAAAAGTGCATTATAATGGTAGCTCTTGGATCCAGGATTGAATATTAACTGGGACAAACCAAATGCTGCAGTCTACCTTGTATAGCAAGCTTGTCTCTGCAGGTGGATAACTAATGGCAAAGCAAGCTTGAAAGAGAAATATCCAAAATACTAATGGGGAGCAGGCTTCCAACAACTTTGAAGCCTTCTGCAAAGTAATAATAATATAGTAGTAATAATGCAGTTTCTGATCAAAAACCAGGTTTGCTTAGCCACTAAAGAAAGTGGTCTATCTTTCATAGGTTTCTTTTAGATAATATATGATTAGGCAAATTTATGAATTTCTCTAAATGGCTGAAAGCAATAAAGTTGAATATTCTTTAAAAAATAACAGACTTTCCATGAACTTACATAGAATGCTACAAGAGGTTTTCATGCATTGTTCAATACTTCTATTTTGAAAACAGTGTTACTGTGAAACTTACCCTTTTGTAATTCAACTATAAACATTAGTAGATAAAAAGATGACTATCTGTAAAAAGGATCAACTTATTTCTCAATGGATTTATAATATAGCAAAAAAACATAAAGAATGCAGATGTTGAAAAAATTAAGTTTTCAGTTTGTAGGAGTAAAATATTCCTAAATGTTTACTAGAATATGGTAGAAAACATATAGAGAATAATATAAATGAAGTTTAGGGTTTGTGTGTCATTGACCAGTATGGGTGCCTATTTGATGCCTGTATAGCTGGTCACATTTAAATTCATATATATATTTGCCTCCAGGGTTATTGCTGGGGCTCAGTGCCTGCACCACAAATCCACTGCTCCTGGAGGCCGCCCCCTCCATTTTGTTGCCCTTGTTGTTGTAGCATTATTGTGGTTTTTTTAAAATTATTTTTTAAAATTTTTTTCTTTTTATTTATTTACTGGATAGTGACAGAGAGAAATTGATAGGGGAGGAGGACATAGAGAGGGAGAGAGACAGAGAGACACTTTCAGCCCTACTTCACCACTTGTGAAGCTTTCGCCCTGCAGGTGGGGACCAGGGGCTTGAATCTGGGTCCTTGTGCACTGTAGCATGTGCTCTTAACCAGGTGTGCCACCGACTGGCCCCTGTTGTGGTTATTATTGTTGTTATTGATGTCGTTCATTGTTGGATAAGATAGAGAGAAATGGAGAGAGGAGGGGAAGACAGAGGGGGGGAGAGAAAGACATCTGCAGACCTGCTTCACCATCTGTGAAGTGACTCCCCTGCAGATGGGGAGCCTGGGGCTCCAACTGGAATCCTTCCTCTGGTCCTTGTGCTTTGCACCGTGTGTGTTTAACCTGCTATGCTACCGTCAGACCCCTCAAATCCATAAATTTAACTAAAACTAAAAAACTGAGTTTTTCAGCCATGTGACCTCCTATGTATAGAGCTAGATTCAGTTGGCACTTCATGAGTTAGTTTCTCTGTTCACTCACACCTCCTTGTCCCCACCATAGTCAACAAATAGTTCCTTCATCTTTCAGTCTCTAATAAAGAAGAGATCTGATGAGAATGATTCTCTCTCCTGAAATTGCCAGGGGAAAAAATGCCCTCTAAAATCCTTGTCAATAATTTCCCAAAGGGAACATTTACTTTATTTCCAATTTTGTTCATTTCACTCTAGGGAGCTATAAATTAGTGAGCTGCTTACTGGAATCAAACCCTCAAATTTACAATTACAAGTTGCTATCAGTCCTTGCTGGTCAGATATTACCATCTAAATGCTGGTTGTTCAAGGATTCAGGGTCTGGAATTCTTAGCCAATGTGGAGTTCCTACGAAGTAAAAGGAAGTAATTTCTCGGCATCTCACCAGAGTAGCCACTAATGAGGCAAAATGAGAGCAGAATTCCAATTAGGACAGGCCATGCTTCCCCAGACGTAACATGAGATAAATTAAAAGACAAGCCAGCACTTCTTTTAGTGGTTGTTTTTCTCCCTTAGCCTTAACGTTAGCACTCCGGTCTCAGATAGGAGGAGAAAAACAAAGCAGAGGGACAAGCAGACAGAAGGACAAAGGACAAAGGGGGAGATACCAAACCTTCCCCCAGTGTGGCAGGGGATGGGCTTGAACCCGTGCTGTACACATGATAAAGTAGGTGCACCATCCTGGTGACCTCTCTTGTCAGTCCAATTCACGATTTTTTGATAGGAAGTGAAACAAAAAGAGAAGGAAAGATTAAACTTCCTTTAATGAGGTGGAAGCCAGGTTCAAAGCTGGGTAATGCAAATGGCAAAGCAGTGTACTATTCAAGTGAGATATTTTGCTGGACCTAGATGATATATCCAGAACCTATTAAATAAATACGTTAAAATAATATGAAATCCTTTGTATAGGATGCACTGTTTTACCTTTGATTGGGGGATAAATTATTTTTCTTCTTTTTGGGCATAGTGTCATTTAGCACTTTTAAATGTCTATAATTATTAAACTGTTTAAATATTTCAAAGTGGACAGTGGAATGCTAAGTAATATTTCACAATAAAAAACTTCCTGGTGCTATTATTCTGGACTTAGATTTCCAAGTTAAAAAAAAACAAAATAAACAAATAAAAAACAAGAAAGAAGAACAGAAAAACAAACACACACACACAAAAAAACTCCTTAGAACTATTAAAGTCAGCTTCTATTATGTTAGAAATTAACTCCATAGTTAGGAAAGACTCAGGACTCCTATCTCTAAAAGAGATACTCTAGTTGACCATCACCAGCAGATTTTAAACAGTTCATTTTAAGAATTGTTACAATAATAGAACAAATCATTTTAGCCAAGAAGACAACCGATATGACAGGCTGAAGATAAAATGAGAACATTGGTTGAAACTGACCTCTCTTCAGAGAGAAGGGGATGCTGAGTAGGGATTTTCTGAGGGAGAATTCTTTGACCATGGCAACTGTGTAATTCTCTAAATGAGACTTTAATTATTTTGTTACTTATCTGATTGTGGACTGAGAATTATTTCTATATTCATTATATCAGTCCTGTTTGATGAAAATGAATGAATAAAATGTTGAAAAGCATCATTTAAGAATTTCCTTGGTAGGGGCTGAGCTCACACACCATAGTATAGAATGACCTAAGTCTAAGTCCTCAGCCCCCACCTGTAGGGGAGAAACTTCACAAATGATGAAGCAGTGATGCAGGTGTCACTCTACCCTCCCATCCCCTCTCAGTTTCTTTCTGTCTCTATCCAATAATAATAATAATAATAATAATAATAATAATAATGTCTCCATAGGACCTTGCCCTCAACTTGAATCAACAGCGGTAGAGAATGTTCCATCCTCTGAAGGGAGGATAGACAACATACTCTATGCTACACCTGAGGAGTATGGGTCAATACTGGAGCAGCATGGAATGTTCCTACTCATGACCACAGAATGTGAGCTCAGATCTACAGGGATGCAGAGGTCACATAGGCTCCTAAGCTGAATATAAGCCCCAGATCACATCAAATTGATGAGGTTTACAGTCAACAATATTTATAACCCTTCCCCATATTAAGGAGCTACTCTCTTCATTGATCCAGCTTTCTGGTCCTTTTTCCAGCCATGAAATCATCTCCCCAGACAATAACTTGGATCCTCCTGCAAACCAGACTTCAGGCTCAGACAAAACAAAACAAAACAATAACAACAACACTAGTATAGCTACAGTCTCTTTGGAATATAACTAAAATATGCCTACTAGCTATCTACAAAATGGAGAACCCCTAACTCTTCATCTGCACTATTCCAGCCTTTAGGTCCATGACTGGTTAACAATTTGTTTGGCTTTGTATGTTAACTCTCTTTTCAGCCACCAGGTTCCAGATGCTAGTAGGATGTGACCAGACTTCCCTGGACAGACAACCCCACCAATGTGCCTTGGAGTTCTGCTTCCCCAGAGCCCTTCCCCATTAAGGAAAGAGAAAGACAGGCTGGGAATATGGATCGACCTGTCAACGCCCATGTTCAGTGGGGAAGCAATTACAGAAGCCAGACCTTCAACCTTCTGCATCCCACAATGATCTTGGGTCCATACTCCCAAAGGGTTAAAGAATAGGAAAGCTATCAGGGGAGGGGATGGGATGTGGACGTCTGGTGGTGGGAACTGTGCGAAATTGTACCCCTCTTATCCTATGGTTTTTGTCAATGTTTCCTTTTTATAAATAAAACATTTTAAAAAATAATAAAATAATAATAGCAATCATAATAATCATTAAAAAAGAAAAGAATGTCCTTTGCCATAACCAAGGTGAAAACTCAATTTCAAGGTAGGCCATTAAGGTTGTCTTGTAAATTCTTCCTTTGACAAAGGTGCTGGCATGTCCCCTGAGCCTACAGGGGCCAAGCTAACATTCCGTTATGAAATCAGATCCAGTCTGCAGTGTGTTAACATTTTCTTTCTTGACCAGTCCTTATTTTAATGGCGGCCTCAGAGCATACTATTATAGCATGTGTTGTGTCTTCTGCAGTAATCATGGACCATCCACTCCTCATTTAGGAAAAGAACATGGAAGTATTTTTATTCTTACTGCAGCTTTAACCCCTGTGAGCAGAAGTGTGGTTTCCATGCCTACTTCAAAGCTTCCTCACTCCATCGCCTCAGCTTTGCTCCAAATGCTGCGCTCTTCCCACTCCCAAATGTTTCCTTTGAGAACACCACCTCCACCTTCCTCTTCATGCTGTCTCCATGTTCCAGGTTCTGGCCATTCTAGGTCACTGTGCATTCAGGCTGAGTCTTTAACTCAGGAATGTTCAAGTTATGTCCTTGCTGTTCTGGGTTTCTGACTCTCTACAACGTACATCTCTGGCCACACTTTCCCTTCTTGTGCCTCATCCAGCTGACACATATGCACAGTGAGTGGGCTCATTCTGTTCTGAGAATTTCTGAGCGTTTCTCCCTCCCTGCACATTCATCACCAGGTCAGCTCTGACCATCCTTTCAGACTGGGTTGATACTCATCTTTCTCTCAGACATCTTCTGGCCCCTACTCCATAATGCATTTTTGTGTGTCTCTTCTTAGTTGTCCTGCCACTCTGGCATATGTTGGACATGACTTTGTGGTCTGCACAAAGAACTCAACATAATGTTTTTTTTTTTGGGGGGGGTGCCAGAAGTTATGCCTTATCCTAGGGGTATGGATCAACCTGCCAATGACCATGTCAAGTGAAGAAGCAATTACAGAAGCCAGATCTTCCACCTTCTGTACCCCATAAAGAATTTTGATCCATATTCCCAGAGGTATAAAGAATAGGGAAGCTTCCAATGTAGGGGATGGGACACAGAACTCTGGTGGTGGGAACTATATAGAATTATACCCCTGCTATATTATCATCTTGATAATCATTATTACATCACTAATAAAATTTTAAAAAAGAAACTATGCCTTATCTCTAGGCACTGATACATATTTTTCAAATAAATGAATGAATTACATAGTTTGATTTATAGTTTCCCCAGATATAACTTTTCATAGTTGGTGCTTCTACGCAGAAGCCTGGGGAGCTCCATATGGTCCCTCTCTCACTGCTGGTCCATAGGGTGTGGGCACAGATAGGCAGAAATAGTGACTGGGGATAGGGGGTGGGCTGGAGCAGCTTGCACGTGGGTACTAAACGACACACACATATCAAACTGTGATAAAATAAAGTATCAAATACCATACACACATAAGTGCATACACACACACACACTCACACACACACACACACACACACACAGCACATACAGTACAAACTCACTGTAAGACACATGTAGATGGGACTAGAGCACAACTTTACCACTTGTTCCAAAATAATTTTCCAGGTGTTTGCTAACTATAGCAGTGACTTTTCTTCTCTGATCTTTTCTCTTTTTCTAATTACAGAGCTGGATATAAAGTCTTTCAAAGCTAAAGGCTCAAAAGATTTTTGATTGTATTGAAGTTCACTTATTTCAGAGACATCATAAAAACAGTGAATATGGAGTTACTCAGTAAAGTCACTATTGCATTGCCCTTTAAATTCTGGTTAATGTCTCCACAAAGCCCAGTGACTTAGGAGAAGCTATGAGATTTTTGTGTGCTGACATTGTTAATAGTAATACTGAGTCTCTGGTATATATGTGCCTGGTGCCAGACTGTTTCATGAGAGGAACACTGAAGCACAAAGCAGGTGGCAATGCTCCCACATCACTAGGCAGGACATGCTCTGAGCTTTGTTTTGCATAAAGAATCTTTTTTATGGAAAATAGTGTGCCTTAATTATTAAATTTAAATCAGGCACATTCTGTCAGCCTGTGCTTACTTACATCTTATTTTCTATTCTGAATCTGACCACAATTTTTGTCAAAAAGCTGGAAGATAGCTGGCATAAAGTAACAACAAATGCTGGAGAGGTTGTGGGAGTGTGTAGGGGGCATTAAGGAACCCTCCTGCACTGATAGTGGGAATGAAAATTGGCCCAAACCTTGTGGAGAGCAGTCTGGAGAACTCTCAGAAGGCTAGACATAGACCTACCCTATGACACAACAATTGCTCTTCTGGGGATATATCCTGAGGAGCCAAACTCACTCATCCAAAAATATGTGTGGATACCTATGTTCATAGCAGCACAATTTGCAATAGCTAAAACCTGGAAGCAAACTAGGTGTCTAATAACAGATGAATAGTTAAGGAATTTGTGGTATATATACACAATGGAATACTACTTAGATATTAAGAACGATAAATTCAGCTTCTTCACTTCATCTTGGATGGAGCTTGAAGGAATCATGATAAATGAGATAAGCCAGAAAGAGAAGGCTGAATATAGGATAATCTCACTTATAGACAGAAGTTGAGAAACACAAACAGAAAGAAGAATCACAAAGTAGAACTTGGATTGGGTTTGGTGTCCTTCACCAAAGTAAAGGACTTTCGGATGGATGTTGGGTGAAACTTTCAGGTCCTGGTACACAATGGTGAAGGAAGCCCTAGGCTGGGTGTGAGAGTGTTTTGCAGAAAACTGAGACATTTTATACATGTACCACTAATTCAATTTACTGTAAATCATTAATTCCCCCAGTAAAAGTATACACAAAAAGAAATTACTAAAAACAAAAACAAGACAAAGAAAACTAATCCTGGGGCAGGGTGGTGGTGCACATGGTTAAGCGCATGTATTACAATGTGCAAGGACCTGGGTTCAAGGCCCCGGTCCCCACCTGCAGGGGGAAAGCTTCATGAGTGGTGAAGCACGGCTTCAGGTCTCCTGTCTCTCTCCCTCTCTATCACCCCCTTCCCTCTTGATTTCTGGCTGTCTCTATCCAATAAATAAAGATAATTAAAAAATTTAAAAAAAGAAAACTAATCAGGCACGTCAAATCTTGCTCGTGAAATCTCCAAATGTTCTGGCAAAGCATAGGTCCCTCTATTATGAAGGGACATAACCTGAAATTTATATTTTTTGTGTATGTTTGGTTGGTTTGTGTGTGAATTCAAAGTTAAAGATAGACAAAAAAGAGCCATGAACCCAGGTTCTTGGTAGGAACCCTCACTAGTAATTTGGGACTAATGCTGACTATTACAAAGAGAAGGAGAGAGAAAGAAAAATTCCAACTAAAACCTCATTAAAATAAACAAATAATCAGGGGAACTTGTTAGCAGGGCCATTGTATTTTCCTCCTGAAGTGAGCCTTCCCTGTGACCTTAGGGAAGCTTGCAGTAAGGTATGACACTGGCATTATCAGCATATTCCAGAAGCAGAAATAGTAAAGTCAGTTCTCTTTTATTTTTGTAACTTTAATGAATTAATTATTTTTTAAATTTTTATTTATAAAAAGGAAACACTGACAAAAACCATAGGATAAGACTAAAACAAAAACAAATCAATGGGACTACATCAAATTGAAAAGCTTCTGCACAGCCTAAGAAACCATCACACAAAAAGACCCCTCCCAGAATGGGAGAAGATCTTCACATGCCATACATCAACAAGAGACTAATCACCAAAATATACAAAGAGCTCAGCAAACTTAGCAAACAAAAAAAGCAAATGACCCCATTCAAAAATGGGCAGAGGATATGAACAGAATATTCACTACAGAAGAGATCCAAAAGGCTAACAAACACATGCAAAATTGCTCCAGGTTGCTGATTGTCAGAGAAATGCAAATAAAGATAACATTGAGATACCACCTCACCCCTGTGAGAACTGCATACATCAAAAAGGACAGCAGCAACAAATGCTGGAGAGGTTGTGGGGACAAAGGAACCCTTCTGCACTGCTAGTGGGAATGTAAATTGGTCCAACCTCTGTGGAGAGCAGTCTGGAGGACCCTTACAAGGCTAGACTTGGACCTTACATATGACCCAGTAATTCCTCTCCTAGGGATATACCCTAATTTGTTTATTTTATTATTTTTTTTTACCAGAGCACTGCTCACCTCTGGCTGATGGTGGTGGTGGTGGTGGTGGTGGTGGTGGTGGTGGTGGTGGTGGTGGTGTGTGTGTGTGTGTGTGTGTGTGTGTGTGTGTGTGTATGTGTGTGTGTCTGGGGCAGTTGACCCTGGGACTTTAGAGCCTCAGGGAGGAGGATATCTTTGCATAACTATTATGCTATCTACCTCAGCCAGTCAGTTCTCTTTTAAGTCAGCTAAAATGTCTGTAGTATAGCTCTGCCTAATGAAACTATTTTTGTGTCCATTCATATTTATATGTTCACTGGATTAACATATATATGTTCATCCATGTATATATATGTGTGTGTGTGTGTGTGTGTGTGTGTGTGTGTGTGTGTGCACAACTGGAGCTATCATCAGACATTCTCATTTTAGGATTTCTACTATGTTGTGATTAACTATTTGCTATAGTGACTTTGTTCTAAATCAGTCCTTTTTAAATTTTTCATTTTATTGGGGACATACTGGTTTACAGGACAATTGTTTAAATGAGTACCAGTTCTTATCACTCTGCCATATGTGTCTGTACATTACCCTCACCACTAGCCCCAGCCCCTCTTTACTCTTCACTGAGTCTTTAATGATGACTTGTCCCTACATCTCCTTCCACTTCAGAGTCCTTTGCTTTGCTGCAGTACACCTCACTCAGTTCAAGTTTCTTTCTGTTTCCCTTTTCTTGCCTTGCTTCTTAGGTATCATCTACAAGTGAGATTATCTGATATTCATCCTTCTCCTGAATTAATTAACTTAACATGATTCATTAAGCTGGTATTTTTTTAAAATCTTTTTTATTGTTGTGTAGAGAGAAATTGAGAGGGGAAGGGGAGATAGAGAGGGAAAGAGATACAGAGAGAAACACCTGCAGCCCTGCTTCACCACTCATGAAGCTTTCCCCTTGCAGGTGGGGACCAGGGGCTTAAACCTGCGTCTCTGTATACTGTAATGTGTGCACTTAACCAGGTGTGCCACCACCTGGTCCCCAAGCTGTTATTTTTGAGTATTGTAGAAAGGCTGTAAGGCACACTTTATAAACATCTGAGAAGCACTGAAATCAAGTGAGCTTGAGTGCATATTGTGATTTATGGGGGAATGCATGAAAATAGTTTTGCACAATAAGGTGTGTTACAGTATCTGGAAATTTAGTTATCACTAGACTCAATCACCAGTCTAACTTTCCATGAAGGTGACTGAAAGTATCACATGAGTCACATAATTGAAAACAACAGAAAGAATCCTGCATGTGTTTATGTGGCTGTAACTACAGTTAATTTGAGTCTTTAATATTCTGTGCAAACAACAGTTAAAATGCGACTTTGAAGAAGTTGATCTTGGTTCAAATTTTGCCACAATTACTTATTGCCATGTGTCTAGGTATTCCATCTGCTTTAACAGAGGATATAATACATGCAGAAACACTTTGTAAATAGTCATGGACTTTAGGAGAGTCACATGCTTCATTATCAATAGGTGTTATGCTAATTTGGGGAGAGCCGGAAACATTAGTTTAAATGTTCATGCTTTGAATAGTTCTGGCCTCAGAGTTCACAAGTAGGGTGTGATGTGCCGGAGGGGCACAGTCAACGTGTCTTCTTATTCATAGATATCCCCACATGTACATATACACCTCCCATACTTTCCTATGTGCTTCAAGGAAGCCTTGTTAATTGCAGGGCCAAATGATGTCTCTAACTGAAACAAGGGAGTATTCTTTGAAATTAAGAACAATGCACTACCGGTATGCTCTCAAATACAAAGTCCACACAAACAAACCAACAAAAAACCACGGAGGCCAAACCTCATAATAACTTCTGTCATAAGAAGCTCAATCCAGATATAAACATATGCTTCTGATAAGAAAAGAAAATATTAGGGAAATGAGACAGGGGCCAGGGCAGTGTACCTCACAGTGTTTTGTGGATTTACTATTATATACCCTGATGGCCAAGATTACAGAGAGGAGGAATATTTCTAACGGTCTGATTTCTAAGGAAAGTGAATAACTTTATTTAACCTGAACAATAGACAAAAGCCCAGAAATCTCTATCCAATCTCAGCTACTTGAACTGCTTTATAGAAAAAAGAAAGTCCAAGCAGTGAAATGTCATATCTTTGTGCATAAGTTCAGAATTTCAAATCCTTGATTTAAGTTTAATTTAAAATAAATGCAGCCCAATCTTAAAAAGAAGAGAAAGTCTGTAGTCAAATGCCTAAGTTAAGAAGTACCAGGACAAGAAAGCTCACCTGGAAAGGCATCTGGTTCTCCATGTTTGGGACTCAGGTTTAAGGTTGGCTCCAGGTTTTTAGCACTTGGAGAAACTTCATTGTTGTGGTGTCTTTCCCCTGTCTTACTGTCTCTGTCTCTTTCTGAAAAAGTTTACCCAGAGTAGTGAAGCCCAGGTGACAGCCACAACAAAAAGTACCTTGGATAGATACCTAGAAGCTAGAGAATATACAAGACAATATTCTAAAGAGCAGAGAACCCAGACTTTGGGCCCCCCAAGCCCTATGAGGATGAAATAAAAGGTCAAACATCGAGAAATAAAGATGTACCAGAAGTCAACAACTCTTTTTGCTATCAGGATCTACACTATTGAAAGGAATTGTGGCATTATAAGATAAAGGCATGAAAGTAAGGGTGTATCTAATTTTGGGTGACCAAAGTATAAGTGGAAACCAACTTAGGGGCTCAGTTTTAGAGCTAATTGCCTCTGACTGAAATCAGTTTTGATTTGGTTTAAATTGGTGAGTGAGATGGCTAAAACACCTACATTACACCCATGTCTGCAACTGATCATGCATCTGGAAGGAGGAAAAATAATTCATGACTGGGAGAATATGGTTTCTCAAAAAAAAAAAAAAAAAGTCTGACCATGACATGATGCAAATTTGCCAGTTCTTTCAAACCTCTAAATTCTTACATCCTAGTGAATGAAATTTTAAGAGAAGATGATTTCCCTGATAATAAAATCTTACATTAGACAAGTTCTCAAAAAAAAAAAATCACTTGACTTTGAACAATTTTATCTTTTTTTTTTTTTTCTTGGCCCGGGGACCTAGTGAATGCCACAGTCAGAAATCACGTAATATGATGAGGCAGGTACATAACAAAAACCACATACTCCTCACCAGCATGGGAAGTGTGTAGTCCTAAGGGAGGAGTTCTAATAATGAGTTTTCCCATTTGCCTCCTAAAGTCCATACTAACCCCATCTTGCTTCTTAGTCACTTGAAACCTTTAAAAATCTCTTTTCCACACTACATGCACTAGCAACCAGAAAAGCAAGAACTCCAGAGTTTGCATGGTATTCTATAACATTAAATTTAATACATTTTCAGTTTACATATACATAATCAGACATGAAATTACTGAATTTTTTAAAAAAGAAATATTCCATAAGTTTTGTTCTGGATAAGAACTGAACAAAGTTATCTCAAGTTTAAGAGGTTTGAAGATCCAAGACCCAGAGTTTCTCTGGCAAAGTGTGTGGTCTGTCCATGATCAGAAATGTCTTAAGGGCCAGCTAGCAATACTTGGTGTTAGAAGCACCAAGAGGAACATTTCCAGAAAATTCCATGTAAGATGAAAAATAACAGCAAAAAAAAAAAAGTATTTCTAGGTAAATTGAATCCACTTACGAAAATGCCTTTATGAAGAGGTAGAGAGACCATCAGTTCATACAGTGAACAGCATGCTTTCACTTTCTTAGTCAAGTAAAAGGCTACAGTAACAGGATTCAACCAAAGCTTTAAAAATATGTAAGTATAGGCATAGGGATCCCAGTTTGATCCCCCAGCTCCCCACCTGCAGGGGAATAGCTTTACAGGCGGTAAAGCAGGTCTGCAGGTGTCAAAAAATATGTAAGTATAAAGAATAATCTAAGGAAAAAACAACATGCTTGAATTATTGTAGAGAAAGTTGTTGTAACTCCTAAAGTGCCTCTAAGCATGGGAAAGTTACCCAACATACTTTCAGGACTCAGACACAAATCACAATGGGTAGAAAAAAATCATTAACTAAAAAAGTTAGGAGAAAAAAAATATCTATGGTTCCTTCAGTTTTGAAAGATATCACAAAACCTAAATTGACCGTATAGATATCAGATATTTTAGAGTAGACATTTAGCTGGAATCTCTGGCTTTACAGATTGATTAATAAAAACAGAAAATTTCAGAAACCTTGTCAAGTTCCCATTTTTCAAGAAGGGTTCAGTAAAATAGAACTCATGTGTTGCACAGACAAGCTTAGGAATGAGTATGGACATTAGATCAGCTATAATTAGGGAAAAAGACAATTGTGCCCTGAAGATGTGGTCTCCCCTTCTAGAAGTGTTGGGCGAAGGGTAGGACCACTTGGAAGTTTCCCTCCCTGGAGGTGTAAAGGGCAAACCTCTCCTCTGAAGATGCTGAGGGTAAGGCTCATCACCTGACCCTTCAAGGTGAATGAAGCAAGAGAAGAAGAAACTGCTGAAGCCAGGAGAAGCAGCAGGTCTGTTTGGAACTTCAGATCAATTAAACTTCTAAGTCAAAGTCAAAGGATGAAAACAATTGAGAACTAGACCCATCAGAAAGCTACTCTGGTCTCTGGGGAAGAGGTCATCTTGAGACACTAATCAGATAGAAACAATACTAGATGCAAGTTATGCAAAGGCTATTTTCTTGTTTACAGCTGGCCTGTTGTAACTGGAGACATGCCAAACTTGCAAAGTATTCCTCATCAAGAAATTCAAAGGAATGTTGCCATGATCTGATGTGTTGGCCAAGTTCCAAGTGCAGTTAATTATGCTTTTTGACCAGGAGGGAAATAGAATTTGAAGCCATGAAATAAAAGATGCCTTAACAAAGTGGTTTGAGTTGTTCTTGCTAAGTCTGTCCATTTTTTGAGTTTCTAAAAGCTACTTTGTCCATTAGGCAGCGCAGTGGATGATGCTACAAATTGTAAATCTGTTAAGTAAGAGGATGCCCTCCAGGTGTTTATACTCCATGAAGAAAACTCCAAGAGTCTTGTGACGAAAGGGCTAGTTCAGGAGGTCACTGAACATGAGCAGGTGATCTATGGCACTAGGGCCTTGGACAGGGATCCTGTAAAAAATGACATGGTGTGAATCAGAACCCTGTACTCTGTGCTAACCCTAACCTATCACAAAGGGGTTGGAGTGAAGGGGTGGAAGCCTCAGGAGAGAAAGCAAACACAGATGAAAGAAAACATTCTCTAAGTTAGTGATAAAGTCATTTCCAAACAAAATGGAAGCCAAGTGATTTGACATGTTATTGGTAGCACATTAGTTAATTAAAAAACATCTATTTTGGGATTCTTGGTAGCCATTGTGCTGAGGCAATATCTTTCAGCTCCTGCCTGGTTTCCTTACATACACATGAATGTCAACTCAACTAAGTGCCAAATGTTTCAATACAGGTTTTATAACAACATGTACCAACTTCTTCCAAAGTCTGTCTAAAAATTGAATAAGGGTCATCATGTGTGCTAATGTTTCATATAAAGGTTGGTGGTATCAGTGTAGGTTACCATATGTATGCTTAAAATATAAAACAATTATAGGCACAGAGGAGAGGGAGACCAAAAACCTGAGAGTAGATGTGTATGTTCAGAGAATGCTGACTGCACTGTTAGTGAGCTTTACTCAAATCCTAGAATGTTAACTGTTGTGACCATTGTGTACTCAAAGAGTTAGCTTTTATCTTGGCAGATTTTTTTTTGTCACTGGCACTAATTAGATATTGATGTTTTCAATAATTATATCAACTACTAACTGAAATGCTTGTTAACTTCTTACATTATAACCATTTCCTAAAAGTTTGAATGATGACATACATTTTCCCTTCTGTGTGCATGCATCTCTGGAGAGAAAACATATATACTTGAGAAGCTCATTTTAGAAAAAGCTAGAGAGGAATGAGAGGGGCGAAAGGCAACAAGGATTATCTGGAAGGTGACTGAAATTCTGAGGACCCAACCTGTGTCCTAAACCAAGGCTCTGAAGTACGAGGGTGGTTCTTTAAAACACTTTTCTTTCCAAATGGCATATCCCCTCTTTTTTATTTTTTTGTAAACAGCTACATGAATAGATCTTTAAAAAGAGTTATTTTCATGAAATCTTACTTGAGTTCTTGAGAGCTGGTGGCTAGCATGCTTCGAATGCTTTTGTCAGCCAGAGGGCAGCCCGATAGACTGTAAGACAGGCCAGAAGACTGGGTGAGTTCACCCCACAAGTGATTATCTTAACAAACATGACAGAACATTGGAATCAAAATGTTTAATGCAGAAAGCAATGGGGTAAGTGCTGTATATTGACTTTTAAAAAATAAATAACTCAGTATGCATACAAATTTAAGAAAGCATGTTTCTGAGTAAACAGTTGAAATGAGGAAGTATTTGTATTCTCTGCTTCACATGCTTATTAAACATCTTCTAAATTAAGGTAGATCATTTGAAAATAAAAGGCATTATACAACACACACATTAACATGCCTTTAAAGGTCAACATTTAGCACTTAAAGGATTGACACATAATTCAACATTTCACTCTGACAGCATTGTTGAGGTAAGCTGAAAACAATAAATTGAGAAGACAGATCCACCATGAGGAAATGAAGTCACACCTTCTATGAGAGGCGTAATTACCAGTCACATGACCACTCCCATCACACCTGGGTGTTGGACATCTGCCACCAAACACAAACAGAAACAGCCAAAATAGTAAGTATATTTTTCTTTTTTTTTTTTTTTAAGACTTTGAAAAAGTTTCATTGTTTCCAGTTTAGCTGCAATGTCTGCAAGGAGGTAAAGCACCCTGAAGAAAAGCACACAGTAAACAGAACTGAGTGAAAATGGCGCCTCCACACCACAGACCATCTTAGGACAAACAGGCCCACAGCTGACTCCTCACTCTACTCAACTGGCAGTTCAAGTTTCTCCTATGCTGCAAATGTAGCATGCTCAAACAGCAAGGCATGTGCAAGACCCAGTTTTGCTAAAAAATTTTTAAAAAGCCAAAGAAAAAGAAAATTAAGAAGAGTGAAAATTTCACCTCACAACATACTTACGTTATTAAGTCCTTTTTGCTCTCCTTGCACTGAGGGTACTTGGGCTTGGGGCTAGGGATGGTTACCTCCCCTGGATACCTTCTTTCTTCTAGAGCTTCCTGGAAAGGATCCAAGTCTTCAGGCTGCAGGCAAAATACAGCTTCAGGGCCACATAGATGACAACTCAATGCATAGCTCAAAACAGAACTCCCTCCCCTCCACTTGGGGTTGGATGCCTCTGCTTTTCCCTTCCTTGTCCAACCAACTATACCTTTGAAATTGTGACATAGCTTTATTCTGATGAGACCTCTTTACAAAATGCAAAGTAAACTGTGTTGCAGAGTATCTCTTTTCTGTGGTGGTCCTTAGTTTCTCATCTGCTGCTCTGAATTTTTAATACCATGGTGACTTGTCAGTGGGCAGGACTTTCTACAATATGCCATTGACTATACTCACAAGAGGGACAGATAAATGGCCTGACAACTAGAGAGATTACTTTCAAACGTATCTTTCTCATTCCAAGTTCAACAAGTATCTGTTGGTGTGTTGCGTACTTTTCTCCAACCCTGACCAGCAGATTGAACAATATACCTAAATATTTGAGAGTAGGTTTTTTTTAACCAATCAACAGTGACTGTTTACATATTTGAGCTTATAAGTCCCAAAGGCATTTGAAGACTAGCTTAAAATAATGTTCTGATTTTAAATTATTCTTGCACAGCATTTTCTTTGTAATAAAAATCTACTTTGGTAAATGGGTTCAATTGTAGTAGCCTAGCAATTCCTATAGATGGCGATGTTCACCAAATGTATTTCAGAAATAAAGGCCACAGTAGTTTTTCTTTTAGGGCAGTCTATATGATGAAAAATACTTCTGTCGATATATGAGGGTTTTAATTTTAATTAAAATAAATTTGGCAACTCAACTACTATGCTTTATTTGGTAGTAATGATAACACTGTAGGAGAGATAAATCTTGTGGAGTTTGGCTTGTCAATGAGATTCTATTTTCTTTTACAATGCCTGGATATTTATATCAATTTAAAAATAAGATAATAGGCATTAAGATGTAATGGCTCTATAATCAGGTATCTTTTCTGTCAATTCCTACAAATAGCTGATATTTCCTTTTCCCCTACCTCTATTTTTGTGGACTGTTATTGCCATTGCTTTGATGGTGAGCTCCTTATTGTATTCAAAAAGATTTTCATTTTTTTGGCAAATAAAGGACATGCCATACTTTTGAGAACTGAATGCTGGATAGAAAGTCAGTCCAATAAAAAAACAACTTTTCTTCATATCTTTTCTCAGTCACAAGGTTATTATAACTATTTTAATAACCTGAATTAAGAAAAAAAAGTGTAACTACTTTAAAATAAAAGTATAACTACTACTTGACATAGTTCTTCTGGTAATATTATAGTTAACAAAGATTTAGATGAGTATAATACAATGTTTCATTCAAGGCTGGAGTATATGCTTTTGAATATTTAATTTTCTATAAGAACAGAGACTATTCTGAATTTTAAGGAGCTAGGTAGTCACCAGCACATAGTTAACCACAGAAGTATTCAATACTTTTAGAATTCTCTGCTTGCAAGGGAAATACACATTATATCACCATGTCACTCAGAAAAATGAACTGGTATGCTGTTCATACATTTTCTTAGAGGCATCATTTGTAACAAAACACACTTCTTAGAAAATAAAATTCATCATTTAAGAGTTGGTGGTTTGTTTCACCCAAATTAATACCAGTCACAATTCTCTCCTGGGTTAGGAGAATGGATGGATGATAAGCCCAGTCAGTCACAGGTCTTATTTAAAGAGAAAAATACATTTTCTTTTAATGTATGTGCCAATGGCATTTTCTCCCAGCTGACACCCATCTATAATTCCAAGCTGACACAGATAGGTTCAATGAAAAGGACATACAGTAATCTCTTTGGAATCATCCTCATCTACCCTTCGAGGTTTCATTTTGGTGTAGTCTACTGGCAAGTCCCAGCAATCCCCCTCGCTCAGTTGGAAACACCGATTGTTCATCACTGCCTGCTGTTGGGGTGACATGGGTTCCAGGGGAGTCAGAATTGGGCAGCATCCCTCACGCGGCCTCTGCTTGTTCATGCTGAGATCCAGAGTTCCATTCTCATCTACCTCCATGTCAGGATTCTGGGGACAGAACAAAATAAGAAAACACGATAACCACATGGTCCCTTCACCAGATCACAGCCCTGTTTGCAGTCAGTGCAGAGTTGAGACACTGAGGTACTCACTGCGTCTCCTTTACATAGACTCCCAAAGTGATCAGAACAACCCTTTTGCATGTTTTTCAATCCTGTGCTTAGCTGTGATAGGCAGATGCATGCATCATCCATCCCTCTACTGCTAATTAATCACCTATCATTGAGTTGGCACTTATCATCTATGTCCTCCCACCCCCACCAGGTCCACCTCTACTTTTAGAAATATGCCTGGCCAGAGGAAAATTAAACAAGTACCTCATTTTAATTCTTAGTTTAACTACCTCATAAGAGATCAGAATTATCTCTGTGTGCATGCATAGAGTCCACACACACATATGCTTTAGCTTGCATATACTTAAATATACTTCACAATTCTCCTTTAGTTTCATTCATGTCAATACTTTTAAGATTCAGAGAATACAAAAACAGAAGAATTAGAGGGATATAGAGGGAGGGGGAGAAGAACTAGGGGATGGAATCTACTTTCTAACACAAAATCCTGTGTTGCAGAGACTTCCCATTTTAGGAGAGGGAGCCATGCAATCACAGTTCAAAATGTCTCTGCTATAGAGATTATGGTCAGATCTAATCTAAGCTTCAAAAAACCTGCAATTTACTCAACTGGCTTAAAAAAAAATCCTAAAGAGGTATAGCATGCTTTTTTTTTTAATGATGCTTTGGAAGAGATAAAAAATTCTTCAGTTCTTGCTTCTCAGAAGGAGGGAGAGAGAAAAGGACATGTGGAGGACAGAGTAAGGAAAATCAAAATACCCTCAGCCATCCATTTTTTTTTTCTAGACAGTCATACTCTCTTGAGCAAAAATTTGACTTCAGAGCTGGCGTGAAAGCTGCTGCCTACTCAGATGTCTAGCAGTTCTTTCCTCTGGATGTAATAGCAGAGGGAAGATGCTGGCAATGAAATTCCCATGCTTTGGGCTGTTATCTTGATAAATTACAGTGTATTATTCTGCTTGAACTCTGCTTGTCAGAGTGCACTCCTGATTTCAAGCTTTCACACTAATTTAGCCTTCACAATGTTGGATTAAATTCTCTCAGTCTTAGTTTAATGTCAATAAATTGGAAAAAAAAAATGGAAGGGATTGCTCTCTCTCTTTCCTCCTCCTCCTTCTACTTCTCTCTCTCTCTCTCTTTTCTCCCTTGCTACAGAATCTCTTCCATGCTAATCGCCCATTTCAGCAGCCCTTGATCACCATGAAATAGCATGCCCTGATTCTTCTCCAAAATCTAGGAAATAAGAAAGTATTAATAGAAAAGACAGCATTTGCAAAACATAAAATTACTGACCTGTCTCCATTCATAACAATTAAATTATTTCTAACCATTATTGTCAGTATGGAGAGCTCACGGTGCGTGGCCGAGCAGCTCTAGGTAATGGAGAGAGAGAGAGAGAGACCCTTTGTTTTTCTGGAGAGGAGGCTACCGCCACAGTCTGCCTGCTCTCTGTCCTCTGAGAACACAATGCGCTTCCGTTCACTGCCACCGCCTGCGCCTCTGGCCACCTAGCGGCCTGGAGAGGCAGTTACAGAGCTCTTGCTCCAGCATACACTAGGGCTCCTGCTCGCAGCATTAGCAGGGTCCATTGATAAGAAAATCAAAATGACAAAAGCCTCCATGAAGACTGCATGCTGCTTGCTTGAGCATCTAAATAATCAAACCGGGCTGCGCAAAATTCCTGTGCAAATCAGAGTTGTTTTTGTTTGTTTGTTTGTTTTGTTTTTTAAGTGTCTTTGCCCCTTCATTCTGGGTGACCTCTGGGGAAATGTGAGGAGCCAGGCCTCACCTGCTTTACTTAACAACAATTCTTTATTCTATAACAGTGCCACCCAGCTTTCCTGGTGTTTCAAGGTCCAGGAAGGGTCTTCTTTTTTCTATTCTCTGTGCAGCCATTTAAAATAACATAAAGATCAGGTGATGTCCTCTGTTTACAGAAATGACTCTGAATCCTAAAGGGGAGGAGCTATAGATAAGACAATAATTGAAAACGCTTGCCGATGTTCACCGATTTAGAAAATGAGTCCTCTCTAATGATGTCCTATAAGCTGAGCAAATCTGTGCTAATGCGTCAATCACATGGCAGCTCTGTGACTGGTGACATCTGCAGTTTGAAGGCCCCAGCTGCTAGCTGGCTGGGTCATGTCTCTAGGTGGTCAATCTGACCTCAAGGACAAGTTGAGCCCCGCCTTCCCAGGCCCTCCAGCTGGGGCCACCTGCCGGAAGGCGTACCCGCGCGGAGCACAGGTCCTGAGGCTTGGTGGACAGGTTCTGCGGCATCTCCCTGCAGCGGGTAGACAGGTTGAGGATGGCCGTGGCTGCCATATGGGCTGCCTCCATGTCATGTGTGTAGTCGAAGCTGCTCTTGCTGCACGTGCTGCTGGCGCTGCTGCCGCCGCCGCAGCTCAGGTTGCTGCTGCTGCTGGGCGCATAGCTGCTGGTGGTGCTGCTGCTGGGGCTGGCGTTCTTACAGTACCGCTTCGCTGGGGAGACATGGGGACAGGGATGACTCGGGTCCCGGCTGCCCCGGACAATAGTAGACAGACGACAAGCAAGGTGCCCTACTACTCCACCCTTACCCCCACAGCCCAGTGCAAACACACATTGTCAGGGATACTGTGCCACGGACTGATCTTGCAGAGAAAGGAAGCCTGGTCTTTCCCTTTAACATTGTGCACGTTTGGTGAGCAGAGCTGGGGATGAACAGGGAGGAGAATCCACAGATCTCTTAAACAGGCTATATATTACTTCATCCATTTAAAGGCACAGGCTTGATTGGGTATCAGGAAGTCTTGTCAGGACCAAGAAGGGAAACTCCCCCAACATCATTGCTCATCCGCTTACTGGGGACTGGAATCCAGCCAGCTACCCAACCCTCAAGAGATTAGCTGCTCCTTCTAATTAGGAGAGGCTGATGCAGTTAACTGGAGCTCACTGTCCTGTTTGTGGCCAGGCGACCGTAATGCGTGGACCCTGAGTCCACTTTTGTTCCTGTGGGGACCTGCACTTTGAGGAATAGACTTGACCAGATATGCAGACCAGATAATACAACTGAAACATTTCTTCTGCCAGAAAAGACCTATCCTGTGATGCTTATAAAGTGTTGCACAGTTGAAGGGTGGTGATTGGGGGCTTTGAACACCTGTGTTATATAGACCCACCCCAAGTAAAAGTACAACATGGCAGAGTGGCAGCTTAGTGGTTGGCAGGTGTTCCCACCCCTCCATTGAGTTGCCTCACCATCCCCTGGACAGATCTTCCTTATAGGACTTCTCTCTAACCAGCCAGTATCTCTAAGAGCCAAGGAGGTACTCAAGAACACTAGTAAAATTTTTTTAGAACAGCTCACAAGTATCTTATACTGCCTGCATGGGGGAAATATCTGATGGATGATTAATTAGAATTTCTACCACTACTAGCTAGTGTCACAAGATATCCATTTACAGAGGGTTTAGGTTTTGTACCTTGAACCTTGCAGAGTAAGAAGTACAATGAAAGCTGGTCTCTCCCCCACAAACATCTCCACTAGCTGAAAAAGCCAGGGTCAGAGACCCATCCCCTTTAAGATATACAGCAGTCTTTGAAACCTTCTTTTAAGAAGAGCTAGATCAATATTCTGTATAAGCATAAGATAGCTTGAAGAGGGGTTCCAGGTGTGCTTATGGCCTCCTGGTCCCACCATTGGGTCCACCACACCACTCTGGTGGAAACTTCAGTGCTCCTCACTGAAAGCAGAAGGGACCTGCAAGCTACCTGTTCTCTGGTGTCTCCAGCACTATCTTTAGAAAGTGACCACCCCTCACCCCAATTAGAAGTCACTCTTCTAAATATGAAGAAGAAATTAAAAAATGAAGTAAACAACAAATGTCATCTAGTCAACATGGTTGTCATTATGGGTAAGGTTCAGAAAATGCTCCAATGCACCTTACTCAGATACAAACAATAGAAAGAACTAAGGATGAAGATGTGCTTGAACTAGTCTGATAACCTTCCTCGATTTGATTTAATAATTGCTTTAAAATTACATTTTAATGTCACAAAAGACCCTTTCCCAAGTAAAAAAGAAATAGGCTTTCATCCCTTATAGCTTTTGACTTTGTGCTGACTACTGTACTTCTTGACAGGGAGGAAGGGACTCAACACTGCCTCAGTGACTTTTGGAACAAAGAAAGTACAGGAAATCTGGAAGAACTAGACAACTTTCTGTTAGCAGTTTCAGCCCAGAGCCAAGAGCCAGAACACAAGTCAGGAATGGTTTTAGAACCAAGACCCTTTGCACAGACCAGAGGGTCAGTCACATACATTCACATCCACTGAGTAGGATGAGTGAGTTGAAAAAAAAAAATACTACATCTATTCTGATAATTTGAGTAATCCCAGCCGTACATGGTTTTTCTCTTTTCTTCTGGGAAACTAACGTAAGCAATAGAGGGTACAGTTCAGCTGAATAGTGATCTTGAAAAGTGACAACCATAGGGTCGAGGAAGCAATCCAAACTTTTCCTCTGAGGAGACCATGCACCTTGGCTGGTGGGTCCTCAGAGCCACACCAATACCACAATATCAGTTCACAGCTTGTGATATTCTCCATATAGATTAAAGTTGGTGGTTTCACATAGTTTACAATTTTGTTACCGAAATAGGGGTACAAAAGCTGTGGGAGGGACAAAATAATACTAAGGATTTTTATTTTCTTACTGGAGAAGTTTAGGTCAGGAAAAAATATTGTGGTCCACAAAGAAGCAAGTGAATTCCAATTTCTGAAAGTCAGTATTAGGGACATGTGTCTATGCAGCAAACCACAGTTCATACAGGTTGGTTGGTCTTAGTTTGTAATCCACTCCAACACTAAGAACTGGGGGTGGGAACCACTGGTGGTACTGAGGAAGCACAAAAAAAGTGTTCCCTGGATTCTTAGAGACTCTAGCATGACCTTGTCCAACTCCACCTTCCCATCTAGTGTGCTACAAGTCTATCTCCTCCTGGAAGACTCCAGGCTGCACAAGATCAAAGTGAAGGTGTACAGAGCAAAGCACCATCTAGACTAGCTTCTGTATGAAAATGGGCCACTAAAGTGTATTTTTAACATGACTTTATTTTCTCCTCTTACCTGACTTGGGTTTTTTTAAAACTATATTAATACTTTATTAAAGAAAACGTTGACGACATTGGCACAGAATCTACTTTACTTAGTTAGACTGAATGAGTCCCAAGATTCTGCTTCCTCTGCTCTTGCCAGGGTATTAGCACTCACACAGAATTTCAGTAGATGAGAGGACTGGAGATCCACAGCACATCAGCTTACATTATTCAGAACAAAAGCTAGGACAATATCTTTTGTGCACTCTTTTATGAAATGTAGTCAACTTTAAAAAATGTTATATAAAATGAAGATAACCATCTCTACACCAGACCTTTCAGGTAAGGAACAAAGGTCTTGGGTCCTAATAATTGTTGTCCATTTATAATGTATTTAAAAAGCCAGAGTGTCTCCTATCAGTGATGTTTCCTATCAAGGCTTCTCTGGATTATTGAGCTGACAATAAGGGCTACTGCAAAGCAGAGGGAGTCCCACTTAAGGGTCATTCCTACCTGCATCCCTGGGGTAGAGAAAGTACAGGCAGTAATGGATTGCATTAACAAGAGCAAAGTATGCTTTCTTTTTCCTTTGGCAAACAAAGCTATTTTCTATCATCAGATGGAATGATTTAATGCTCTTCTGGATGCCTGTTTTTCACTGGATGTAATGAGAAGTATAATTGATTTCATTCTAGAGTGCCAGATAACAGGACAGTCCACCAGATCTTTACCATAGTGAGAAATAGCTCCATCCCTTTTTTTGTAGGATAAAGAAAAACTACATGGGCGATGCCATGATAAAAGTGGTAAATCAGTGAAAAACAACCACCACTTCAGAATATAGCCTTGTCATGAAACTACTCTGCTGTAAGTCATAATGCATGTGTGTTTCACATGTCTTAGAAATGCCAACTTTTTAATGTATTAGCATTTCTCTTTAGGGAGTAGATCGACATGTCCTTACAATCTGAATTTCCACAAAAACTAGAGGAAAAGGAATACAATCCAAAGTTAATGTATCATGAGGATTTATCCCACTAGGTCCCACCTGGTGACCTTTAGGCCTAATTTTGTTCAGACCGCTGCACGCCATAATTCGTAGCACTGACTCTCATGGTTTTTAAGGAAGCCTCACATTTGTGCTTGATCATAAGTAAATTGAAATATGGTTGCAGAATCCTAAATGGAAAAAAAAGGGGGGTTCTTGTAAGAATATCCTGTTAGATCGCATCTGTAATGCAAATAGTTTGCTCATATGACTTAGCACATCAACTCCAAGCAAGAACTATTTCACTCACTCACTCACTCGGTATTCTTTGCATGGTACTCTCTGTCTAGCTGACATTGGCATTCACACCATGGGGCTTAGAAGAGTTGGAGGACAATGCCTCTCACCCACCAGGAGATTACAGTCTAGTGGAAAGATAGACACTTGTAGCTGGAACCACCAAGTGATGGGACATAGACATATGCTGTGGGACTGAGAACCTTACACTCCACACAGATAAGCCCATATTAACATGGAGAACAGTTTCTGGACACAGGCTGAGAATTTACCAGTGAAAATTCATGGAAGACAAACTTCCAGAAATAGAATGCATGTGGTAAGGGGCAGAGGGGAGGAGTAATTCCAGGTAGAGGAGCAATGGCAGTCTCTGAAGCTGTCACAGGAGGCAGGTATCTGGAGTGGGGAGAATCTCTCCTGAGGACTGATGCTGAAGTGTGTGCCAGTGGGAAGGTTGTCAGAGTCAGTTATGCTTATAGGACAAGCTTGAAAAAGAGGAAGTTCAAAGGTAATATCAGTAGCTTTACTGATTTTAACATCTTTAGACTTTAGAAAGTAGAAATATCCAAAAAGGAAACCCAGCAGAGTAAGCTCATTGGGACTTGGGAATTTATGGGTTTATCCAGTACTGAAGACAGTGATAAATGCCAAGGTGCACTGGAAATACTTATAAACTGTGGAACATTTCTATAAAGGGTTCTGTATGATTAGAGAGTACAATTATGCATATTCACCCTGACACTATGGGGAGAAAGAGGTTGTGCTTAAGGGCAGCAAGTGCCAATGTGACTTTACTCATGGGTGCTGAAATCTTAATTTCACATAGTTTTTACACATCACACCATGTTAAACTTTTTTTTTCTAGCCCAAAGCTATTTAGAAGCATAAAAGTCATTTTCTTAGTTCGCATTAAAAACAGGCCTCATTCATGGGAGAGATGAGGGCAAAGACATAGAATTGGGACTCATTGGTTCTTTCTCTCCTTCCCTCTTTCACACAGGGATTTCCTTGCCTTTCAGGAGAGCACCTGAGTCCTTAGCAAGAGAATGATGCACAAGCATTTCCTTATCGGCTCTACAAGCTCCTATACTTTCTCTCAGTCACCTCACCTCCAGTTTTACAAGACACCTGACAGCCTTTACCACCCCCACCCCGTAGGTTTCCGGCTTTCCTGTAATTTCTACTCAAGCTGTATAAAATCTTCCATGTTGGTATTTTTCATGCTAACTCAAACAGGCAGGATGGTCCTCTTGCTTCCCTATGTGTATGTGTTTACCATCTCCTAGCTATTTATAGCTTCTTTTCTAAAACATATCAAGAGGGACAAGATACGTAGATGATAGATGGACAGGTGGAAATATAGAATGGGTGGGTGGGTCAGTAAATGGATGTATATGTGGATAAATAGATAAATACAATGTGTGTGCATGTGCATATAGGCAGATAGGTATAGGGACCAGGTGGTGGAGCGTCTGGTTGAGTGTATAGGTGCAAGGACTTGAATTTGAACCCTTGGTTCCCACCTGCAGGGGGGAAATTTTACTAACAGTGAAGCAGTGCTGCAGGTGTCTCTCTGTCTCTCCCTTTCTATCATCCACTTCCAGCTTGATTTCTGGCACTCCAATAAAGAAATAAATATATTGTTTTTTTTTTTTTTTTAGACAGATAGGTATAGATATATGGAGAGGCAGAGAAGATACGCAGATGGCAGTCATAACCTACATATAGATGTATAGACATATGGGTAGAAGACCAATTGATGGAGAGGTAGATAGGTAATAGATGATAGACAGAAAGATAGATCAATGCTTGCTGAATGTTTTGATATTCAGAGTTGGTAGGACTTAAAAGGATAACACCCAGAGACATGGAGTGGGCAGTCCTAATTTTTCTGTATCCTGTTCTGTATCTCCATGGCCCTATGTCTTGCATAATATATTTCTACCTCATAGCAGAATACATTTCACTAACTTTATTCAAGGGCAATGACTCAATTCTTTGTGCATCTGAAGCAAGCCTTGAGGAGGCTCTTTGGAAGTGACTACAATTACTCTGTGGATCCATAGGCAGGACATTTGGGACTGAGTACAATTACTCTGTGAATCTACACTGCTGGATATCCCAGGGGCAGAAATGGCCCTTTTCTGCTCACACTTCATCGAGAAATCTGACCTAACTATTCTTAGCCTCAGTGCACACTTTCATTCATGTTTTAAAAAATTGTCAGATGAATGTGGTAGAATAGAAATGGAGTCATTGATTTCCTTTTCAGTAAATTGTGGTAAAGCTTGTCTTTTCTTTCTTTTATTTTTATTAGTTTTTTTTAGGATGTGATAATCGAAAGTTAAATGAATTCTTGATTTCCTGTGGGTCAGTTGAAAAGCATGGGTCTGCCCAAACTTTCCATAAGAAATGTATATATATTTTCTGAGCAGGTGAGGACTAACACTAAGCATTAATGTATATATTTTTTCACACAATCTCCTCAAAAGCCTTATGAAGTAAGCAGGGCTAGAAACCATTGTCCCCCTTCTACTCTTGAGGAATCTAATGCTCAGAAAGGTTGATTTGTCCAATATTATACAAGCTGTAAAATAAAGAGTCAAGAACAGACCTAAACAGGGCTAACTTCCATCCACTAAAGGACATTGTAGACTTGAAGACATGCTCTACTGAATAGGAAATTCCCACAGAAGTTTCCTTTAACCAAAAGTTAGAATCCAACTGTAGCAGTCAGGTTAAGAAAATCAGAAGATGCTGAACAATAACAAGCCTGTGAGAGTCTCCATCACGTCACTGTAAATTAGCAATGAAAGGAAGCCATATAGAAGAATCCTTAGTCATTTGCATTCAATGTCTTTTGATCCTTCATTTGCAACTGGACAAATGAAATTATAGGAAAAACTAAAACTGCCAAGTTACTATTACAAAATAAGAGAACAAAAATAGTTAAAATTTTTTCTGTTAAAGTTTAAGTCATTCTTTGTTTCCCATTTCTATCTTTGTTTTTAATGACAAAGAGTTGATACACCCAAGAATATCAATATACGATGTAAGAAAACAGTAAATTTCATTCACCACATCTACTGTTATTGAATATGCCAGATATATAACTTTGAATGATACAGATGTTCAGAAATTCATATTAAATTGTAAAAAAAGGTTTCAGAACTCCTTTAACATTCAATCTGAGTAAGTTATTTTTCTTATGTGTTTATATCTTTCTTTTCTCCCCCAGAGAATTGGCTTAGACAGATTAGAAGGCACCAAGATAAGATGTAAATTATCAAAACTTTTACATATCCCAGTTGGTCAAATTTTTTCAACCAAATCTATATATCCTAGAACTTAAAGTAGAAACATGGTTAGGTAAATAAATAATGTTGAATAAATTCAATTATCTCTTTCTTCCTTCCTTCCTTCCTTCCTTTCTTTTTTTTTTTCTTAACTACTTACCACATGAGATTTGTAACACATAGGGACTTGTTTATACCATTGACAATGGGTTCCAGTAAGCATAAGTAAAATCAGACTATGCTTTTCCTGGAAGCATGAATTTTTGTTAGTTTCACTGATTCATGCCCTGATATTCAGTGCAATCTGTAACAGAGTTACACTGTGACAAGTGGCACTCCAAAGGTGTATTCCAACTAGAGAACAGACCCAGGTTCCCTGGCTTCTGGAAGGAGTTTGGTAGCACCAGCAGAAGGTGCTGGTCTTGACTGCACTTTACAGTCACTGGTAATTTTAAAAAGAACCATGACTATTCCTAGGGATTCAAATTTAATTGGCCCAAGGTGCAGCCTGGGCACTGGCATTTTATAATTTCACCAGATGAGTCTATTGTGCATGCCAGGTGGATAACACTGAGGGAACACAGAACCTCCAATCCAATCAAGCACCCTCAGTTCCTAGCAGGGGTGCTTCTGCTTTTTTTCTCGGTGTGTGTGTTTCATAAAGTTCATAAAGATAAGGAAGGGCACAGTCTGAGCAACAGCTTGAAGCTGTTGAGAGAAAGAGGGATAGCTTGCTGACTTTTGTGGTTTACATTCATCTACAATGAACCAGTGACTTTAAGCACATGAGCCCACCCTTTGGGCATGCTGCTCCTCCTTAGTACACATCAAATGACCACAAAAACTCAACCCGCTTTCAGGAAACGATATACACAACAACAACAACATCATTCACTGCAAACGTGTCTCTCATGTATAAGAGTGTGCACCTCCTACCATCATATCCTTTGGGGGATATATCCCTGGTTTGCACCTTGGGGGCTATGGCCCGCTTGCCATAAGTATGGCTGTCGTAACTGTTGTATTCAAACGAAGTCTTGGAATATTTCTCAAGCTCTTTGGCCAAGTTGGAGCGAGGCGTGGTCGTGGGGACGTTGTTTCTGTAGCCGTAGTGCGGGATCTCGAGCTGCTTTACAAAGCACATTGGCCTGTAAGCAAACAAGAAACATTCGACAGCTTGCTTCCTTGTGGCTGTGGATAAGAGACGGTTCCTGTCAAAGTTAGCACATTGTATTTCTTAACTGTATCAGGGAGCCAGAACCTTGGCTAAAGTCACAATTCTGTCTTCCTGAGACATCACCAAGTGTGCTGTCACTATCTAGAATCAAATATATGGCAAGTTTGGCAATAACAAGCACAAATGATAAGATGTAGTTTTTCTTTTTATCTTTTCAGAGGGCTGGTGGGTTTGATGAAGATGTGAGATTTAAGGATGGAAAAGAATCTCACTCCCACACTCTTTCATTTACAGTGGCCACAAAGAATAGGAATCATACAAAAATGGAGTGAATAAGAAACTTTCTCTAAAATAATTAGAAATAAAAAGAAACAGAGATTAAGATGGCATGAGATAAAATATCTAGACAACACATGAAACATATAGTAATATATATATTAATTGTTTACATTTATTTATTTATTTTCCCTTTTGTTGCCCTTGTTTTATATTATTGTTATAGTTATTATTGTTGTTGTTATTGATGTCATTGTTGTTAGGATAGAGAGAGGAGGGGAAGACAGAGAGGGGGAGAGAAAAACACTTGCAGACCTGCTCCACCATTTGTGAAGCGACTCCCCTGCAGGTGGGGAGCTGGGGGCTTGAACCGGATCCTTATGCTGGTCCTTGCGCTTGGCCCATCTGCACTTACCTTGCTGCACTACCGCCCAACTCCCCCAGTAGTAATATATTTTAACAAGCTTTAGCACGTACTCTGAGTATTTTTATCTTGTAGCCATTCTCAACCACCCCCCAGGGGTGGGGAGCTTTGTAGTAAGATATTTAAGTGGAAGAATACTCGATTACGATTCATTCAGTACTAGTCCACTTGGTTTCTATTGTATGTGTTCATCTATTTATCTTACACATGGATTTATTAAAAATTATATTTTTTATAATTTTATAGGGTTGAGAGGGGTAGACAGAGAGGGAAATGGACTGGCATCTACAGAACTGCATCACCATTCATGAAACTTCATGCACAAGGGGAACAGGGTCTTAAACTTCGATCCTTGTATATGGTAATGTGTAAATTCAACTGGGTATCCCACTGTCTGTCCCCCTCACAGGTGAAATTTTATATTTATTGTTTAAAACCATCTTAGACCTATAGTAAAACCCTAGACAAGGTTCCTTTATACCCTTCATCTAACTCCTTCCTGTGTTAACATTTTTATAACTACATTTATTTATCAAATTATCAACATAAAAATTTTGATTTCCTTAATATAGTCTAATAATATTTTTCAAGTCACAAAAATATAACAGTTGTTATATGCCTATTGTTTAAGACATTTTACAAGCTTTCTGGGAGAGAAAATAGATAAATGGATAAGTGAAGCACATACATGGATGAAACTATGAGTCTTGCCTTGAAAGGTCACATAGGATGTTGTTTTGGTAACAAATTTTATGGTATTGTATGAGTTCGCGCAGTGAGAATTCTGGGGGAAGACAGTGCACATATGGCTATGAGATTTTCTTCTTCTTTTTTTTTTAGATTTTCTTTTTATTTATTTCACATGTGAGAGTGGAATGAGAGAGGGAGAGACAAAGTGTGAGAAGGGCCAGCACATCAATTTGACTTACTTATGAGTACCAGGGATCAAACTCAGAACTTTCTATTTGTGGGCCCAACACTTTTTTCACTGTGCTACCTCCTAGGCTACTCAGTGCAGGTTTAGTAGGGAAGCTGACATTTGAGATAGGCTTTTCCAGTAAAATTGTTAAGGTTAAGGGTGGGATGAAAAGACATTCCAGGAAAAGAAACTGAAGTGTTGAAAGATGAGAAAGTTAGAGCTTCTTTGGGGGTCATATTGAAAAATATGTTCTCTCTTCTAGTAGGCAATGTTGTCTCTGAGTTTCATTCTGTCTCTAATTCTTCTTTCTGGGTTTGAAACAGAAAAAGCATAATCCCTATATTTTTTGGTAAATCTTAAAAAAAATTTTAACTTTATTTATTTTATAAGACAGAAAGAAATTGAGAGGGAAATGGGGTGAAGGAGACAGGCAGAGAGATGTCTGCAGTACTGCTCCACCACTCATAAAGCTTCCCTCCTGCCAGTGGGGACCAAGGGCTTGAACCCAGGTCCTTATACATGGCAAAGAAAGAACTTAATCAGATGTTCCACTACTTGGCCTTAATCCCTAAGCTTTTAAAGATTAGTACCAGCTCAGAGGGACAGAAGTCTAGAGTAGAATGCTGAGACTACTGAGGACAGATAACTGTTGAAAGGACATAAGTCCTAATGGTGGCTAGGGAGTTGGTACATGATTTGAAGCACTTAAGTTTTAAATTCATGTTGGATATCTACTTAATGAGTTCTTAAATCTTAAATCATTATGAGTGAAAAGGTTGTAGGTTAAAATTCTTGGTCTGCTTCCTTATATCCTGTCTCTCATTCCGAAATCCACTGAATGAGAATCTCCTGTGTGGAGTCTCTATATGGGAAAAAAAAAGTGAAGGGAAGAAGACCAGGCTATTCAGATCTGATTCTTCTGTTTCTGGAAGGAGTCCTGAGGACCCCTATGGCCAGACCAATATGTCTTGCTCTTGTTAAGTGTCCATTCTAACCTACTTCCTGATACCAATCAGATGCATTTAAGGATAATTGTAGATGCACATTTTGCAGTCATATGATAGGACCTTCCATTATTTCAATTCAGAAAGAGTTCTGAGGTTATAAAGTCACCTTTGGGATAAAGTGGATGGCATTGGAGAAGATTGTGCTTAGGTAAGCAAGGAAGGGGGCGAAAAACAACTACGGAATGGTTTCCCTCATATGAGGAATTTAGAAAACTGAACACACAAATGTGAAAAAAAAAGTCAAGCTATATCTAAGACAGTGGAAGAAATCTAGTGGTTATCTAGGTTATAGGGACAGGGACAAAGACCTTTGGTGATGGGAGTGGTAAAAGAAAAAGACTATAATGTAAACCATTACTCAATAAAGCTCTAAAGTTAACTCTCTCTCTCTCTCTCTCTAACACACACACACACACACACACACACACACACACACACACACACAAGAGAGAGAGAGAGAGAGAAACAATGTAAATGGCTATAGTTCAAGCTCTATCTCAGAATGGAGATTTGTCTTTGATAATAGTGATATTTTCCATTAGATATATACCTCATCTGTCTCAAGCTTCCAACAGTGATTCTCACGGTAATGACCCCAAGAATCAAGTTACACTTATGTAGGCAACACAGGTATATGGTAGCCTTGTTAAGAAAGGGCTGAGCATGGAGTTCTCTCCTGCTTTCTGGGGAATCTAGCCAAAGTAGATAAAATGAATTAATATGATATCTTGATCTTAACTGTCTTCCCCCACCCCAAAATATCCTTTAACTAATAGGCATTATTTGTTACATGCAAATAACCTAAGAATTTTTTTTGGGGGGAAGTCTCTTGTTGAAAATAATTAAGAGTGGATTGAGAAATTCTACCCTTGATTTGGTATTCAATCTTGTATTCTGTGAAATCTGAGCATTTTATAGGTACACTGAGGGTATTCTAGGTTGGCAGCACTCACATATAAAACAACCCAGAACACATACATGTTAATATTTATGAGTGGTGGTCTATAAATTCTAAGATCATAATTGCTTTTTATTTTATTATTTCTTGTTCTCCATAAAGATTAACTTTTCTGTTGGATAAAAGAAACTTTAATGGCTGTGTTACCATTCTTTCAGAAACCTGTGAAAAAGCACAAGCAAAGACATTCGTATTATTTGTCTAGTGATTTTTTTCCCCAAGTGATTCATTGTAAATAATTTAACAAAAGTAAAGCACTGTGTGTATATGCACTTCTCTCTCTCTCTCCTCTCTCTCTCTCTGTAGGTCAGTGGACTTTCACATGCACTATTTTATATCTCCTTGGGTGTTTTGTCATACAGATAGAAACAGCAAGAAGTCAGAGAGAGGAAGAGACACTAAAGTACTGGAACTTTCTTTAGTGCCACAGCATCTCACATATGGTGTCAGTTTGTATCTGGGTCATGTGAATGCTAAGACAGGTACCTGAGATATCTCTTTGGCGCTGTTCTTTCTTCCCCCTCCTCCATCCCTTCGCCCCCCCCAAAAAGTTGTGCTAGACATTATTGCCTCATAGCCAGCATCTCAGTGCTGGTTTCAGTTATATGCTCTCAATAGAATCTGTGTAGCTTTAAGATGACAGTTTGAACACTTACACACACAGAGAAGCTTGCTTCAGTAAGATATTGACTAAAATGCAGGCTCTAGGAGGATTGCCACAGCTTTCACAAGGATGAGAGTTTAAAGGGAGCATGCAAAAATGAAAGTTGATCTAAGGGTTATGGGTGTGGACTACTCCCTCCACCTCCTCTCTTGATAATCATCTTTTTCTAAACCTGAAAAAACAGTGGGCTGAACCAGATATCTTCGAGGTCGCTCCCATTTTAACATTCAGTGATTAAATGCTCAGGTAAGTCATTTAACCTCTCTCACTGTGGTTTTACACTTGTCAGGTGGGGGAACAACACCTCCTCCTGCCTCCTCTCAGGGGTGTCTGAGGATAAAAGGAGAAGGCAGCTTTGAAGGCTGTTCACACAGAAAGCTTCCGTGTATGTGCAAGGTGGCATTACCATCACTTTGACATTTTCAAAAACATTAACACCATCCTGCAGGTTAAGATAAAACTACTTTGGGCATCTCATTAATTTTTAGAGCTTCCTTTTCATCTAGCATCCACAGAGTCATGAAATATAAGGACTAGCAAGAAAACCAGAAACAATCTCATCATCCACTTCTCCCATTATGCAACCTACAGGGGATCAGTGGAGAGCCCTGCAGGCCCTCACCTTAGAGAGGGGTGGCCTGGTCTGGACTTCCGGCACAAACAGCTTTTTACTGTCCCAGTTGCCACCTCCATCCCTGTAACTAGCAAGAACATCCACCTCATGCAGAGCCCCAAGCCCTGGTCGTGTTGGGGATGGGTTGTAGATGGATCTCATGAAACGACCCGCTCCACGTAGGTACCTTAGCACTCGATCTGAGGCCTGGTGGGACTTGGACACATCACAGCTCTGGTGTTTTTCTTGGGCTTTTGCCAATTTTTCTGCTGCAGCAATAGGGCATCCAGAGAGGCTGCAATTACAGAAAGGGATTTAATTGTCTTCCCTCAAATGGCTCCAGAGAACCCTGACCCAATCACATCTCCTTTGACTCTCCCTTCTCCGCATAAGGAGACTGCTCAAAAAGGTGTGTGGGGCATCCCAAACCTACAATGGGCATATCAGATGAAATGAACTGGGAGAGAGGGAAATGTTTCTGGCTTGCATATTTCCCTCTCTGTCTCCAGTGTGTCACCGGTGTCCACACTGAAGATATACAATCAACTCTGTCCTTTCCAGTGAAAGCATGTCAATTGCCATGTCATTCTGAGAAAATAAACTACCTAAAAATTCAGGCACAAATTGCATGCTGTAATGTTCACCATTTATGGGCAGAGGATCTGGTCACTTGGGTAGGATCTGGTCACTTGGGTAGGATGGGGTTTCTGTTAACCAGAATGGCAGCCGTGAGATGGACCCCTGGGCTGCTCTGTGTCCACTACTGGCTATAGAGCTTGATACTTCCTCCCACTAGCTCAGCTATGTCTTCCCAAGAATAGAAACTGAAGTAGAGGAGAAAGAATAAGCATCCCTAGGGCTACAAAGGCTCTTGAACTGTTTTTGGAATGAAATATTTGTGAGAAGGGCAACAAATCATCTCTTTTGTGTTTAAGCTTATCCTTCATGAAGTCATGGTATGTGTTATCTCTGTGTTTCTCCCCATTGCTGTACATAAAAGAGATGCTTACACCACCTACATGTAATTTCTCAAAAAGATGTGGGTAAAGAACTGCTAAAATGGGGCCACAGATTTCTCTGTCTGTCTCCAGTGGGTTATTGCTTTCAGCACTGCAGATACCCTAAAGATAGGGTTTCTAAAGAGAATGATGTTTCAGAACTCTCCACCATGAATCTTGTCAATCTAGTCTCTATTTTCTCCTTCTGCAGATTAAAGGTAGGAACATCTTAGAAGGGAAAAGCGTTGTGATTAATTGTTTTATTGTCACCTCAACACAAGTAACTAAATCTATGAATCAGCCAAACAAGTATTAAAATGAAACGTAAGTTTCCTCATCTAGCTATAATTTTGCATAAGATTGGGAAATTGAAATTTTAGACTGCAAGATAAATTATAGCAATGCCAGCTTTTGGTTATTGAAAAAAAACTCTATGATATGAACTGAATATCATGAGCAACCAAGTATAGGAAAATTGGGATTTCAAGAACAATGTTATTCTGGACATGATTTCTCTGGAAACAGTCTAGGAAGTACCTATGCATAGTTGACTAGTATATCTTATGTTCCCCAACCAGAAAATTTTGGACCTGCTAGTCTTTGTATTCTAACTCCCATGTTACTTGCTCCCTATAGGACAATACTTTCTTTATCCCAAAGGACAAAAAAAAAAAAAAAACACAACTTCCTCTAGTCACCGCAAGTGATTGTGGTTCCCAGCTGAGAGGCTATACCAAGGCAGTTACCTTCTCGGACTGTTTCCCTATCATGAAAAGGTGAATGGTACAGTTAAAAATATCCAACTTGTACAAAGGGCCCTAAGCATTTGAAATTCCATGTATTATAGATAGTATCTTCCCACCTTTCAAAGCTACGGTGGGAGGCTGTTTGTCTCCTTGAAGAAGGAAGGACACATATGCAGGTGTGATCCCTAAAGCTGGGGGTGTGGGGTCAGGCTGTCACAGGCTGTTGGGGAAGTGACTTCCCCACAGTGGAGAAAGCAGAGCGCTATGCTTACCTTCGGTGCGAGTTCCTGTTGCTATTTACATGCCCTCGCCCTGTGCAGCCCGGAGTAGGACACTTGAGAACATTTTCATGCATGGCAAGAACTTGACAAGGAGAGGCAGAGAAAACAGCCCAGCATTAAAAACATAGAAATGGCCCAAGTACAAGAAATATGCAATCATTTTTTTTTTTAACAACAGCTGGGTTCGTTTACAACAGACAGTCCTACGAACATTTGTGATGGGCATGATCAGGAAAACACATGTAGGAAGAAAAGGAAAATTATCTCAACCTCACTCTAATTGACATGCAAAGCAGGTGCGTGGCTCAGGGAGTTGTGGAGGTCAAGTTGTTCCAGATGGGATAGGATGGCAAGGCTCCCCGTCCCTCCCATAGAGCTCCCAGACATAAGCACCAGGTAGGGTATTGATTAGCCATGTAACAGCACGAAGACTGGCAATTTTGAAAACATGTCTATGTTTTGTAAATACAGTATTATGAATGTGTGGTGGTCATGGGTGAATAGGAAACCCAAACCTTGTTATTAAAGAAGCTGAATTAACTATGATTTGTTATCTAGGAATTAAGTATTTCATACCCCTTCAAATGGAATGAACTATAACAGAATACTAAGAGGTCTGAAGTTTAGTGTGTGAGATTTGGTCTTTAACCATGCAAGATACCTCAGCCTGCTCTCAGGAGACAGTCTCCTCCTACTCCATAGACTTGGGCTGTATTTTTTTTCTTTTGTTTTTATTTTGTTCCACTTTACAGTTCTACTATTGTCAACTATTTTTGACTAACAGGTGACATTCTGTGACTCTGTTTTATGGGGGAAAACTCATGGTAGTGGGTATGCTGGTGGAAAATCAAGAGAATTGACCCATGGCATTGATTTGAGTGTGACAGGAATACCTGGTGGAGTTTTGTGTGCCAGAGAAGTTTGTTTAATGTCAGGTGGGCATAGAAAATCTACTGAAGACAAAATTCACCCAAGTTTACTACATACTTTTTTTCCCATTTTCCCTTTTTTCTAGAAAAAAAAAAATCTGTATCCTGAAATGTTATCTCACCGCTCCTGCTGCTGCCATTTCCTAAGTCCACATCTCCACTTTTAACTCCCAGTCAGAAGCAGGGTTCATTAGGTTCTTTAGAAGCAGGGTTCATTCTGGTTCTAGCCTTTTCCTTATATGTGAATGATTCTCAATTTGTAGCCATCAAACACAGACATCCTATTTTGAGCTGGGTTTCCATGCAATTGGCTGTAGTGAAGTTCCAGGAAATCTTCTCCTTATGGGACATCAGCTATAACTCTTGTCTCAGGAGAAAGTTTCTTCATTTTTCCTAAATTCATAGCTCCTGCCTGCATTCTCCTGCCCACTTCCCTTTCTTCCAGAGTCTAGATATACCTGTTATTCCTTTACACTCTTTGCTATTTTTATGTCATCCTATTATTGCATCACATTATTGCCATGGCACAGTTGCCTTGCAAATTAATATACATATTTCCTTCTATGTTAGTTTTCCAACATATAGTCTTCCCTGAGATAGAAAATTACTTTTAGGCTTGTCTATGTTGTAGATCTCCAATTGGTTTTTCTTGTTTCTCCTGCTAAATGCACTTTTAGACTCCTTACTATTTGCAACTAAGATTCATACTTGAGATGAAATTATAATGATATCCAATTCAACATACACATCTCATATGCCTGTGGCATGTTAAGTTCCTGTTCCTCACTGTACTTCTTACCTCTGTCTCTTATTTGTTAGTAGTAGGCTTCTTCTCAATAACTCTAATGCACTCTTTACTCTTTTCCCTTGGTTTTTCTTGGGTGCTAGGCAACTCCATCATTTGTGGGGGTCTCAGAAATACTATTCTTTCATGGTGGCCACTGTCTTCATTATTTGTGTACTCTCTCTGTCTCATTTGTTCCGTTTCACAGTTCTAGACATAGATATTCAGCTTTTCCATCTTTTACAATTTTTATTTATTTTAACCAGAAAGAACAGAGTATTGCTAAGATCTGGCATAAACTGTGATGGGGATCAAACTTAGTGCCTCAAACATGCAAGTCCTTTGCTCTATAGCTTCTTCTTTGGACAACCTCATTTTCTTACTTCTACTGAGTATAGCTTGAAGGCAGATCTAGACATCTCCTGTGTGTCTGACCTTCTCCCACTCCATACCAGTTTCCCCAAAAGCTGACTGGGAGTTTTAGACTTTCAGTGTAAATGAGGAAAAAAAATTCAGGTCAAGTTATTAGCATTTTGCTATTCATGTGGTCTATTTCTCAATTCTTCACATTTATCCTTCGTGCTATCATCCTCACTACTTAAGGAGACTAGAATCTCAGTGCTGCCTATTCATTTCAAGAAAACATGCCCTATCTCAGTCCTCCCCCTGTCTGGTCCTATCAGACTATCTCTGGAATGCTACTACAACATGTCTCATTTTTTTGTCTGTTGCCTCTACCACTGCCTTCTTCATGCCCCATTTTCCTGCATAAACTACTACAAAAATGCTTTGGCTTTGGATTTCTTCTCTTCAGCACAACACCTGCTAAGTGTTAACCTTAATGAAGCCTAACGACCCCCAGGAGGTTGTCATCTCTGACACCCCAAATACATGTCCACAGGACGTTGTTAAACTTCTACCAGGCAATGTCTCATTCTGTCTTTCATTCATCATGTGCTTTTTCTCAGGTGGGATGGAGCTTTCGCAGGGCCAGAACTGTACTGCATTCAATGATATACCCTCTGTGTTCCTATCTGTATGTGCTAAATATTGGGGTACAGGCTACTTTGCTGAATTCAGTTGGATAGAAATGGTAATTAGGGGGAAGCTAGGCCAGAAAAAAAGCTAAGCAATAGACAACAAAACAGAAAGACATTCCTTATACAGAGTTCTTTATCTTTCCTTCTTAGATATTCTTTGTGGTATTAAACAGTTACATTTGACTAAATATATAGTAATGCTTTTTAAAGGTGGTTTGGAAGGAATGTGTAGGTGGATGTGGGAGTGGGATCTCCCATTCCTATGAAGTTAATGTGCCTTGGAGAGATCTGATCTGGGGTCTGTGTGCACATGCAATGTGCAGCCCTTCAGAACACAGCCCATGTTCCTATTACACTTAGACTTTCCCTGTGCAAAATTGGAGCCAGGAGAATTTCTCAGCCATGAGAAGGAACTGATATTCTACTTGTGAGGCGAAAACATATGTTTTAAAGAAAAATTGCATAAGGAAGCGCTTTCTTAAAACATAGTGCTTGGTCCTAATGCCTCATTTTGTAGATGAGGAAAAATGAAAAAAATCAAGAGCTAGCACATGCAGGGTGTCAGAGAGCTCATGATAACTGGAACAGAAATTTCAAGTCAGATCTCAGCATAAGTAGAAAGTCCCAGGGTCCTGGGTGGTAGGGATTTAAATATTAAACCATTTACTTTAGCAAATTGTTACTGACTCAGATTAGTCCTCAGTTTGCCAGGCAATATGCTAATAATTCCTGGAAAGAAAAGGATGATACTCCTTTTCCTCATCTGAAAAATAGGGCCAACACTACCCTGCAGGACTCATTGAGGGTCAAATGAGTTGGTGTTTGTGGGTGTGAGTCAAGCACCTGGCACAGTGTGCTCAAAAAAAACCAGAAGCTATTATAATTAGATCATGCTGTCTCCCTATTCATGTAACACACGGGGCAGAGCCATGCACTGGAATTTGTCCATTTTCACAACTCTCTGAGTTTGTCCACAAGACAATTACAGAAAATGTGGGTTGCACTTAAAAAAACAACAACAACAAGAGTTATAACATTTTCTAAAAACGTTTCTTCTGATAATGTTCAGCTAAAGTTGCCTTCTAAACCTCAAGCACTACCAAGAATTTCCCTGGGCCCTAGTAGATTTCCCTGACAAGTAGTTTTGGAGTTTGTTACCTACTCTGATGGGATATCTTCCAATGTCCCTCTAAATAGTCATTTGGTCATGTTGTCATATCTCAAGTCAAGCAATTAGATTTTCCCCACTTAAAGCTGACTTAGATAATGAGGAGGATCCTCAACATTCCTTGGGCTTAATATAAGGGTCTAAAGCTCATAGAGTTATTTCTGAAAATGTGTCTTTTTCTTGAGCATTCAATTCTAATTATACTTAAATACTTGAAATACTTTATGTACTGAGAGAAAGATAAGCAAATAAAAAGAAGTGTGCATTACTTCTGCTCCAAAAGAAATCCAGCTGCTTTCATAGATTTATTGAACAATTTCAGAACCTAGCCAATTGAAAATGCATAAGATCAAAACCCACCCAGTTGA
The DNA here is from genome assembly GCF_950295315.1 of Erinaceus europaeus. NCBI lineage: Eukaryota > Metazoa > Chordata > Mammalia > Eulipotyphla > Erinaceidae > Erinaceus > Erinaceus europaeus. The sequence continues at coordinate 40,978,448 of NC_080164.1, read as the reverse complement.
ACCTTCTTACTTAAGATTTAATTGTGTAGAAATGTTGGGACTATTATGATATAAAACAGATTTTACAATAAAATGCAGCTAAATATAAATATGAATATTGATTTCTATATATACAGAAGCTTGGTTAATTGGGCCAAGGTCTTTTTTTTTTTTGTCAGGGGGCCATAGTAATTTAGTACTGGAAGGGATGCCCTAGAGACAAAATCCAATTCAATATGCTGTAAGGAGAGAAGAAAAGAAAGTGGCACATACATAATCACAGTGGAAGTTAGAAATGCAGTTAGCACTAGTGCCTAGGCCTGTCATCTGGGAGTCCTTCTATAAGAAGTCTGTGAGCCACTATGGTTGAGAAAGCAGGCATATGAGACCCAAGGGATACTACAAGCTAGAGGCAGAGGCTTAGATCCTGCGGGTCTTGGGTGGGTCCTCTGATCTTGGGTGGGCTGCCCATCAAGAGAAGTAGGGGCCTAGTCAACGTTGCACTGAGTAGTAAGATGAAAATGACAAAAGGCAAGAGGGATGATGGAAACAGATTTACAGGTATGTGTGTTTCCAAGGGTGTTGGTGACACAAGGACTTACTTTCTGGAGGGACCCTATCTTTGTGCGGGCATCCAGACAAGCTGCGATGATGCGGGTAAAGCCCAGTTACGTGGCCAGTTCCATCACACCCAGGGGTTGGACACTTGCTCTCTTTCTTTTCTGTTCTCGAGGGATCTAAAAGCGACAACAGGTGTCAAGAGAATGAACTTTTTACCAGTTGAAGACAAATGTGATACTTAACAATCTGAAGAGATCTTGCTACATCAAGAAATAAAGCAGGTGTCCAGGACAAGCTGTGACATCAGACTTTTGCGAAGGTAGCTTCTTTGGTTTTGGGTGACTTTTTTTTTTTTTTTTTAACCTTAAACAGTGTAATCATGAATCATAGAATATTTTACATCTATACTAAAGGAAAAATAAAAAGAGAGAGAGAGAGAGAGATTGTCCCTACCTTAACTCTTGATTAATTGTTTTCCCGTGTGTTACATGAGAAGCTCTGTTGCTCAAAGAAATCAACGTAAATAATGATGAGACAGTGACCTTCTTAGAGAACAAATCATACCCTGATCATTCAGCATTTGCTCCCTGTGATTAAACCAGGAAACAGATTGCTATTCAGACACTGTTTCATGGAATTTCTTTCTTATTGAGTGTTCTGATTGCATACTCTTATCAGCTGGATTTTTCTTTTTTATTGGTGTTGAAATTTATTCTCTTGCAACTATGTTTTATAGCATACCAATTCAGTGCTTTTCTGGAAAAAAAAGTTGAACTCTCAGAAGGCACTGTAAGCAAATGATCAAAATGGTGGAAATACCACGGGCAATCAAAAATGTTTCAGAAGCTGCTGGAGCAACCATTCGTTTTGACTTCTTCATCTGTGCTTGGAACCAGAGGAAGGTTCTTACAATGCTGTGCATGCATAACAAAATTAAGAGGTAATGATTTTATACAGCTCTTTGGCTTTCTGCAATGCCAGCTCAGGGAGGAGCAGAGCAGACATTCAGTCTAAACTTGAATGCCAGATGTCAGAAATGCAATGATACCACTAATAAAATTATTTCTGTGCCCAGAATTGATGACAGTTCATATCAGTGCAGAAAAGAACTCCAGAAAATACTACTTAAGTGAAGCTCAAACCAAACACTACTATAAGTGTGTGAAAGGTCCTTTTGAACTATTCTTTTTTGAAAATCAGTTGCACAGATCATTAATAGATTGTAACAAATATGATTTTATCCAGAACATGATACAGTTCAAATTTCTATGATGGGGGTGTCTAAAACTTTTGAATGGATACCTCATTCTTCAAACCAATCATAACTGCTAGAAAATATCTCTCCCTTTCAATGAAGAATTCATTTCATATCTGGAAAAGACCCTGGTTGAATTTCTTTTTGAGTTCTTACAGGCTTTAATCTGAAGGGACTTATGGAACTTGAAAGAGAAAAGGACTCAGGAACATATAAGTGCCTTTATGTTTACGCAGAGTTCCTTCCTTCTCTTTTAAGGCAACATGCTATTCTATGTAATGTGCTTTTCAAGTCTTAGACTCTCTCAAACCAGTGCTAGCATTAAAGGGAATGTGCTAGACACAAATGTTACTGCATCCTTGTCATTACATACTGATAACAATCTCTAAAAATCAAATCTAAACTTATGCTGATAGAATTTCAGTTTAGATATTTTATTGAACTTCTTCTTGAAGTGCCTAGCATTTTAGTGCCTTTTGAATAACATTATAGGAATAATGGAAAATTTTAATTCATATGAATATAAAATAGTAAGAGTCCAGCAATAGTGTCCAAGGGAAATACAGTTTGCTTAAGGTGATGAACTTGAGAAAACAGCTTGTACTAGATAAAGTAAATTGTAATGGTTATTACTCATCAAGAAACTCTTTTTCAGCAGGCACTTAGAATTTTTTGAGGGATCATATTATTACACAAACTTTGAAAGTGCTCTAAAGAACAGCTGTGTATAAAAAGAATGTGGCTCAGAACAGCTCCATTTTGGAAGACAACAAGGGTAATCTCCTCTCGATGCATGAATCCAGGTCAAGTAAATCTTTGTTTCTTCACCATTGCCTCTGTTTTTGCATTAAGTCTTGCAATTCCAGTTCATCTTGCAAGCAAACACAAAATAACTAACAGGGCTAGGAAACAGAACAACACCCTGAAACCTTACAACAACATCTAGAAAAATAATCATGCACTGAATTGAGCTTGTTCTTCCTGATTTCCCAGTATATACCAATGGAAACAAAATATAGAAGTCTCATGATGAACTCCTTTTGTTTTAAATCAAGATTTTTAAAACCTCATTCTTCTATAATTGAAATTTTTGAAAAGATTGTATATAAATATGAATTGATACATTTGTTCTTTCCATTTTTAATGAAATAACAGAAACTGAAAAGAGAGACTATAGATTAGCTGTGGATATAGAAATCCCACATTGATATAGTAATATCACACATCATTTTTTTTTGAGTAAGATATTCATCTCTTTGTTCCACTTGATTTTATTTGGTTTTGAGTGTAAACCACAGACATTTTCAAAGGAAATTTTGAAACAAGATGGAATGCAAGATAGGAAATAAGAATAAAGTTTTATCAGAGGAATAAGTTCTGGAAAAACTATGCTGAGAGGTAGGGGATGAGGAAGAGGCATAAATCAGTGCTTTCAGACTCATTGGGTCTCAGGTTCAATCCTCAGCACCACTATAAGCCAGAGTTGCATAGTATTCTAGTCTCTCTCTTTCTCTTCCTCTCTCTTTCTTGGTGTCTTTATCTCCATATTTATCTCATTAAAATAAATAAATAAATAAAATATTAAGAAAAAGAAAAGCCAAGTATCCAGTACTATTTGTATTTCAGGCAAAATTCACATTATTTAGCTATTCATATGCACCCTGTCCTTATTCATTTAGAGCAAGGGTGGGGAAGCTTTTTCTAGAAAGGGTTATTTGAATATTTATAACATGATTCTTGGGACTTAAAGAATAATCAACTTAAAATTAGCACATACTGTTTATGTGGGAAAAAAAACCCTTCTAGATTTATTTAATTCTTAGTGTTACCTATGGTTGCCTAGGCTGTACTAGACCAAATAGTTTTCCTCATTTCTGATTTAGAGGAAACAGTTTGGTTTAACTTGAGGAGATGGGGCCAAACAAAATAATAGCAAAGCATATATAGGAAGATGCTGAATTTTGATGAACCAAAGAAATCACAGCAATACAGAATCTTCACTATCAAATGTTCCTGCTTCCAATGTATATCACTGCACTTTTCAATGCCAAATCTCCATCAAGAAATAGATCTACTCTCCAGAATTCTAGAGCATAAGCTTCACATGCATTTGTACAAGTGAGAAACTCATAAGAAAGGACACTTCCTCCCCTAGAGTGTTTAGTTTCTATATCCTTCTTAAATGTTCAACTAGAAGCTTCCAAATATAGTTATAAACAGACCTACTATGATCTAGAATCTCCAAAACATTCAAGGCAAACCTAATACTATAGTGAGCTAGATGCTGCTGCCTGTAAGAATTTCCCCTTGATGGTGTGACTTCCATTTTACACAGCTCTAGTCTCTACTGTGTCTCTGTATGACATCAGAACTCACTGAATTCTCGGCTAAATTCATCTCTAATCAGAATTTGGTTAGTGCAATGGGCAACTTGCCACCAGAGATGAACACACATTGAGAGGAGAATACACACCTATGTCACAACAGGAAAAAAAATGAGTGTTTTCTTTTTTATCATTTGAAGTTTGTATAGCAACTGATTTTCAAACCACATTCCTGAACTCAATATCTGATCTATAGGAAGGAAACTTAATAATCATGATAAATAGAATAAAATATAAAACATATTTTTTCTGGTACTAATATGGAGGGATTAAAGAAATCACCAATTCCATTCTTAAAATAGCTTCTTAGTTGAAAATAATCTTGCATTTGAGATATTCACAATGCCAAGGCTCTATATGACATTAAGTTTTATCTTGCTTCATATTTTTAAGTGGACATAATCATTACGGAAAACACAAAGTTAATCAGTGGACACATAGAGTCAAGTAGATTTATTAAATATCTGTTATATAGGTATATGGTTAAATATATAGATAGATGCAAATATGTTTGTATACTTCCTAAGTGAAAATCTAGCTAGAAGTACCATTTTATATGGGTTTTTGTTTTATAATAAGAGTGATAACTGTTTTCCACAAGGAAATGGAATCAGTGAGGGGAAAGAATATAAGTTAAACAATTTACTATTGATCTCAGCCCAAGACACATCATGCTTTGCATAGCAAATGGCTCCAATTACCTACTATCTTAAGATAATTAATGTGCAGTCACTGCCCTTGTCTTATGTTATCGGTCATTCTGCTACTGTTCAATTTCTATCAGGGATGCTTTCTATGGGGGATGTTTCATCAATATATGTCACTTGACAATAATCTTATAAATCATGATGCCACCTACCCAATCCAATTTACAGATGACATGCCTCATCGTTGATTGACTAAGTGTTACATAAACTCTTACCAGTCAGCATAGACTGTGGTTCATTTATAAAAGCACAGCCTCACCCACTATCTTCTATTACATGTGTTTGTGTTTGTATTCTAGCCCTATCTTTTCCGATGCATGCATTTTCTAGAGAAATGTCATGTTAGTCACCTGTTCTGATAATATGAATTGAGCTGCTTTGTGTATTTCTCAGACAAAATTTTTATTTTTTCTTCAGAAACATAAACACAAAATATAATTCTGGATTCAAATCTAAAATATGCATTAGAGGTATAAGTTAGTATGGTGTGTACTTTAATTTTAGACTCTAATTGACATTTTTACACTAGCTCATGTTTTCATGAGGCAACTTACATTAGGTAGAAATATTACCTTTACCATAGTATGGCTTTTTGACATGGCTGTCACTGGATTTAGGCTTTCTCTCATCCCCGGGGAGTTGTCTTGGTGACTGCTCCTCATATGACCTCATTGTGTCCCTTCTGCCAGCTTCCATTGCCATTTTCTCCCTCATGGCCTTTGCTCTCTCAGTTTCCAAAGCAATGGCTTTTTCAAGAAGAGTTAAGTTTCCCTTGGTCATGTCAAACACTTCCTCAGACCTGTCTGAGTTCACAGAGGTGGTATCATCATCTCTTTCATGATACCCGTCCTCTTTTGCACAGCTGGAGAAAGTTCTAGACCTGGGGCTCAATTGCTCCTCAAGTCTCATCAGGTTCATCATATCAGAGTAGTTCCTGTCTGGTGTCCTTCCTGGGAAATCGTCCTCTTGCCGGACATGTTGGCGGATGTTCATGTTCTGCTGCTGACTCCTCTCTTGTGGATTGGTTTCACTGAGTTTCCTGGCCAGGTCGAAGCACTGATTCCTCAAGCACTCCAAGCTGCTCAGACATACTTCCTCATCACTCTCCTCCACCATTTTATCCATCAGCCCATTGTTCATGGGCTTTCCCAACATGACATAATTCATGTTCCTATTGTCTTGCTGTGACATTGTGTCTGCATAACTTCTATCATTCATGTTTTCTGTGAGCACCACACCATGTCCTTGTGCTAACAACTTGAGGGAGTCCACCGTTTCTCTCACCACATCACTGTCTAAGTCTAGACTCAACTCACTTTTCCGGCCCAGGTTTTCATTTTTGTCACTATCATCTTCCAGACTATTGGAGGTATTGCTGTTCATTTCCGACTCAGTCCTAGCCCGGTATGCTGCATCCTCAGCAATCTTGCCCAGATTTAGCAGTGACTTGGCCACCAGCTCATCATAGTTGTCGTACTCATCATTATTGTTGTCATCCTTCTCTGCATCTTGCATTATTCGAGAATTGTGACAGTTCATTTGATGGTCCTCTGCAAATAAGAAAAAAGAACAAAAAAGAAAAGAAAAGAAAAAAAATGGCTAGAACTTGAAGTTTAGTTGCAATAGCATGGATAGCAAGTCAACTGCAAGTCAAACCTTTTCATTGTATATTAGAGCCTCAAGTCCCACTTGCGTGTTGGCATAAGGAAAATGATGGTGCTAAAAAAAAGCAGAAGGCCATCTAAAATATTGGTTATAAACAGTTAAAGCTCCTACATTATTTGAAAATGGACTAGTATATACTATAACTACAATTTAAAATTATTAATGTTTCATTACTTCTAAGTTTTAAGATTTATTTTCTTTATTGCCTTTATTTATTTAAAGCCCAACCAGATGCTTAATAGTTATATTTATCATATTACTAGTTTTTCTAAGAGTTCATGCCCTTTACATGTTGCCAGCACTTAAACAGATGGTCACAGCAATTGCTTTTAAATTGTTTGTTGCACAGTGAGGCTGAGCACCATGGAAGAAAGCCTCAGGTTCTGGAGGAAAGCAAGAAGCGATGCCTCCTACATCAAGCAGCCTGTATTGGAAGCTCATATTTGAAGCGAATTAGAGTTCTTTTAAATATTGTACCTTAGAGACACTTTATAATGGAGACATGGTGAAGCCAACAGGAATGCAATAGTAAAAGTTTGGCAACTAAATCTGATAACCTTGATCCTATATCTGTATCTCATCAGGTTCCAAGAGAATAGAAGGAAAAAGTCTGCAGTGATCAGATGCCTACAAAAAACAGGACTGGGGTGAATTGGTGAAACTATAACACATGCAATACAGGATTAAAGTTGATATACAGCATTGCTATATTCATCCACCTTACAATCACAGGAAAATGATGGTGAGATGATTGAAATAATGTATAGATAGTGTCATATCTAATTAAAAAGATTTTGGAAAACTCATTTTAAAAAGACCATGCTAAAGATGATATATCCTTCTGCATTTCATTTGAAATGTATTCATGTATTCAGATAACACTGAAGGGATATCGGGACAGTGCATCTCTCTTCACCATACTATTAGTACATAACTGTCGCCAAGTACATTACAACCCATTAAAGATAGCAAATGAACTCTCAAGTGTATCTGTCCATCCTCGGATTAGATTTGATTAACTACATGCCATATCACATCTGTCCTTTGTTTCTATAATTTAAAACAAAACAGAGTAGGAAGAATGTTTAAAGTTACTGAGCCTAAGAAATGAGGCACATATATTACTAGAAAATACCTGTTCACTAAGAGTTGAATCAGATTCTCCCCTTTTGTTTATTTTTTTAAGGAATTGGTTTTGTTTCCTAAAAATGTCTTTTTGTTGATGAAGAATATTTAGATGTCAACATGTCAACAACAGAAAACTACAGCTCTACTGATCCACATGTCACACCAAACTATTATAAACATCTAGAACATCTTTCTCTTTTTCAGCAAATCAAATTTACCATAGGCCATTATGGATGGTATGACAGAAGTATTTTGTACCTTTTGAACAATTTCAACAAGTTGTTTCCCATTATAGAAGGATACAGTATTCCAGAAGGGTAACAAAAGAAAGGAAAATCGAGCCAGTGAGTTCATTCAGAGATTCTGGAGACAACTTCATCTAAAAGTTACCCCATAATGACCCTGGGTCTATAATCCCAGAGGGATAAAGAATAGGAAAACTATCAGGGGAGGGGATAGGGTACAGAGTTCTGGTGGTGGGAATTGTATTGAGTTGTACCCTTATTATCCTATGGTTTTTCTCAGTGCTTCCTTTTTATAAATAAAAATAAAAAAAAAAAACGAAAAAAAGTTACTCCTTGCCATAGTGCGTCCAGTAATTTAAGAACTGAAGGCCACTCTTTCTAGTGAGATTTTGAAAGTGCAAAGTTATATTCCCTCAATCTATGCACTGTGATTTTTATATTTCTGGGCTGTGGTTAGAGAAACAGCCTTTGGATATCTGAATTGTGTCATCACCACATAGCATCTGGTGGTTTTGATTGGTGGAAACACTGTGTCTACAAACAAAACAAAACACCCATGAGATAGATTTACAGTAATGGCTTGTAAACATATAATATCTAGATATCTGGAAAGCTTGAGTCAAAGAAGAAAGCAATGTCTAACAAGATTTATTTTCATATTTTTTTCCTGTGAAACACATCTTGCCACTCTGAAAAATTTAAGAGAGGATGAAATCAGTGCACATAATGAAAAAGAAAATAGCCTCAGTGTCTGGTTCTTGATCCAAAAATCATAACTAAGTCTGCACTTGGGATATGATAGTGATCTACATTTTATGGCATGCTTCATGTTCCTGCTGAACATGGAATGGACTTGATTATATTTACTGTTCTGTATATTCCAAGTAAAAGAGAAAGGATACTCTTCCATTTATTTACCTGGAACAGGTGGTGACTATTCACTGTGATCATGAATCCTCTAAGAATCCCCACACAACTTTGTTACTGAACAGTTAAGGCGCATGTCTCACTTTTTTTTTTTTAAGTTAGAGAACTATTCATCTCTCCATGAGATTCATAAACTACTTTTCCCCAAAGAAATTAAAAAAAAAAACCCAAATACATCACACAGTCTTATAGCCACACAGATGAGAGAAGCCCAAAACATATTAAGATAGGATCCCTTTACCATCTGAAAGCTCAGGGATGGTGGCCACCTCCAATGCGCTGTTCAACTCTGAATTCTAATGGGATGCACAGAAAGAAAGGCTTTGCATGTAGTTTCTGTAATCATCTTGGAATAAAAAGGGAAACAGAAATCATGTCAAGTTCCCCTGTGTTACTTGTAGGACATTGTTGACCAAGACTTGGCCATTTGTAGAGCACTCTGACAGGAACTGTGTCAAAGGGATGTGTGATATGAAGATCCCACAAGGCAAAAGCACTCTGGAGGTGTGGTGGCCAGTATTACAGAGGCATTGACCCAAGGAACAGCTGCTTGGGAAATAAGTTTACTTGTAGAAGAAATTTGCAAACAGGCAAGGGAGAATGCATTAGCATCTGATTCCACAGCCCACTTCATGGAGGGCAGTTCTTCTAGGTTATCTACACTAAGTGCCATCTAAGGCATCGTGATCAGCAGCTAAATGTGGCTATGGCTGGTGAGACAGTGTGAGTGGTAGAAAAATCCTTGCAGGTTAATAGAATTTCTCTAGTGACTGGCAGTCAACTATTTCAGAAACAGGTGAAATAAGGTCAACTCTTAATCATGTGGCCTAATGGAAGGGAACAGATATTTAATCCATTGCCAGCAGGTTCTCAATATCTAATCTGTGTCTACCTCCTCCAGAATTCAAACTCACTTAGTGAACTTTTAGAATTCCATATCTAGTTTTGTATTTATCTTTTTTTTTTTTTTTAGGAAATTTATCTTGGCACTTTTTTTTTTACTGTGGTTATGAGGAAAAGAATCACTATAGAAGCAGCCCATTATGTTTCTGTGCCAGTAAGAGATTAAGATTGTGGTCCCAGGGCTGGGGAGATAGCACAGATGTTATGTAAAAGACTTTCATGCCTGAGATGCCAAGGTCCCATGTTTAATCCCCAGCACCACCATAAGCCAGAGCTGAGCAGTGCTCTGGTCATTCTCTCTCTCTTCCCCTACCATTATCTCTCAAATTTAAAAAATATATGTTAAAAGATTAACTTTAAAAAATAGATTGTGGGGGCTAGGTGGTGGCACACCAGATTGAGCATATATGCTACAATGTGAAAGGACCCAGGTTTGAACTCCTGGCCCCCACCTGCAGTGGAAAAGCTTCACAAGTGGTGAAGCAGTGCTGCAGATATATCTCTCTCCCTTCCTCTCAATTTCTGGATGTCTCTATCTAGTAAATAAATAAAGATAATAAAAAAAGTTTAGAAAAAAAGATTGATTCTGATAGCCCACAAACTCAATTTCCCTTTCTTTCTTCCTCCCTTTTTTCCATCTATCTTTCCTTCCTTCCTTCCTTCCTTCCTTCCTTCCTTCCTTCCTTCCTTCCTTCCTTCCTTCCTTTTTTTTTAAAATATTTATTTATTTATTCCCTTTTGTTACTCTTGTTGTTGTATTGTTGTAGTTATTATTGATGTCGTCGTTGTTGGATAGGCCAGAGAGAAATGGGGAGAGGAGGAGAAGACAGAGAGAGGGAGAGAAAGACACCTGCAGACCTGCTTCACCGCCTGTGAAGTGACTCCCCTGCAGGTGGAGAGCCTGGGGCTCGAACCAGGATCCTGACACAGGTCCTTGTGCTTTGCGCCACCTGTGCTTAACCCACTGCGCCACCGCCCGACTCCCTCTTTCTTTCTAACTTTCTTCTCTCTTCTTTCTTTCTTTCTTTCTTTCTTTCTTTCTTTCTTTCTTTCTTTCTTCCTTTCTTTCTCTCTTTCTTCTTTCTCTCTTGCCTCCAGGATTATCAGTGGGGCTTGGTACCTGCACTAGGAATCCTGGTGGCCATTAACCCCCATTTTATTGGATAGAACAAAGAGAAATTGAGAGAGAAAAATAGACACCTGTATATTTGCTTCACTTGAAGGTGGGGAGCTGAGAGCTCGAACATGGATCCTTGTGCGGGTCCTTGTACTTAGTACTATGTTCACTTAACCAGGTGTGCCACTGCTGGCTCCCCACAAACTCAATTTCCAACCACAAAATCATGTAAAATAAATTATGTAGGAGACAAAGTCAGGAGATAAATGGTGGAAAACCTCTTAAAACAGCATTCTGAGAAAAACCTAAGTATACCACACTATTCAGCTTTGAGTGGAAGACCTCCATGCCATGTGCTGAGAATCAGCTTTTAAAGTCAGACCTCCATGGAATATGTGCTGTTGAAATAGCTCTCTGAGGAAAATCTCATTATTTATGTGCTGTAAAGGCTACCACTACTTGTTCCTGACCTTCTCCCAGACTGTCTCATATCAATAAGACAATCAATTACATAATTGGGTGAAGGATCTAAATTCATGGGAAAGTTTGCCAAAAATTTCTGTATAAATATGCCCCAATAAATGTTCCAATCTGTTCCATTCCATTCCTTTAGTGGTTTCAAGGTTCCTTGTCTGAGTGTTTCATTTCCCTCTCCCTCACTGAAACCTTGTGGAGCTGGACTCCTGCACAATTGGACTGGCTTTTCATGTGATCAGTGCTCTGTGAGAATATATTTGTGATAAAAATATGAGAGACAATTATTTTAAAGTATAGGCTTAGGCTTTAAACAAAATATTCTAACTAGTGGTTTATAAAGACCAAAGTCTTATCCATTTTCATTTAATATCTGTATCTGAAATCTTTCCTCTGGCAGAACTACATGGAAAGAGACCTGAAGAATCACCTGTGAGTTGGTGCTAGTAAGAAATTAATAGTCAGGATAGACTCATAGAATTCTTATAATGGGGCAGAAATTAGAGATGATCTGATCAAATCATATACAGATGAGGGGACTAAACCTGGAACCAGAGATTATTACTGTGCCTTTTCATGCTTTTGTTGATAACAAGCCTCATTTCCACTGCTATTACCAGTGTAGTTTTAATTTATACATGAGTTGAAGAATTGTTTTAGGCTTTGAGTTTACCAACTTGAGTGCAATTATTATGAAACATTATACCCAATAGCTATGTCCAGATATCCAAACAAATTTCTCCCCCCGCACCACTTTATAGAGGGTTAAGAATTTCTTAAAGAAAATATGTGGCCCTGAGTCCTGAGAGGTGGTTCAATGATAATGCTTATATACAGTGCAAGTGTGTGCCCCTGGGTTTGATCCTAGTACCATGTGGAAGTGCTATGGACAGTACCAGGTATTCAAATGAATGGAGCTCCGTGAATGGTGGAGACATTAGGGGTGAGGGGAGGTGATGGTGGAGCAAAATTTCACAAATTTCACTGGACCTTGTTTGGACAAAGCTCCCTGGACCTTTTTCAGATTTTAAAACTGATTATCTGCCTATTGCACTAAAGGCACAACTCTCCAGGGTGCTTTTTTCATTCACACAGAATGCAATCAGAGGAAGACAGACAGACAAAAGGGAGAGACCTCATAGCACCATGGCAGCTGATGCTATGGCATTGCCCATGTGGTGACAGATCTTGAACCTGGACCTCACACGTAGCAAGACACATCCTTTAAGTGGTTTATGGTGATTGAACCTAGGACTTTGGAATCTTGGGCATGAGAATCTCTTTACATAACCATTATGCTATCGTCCCCTTAAGTGGTGAGCAATCTCTGGTCCTGGAGTCACCAGTATTATGTGTGAGGCCCTGAGTCAGTTGCCTGGCACTGAACAAGAAAGAGGGGGAGTTTCATATAGTATTTTTGATCATATTTATGCCTGAAATTGTTAAAAAGATTTAATTGTTCATTTATGAGGGAGAGAGAGAAAGCCAGAGCATCACTCTGGAATACGTGATGTTGGGGATCAAACCTATGACATCATTCTTGAAAATCCAACACTATCTACTACATTACCTCCTGGGCCACTCTGACAGGAATTTGATCTCCCAAATTTATATTGTTGCTATATGTTGACAGAGATGCCATCTTGTAATTCTGTGTTGTGCTGTATTTATTCAGCAGTAAGTGGACCTGCATGGTGCTCAGAAACAAGGAATTCAAGATACTCATTAGACATCCTTGACTACACAATTTCCCTTTCCCTAGCTATGCAGAATGTGTTAAATCTTGTGGTATTTAACATCCATATTCTACACTGGTTAGTTCTGAACTGAAGATGTAGTTATAGCACTAGCCACTATAGTTGTTAGAGGATTGGCATCTGTGGAATTCTGTCACTTGTGAGTGCCATGACTGATGGAGTTTGGACCCATTCTGCCATGAGAGGTTAGGAAAATTTTGGATTCATACTAAGAGGGCACAGGGTTCATGCTATTTGTTCCTGGAAAGCATATGAGATTGAGTGGGTAGGACTATGTGAAGGTAGATGACAACAAGGGATGAGATAATGGAGAGAGGAGTGGGCCCATCCCATTGTTCTATTGATGACAACTTTTTACATGGAATATCCACAGTCCACTTCTCAAGGCCGGATGGAGCTATACAAGTCCATTTCCCTCTGCAGTCCTTCTACCCCATGTGCACATTAAAAACAAAGAAATGCATTTCTTTCTGGAGTAGGAGAGAAGGTTCTCACATGCTTAGGTGCTGCTCAACCTATTAGTTGCTGTTGGGAATGAGTGTAAAATGAGTGATCCTTGCATATTGATGACTACTCTGTTCCCAACAACTTGTAGGTGAGTTGAATAAAGAAATAGACTGAATCTATCATCACTGTTTTGGAGACTTTATCATATTCTTTATTTGGTTTTACATTACACTTATCTTATTTTCAGTTCTATGGAGAATGTTTCAGAATGTTTCTATCCAAAGTTATAGCTTAAACTCTGACTCCTGAATTATAAAGAAGCCAGAATGACTGCATAAGACATTTGATTTCATGTCCTTAGGAGTATTCTTACTGGAAAGATAGCCAGAGTTATATGATCAGAGTGATAATTGCTGTCTTCTTAAAATGACAGGATATCAGGCAAAAACTATGAAAGTCGTGGGCCCCTTGAAATAGACCTAAAATAGAATTACTAGATTTTTCCGTAAGAGAGACCCCAAATCTTCATCTGCAATATTCTTGCCTTTAGATTCATGATTAGTCAACAGTTTGTTCTGCTTTATATATTAATCCTTTTTTAAGCCATGATGTTCCAGATGTTACCATCATGCCAACCTGACTTCTCTGGGCAGAGGACCCCACCAATGTGTCCTGGAGCCTGCCTCCCCAGAGCCCTACCCACTAGAGAAAGAGAGGGACAGGCTGGGAGTATGGATGGGCCTGCTAATACTCATTTTCAGTGGAGAAGCAATTACAGAAGCCAAACCTTCCACCTTCTGCACCCTATAATGATCCTGAGTCCATAATCCCAGAGGGATAAAGAATAGGAAAGCTATTGGGGAGGGAATGGGATTGGAATACTGTGGTGGGAATTGTGTGGAATTATACCCCTCTTATCCCATGGTATTGTCAATATTTCCACTTTATAAGTAAAAAAATGACAGGATACCAGTGTTGCAATGAATTATAAGAACAGGGCCCAGGTTCCAATCTTGGAATTCTATGTGAATGCCATGGCACAGCAGGAGAAGCTCTGATGCTTTGATATCTCCCTGTGTGTCTCTCTATCTCCAAATCTGTCTCTTTCTCTGAATGATAACGTAGTTAAGGGGCAGTGAAATCATATATGTATGAAAACCAAATTCGAAGAATAAGAAGGAGGAGGTTGAGGAGGAGGCAGATATCTATGAGGAATGGCATGAAGAGAAGGAATAGGAGAATAAAAAGTAGGAAAGGGAAGGGAAAGAGCGTGCAGAGGAAGAGGAAGAGGAGGAAGCAGCTGTAGCCACAGCTTTTATCTGCTTTGAGTAAGAAAAGCACTTTCAATTTTTGTGCATCCTAGACTGGACCTGTGAGAAGAGTCCACATAGAGCAGGCAGAAGGAAAGTAGCACAGCTGGTTATTAAAGATAAGAACCCCTCATAAAGTGAACTCTGTGAAAGTTCTATGAAGTGAATGAGGGATAGAAAGAAGCACAAGGTTACAGCCAGAACATTGAGGTCTAAAGGATGATTTCATATCCTTTTCACACAAGTCTCCTAACAGTACTTGCTCCTGGTATCCTTAATTCTTTAGCTTGAATTTGGAGAGGTAGATTTGTCTCAAGGCAGGGTCACCTTCTGCAAGGCTTTCTGCACCTTCAGTTGTCCTGCTGAGTGCCCCATTTGCTCCAGTATTTTTCCTGCTTTTCTTTTGATCAACAGCTGCAGATATGGCTTGATTCTACTCTGACCTATATATTTTTTATTTTCCAAACTATATAACATTTTTTTTTCCTGTCATAACCTTCCCTCTGTGATAGCAAAGCTTGAAATACTGACTATAGTATTTATCTATTTATTTTGTCATTGTCAGTCTTTGTCATCATTCCAACTTTTTCTGAAGAAAAAAACATAGGAACAGAGGAAAAGAGAGAAATACCATATACCAAACTTCTTCCAGTGTGGTGGGGGTCAGATTGGAATCTGGGTTATAAGCATGGAAAATATTGGCACTATCCAGGTAATCTATCCTGTTGGCCTTGGTTATATATTTGAATAGTGGTGACAGTGATAACATAGACCTTAAGCTGCTGATGCTGGAGGACTAGGACAAGTTACAAAGGCATAGATGTTCCCCCACATTCCTGGCAACCTTGAGAGCAAAAGCGGTGTATGAATTATCTTTCCAGAAACAAACTGATTAAAAGTCAGCTATCTTAAACATGGTTTTAACACTCTATCTACTCAACTAACGACACAAAAGAAAGATACATACCCTAAGCTCTTCTGACAGCATCAGTGTTATTGTCACCTCTTGATAATCTTTTTACAAGAAATACTGCATATAATTGGCCAACAGATATACTGGCAAATATATAGCAACTATTGTTATTATGACACTATTTATTAGAATCACCAAACAAATAAATACAGTAAACTCAAGGATAACTTAGACCCCAATAAATCCTAGGTAGATTTCCTCCCCAACTTGAGGCCAGACCCATACCAGTTTGGATACAACAAATGACACTTAACATTTTAATAACTGGGAAAAAGTCCAAGTTCATCAGATAGAGAAGGGACTACAAAAGCTGGAAAAGGAAGAGATGGCTTAATTATTGGTGGCCTTTTTCATTACTACTAGGTCACCCCAAATCAACTGGGACCCTAGTCAGGGAATTGTAGGAGTCCACCATATATATGATGGAAACCTATATCTTTACCATAGCCCTCTTTCCAGCTCTCTCTACACCATCATTGGTCACTTTCATCAGAATCTTCCATAAGCTCTTCTGAGGGCCTCTCCATGACCATGCTCTCACTCTAAATTAGCAGTGTTACTTTATGCCCCACTGTCTGAAGGGAGGTTGGGTCAGCTTCCTCTGCCACTTGAGGAAGATTGGTACTGAAATGTTCCCAGTTGTGACCATAGACTGCAAGCTTAGACAGAAATTTGGACATTATACAGGTTAAATATGAATGTACATGGGTCATACTGATGTGGCAAGCAGTTGTATTTATGTATTCTCTTCAAATATAGGAGCTATTCTCTGCCTAATTCAGCTTTCTGGTTTGATTCACAACTCTGACTATATATTCCTATACAATATTCTTAATCTACCTACATTCTAGCTATCAAGCTCAAGCAAAAATTACTAAAGGCAAGATCCCTTAGGAAGATACATAAAACAGACTTTCTAACTTCTTACCACTCTAAAATCCCTATTCTCACCTGCTCTATTTTTACTTTCTATTTCTTACGTATTAAAAATTTTGTCTTGACTCATGTCTTAACTGCCTTTCAGACACCAAGGTGTATATGTTACTATGATTCTTTTATTTATTTATTTTTAATTTGCTTTCCCCCCCTTTTGTTGCCCTTGTTATTTTATTGTTGTAGTATTTATTATTATTGTTGTTGTTATTGATGTCATTGTTCACTAGGACAGAGAGAAATGGAGAGAGGAGGGGAAGACAGAGAGGGGAAGAGAAAGATAGACACCTACAGATCTGTTTCACCACCTGTGAAGTGACTCCCCTACAGCTGGGGAGCTAGGGGCTGGAACTGGGATCCTTATGCCGGTCCTTGCACTTTGTACCATGTGTGCTTAACCCACAGTGCTACTGCCCGAACCCCATTACTATGATTTTATCCTGAATTCCCTGGGCAGGTGACCCCAATATATCCTGAAAATTCTCTTCTCCAGAGTCCTGCCCTGCTAGGGAAAGATAGAAACAAGCTGGGGTTATGGATCAACTTGTCCATGCCCATGTCCATGTCCAGCAAAGAAGCAATTTCAGAAGCTAGAACTCCCACCTTCTGCACCCCATAAAGAATTTTGGTTGATACTCACAGAGAAGGAGAAGTGTTAAGGGGAGATGACCAGAGAGTTCTAAACCCAATTCCATCAGGACCCAGAGAAAGAAGAAAAAAAGGAAAGACATTCAAAAGTAGTAATAGGTATAGGTGTGACTTAGAAAGGAAGAGAAGGCAGGATTATAGAACAAAATGGGCACACACATAAATATATGATATAAATATATAGACAGATACTTACATAAAAAAGTAGTCAACCCATATCTTTGACCTTTGGAAAGTCATTGCAGTTTCCAGTGGAGGGAATGAGGACAGAGAATTTTGGTTATGGGGACAGTGTGGCATTTTACCCCTGTTTTCTTATAATTTTGTAAACCAATATTAAATCACGAATAAAAAGTTGTTTTAAATGGGTTTAAAAATGAATGACTACTAGCAGGCATGGGAATTCTGTACGACTGCAAAACCAGAACTATTTGGAGTTGTTTTTAATCAGGGGAAATAGAATAACTGCCTACCAGTGATAACCTCCCTGTCCTAGAAAAATTACTAGAAACAATCCCACTCTAATGTGGGATGCTTCTGTCTGTATATATAGTCTAGGAAGTTATTTTCTTTGTGTCAACTGCATAGCACATACACTCTGGTCTTCCTAAAGTGAATAATTCTCATGGCCACAGGATCTTCCTCTCAACAAAACCCACAATAGGAATGGAATGAGATGAGTGACACACAATGCTGACAGACTCTAAACTGCCAGACTGCATTCTCTACTACATCAGAGTAATGCTATGTCATGGGTTCAGGGGAGCACGTGATACTTGTTTTTTTTTTCCCCAAAGAGCAGACTGATTTATAGAAACCAAAAAAAAAAAATGAGTAGCCTACATAGAGGTACAGAGTAAGCCCAAGTCCAGTAACTGGATTACTTTGGCAGATAAAGAGATTGAGCTATTCAATCTACAGTTACATTGCTAAAAATAGAATCATGAAATTACACAGAGTTCAGAAAATGGCTGGGGATATATATTGGGTGATAGAATCTAATTCTTTCTAACTCATCTCTACAGAAATCTGCATTAGTAGGAATAAATGCTTTGCTGTCTGAAGGATGCATAACAGGGAATGAATGTACACAGCAGGTGCAAGTGTTCTTCAGAAGCCTGTCATTTCCAGTCTGTGTAGTAGACTCACAGCTATAAATCTCACCTAAAATGTTTGTTTGCTTTTCCATGGATAGAAGCACATCCCAGCATTTTGGGAAGGAACAAACCCTCTACGGATACATAAGGCTACCTACCAATCATATACTTCTGAAAAGTTTACTTACTGTGAGCGTTAGTTAAGACTGAAGCAAGTCATAGGTGGTACATTTCTGGTGCTTCTATTGTGTTCACGTTCTAAGACAAGAGAGACCCAGAATAATAACATTGACTTGGGATTGGGAATATCCACCAAAGACAATGGAACTTCAAGGTCTTCTCTGTCACAAGAGATCTCATAAAGAAACAGAGGCATCTCAACTCTCAGCAACTTTTAATTTATTGGATTAAATCCTTGGAATTTCTAGGTATCTAACAAAAACTGCAAATACTTTGGATAGGGTGAAATATATCCATATATAACAGATTACAGGCAAATGACATCACTGTTACAATATTTTAGGTAAGGGAGCCAGGAGGTGGCTCACCTGATTAGGTACACATTTACAGTGCATAAGGACCTGGGTTTGAGCCCCAGCTACCCACCTGCAGGAGGAAAGTTTCACGAGCAGCGAAACAAGTACTATAAGTGTCTCTCTCTTTTCTATTTCTCCTCCCCCTCTCAATTTATCTCTGTATTATCAAACAAACAAACAAACAACAACAACAACAACAACAACAAAATGGCTGCCTGGAGGAGTGGATTTGCTGTGTAGGCATCATGCCCTAATGATAATCCTGATGTTGATGTCGATGTCTATGTCTATGTGTATGTATATGTATATCTGGGAAGCACTAGCAGAACTTATCAATTTAACACTTACTCATTAGCTTTCTTATTTAACTTTTTTGGTTGCTTTTGGAGCTTCACTGCACTGCTCTGGGTCAAGTTTTTGAAACAGATATAGAGAGTCAAAGGGATAGAGGGAAAGATTCCATAGCACTAAAACTTCTTTCAGTGGGTAGGAACCAGACATGAATCTGCCATGAGTATGACAATGCAGGCACATTATCCAGGTATGCTATCTCATTGAATGCAAGACACTGCTTTGTTGGGTAGTATGCCAGCTCCCCTGGCTTAAAGCTTCTGTCTTTAATCCTGCTTAACTAAGCACCAGCATGCCTGCGTGGCACTGGTTTGATCCCACTCAAAGCTGAGGTCTATTTACATAAACCACTGTTCACTAAGCACCACCCTCCCTCCAGGGCATTGGTGGTTCAGTGGTAGAATTCTCGCCTGCTCTGCCCCCTCTCCTTGTCACACCCTGATTTTCACCAATCTCTTTTTTCGCTCCACCCTCTCTACATCACACCCTGTTTCCACCCTACTTGGCTAGTATATATACAAGCTGCTTTTCTGAGTCAAATCACTTGGAATTGCTTTCTGGCTCCTAGAGTTCCAGAGTGTATCTCCTGTGACGTTAATGTTCCTGATCCCTCTCCCACACAGCAGCCTCGGTTGGCTCCAGTTGAGTTCTCTCTAACCCAGAGAGCACTTGCTCAGGAAGAAGCACTCTCAGGCTATCCTTGCACTGCTTGCTTTGCTTTATCATTCTATTCTTAACAAGGTTCAATAGACAGTTGTTGGGGGTTGCCAGTTTAGAAGAGAACAATGAAGCAGGGAAACAATATTATAGAAGCCACTTTGAAGTTGGTAAAAGGGATAAAAACAAATAGGAAACAAATATGAACAATTTTGCTAGGTGGTGGGTTATTTGATGAGGAAACATGAAGCAGAATAAGAGAAGAAAGACAGTCCAAACAGGGTCAGTAAAGAAGAAAGATATCAAGCAATCTAGCATTACTGCTGAAGAAACTAGAAAATAAGCAACAAATCAAAAACCAGCAAGAGTGAATAATAACTATCAGAGCAGAAGAAAAAAGACATAAAACCAAAAAGACTATACAAAAGATTAATAAAACCAAGAGTTGCTTCTTTGAAAGGATAAATGAGGTCCATCCATCACTAGGTTCACTAAGAACAAAGAAAAAGATGGAAGAGCCAAAAAGGAAAGAAGAAATATTACAACTTATATTATAGAAATTTAAATATATATATGTATGTATGTCATGATAATTTCTATGCAAACAAAGTAGACAATTTAGAAGTAATGGACACCTTCCTAGAGTCATATTTCATAAGACTGAAGTTGGAGGAAACAGATGACCTAAACAGGCTATTCACCAGAGCAGAAATGGAATCAGTCAACAAACGTATCCAGAGAACAAAAGCTCAGATTTAGATGACTTCACTAATGAGCTCTATGAAGCATTCAAAAATGAGTTATCACCCATCCTGGTCTGACTGCCAACAAGAAGAAGGAGAGGGCACTCCAGTAAACATTCTACAAGGCCAATAGTATTCTAATTCCCTGCTCAGGAAAGAATAGTACCAAAAAAATCCATGAACTAATATCCTCAATAAAAAGTGATGCATAGATTCTCAACAAAATCTTAGCAAATTTAATCTAACAACATACTAAGAGAATAATTCACCAAGACCAAGTAAGATTCATCCTAGTGATGTGGGATTGGTTCAGCATAAGCACATCAAGAAAGGGAGGGACAAAAATTACATGCTCATATAAATAGATGCAAAAATTTATAAGCTATAGCAATAATTTTTAATTAAAAAACAACAGTGACAGTTTAAAAAATAGAGGTCATATATGACAAATTCACAGCTAACAATGTAATGATGAAAAATAGAAAGCTTTTCCCCCTAAGATGTAGAATGAGAGAGGATACCCATTCTCACTATTACTGTTCAACATAAGTCTAGGAGTCCTTGCTATAATAGTCAACCAAGAAAAGTATATAAAATGTATTTTTATCAGGAGAGGATTAGTTAAGTTACTGTTATTTGTAGGTGACATGGTAATATAAATACTCTAAAGACTGTACCAATAATTATTATGCACAATAAATCCTGTAAAGTGGCATATATATTTATGTATATCACTTATATATACAATGAACTGGAGGAAAGGCAAATGAAGGAAACAACCAATCCCATTGGAAATTGAACGAAAAAATTAAAAATAAATTAGGATAAAAACAATATAGAAGATAAAAGACTTTTAAAATGAAAACAAGACACTACTAAAAGAAATAAAGAAGGGCACAAAGAAATGGAAGGAAATATTATGTTCATGGATTAGAAGAGTGAAATATTAAAAATGGCCATTTTACCAACGACACTATGTAGATTGAGTGAAACTCCTATTAAGATACCAATAATATTATTCAAGCAAATAGAACAGACAGTTCTAAAATTTGTGTTGATTCACAAAGGGTGATGAATAGTGAAAATAATTTTAAGAGTAAAAAATGGAGCTACCATACTCTCTGACTTCAAACTATAGTACAAAGCAGTAGTAATTGAAACAGTGTACAAAAATAGGCCCTTAGGCAAATGAAATAGAGCAGAGAACACAGGAATAAACCCAGGCATTTATGTACAATCTAATACACAATAAAAGGAAGCAAAAAGTACACTAGATAAATAAATGTCTTTTCAACAAATAGTGCAAAATGCATATCCATATGCAAAAGTATTTAAAACAGACCATCATTTAATACCATATACAAAAAAAAAAAAACCCTAAGTCAAAATAATGTATTTAGTGGAGGAAAAAGAGGGCAATTGTGTATAAAAGTAGACAGATAGTTTTAGAGATGATGGTTGGCCCCTGTTTACAATCTTAGGGGAATTGCAGTGGCTTGCAGTGGGGAGACTGAAGATTCAGAACTCTGGTGGTGGGAATGGTGTGGAGCCATACCCCCATTGACATGTAATTTTGTAAATCAATATTAAATCACTAGTAAAATTTAAAAAATTAAAAATGTAAATAGGTGACTCACTTCAGTAACTTAACATAAGAGATGTATTTGGAGATTCATTTCCACAAGGAAAATAAACTAAAACTAGAACAAGCAAGTAAAATTACATAAAATTTAATGGTTCTTATACATTAAAAGAAATTACCATAAAATAAAATGGTAATCTAGAAAATGGGAAAAAGTATTTTGCAAACACATCTCTGACAAGGAAGTGAAATGTGAAATTTATCATAAAGAAATCATACAACTCAACACCAAAAATCAAGCAGCCCAATAAAAAAAAAAATGGCAAAAAATCTGATTAGGCACTTTTCCAAAGAAGACATACATATGCTTCCATAGACATATGAAAAAAATATTCAACATCACTTATCATAAGATATATGTAGAGCAAAACCACAAGGGTCTACTAGCTTATACTAATGAGGATGGCTTACACCAGATGAAAGTGAAAACAACTATTGGTATGTGGAGAAAAAGGGACTCTAGTGCATTACTGGTGGGAATGCTAATCAGTGTAAGCCTAGGCCAAATGACATAGAGGGTTCTTAAAAAATAAAGATGGAATTAAAGAATAGGAAAGATATCAAGGGGAGGGATGGGATACAGAGTTCTGGTGGTGGGAATCGTGTGGAGTTGTACCTTTCTTATCCTATGGTTTTGTCAGTGTTTCCTTTTTATAAATAAAATAAAATAAAATATGAAAAAAATGGAAATTCCTTAGGACACTACAATACCACTCCCAGGCATATATCCAAAAGATATGAAACCACAAATTAAAAATGATATATTCACTCCTATGTTTGTAACTGTATGCTCACTATAGTCACAATATGAAATCAACTTAAATTCTCAATGACAGATGACTAGTTAAAGAAATGTGATATGGGCTCAATGGAATACCACTCAATCATTAAAATGATGGCGTTGTCGTTTGGAACAAAATAGTGGAACTGGAGTTGATTGAGCTAAGCAAAATAAGTACTGAATTTAAAGATAATTTACAGATGGATTCACTTATATGTGGAATAGAAACTTGCAATAATCACCATCAAACTTACTCTGAGACACTGGGAAAACTATGGTGGTTATCAGAGTTGAGCTGAAGAAGGAAGAGGGTTCAAATCAGTGTGTTGGCACAGGAATTTTGGTGGTGGGTCTGGTGAGTTGCACAGACACATATGAATATGAAACTATAAAATATTTGAAAAAGACATATTGCATAATCCAGAGAAACTAGTTGAAATCAATAGCTCTCTACTGAGGTTGACTGAGAGGTATTAACCATGCATATTTTCTTCTCCCTGCCTCTCTCTCTTCCATGTCCCCTGAACTTGTGGGGGGGCTCAGGAACCTGCTTAACCTCATTTATTTTCTTCAGGGAAGAATTTTGTCATTTCTAAAGACTTCCAGAAAGAATCTTTTAATCTACTGAGAAACTTATATTCAATATCTGAAAACCATTGTACTTGTTTTAAACTCATATCTTTAAGTTTCTTTCTCAACTATAATACTTCTAGTCTGCCATTTGTAAAGAATCATAGTTTAAAAAATATGTATACACTCCTTCTTTGTATTAATTGCAAATTTCTTTAGAGACAAAGCATGGTGTCTATCTAGTTTTTTCTTTTTTAATAACCCTGGAACCTAGTAAATTTCTGGACATGCAGAAATCACACACACACACACACACACACACACACACACACATAAAATTGAAATTAATTGTTACCATGCTGTAAGACTTAAATTAATATGCATAATATACTCATTACATGTGGTCTTGGACTTTGGGCTTAGAATTACAAAAAAGCATGAATAAATGCATGGGAAAATAATAGCATGATATAAGCATCTTCAATCACAATTCTATATTACAGTTGTGATTACTTACCTCTCTTAGGGATTTCTTTATATTGCAACTTCTTTACATTTCTAAAGAAGACATTAAAGTGAATGAAGGGAGCATATTGACATTAATCTTTTGAAGTCAATATAGGGTTTGGTGAAACAAGATAACTTGCTCATGGTAAGTCACACAACATAAATGATGCAACAAACTTCATGACTAGACATGCTTCTGTGTACTTCCACCATATATAGGCTATTCTCTATTTTCATATTTGCATTTGAAATAAAAATTAAATGATCAAGACAAAGCAAATAAGTAGTTATTTCAAGTGGGCCTTAAGAACAAATGGAATGAAAGCATATTATATCTGTCCTATTTCTTTAGTTCTCATTATCATGTAAGAAAGGTTTCCCCAGTGCTTTGTGCATTGTCTTTGTGTCTTAAATGTATATCACATTATTATGTCACAGTAAGTTTTGGTTTGAATTGAAATACTTGGCAACTTAACATATGATCTTATAATTAAGAAAATTAGTTTGCATGAATAAAGGTTAGTTTTATCACAGACTGATACCTAGAAATGTCTAATTCTGTGTTTCTGATTCCTAAGTGGTACAACTGTACACTTTAACACAGCCACATGCTAAACTTTTTAAAATAACACTTTTAAGGATGTAAGGAAAGATTAATTTTAGGTGATAAAAAAATCATCATATTCTTTTTCCCAACTGTGTCTGCAATTGCTTTCAAGCTGAAACCTTGCATACTAAATACATCATCTTTGTTTCTTTGTTGGTCTCAGAACTCATTGCCTTTTTTGCTGACTGTGGTAAAAGAAACTGGTTGGATAATTCTGACTTTCACAGTCTGTCTGCATTTCAATGTGCCTCCCTCATCAGGGACATTTCCCTGAGATAGACATAAGTGGATAATTGGCTAATCAGTATGGAGAACAACATCCTAACGGGAGTTTTGAGAACTCAGAGGCCACAATACAGACTCCTCTTCACCTCCAGTCTGTCATTGTCTTATAAAATGCAAGCCTACCTATTTCAAGCTGTTTAGATATTTTAATAACTTGGAATGTAATGCATTACCCTATTTCAAAGAAAAATACCCTGGAAACTTCATGATTAAAAAATAGTTTCTATGAGAACTTTACTCAGGGTAGGTTTCATTTTGAATTTCCTTTAAAGACACTTGAATTACTTCAGTGAGGAAATATCTTGTTAAACTTGTGTACAGGATGGTTCATGGATAGGACAGTGATAACAGGGTCCAGAATTAGAAATAACTGGTACTGATCATAGCATATGGTCACAATTTCAGTGGATTTTCAAGAAGAGCCACTTATATTAGTATAACTAAAATCTTCCTCCCCCACTCTGTACCACACTTGACATTCTTCCTCTGGCCAGCTTATTTTGTCTTGTCTAGAGAAATCACCACATTCACAATTTTTTTTTGGCCTCCAGGGTTATTGCAGGGGTTTGGTGCCTACACTACGATTCCACTGCTCCTGGAGGCTATTTTTCCCATTTTGTTGCCCTTGTTAACGTTGTTATTATTGTTGTCATTGCTGTTGCTGTTGTTGGATAGGACAGAGATAAATAGAGAGAGGAGGGGAAACAGAGAGGGGGAGAGAAAGACAGACACCTGCAGACCTACTTCACCGCTTGTGCAGCAACCCCCCAGCAGATGGGGTCCCGGTGGCTCAAGCCGGCATCCTTAAGCTGGTCCTTGCACTTTGCATCATGTGTGCTTAACCCATTGTGCTACTGCCCAACCCCCTCACAAAGGTTTTTAACATAATTATTTACATTTTTGATCAAGCCACCCAATTTCTCCCGGGATGTAAACTTCCCAAAATGTTAACATACATCTTTGGCTGACTCATATGTGGAACATAGTGCTAAGGAATCTTTAGTAAAAGAATACTTTTATATCTAATTTAACCCAGTGGTCAAATGAAATTTGCCTTCAAAGTTCAATTGTACTAGGCAGTCCCAAGACTCAATAAATAACAGCAAGGAAAGTATACACATATTTACAAATGAGAAATAGAACATATTAAGAAACAACTGTGTTAAGGAGTAGCAAGTATCAAAGTTTTCCCTAGTCTAGAAAGAAAATTCTGGAAAGCAAAATGGTGTTGCTTTCTTCCTGTCTACAGATAGACCCAAAATGTATTTTTTGGAATATATACAAAATATCTATTCCCTTTAGTGTTTTTAAACACTAAAGTTTTTAAAAACATGCACAAAATTTGCTAATAGAAGAATCAATGACCTCTGAAAAAATATTTTCTTTACCTTAAGATGACAGGGGAAATTTTACTGAATATATTCAGACTTATACCATTAGAGTATTTTCATTTTTAAATGCAATACTGGGGAATGAACTCAGAGTCTCACATGTGGGTATTAGCTTTGAGTTATCACCCTAGCCCAGTTTTTAAATTCTTCATTTCTGCAAGAGAGAGAAAGAGAAAGAGAGAGAGAGAGAGAGAGACCATAGCACTACCCCATCATTCATAGAATTCCCTTGCTACTGAGCATACTGTGCCCATGTGCTGGGATCAAACCCAGGGATTTATAAATGGAAAGGTATGAATTCTACCTGCTGAGCCATCTCTTGGTCCCATTATAACGTATTTCAGAAATAAAATCCTTCACACAAAAGGCCAGACTATAATAGAATTACTAAAAAAAAAAAGTTTGGATAGACATGAATTTAATGTGAAGTGAAATAAACCACTCATATATATCTTTCCATGATGCTTACATAGAAATTGTTAAAGGGAACATGAGCTCCACAGTAAGAAAAACCATGAGTAAAACCTGCTGATATAGCCATCATTTATAGAAAACAAACTAAACTTTCTGAATCTCAGTTCTTAATAAATAGTGTAAAAGTGAAATAGTTTCTACACCACTTATTTTACAGGATCTTTGTGAATATCAAACACACATCCTTGTATAATAGTATAACCAACAAAACTGTCAGTTATTACTTAATTTTGATTCATTCCAATGTTAGGAAGATCCTTTGGAAATAAGTACTTAATCTCAGACTTATAAAGAGTGGTCATTATATTTTCTGTAGATTCCTAATGTAATAATCTGGAAGTTGGTATAAATTTGTTTTATCTAAAATAAAAGCACTCCATAAATTCTATTTCATTTTATAATAAAAATGGAAACTGTTACATTAGGTGAAGTAGAATAGTAGAAATACTGTGAATCTTTTAAAAATGGAAACTGTTACATTGGGTGAAGTAGAATAGTAGAAATACTGTGAATCTTTTAATCACAAAACTGACCTCAGCTTTAGTTTTGCCTATATGACTTCATCATGCTGTACTCATTTCTTCATATTAGATGGTCATGTGAAGGTATCTGTGTTACCACTTTTGGGGATGTCAGTCAAAGCACGTGAGGATCACTTCAAGACCCAGAACTTACACCCATACTCAGATCTTCAGAAATGTACAATTTCTTCAAAATCTACTCAAGAAGGAGTCAAACACACTATATGCAATGTTCTCTAATCATCTTGCATTTCTATTGTTGCTCTTTTAGTAGACACTCACATTTATGGATAGTGAACCCTAAATTTAGCAACTGGGTGACACAGTAAATGTTTATAAGTAAGGATATGGAAACAGGAGATCGTCAGACATGCTTATTGAAGCATTGTTTTACTAAAGTAAACATAACTGGCAGTGTGATCATGTCAAATGAATCACTGATCACTAAAACAATATAGTTCCTTCAATCTAGAATTTTCCTGAAGACTCCCGAGGCTGGGGGATGTGTAGAAAACCTGGGGTATCAGCCACATGGGATGTAACCTGGTGTTGGTAAATGATGTCTTATAACATCTATTGGTGGGACTTGTCCAATGAACACTTATCTTCATAACAAAAATGTTTGGTGAAACAGCCACCAGCTGTTTCAGCTCACTGAACTGATTAGTTATTAGGCAAGATACACTAATTTGTCTTAGAAATCAAGCAGGTCATCCGTGCCGCCCTACAGAGAATTTACAAAGATCAAAACCACAATGAAAGGTCCTCCACTATAAAGCAGTATATTAAAAAGATTGTTCATCATGACCAAGTGGGGTTTATCCCAGAGATGCAAGGTTGGTTTAATATATGTAAATCAATCAACTTGATACACCACATCAATAAAAGCAAGACCAAAAACCACATGGTCATATGAATGGCTGCAGAGAACGCCTTTGACAAAAATTCAACATCCCTTTATGATCAAAATGCTACAAAGTATGGGAATAGATGGAATATTCCTCAAGATAGTGGAGTCTATATATAGCAAACCCACAGCCAGCATAATACTCAATGGTGAAAAACTGGAAGCATTTTCCCTCAGATCAGGTACTAGAGAGGGCTTCCCACTATCACCATTACTATTCAACATAGTGTTGGAAGTTCTTGGAGGAGCAAGGAACTAAATGCATACAGATTGGAAGAGAAGAAGTCAAACTCTCCCTATTTGCAGATGACATGATAGTATACATAGAAAAACTTAAAGAATTCAGCCCATACAGTAAGGTGTCAGGCTAAAAAATTAACATTCAAGTGGCATTCCTCTATGCAAACACTAAGTTATAAGAAGATGAAATCCAGAAATCAATCCCTTTTACTCTAGCAACAAAAACAATAAAATGTCTATGAATAAACCTAACCAAAGAAGAAAGATTTGTATACTGAAAATTATGAGTCACTACTCAAGGAAATTCAAAAAGACACAAAGAAGTGGAAAGATATTCCATGTTCATGGGTTGGAAGAATTAACATCATTAAAATGAATATACTACCCAGAGCCGTATACAAATTTAATGCTATCCTCATTAAGATCCCAAACACATTTATAGGAGAATAGAACAAATGCTACAAATGTTTATCTGGAACCAGAAAACACCTAGAATAACCAGAAAACAATCTTGAGAAGAAATAACAGAACTGGAGGCATCACACTCCCAGATCTCAAATTGTATGATAGTGCCATTGTCATAAAAAATGCTTGGTACTGGAACACGAATAGACACACTGACCAGTGGAATGGAATTGAGAGCCCAGAAGTAAGCCCCCACACTTATGGACATCTAATCTTTGACAAAGGTGCCCAGACTATTAAATGGGGAAAGCAGAGTCTCTTCAACAAATGGTGTTGGAAAAAATGGGTTGAAACATGCAGAAGAATGAAACTGAACCACCATATTTCCCCAAACACAAAAGTAAATTCCTGGGGATATATCCTAAGAAACCCAACAAACTCTGAAAGTATGGTCTATTTACATAATCATTGTTTTGCCTGAGACCCGCCCTACTTGCAGGGTATTGGTTAATCCCACTGGTTAGAACCTTCGCAACAGCTGCTATGGAAGCTTTCTACCTTCGTGCTCTTTTCTCCACCCCCTCTCCTAGCCATTTCCTTTTCCCACTTCCATATATATACATACATACATACATACATACATACATACATACATATATATATATATATGCATTGTCTCTGATCAATAAAGGCAAGGCATTGTGTTCCCACTCCACCATGAGTTCCTGGTCTCTCTCCAACGTCGCTGAGTAAGCAGCAGCCCAGGTTGGCTCCAGTCGAGTTCTCTCCAACCCAGAGAGCACGTGCCCGGGAAGAAACACCCACAGCACTAGTCCAGCAAAACTCATCCAAAAAGATTTGTGTATACCTATGTACATAGCATCATAATTTGTAATATCTAAAACCTGGAACCAACCCGTGTGCCCAATAAGAGATGAGTGGCTGAGCAAGTTGTGGTATATATACACAATGGAATACTACTTAGCTATTAAAAATGGTGACTTCACCATTTTCAGCCCATCTTGGATGGAGTTTGAAGAAATCATGTTAAGTGAAATCAACAGAAACAGAAAGATTAATATGGGATGAACTCACTCTCAGGCAGAAGTTGAAAAACAAGATCAGAAGAGAAAACACAAGCAGAACCTGAACTGGAGTTGGCATAATGCACCAAAATAAAAGACTCTGTGGTAGGTGAGGGGGAAGAGTACAGGTCCAAAAATGATGACAGAGGACCTAGTGGGGGTTGTATTGTTATGTGGCAAACTGAAAAATATTATGCAGGTACAAACTATTGTATTTACTGTGGAATGTAAAACATTAATCCTCCAATAAAGAAATTAAAAAAAGAAAGGTCCTCCACTATGTGTTATTACTGAATACTTTTAAAAAGAGTCCACAGTAGTTACAGTTGATTATTTTAAAGCTTACATAATAGATAATTCTAGAAGATGATCTGGGGACAGAATAATTCCATTCCACATAGCAGATGTTGGGTATGAATTCTGAAACCAGGAAGCCAATAATTGATTATTGTCTTAACCAGGTATTTGCTTTCTGAAAACTACTGTTTTGTTTTGACTGTTCAGGCTTCACCACTCTGAAATTACTTTTCCAGGTAGAAATAGAGAGACACTGAGAGATACATAGGAAAAGACACCACATCACAGAAGCCTTTTCTCTGTGGTAGAGTCTGACTTGAACCTGAATCATAACAATGGGAAAACAGGCACCTTCCCAAGTAAGCTATCTTGTTGACCCAGAACCCATTTTCTTAAAGGTATCAGATGCAGGCTAATGCTGATCATCTATGTGAGAGTCACCATGCTAGGTAGAGCATATTATTATAATTATGAAATTATCTAGCATTATCATATATTCATTTATTGTGCCCACTTTAATTTTCTAGAAAGTTTTGGATTTGCTCTCCAAATATTTTTAAACATTTTATTAGGGGATTAGTGATTTACAATTATAGTCTCTAACAGAAAAGCACAACCTCTTATCTCCTCTTGATTAGTATCTAGGATCCAATGTCCCTTCATCTGTTCCTTTCACTCCTTCCCCAGAGTCCTTTGCTCTAGCGAAATATGCCACATCTAGTCTTAAGTTTCACTTTATATTTTCCCTTAATGTTATTTGTTTTTAAGTTCCCTCTATAAGTGAAATCAGTCTGACTATAATATTTCAAAGGAGGTAACCTCATGACTTTTAGCACCTGTATAGTATTCTGTTATCTCTATGTACCACAACTTCCTTAGCCACTAGTCTGTCACTGGGCATCTGGGTGGTTTAAAAGTTTGTGCTATTACAAACAATGTTTCTATGAGCATTGGTGTGCATAGGTCTTTTTAGATTGGCATTTTACTTTTTCCTGGATAAATCCCTGGGAAAAAAAAATTGATGTGTCATAAGGTAAGCCCACTTCTAGAGTTCTGATGAATCTCCATATTGTTTTCCAAAGGGGTTGGACCAACTTACATTCACAATAGCAATGTAGACATGCTCTCCTATCTTTATAAACAACTAGGTTCTAAGTTTTCAAGTTCAGATTAAAAAAAAAAAAAACACCTTTGTAAGCCTTGCAAAACCACAAGCCAAACCCTTTAAAAATACATTTCCATTTAAATTATATTAATTAAAACATAACCCTAAGTATACAAATTGAAAGTCCAATTTTAGCAAAGGGAAGGTAGATCTAAAATTTGGCTAAGTTATGGGAAATGCCTTAGACTTATTTTCTGCCCTTAATGACACTTCTCCCCAAGTCACTTACTCCCAGGATATAAACCATTAGCCCCTACCCCCATTAAGCGAGTAAAATTTGGTTAAAAAATAAAGAACCTTAGTGAAAGTATGGACACTTTCAAATCTTTCTTTCCCTAATCCATTGCACATACAGGCATCTATAATGCTGAATATTAACGTCTATTGTTTTTCTAATATAGAATAAGAATATGACAGAGTGATAATCTTTTCAGTTATGACCAAGTTGCAAATTATTAATCAACAGCTAATCATTTATTTGAAAGCTGTACACATTTAATACAGTATCCAATATAATTTAATAAATTGGTCTACTCTCCAAGTTTTCACATAATCTGTTACACAGAAGTAATCTATTTAATTCTCATGTAGACACTCCTCTGCTCAATAATGACACTGGGACATGATGTCTAATCTATTTAGAGAAGGTTATGGTGCCGGTACCTCTCCTTATACTGAGACTTCCTGCCTAGACTGTCTCTATATCAAGTTCTATGTTAGGACAAGCAAGATAACTCATCTGGGGAGATCAAATTTTTATTTACAAATTTATATGTATATGTACCAGTATATACATACAAACACAAGTGTAAATATAACTAGAAAGGTATGTTTACATACCTGTGTAGGCCTATGTGGTGAATTGTTTTCATAATGAATGTAAGCTATTGTAAGAACCTCAGATTTTTAAATAAAATTTGGACTACTAGACACAAAATACTAGGCCTTTTGAAGAAGAGATGTTAATTTAAGCCTTCTGCATGGGATTTAAAATAATTACCTTACACTTGCCTGATATAGAAAAGTTGTCTTCACTGGATGAGACATCTTTCCTCTATACTGAGAAAATAGTTTTATAATTTAGATTCTTGTAGAATTTTCAGTTCAAAGAAGAGTAAAAGGAAATCTTCCATTCGTCTTTAAAACATTTTGGACAGTTATATGAGTAAATGATAAGTTAATGATTTGTACTAGACTCTCAGAAAGTTATACTTATTTCTAGAAAATGGAAAAAATTATAGAAGAATTAGCCTTGAGGTTACTTCTTTGAATATCACACTAAGAGAAAATTAGATGTAATACTAAATATATTTCTTAGAACATGGCCACTACTCTATACAGTTTTCTTTTCTTTTGTTTTTATGGTAGAGACAGAGAAAAATAAAGTGAGACAAAGGGAGATAGAAAGATAGATAACTGCAGCACTGCTCTACCGCACATGAAATGTCCCTTCTGTAGGTGGGGAAAAGGTGATTTGAATTAAGTAGTAATGTATGAGCTCTACGTCATGTGCCAATGCCTAGTCCCTACCCACACAGCTTTCTACTTGTGTATGTCGTTGATGCTACTGGATTCCTCAGATCACATACATAGTTATCAAATATAGAAGCAGTGAAAAGGTTGACTGATTATTTCATTTCAGCAGCATTCCTATTCATGCTAATACATGTCAGTCACTAAATAAAGCTTTGGCAATTGGCCAACAAAACCTGTTTCAACAATCAATGTCCCACTGATTACACAAAGCTCCTAAGTGCTGTTAATGCAGGTAGACTAAACCATCCCAATAGCAATGGTCTAGCTAATAACAGTAGCTCTTGGGTAGACCATTCAAGAAAATGCAACATTAAAGGCAAGGTGTGCTAACCAAACTTTCTTGGTAGATTTTCCTCAGTGAAGCAAACAAATCCACCATAGATGTCACAACAAATTTTCCTAGTAGCCCATCTGATGGATTTAAAATTCATTATTTAATAGATGATTGAAAGAATGTCTCTAGAGCAAAAGTTAGAGACAAATAGATAACCCTCCTCTTCAGCATTAACGGGGTCAGATTTATTTATATGGCAAATAAGAATGCATAGGGAGGGAATATTTATACCAGGCTGTGTTCTTTGAAAAACCAGCCCAAATCAACACTTCATACTCTGTTAATATTTTAAAGATTACCATTTTCTTCTTCCTCTTCCTCTTCCTCTTCCTCCTCTTCTTCTTCCTCTTCTTCATCCTCAACATCCTCTCCGTCATCATCATCATCATCTTCATCTTCATCCTCTAGGTCCTCCTCTTCCTCCCGGTCCACCTCCTCATCCTCCTCATCATCATCCCTCTGCTCATCATCATCTTCTGAGTACTCCTCATCCTCATCTTCCTCCTTCTCATCCATGTCCTCAGTGCCATCACTTTCATAGCACTCATCCACTGAGGAGCTGTCTGCTTTCACTGCAAAAGCTTTCCTTTTGGGAGCAGGCTCTTGGGGCTGTTTATCTTGTGTTTTTCTTTTTTTAGCCAAGGGGCAGCCATATACACTGTAACAAGAGAGACAATTGCGTTACTATGTTGAGCAGCTGAGTTATGGTAGGTAAGGGTGAGTGTGAATCACTTCTGCACAAACTCTAGGAGGAGATAAGCACCAGTATCTCCTGTCATATATGACAAAATAGGCTAATGAGGTGATTTACAAAGAAATGCAGCTCTGATTTTGCCTAGTCACCATTTCCATTTAATCAGGTATCCTAGTTCCTCATTACTATTATTCTACATAATAACATGTAGATCCTAATAAATCCATATCTCCACAAAGACCAAACCATCCCTATGTATTCCACTTTTCCCCCTCTTCTCCCTCTGTGAAATTCTATGAAATTGCTTTTTGGGGGGGATGTGGAACTCTGATGATGGGAATTCTGGGAATTCTGGTGAATACATAATAACATCCTAATAAAATTTATGAGAATGGATTACAAAGATTTTATATCATACAGTTGACAAGAAAAATTCAATTAAAGGGCTTTTAAAATGCACACTACATGTCAGTGTATCTTAAATATAAAATTAGCCAGTTATCTGGCCCCTGTAACACTGAATGAAGGGGTTCTGTGCTGTAGTGTCTTTCCTTATGCTTCTAGGTCTCTTTCTATGTGAAAAAGTTAGGCTGGGGCAGTGAGATATCAGTGATGATCATGAAAATGAAAGAAGAAGAAAGAAGGTGGAGGGAGAAGGAGGAGGAGAAGAGAGAAAAGAGGAAGAATTAATTCAGCCCTTCTATATCCATATATTGGGTTGTCAGAAGTCATGACACATTACTGTATAGAAAAACATAGAAAACTGGGGCCAGGTGGTGGTGCAGCTGGTTGAACACACATGTTATAATGCACAAGGACTGGGGTTTGGGTCCCTGGTCCCCACCTGCAGGGGGAAAGTGGTGAAGCAGTGCTGCAGGTGTCTCTTTTTCCCTTTATATCTCCCCCTTCCTCTTGATTTCTGGCTGTCTCTATCCAAAAAATAAAGATAATAAAAAATAAAAACATAGAAAAATATGACTTCTCTGATAACCCAATATATGTGCATTATGTGAAATGTAAACAATGTATAGCAATATAGTAGAAAACTTAGTATTTTTGATTTACATTTTATGTAGATAAAAATATTTTAGATACCTGACCCACTCAAAAAAGATGACCATGTGTCAATGAAAGTGATTACTAAAAAAAAAAAAGAGTGATTACTACTACCACTTATTATTATTATTTATTTCAACTTATACTTTAGGTCTTCACTTTTGTTCTTTGAAAAGAAATATTATTGGTTTATGAATACTTTATAATATTATAACATTTTTCAGAGTATAGCCTCACATCTCTAAATGTGTATAAGATTCAGCACACCCACCACCAAAATCCCAGTGCCATAGAACTATCAAAATGGACCCCCACTTCCCACTGCCCCCCCACTTCCCCTTTCCCTCTGGGAACCCATATGTTCTACAAAGTAACTGAATGACTTAAACTATGCAGAACCATGCTAGTCTTGGCTTCAATGATCCTATCTCCCCCCACGAATTACATAAAACAAATCTAGTTTAATTGGCAGGCATCATTAAATTGTGTTAAAGTTGGCCCAAGCCTGGGTAAGACTCATAACAGACGCTCACAGCACTTCCTTGAGAAAGACAATTTTTCAAAGATGTATTGCTAATCATAGTTCTTTTCTTTCTGGAAACCTTATAGAAATGTTTGTGAAAGATAATGGAGGGAAACAAAGGCATAAGTACTAGGTAAACACTTCATTTATCTAAAATGAAATGTATTCTCTTCATTAGTAATTGAATATTTAGGTAGTGGATTTCTACAGACTTTGATTAACTCATTTTTGGATTGGAAACGGTGTAATTTTTTTCCAACCTTATACATTTGTTTGGGAGTCTTTTGTGTGCTAGACACTTCCTTTTTTATATTTATTTTCCCTTGTTTAACATTGTTGTGGTTATTGATGTCATTGTTATTGGAGAGGATAGAGAGAAATGGAGAAAGGAGGGGAAGACAGAGAGGGGGAGAGAAACACAGACACCTGCAGACCTGCTTCACTGCCTGTGAAGCGACTCCCCTGCATGTGGGAAGCCGTGGGCTTGAACCAGGATCCTTACCAGTCCTTGTGCTTTGCGCCATGTGCGCTTTACCTGCTGTGCCACCTCCCGACTCCCATGTGCTAGACACTTTCTATATGTGAAATTCAAAATGTAAGGTTGGAAGTCCTCATCATTACCTAGCACTTTGCATGCACTAAACATCTAGGCATTCAATAGTATTGAATGGATGGAGTCTGATAGATATTATGAAAAAAAATATGCACTGGGTACTGCATCCTACAAAAAGGACTTCAGTCAATCAAGGGAACTAGGACTTCTTCAGGAAGAAGTGATGCTGAAGGAAATACACATGGCATCTTGGAAAGAAATAAGATTTCAGTACCTTTCAAGAAAACCAGAGTTTGCAAAGACATAAAATTAAGAAAGAAAATGAAATTTTAAATTTAGAAAACGAAATAAAAAAAGTATAGAGCATGTGAAAATGAGGTGACATGAGAATGGAAGAATCTTATGGGCTAATTACAGGACAACAATGTTTTCATCATGAAAGAGGGAGCTATTTGAGTTTTTCCAAAGTCTCAATGAGCCATTAGACTTGCATGCTGGATGCTGGGGAAAAAAAGCAGAGAAGAGTAGAGAATGTGCCATTCCCCACATAAACACCAATGGAGGTTATGACCTGAAGTCAAGACTTTACCAATTGCAAATCCTCTCTAGTGGTTGCTAGAGTGAGTCTAAGGTTCTCATTTAATATTGTCACACATGAACCTGATGCTTACTCCCCCACACAAAGTGTCTTAGTTTCTACAGACCCCTAAGTGGGCTGTGGATATGTCCCTGTAATTTTATTCAATTATTTTCTCTCTTACTAAGGCTTTGGGCCAACTCATTTAGGGAGATTTTAATTCGGTTCTTTGAGAACGGGTATGGGACAGTAAGGCCACAGGTGGGATCTTCAACTATTGCTTTCCAATCCTCCACATGCCATGTAACAACCACATCTCCGGATGCTAGTTGCCTATTATGAAATAAACAGTCATGTTTTTTTGCATATGAAGTTATATATATATAAAAAGAAAAACCTCAGAAAAAAAAAACATTCCACTGAATGAAGGACTGGTTTCTCCCATTTCTATTTTGCTAAAAATTTGAGTCCCACATGTATGAACCTCTCACAGATTATCCTAGAGCCAAGTGAATATGTTTAAGTGTCCAAGTGTAAAGTAGCCTTTTTTTTTTTTTACCAGACTACCCATTTCTCAGTTCTGGAGGTGTAAATTCTCAGTAGTAAAACGATCTCAATGGGCTATTATTGTAAGGCCCCATTAACAGTAACCTGTTTGTTTCTCTCATGTTTATTGTAAAGTAAATATTTGGTGATTGAGTAGCTGTAGGTGACTCATTTGTCAGGAAATGTTGTACTGAGTAGAGCAGACACTATCTCTAACCTCTTGAGATAAAGAGTAAAGACAGTTACCCTAATGGAAAAAAATCTGGAAGTAGTCACAGGAGAAACTCTTAGAGGTGGGAGTTGGGATGGGTGATAAGGAGAAAAAGAGAAGGAGGGATATAAAGGCAGTCAGAGTCAGAGAAACAAAGAGACAGAGTGAATATTATCAGCAGTATCAAATTGTATCGGTAGGTTGACAATACAGAATAGAAGATGAGGGCTAGGCAGTGATATCCCCTGTTGAGAGCACATGTTACCATGAATAAGGACCTGGATTCAAGATCCTGTTCTTTCTATTGGCAGGGGGGTGCTTCATGAGCAGTGAAGCATGTCTACAGGCATCTTTCTCTCTGTGTTCTATCACATAAACTAGAAAAAAAGAAGACCACCAGGAGTGGTGAATTTGTAGTGCTAGAATGAACCCCAGAAATAACACTTGTGGCAGAAAAATAAATGTAGAGAGGCAACCATGATATGGTGAGTACTTTATTTTCTTTCCCTCTTTCTTCCTTTCCCTCCTTCCTTCCTCCCCCCTCCCCTTGATCAGTACAAAACCAGAGAGAGAGAGAGAGAGAGAGAGAGAGAGGACATGACTACACCACAGAAGCTTCCTTCAATGCTGAGGGCCAGGCTGGAATCTAGACCATGTACATGGCAAAGCAGTATACTATCTATATAAGCTTTTTCACTGCCCCTGAATTCTCTTTCTTTAATTCTCTCTCTCTTCCTATTTATTCTCCTTATTCTCTAAGTATAATTGACATCTTTTCATACCACTAAACTTTTCAAAGAATATATATATATATATATATACATATACATATACATATATATATACATATATATAAGCATCTCATAAGTAATTTAATTTACTGAATTATTCAAACAGCTAGCATTTCCAAAGTCTTATTGATAATTTTTTACCAAAATATATATTGTTAGAGTGATTCATTTTTTTACTACATATTGGCATATTTCCTTAATTTCATTCCTTTATTCTCTGTAGAGGGCTATAAAAATGTCTATCTGATTTGAAAATTATGTACTGTTTCAGTTTAAATTTGACATAAATGTTTAGGCATTATATTCAATAAAGAAGTTTTCAAAATATTTACTTTCTCATCTGCTAACAGAATTAAACAAAAAACACTCTCTGGAAGATAGAGATTTGTTTTATTATCTTTCTATCACATGACTCCTTTTATTCTTTTTGTTTCACTCATGCTAAATGGTGCAACCTGTTATTTAATAACTCTTCATGCGTAATAATTCAAAGATGCAAATAAGACATAATGTAACTATTAACCTGAACAACTCAAGAAATAAAAGTCCCCAGGTAGAAGCAGCAATTGCCAGCTTCCAATGGCTCCATGCATCCCTGCCTACTGTTTTTCTCCTGGGAAGGAGGGAGCAGCACACACAAAAGCTTCCACTTGTTCTTCAATCCAGTTTGTCTGGGAGATTTGGGGATATGATTGCTAAGATTATTCTTTTATTAAAAAAAATTCTTAGGCACCTGTAGAGGTGCTTCAGAAGCAGATCAGAAATTGCATGTACAGGGTACAGAGTTTGATTCTCAGCACACAAGCCAGAGTGATGCACTGGAGTTCTCTTTCTCACTGCCCCCCCCCAAATGTCATTCCCCTCCTCTTCTCTATCCTCCCTGTTTTTCTCCACCTTTGCTTCCCATTTCACATCATTATTTTATTCATGCCTTAAACACAAATTCTAGCTGGGAGATACTCAGAATTTTCACAACAACTCCTTTATAGAACTATCTGTGACAATGAGGTTATTTGTTCTTAGCCAGATTATTTCCTGAAATACCATAGTCCACACAAAACAAATGGGCATGAGTGCATTTTTAGTTTTAAATGCCATGCCTGCTCTGGCTTATCTTTCCTTATGATTACTCACTTCCTGTTACTCTTATCCTACAATTCTATGTCCATACTTTTTTTTTTTCTTCAAGTTTGTTTATTGTATGAGAGGGACACTGGTTGTTTGTCCCAGGTGTCACACCTGGTACCTCAATTTTGCAAAGAATGCACTGTACCCATTAATCCATTCCCAGACCACCTATACTCATTCTGGTTAACTTTGCATGAAATGGCTTTTCTCAGTGACACTTCAAGGCCCACCTTAGGTCTACCTTTTCCATAGTCATTTCTAATCAGCCGAAACTTAAAGATGTTATTTTTAATAAATCAGCACCACTGGACACTTAGCCTTGATTTGGTAAACTACCTTATATTGTGCTTGATTATTTTCATGTTAGTCCTATCATCTCAACTTAGCTGCGTCTTCTTACATTTTAGAACTTATGTCATGCTATCAGTTCATCTAAATGCCCAGTATGTGAAATGATGATGTAGGTCTTCAAAACATTAATTTCTATTGATTGAGATTACTGACATCTTTAATACTAACCTACACATTTTCAGACCTGGTTCCACCAGCATTTGGATTTCAAATATATATATATCTCCCTTCCCCTCTATAGAACATCACTTTCTCCAGTTTTCATGTTTAAAATTATAATGTTCAAAGTATGAACATAAAATCATCCTAAAAGCTAACCCACCTCTTGGCAGTCAGACTGGAAAATTAAATTGCTGCATAAATATATTTAAGCTTTCTATATTTTGGATTTAGAATAATCTCAGGTGGTTAACAGGTTTTATTCAAGTTCATATCCTAAGAGACACCACAAACTAAGTCAATACTCTCTGAACAGTAAGACTAGAGGAGAGAGGAATCTCACAAATCACTTAATCCAGGGAAGGAGAATGTCTGGCCTGTGGACTGTTATATGGTCTACAAAATCATTTAGTGTTGCTAAGGCAATTTTATCTATCTATCTATCTATCTATCTATCTATCTATCTATCTATCTATCTATCTATCTATCTACCACCCATTGCTGGGGCTCGCTGCCACTCCTGGTGGCCATTTTTCTTTTCTTTTTTTTAAATTTGATAGGACAAAGAGAAATTGAGAGGGAAAAGGAAGTGAGAGATGGAGAGAGCAAGATAGATGTCTGAAGACCTGCTTAGCTGCTTGTGAATTGTCATCACAAGGTAGGGAGTGGAAGCTAGAACCCGGGTCATTGTGCATAGTAATATGTGTGATTAACTGGGTGCACTACAGCCTGGCCCCTACAACTACATAAAAACAGTATGTATTTATTAGATACAGAGAGATTGGGGGGAAGGGAGGGAGGGAAGGAAGGGGATAGAGAGAGAGAGAGTTGCAGCACTGCCTCATTGCTCATGAAGCGTTCCTCCTGTGGTTGGCAACCAGGGACTTGAGTGCCAGGTCCACCACCACCTGACTCCAACAACTGCAACTTTTTTTTATAGTAATATTAAATTCTAAATTTCAAGTTGATATTCTTGTGTGGTCCATAAATGATGTTATAAATATCCCAATGGCCCGTAGCAGAAAAAAAAAAAAGTTTACCACCATCATTTTTACCTAGAAAACGACAAAGTTAAGGTTAGAGAGACATGCATAGTCGAAATATAAGTCAGCACAGGACTAGAATTTCCACCTGCTGAGAAAACACCCTTTTCTGCCAGGCCACAATCAAAAGTGAATTGAAGAGGATGGATACTGGCTCACCCAATAGATTGCATACTATACCAGGTACCATGCACACTATACCCAGATTCAAGTCCATTGTTCCCACCTGCAGGAAGAAAGCTTCACAAGTGGTGAAACAGTGATACAGGTGTCTCTACTCTCTGTCTCTCTATCCCTTTGTCTTTCACTTCCTTTCAAAAAATTAATGGCCACTAGGAACAGTGACTTCATGCAGGCACTGAATAACCAGTAATAACCCTGATGATCAAACAAATAAACAAAACAAACAAAAACACTGAACTGGATATTAGTTGGGAAAAAATAAAAACCTATGTTGGGGAACTGTCTCTATTACTAGAACTTAGTGCTTGTTAAGCATCCTACTCATATTAACTAAAGAAGCATGTCCAGAGAGAAAATCACTATAAACAACCACCATGCATGGCCAAATTTCCACATTTTATCAGTTTCAAACTTGTCTTTCTGAGAATTTACAAGTTGACACTAAAGCCAGGTCACATTTAACTTTAACACAGCAGCATAGGACCTCTGTCTGTAGTAAGTCCAAAGAAATCCTATACCTGAACAAGGAAATACTATGGCAATATCATTAGGAATTGATCTACATTGGACCATCTGAAGTACTTAACAATGTATTAATACTATCATAACTCTTTAAGAAACACCAGTAATACAACCTTGACTTATAGTAATTAAGATTAATATGGAGGAAATATCACCTGGTATATTCTTAACTTTAGGTTCTAATTATTAAACAATTTGTTCTGTTTTATATCTTAATGCTTTTCAGCCACCAAGTCACAGAGGCTACCATGATGTCAGCCTGAATTCCCTTGGCAAACACCCTCACCAATGTGTCCTGAAAACCCACCAGAGCCCTATCCCACTAGGGAAAGATATAAACAGACTGGGAGTATGGATAGACCTGCCAGCACCCATGCCCAGTGAAGAAGCAATTACAGAATCCAGACCTTTCACCTTCTGCACCCCATAGTTATCTTTGATCCATACTCCCAGGGGGATGAAATATAAGAAAGCTTCCAATGTAGGGGATGGGATGCAGACCTCTGGTGGTGGGAATTGTGTATACTTGTACACCACTTATCCTATGGTCATATGTTGATCATTATTAAATCAATAATTTAAAAAAGTATAACATGGGGGAATGAGAAGCAAGCTTATAGAATGTTTATTTCTGTTTCTTACTCTTTCATCTTTTTAATTTTTTAATCTTTCTTTATATTAGATAGAAATATTCAGAAATCCAGAGGGAAGGGTGATAGGGATAGAGTTATAGAGACACCGGTGGCGTCTGCTTCACCATTCTCAAAACTTTCTCCCGGCAAGTGAGGACTGGGGACTTAAACCTGGGTCCTTGTGCAGAGTAACACAAGTGTGCTCAACCAGGTACATCACCACCCGCTATACATACTCAATTACTTAAAAAAAACTTTTCTCAGAGTTTTTGGGGTATATATGGCTGGTAAGAAACCATTCAATTCAATGCATATTTGAACCCTAGTTTACCATATGAGGAGTGCTACAATGGCACTTACTGGAGGAAGCTCTGGTGTGATAGTATGTTCTCTCTCTCTCTTTCTCTCTCTTTCACTCTCCATTTCTAAATGAAAAAGTCATAAATCAAATGTGAATCCTCAAAGATGATAAAAAGTAAATTTCAAGTAGCTATTTTAAAAAAGATACCATTCAATTGAGAAATATTTAAAATTCTGGTAGCTTAAATTAAGATTGAGATGTTTACATGTTCACCTTGGGTATGGCGGGGTATGTATGTGAAAATTTCTAATTCAAAGAAATATGATAATATTTATGATCATACAAATAAACAATAGAAAACACCAGCATACATTCACATGTACATGCCACAAATATATATACAGGAAAAATATGCCTCTCAGAAATGGTAAAGCTACTTGAATGTGCATTTTCTAATAACTCACTTCAAGCAAAATATAAGTTCTTATTCTACATAGACATTCAAAGCTGCTCC
The DNA here is from genome assembly GCF_950295315.1 of Erinaceus europaeus. NCBI lineage: Eukaryota > Metazoa > Chordata > Mammalia > Eulipotyphla > Erinaceidae > Erinaceus > Erinaceus europaeus. Next base: position 40,935,120 of record NC_080164.1, on the reverse strand, counting down.
ATAGTTCCATGGGTATTAGGCTCCTAATAATGAGCCTTATAGATCTCATCATAATAGAGAGGATTAAATGTGTTCTCTCTATGACATCACCTTGAATTAAATTTCTATAACAATGATTTAGTTCCAGGCTGCTCTGCCTGCACTATTGTGTTGAAGCACAACCTTGTAACCAAATCCAACTGCCTTCAGATCTTCTTACCTTGTGTTTGAATAACTTCTCAGCAGAACACAGCCATTTCCCTCCACCATCTATCATCTACTTTTTCAATAACCACCAGAAATAGTTTTCCTATGGAAGCATGCAACAGGCTTCTTTGTTGAGTTGACTGGCCTGCTCTAAGATTTCTCTTGTGTGTCAACAGCTCAGAGCATGTATTTAGGGAGCTAATAATACTCATCATAGAGAACTCTAAGAAAGGCAGTGGCTTCCCATTATTCAAACACCACTTGTTCTGTTTCCTTTTCTTTTTTTTTTTTTAAAATCAGATGACAAGCCATGCTGAATTTACTTGCCAGGGATCTCATGTTTTCTTGTGAGTCTTTTAAATGGGCCATCCTATTTTTAAAACTATAATCTAGAGATAATATAGAAAATCTCTGTGTTTTACATGAAGTAGAGATTAATCCTACAGAAAAGGTGACCCCCTTCTCTCGCATTTCTTGCATTCTCTGAATAGGTTGTCTTTGTCCCTTCTGATTCTGGCTTGTTGGTTTTGTAGCAGGGAGGTGTTCTCAGGAGAAATATAGGTACCTGCTGTGGTTTGGTGCAGGAGAAAGAGAGAAAGAGAGAGAGAGAGAGAGAGAGAGAGAGAGAGAGAGAGTGACTATTCTCTTTATACAAACTTCTGACCAGGATGCCATTTTGCCATTTTTTTCTGATGTAAATTACCTCCAAATTCCCCTGAAGCAGTACACCAAAGAGAAAGACAGTCCTTTAGTGAGGTACAGACCTGCACAAAGTACATATGCAAAGTCTTTCCTTCATCTAATTTTCTTTTAATGAACAGACCCCAACCATTATTTTTTATACTTTGTTTATTTAATTATTTATTTAATAGAGACAGTAAAATTGAGAAAGAATGAGGAATATAGAGGGGGACAGAGAAAGACAGACATCTACAGCACTGTCTCACTACTTGTGAAACTTTTCCCCTACATGTGGGGACTGGACCGGCTTGAAACTTGGTCCTTGAGTATTGCAACCTGTGAGCTTAACTAAGTACAACACCATCTGGCCACCCTTCCAACCATTTTCAGTGGCAAATGAGTTATCACTCTGTGAGTTACTATGATCTCCTTACTACTGGCTGTATTTCACATTGCTCCCTGGACAGGCTTCCTATGGGGCAGTGTCAAGTTGCAACCAGGACTGCAGGATTCACTATACAAGATGTAAGACATGTTAATATTTGGGGTGGAGGTTATTTCACTTTTTTTTTTTTTTTTACAGAAGCAAGGGATTGACTCTTCTAAGTTATTCAGAGAATCTATTGAGAGACTGAGGTGTTTTTTCTACAGACTCAGGTTTGTGCCTCCTCAGCTTTAAATGTAAAGCCACTGATTCCAATTCAGTACCTGCTTAAACATAAATGATGATGCTACCTTGGTATGAAAACCACTTTTCTGTCCCCATATTTAATAATAGTAAACAGATAATAATTTTCATTTTGGGGGTCACTTTTCATGGGAGCTGTCTGCCCCTCTTTCCTCTTAGTAGAAAGACAAATGTTAGCACTGAAAATGCAAAGGCTCTCAGTCTTTTAACTCAGAAAAGAATATCAGATCAGTGGCAGAAGAGCTGGGTTGAAAGTTTGTTCTTGGGAGTCGGGCTGTAGCACAGCGGGTTAAGCGCAGGTGGCGCAAAGCACAAGGACCGGCATAAGGATCCCGGTTCGAACCCCGGCTCCCCACCTGCAGGGGAGTTGCTTCACAGGCGGTGAAGCAGGTCTGCAGGTGTCTATCTTTCTCTCCCCCTCTCTGTCTTCCCCTCCTCTCTCCGTTTCTCTCTGTCCTATCCAACAACGACAACAACAACAATAATAACTACAACAATAAAACAACAAGGGCAACAAAAGGGAATAAATAAATAAAATAAAAAATATTTTTAAAAAAGAAAGCTTTTTCTTTATCTTCTGTGAATTCTGAATGAGTTTTTCTGTAGCTGTGACCTCAGGATTCTCCTCTATAAAGAGAAGAAGCTATATGGTCTTCATAGTTTTCTAAGAAGTTATCAGAAAATATGAATTCTAGATTAGTTATCTCATGTCTCTAGCAGTTAGGTGGTTCCACAAAGGAGTTACATAGGGGCTTCTGTTCACTAAGGGTCTGTTTGTTTCATCTTTTGGAGGGAATGCTTAACTGACTTGTTTACTTGCTAATTTCCTTCATTCTAAGATTCTACTCTCACAATAGAATTCTTAACAGTTCCCATAACAATATATTACTGAAATTGAAAAGTTGCATATATTAAAAATATCAGACAACACATTCCTAGATACTTGGATAAATATGTTGTGGTTTACATACACAATGGAATACTACTCAGCTATACAAAAGATGAAGATTGCAACTTGCCATTTCATGGAAGGATCTTGAGGAGAATATGTTTTGAAAAAATATGTCAGAAAGAGAAAGACAATATATGTTATCACTCATTTATAGAAGATAGTAAAAAATATATAATAAAAAAATGCAAAAAAAACCCTCTTGGGTTTTAAGATCAATATAATGGTTAACCAAAGGGGAGGGAGACATGCTGGGTAAAAGGGGCAGTTACACAGTAATGGATGGAACCTAGATTTTTGGTTCCGATCATAATGTAAAAGTTGTACTGAAGAAACACTGACATTGAATTATAATACTATGCTGTATACTAGGAAACTATATAGTGTTATAAGCCAGTGTTCTTCAATACATTTCCCCCCCCAAAAATACTATGCAGTTTAGAGAAATAAATAAGGATTGGTGCACAGAAGCAAACCATTTGGGGATGTCAGCTTCATAGTGCATTAGAGATGTTGACACAATCATGGATGATAAGAAAAGTCAATAGGTGTCATAACCTCTTATTGCTGGGAAAAGTCAAAACAAGCTGAAACAAAAAGATTGGATTCTATGATGATGTCAGGGTACCATCAGAGATGGTACCTTCCAAATGATTATTGAGTTTCCAAGGTCACATGTTTTATAGTGTGTCAAGAATTAACATAGGCCCTTGGGATAAGACTCCCAGTTTCATCTTTTCTTGTGCACTGTAGGTCAAGTGCTTCATTGTTAAAGGTTGAGTCTGAAAAGAGAAAGATGGTAGACAGCCACAGTCTTTCTTTAACTGGTGGCAGCTGCACAACCATCACCATAAAGGGAGACCCATATCTTGCTAAAGGACCTGTGTTCTCTGAGGCTCAGGATCAGACACCAAGTCTCCCACCTCTAGGGAGTTCAGCCTTCAGGTGAAGACCTGCAGCCCAAAACAATCTCATTTCTTTCTAAAACACCAAGATGAGCTTATATATCAGAAAACATGAAACCCAGCTGACAAGAAGCCACGTGCTCTGTAAACCAGTAGGAAAATTCTTGCCAGAACCTAAGCAGAGCTGCATAGTGGTACTAAATAAAATTAGCAAAGGTCAGTGAGTTGTCTTGGTCAATGATGAGGGTAGTGATAATGCTGTAAAGTGGGTGGTGGCTTCTACTGGTAGGAAACTATCCACTTGGAAATACTCACTGACCACTTTCTCTCAGACATTTCCTGGCACCCTGGAGACTCATACAATACTAGCAATTGGAAAGTTGTGCTATAAAGAAGCATTTGACCTCCAGTGTCTATTAGACAATTAGGATATGCAGGAACATTGCAAAGCTTTAAGAAGTATCTGTGCTGTCTGCACTCTGTATATGCCTCCATCTGCTCCCTGTGTTTTTCAAGGTGAAACTTCATAGCCTCAGTGGCATCTTCCTTTTAGTTTATAAGTATATAGCTTTAATTTTACCATCTGTATGTTCAAGTTCACACTGAATGTACTATGCTTATTCTACTGTTGGTGCTTACAACTGAGTTTTATAACGGAAAAGGAAAGAATGTCAAACATGATCTTTTTTTTTTTTCTGGCCTATTCACTCAATGGACTTTGTCTTCCACATGCTCCCCTTTCCTGCTCTATCATTTACCCTGAAAGGCAGGCTGGCTACTGTCAACCTGCAACACAAAGATTTTTTTTCTCCAACAGGGTTATCACTGAAGCTAGATGCCTACACTATAAATCCATGACTCCCAGTGGCCATTTTTTCCCTTTTTTCCCTCTTTCTTTCTAGTTTTATTTGACAGAGAGAAATTGAAAGGGGAGAAGAGATACAGAGGGATGGTGAAATATAGACATCTGCAGAGCTGCTTTACCGCTCAGCTCAGGAAGCCATCTCCCTGCAGACAGGGAGTGGAGTCTCAAACCCAGGTCCCTGCCTATGGTGATATGTGCTCTTAGCCAGATGTGCCACCACCTGGCTCCTCACATAGAAGATTCTATTCCTCTCGTTCTCCTCATATTTACTGAACACAGTAATTAAATTAAGAAAAATTAAGCTTTACTTTATTTAGAATTATAGGAGTTGAACTTACTCCTGAGAACTACCATTTTATACCATATCCTATAGTGAGGTCTGATAAAAAAGCTGTCCATCCAATACTTCCAGTATGTTGGTTTATATCATTATTTCACTAATAAAAAAGTCATATCTATTGTAATATCATCCACCACAATCTTAAAAACTATTATTTTGATAAGGAGCTCACATTGACTGATAATCTGCATGGGCTTTGAAATGATCATATTAGCAGTTATTTCAGATTTTAGAATATGCTCCCTGGGGCTGGGCAGTAGCACACTGGGTTAAACACACAATGTACTAAGCACAAAGACCTGGGCAAAGATCCTGGTTAGGGCCTCTGGCTCCCTACCTGCAGAGGGGTTCACTTCACAAGCGGTGAAGCAGTTACACAGGTGTCTATCATTCTCTCTCCCTCTCTATCTTCCCCTTCTCTCTCAATTTCTTTCTGTCTTCTCCAGTAAAATGGAAAAAATGGCTTCCAGGAACAGTGGATTTGTATTGCAGGCACTGAGCCCTAACAATAACCCTGGAGGCAAAAAAAAAAGATTCTAATCCCTGTTCAATAGTAGTTAACAAATAAAACCACTGAATCCATACTACCGACTCAAGGTTAGCAGGTCAGTTATCTAAAGCATCATTCTCCTACCCTTCTCCGTTTTCTCTTTCACTTTGATTCATCTCTTTTGTTCTACCTATTGATATTTCTCTTTTCCCAGGAGGATAAAATATGAGCACTGCACATGACATATAAAGTCATTGATGAACTTCTGTTCACTTATATACCCATCCTAAGGTTTGAACTGCCCCATCACCTGTGATAAGGGAGACTTATCACACAGAATCTTTTTATGTCCATCCTCTTGCACTTATATACCCAGGTGGGAGCATCTGCTTCACCCTTACAGATACAATTTATTTTCTCCTGTCACTGATTGTCTCCTTCCTCCTCATCAGTTCAGGCTGAATCCTGCTCCCACTTCACTTTCTCCACTGCCTCAGCTTTCTGGGGTTGATGCTCTGGAGTTTGGAGACTTGAGAATTATCTGCACTCAGACCCTAAAAATACCTGCCTGCCCTGGAGGCTTGGGACCAAGTCTGCTTCTATCATATTCTAGCTCTTAGCACAGCACAGTCCTATTTCAGGGACTTTGACAAACTGATTGTATCAATGGATGAACACTGAGTTTTCATGAGAAAACATATCCTTCACATGCACACACACACACACACACACACACATACACACACACACACACACCTCTCAGTAGCTATAGGAACTATCTATCCTTAGGAAGAATGATAAGCCCAGGAGGATATAGGCATTTTCTCTCTTTATTCCACCATCCCTAAGATAAATACTTAAGGCACTTTGGAGGTCAAACCATATTTGTGCTTCTCTAGGGAGACAGCAGACTCCTTTAAGGGAGAAATTGCACCCTTTTCACAGTTATTTATCTGTGCATAACAGCTCCTGATGTATGGTATAGAGCCAATAGATGTCAGCAAGGTAGCCAAGACTCCTCTTAATACCTGATCTCTTATTATAGATTATAAATTTAGATAGGGCTAAACCTATCCCAGTATGTTTATATTTGAACTGGTTCCTGTTTTCAATGTTTTTTTGAATTCTACATCATACTATTTCAAAAGTAGTGACTTTTCTTTTACCAGCTAGCATTTCATAAATACACCCTGTTTTCCAGCAGTTTGAAGGATACCACAGTGAGAACCAAGGAAAGAGTATTTCTCTATCTACTGAGTTGATGACAAGCTATTTGGGAAGGGATCTTTGTACAAGGGCAGAAGCTGCACTAATGGGAAGATATAAATCAGCAAGTGCTTCATAAAGTCTGCACAGAAGAATTTGTTTTAAATGCAGAAAAGGAATTTTATTTCATTGCTGGGATATTGCCACTCTGGTATTGACTTTTCCAGATAGAGACAGAGGGAGATGGGTAAAGATACCACAGATCCATCCAGGTCAGTGGTGGCTGGGTTCAAACCTGGTTTGCCTGCATGAGAAAGTTGGCCACCCACTTTTATTTTATTTAATTGAACACAGAGAAAATGAGGGTGGAGGGGATAGAAATGGAGAAAGAGATACACTTATAGCACTGCTTCACTGCTCATGAAGCTTTCGTCCTCCACGTGGGGAATGAGCAACCCAGGTCCTTGCATATGGTAACAAGAATACTCAACTGGGTGTGCCTCCATGTGTCCCTGGCCATCTGGAGTCTTGCTTCTGTCTTCCTGTGCATATGAAGCCAGCCTAGGGGAAAACTGCACACTGCTTTGGTTGATTCTTCTGTGTGTCCCTGCTCTGGGCTATTTAATCCTTCCCCCATCATCCCAGACACACAGCTCGTCCCACTGCACCCTCAACTTCAGACGCATGTAGCCTCTCCATTACATGGGTACACCTTGCTTCACAGATACTTCAAAGACTGTTATCCCCTGCTCTCTGAGTGCCCTGACAGTGAGCTATGTACAGGGCATGCATAGTTAGCACAACAGAACATTATCTAAGAAGGCTGTGGGATTCTATCCCCTCCTCCCTTGCTGGAACAACAATGATACCTTCCCACCTGCCTGTATAGCTCCCTCACAGCTAGTAGGAGTTCTGAAAGAGAATGGGGAGGCAGTGGGGTGGGGAAGAAGCTGGGTGGGGAGGGAGCTGCCATCTTAGGTTGAAGGTGCAGAAGATGCAGCAGTCCTCTAGCTGGGGCCTTTGCAGTCTCCTTGCAGGGACTCCACACCTGTAGTTCACACTCAGTGAGCTGGACTAACATACCTTGGCCTTCTGTTTCATTGGCATGTGTGGATGGGGCAGTGGACGAAGCCAGGACTGGGCCAGGTAGCTTTTAGTCAGATTTCAGAGCCTCTGCAGGACAGCCCTGCTAATGGCTGTCACATGCAGTTTTTGACAGCAAAGAATGACAACACTGATTTAAAAGACTCAATAAATCCCAAAAGGTACCTAGCTAGAGGAAAATGGGAGGGAGGGGGAAATGAAGAAACTCACAGGCCCTGTTGTGGAATCTGAATTTCCATGCAGGCATAAATCCTTATCATTTTTGAGATCTAAAGGAGGGAAGCAAAATGACTCATCTGGCAGGGCTCCTGCCTTTCCAATGCACACAGGTTAGGTTCAAATCCCCACTACTGCATATGTGTATATAAAGGAAACAGAAGAATTTCTGGTGCTGTAGTATTTCTCCCCCTCTCTATATCTGACTCCCTCTCTCTCTCTCTCTCTCTCTCTCTCTCTCTCTCTCTCTCTCTCTCCTTCTCTCTCTCATTAGTGATTTTTTAAAAAAATTGTAAGACAACAGTGATACAACTACTCTCTGTTCCTATCACCAGAGTTCTGAATCTCAGATCCCTCCATTATAAGTTACAGCAGTTCTGCTAAGGTTGCAGATATAGGTTAACTATTAGTTCTACAACTGTTTATATTTGTATATGTTTGCCCCCCCATGTTCCCATCCTCTCTTCCTTTCCAAGTCACACATATACCTATTACTACATCCAAATGTCTCTCCCTTTTTCTTCTTCTCTCTCCGGGTCCTGATGGAATTTGCCCTTTTTTATGGTCCTCCTTCTATTCCTTTCTAAGCCACACCTACACCTATTACTACTTCTGAATGTTTTTCCTCTTTATTTTTTTTTCTTTCTTTTTCTCTCTCAAGGTCCTGATAGAATTGGAGTTCAGAACCCTCTGGTAATCTTTCCCTTATCATTTCTCTCCCAGTGAGAGTATGGATCAAAATTATTTTAGGGGTGCAGAAGGTGGGAGTTCTGGCTTCTGTAATTACTTCTCTAATGAACATGGACATTGGCAAGTCGATCCATACTCCCAACCTGTTTCTATCTTTCCCTAATGGGGTAGGGATATAGAGAGGTAGGGTTCCAAGACACAGTGATGAGGTTCTCTACCCAAGGAAGCCTGACTGTTTCTCTCTCTATCTGAATCCAATTGCTCACAGCAGTGATGTTATATATGCTCAAGGATTTTCCCCACCAAAGGCACAGATTTTAAAGATAGCTTTATATAATCTTCAGGCAATGTCTTCTATCAAGGGGCTTTGGGTTGAAGATAATGGACTTGGTGCACAGACTATGCTAAATCACACACACAGCATTTACAAGGCAGTCTGTACTGTGCTAGGAACTCCACTTACAACTGGTACTAGGTAACTAAGATGTGGACAGTGAGGTGTCATGAGCTCCAATTTTCAGGCATTACATTAACCAAAACACTCTGGTTACTGGTAGCTACACTCTTGCAAAGAATCAGAAACTTTCCCAAGGCCCTATTAAGGAACAGAGTAGAAGGAACAGAGGCAGGCTGTACACTGTGCATGGAGAGTACGTTTTTGCAGTTTTGAAGGACAAAGTCTTGACTTGGGGTTATTCAGATGCATGGAGGAGCAGGGTAGATCTTATCCAAGTTTCCCTGAACTCTGGGTATGAGAAGTTCCATAGAGAGAGGACATCCTATCCATTGTGTTCTGTTCTCTCTCTTCATGGACATGTTATTGCTCGTGGCTCTGATGACTGGCCACTCAATTTCTCTTCCCTTCCATGTTCAGAGTGTGAATCTGCCAGGTGGCAGGGAGGGCTGACCCAGGTGAGTAACACAGAGGAAGACCTCTATGCTCCTTCTGCTTGGCATGAAGCATCATGCCCTCTATCTGGAAGCTTACTTCTTATTCAGTTTAATTTAAATTTTGTTTCATTTGATAGAAACAGAGATAAATTGAGAAGGGAGAGGGAAATAGAGAGGGAGAGAGATAGGGACACACCTACAGTCCTGCTTCACCACTTATGTAGCTTTTCTCTCTGCAGGTGGGGACTGGGGGCTTGACCCTGGGTCCTTATGCATGGTAATGCAGGCACTTAAGCAGGTGTGCCACCTCCCACCCCCAGGAGACCATTCTCTAAAAGGAGAGTTATAGCTTAAATGGCTAATCACAACTTCTTCCAGAATTTTGGCAAAGGCATGTTTGAAAATAAAAACCAATTATTTAAGTACTAACCTTTTTATAATTAAATTATTTTAATAATTCATTTTATCTTTACACTTTATTTTATTTTATAGGACAGAGGCAAATTTAGAAGGAAGAGGAAGGTAGAGAGGGAGAGAGACAGAGAGACACTTGCAGCCTGCTTCACTGCTCGTGAAGCTTTCCCCTTGTAAGTGGGGATAGGGGCATAAACCTAGGTCCTTGTACACTGTAATGTGTGCACTTAACTAGGTGTGCAATCACCAGCCCCCTAAGAAAACTCTCTCTGGTTTCCTTTGGGACAAAAATGGGTGGAGCTGAATTATGCTTGGTAAAACAAGTAAAGAGATAAAAAAAACTACCAGATGGTTTGACTTATATGTGGAATGTAGAGGTCTGAAGCACATGAACTTGAAAAAAAAAACAAAGAAAAAAACAATCAAATTCTAAGACTAGTGAGAACTATAGTAATTATATTTGGGAGGTGTGAAGTTGGGGATAGAAATCTTTGGTGGTGGGTTGGTGTAGAACTGAACATTGTACTCTTACAATCTGGTAACCTACTATTTTTAAAAAAAAGTCTTTTTTAATTTTGTTTATTTATTATTGGATACAGACAGAAAGAAATTGAGAAGGGAGGGGGAGATAGAGGAGAGAGACAGAGAGACACCTGCAACCTTGTTTCACTACTCATGAAGCTTTCTCTCTGCAGGTGGGGACCAGGGGCTTGAACCCAGGTCCTTACACGCTGTAGTGTGTGCTTAACCACGTGCACCATCACCTACTATTAATAACAAGTAAAAAAAAAAACTATCAAAAAATAAAATTATTTTTGAAATAAAAGGGTAGTACTAAACACACTAAATCATTTACTTTTATAAGAGAGAGACTAGAGAACTGATCGGTACTGGTATATGGCAGTGCTGGGTTTGGAATCTGGGGCCTCTCAGGTGTTAAACAAATAAACAAACAAGTGTCCTGTGCTGTAACATGGAGCTGTCTTCCTGGTCCAAAAGGAAGTATTTAAAGAGTAATTATATTTGTATGATATATAACAGGCATATTATTCTGTTCTGATGTTGGGATGCAAACAGGTCCCAGTTGCCAGTAAGACATTTCAAATAATTTAGTACTCTTAAGTTCTTTCAATATACTACTTCTTTGACCTTGTTTTTTGTGTGTGCCTCTCACATGCACAATTTTACCACTCTCAGGATAACACTCAGAGAGAGAGAGAGAGAGAGAGAGAGAGAGAGAGAGAGAGAGATTGATTTCCCCCCAGTGCTAGGCACTCACATTTTGTCCACACACATGGCCCAGCTTGCTCCCTACCTGGTGAGCTCTCTCTCTATCCTCCACCAATCTTTTTTATTATCTACCTCACAAAAAGATAGAAAAGATCACAAAAATGTATCTAAAAAGATTCTCATTAGACATCATTTATAACATAGAAAGCAAAAGAAAAAATTGAATTATTTTCGACAACAGGAGAGAAGTTGTATAAAACAACACTAGAACCACAGAATGGAAGCTTGTCATGAAATTAAAAATCAAATGATATAGGGAAAGGCTGATATCATAGTAGTATATAAAATTAAAAATAGAATTAATTTGTAATACAAGAAGTGACTTTAGAACAATAACAAAAGTACACTAAAAGAACAAAGAAAAAAATCGAGCAGGTACTGTTTGGTGTTGAGCCAAGCACAATGATCATAACAAGATAGACATTAGTAACAGGCTGCTCCAATTTCCATGGTTATTTCTTTCATAATTTCATGTTTAGTCCTCATTTAAGAAAACAAAAAGTACTCCCCATTTTTAATCCTAAACCACTGTTAAACCCATATAATATCAATTTTGTCTTCTTTTGTCAAGACAATTTCTGGGACAATCAGAGTAGGACATTTTAACAAGTAAGACTATTTATAGATTTCTAGGTTCTGAAGTGATTTAGAAATTGAAAAGCCATGGTCTCTCTGCCTTTCCCTTTCTCCCTGACCTCAAGGATGAATCTACTCTGAGAACAGATTCAAGGTAGTGCCCAGGGAGCGCTCAGGTCGGGGCAGGACTGAAGGATACTGACCCAGTTCTGTATCTGGAGCTGCCCAGAACACCTTCCTCCCTCCCTACAATCCACATTCCTCTGCCATCACCACAGCCATTTTTTTTTTCATTTATTAGAAATCAATTTGGGTTAATTCAAGAAGAGTCTGTGTCAAAAACTGTGCCTGCCTCAGGGAAAGTGCAATTCATTAGTCACTCAAAGCTCCTTGCCTTATTTTAATTATCTGATTCATAGTTCCTGAGGTGGGTGGGCTGGGTGAGGAAAGGGATGGGTTGGACTGGACAAAAGAATTATTTTTTCTCTTCTATTTTAAAGATAGAGGCAGATATACAAGGAGGCAGTGAGAGTGAGAGAGACCAAAGCACTGAAGCTTAAGGAAGTGTGATGAGGGCTGGGTTTGAACGTGGGTTATGTACATGGCAAAGCAACCTGTTATCCAAATTTGCTGTATTTTCAGGCCTTAAGATTCTTTTCTTTATGAGAAAGAGAGAGACAGAGAGTGTCAAAGCATCACTCCTGCATATGCTTATGCTGGGAATGGAGTTTGGGACTTCACCTATGCCAGTCAGGTGTGTCATTTGGAACAGGAGGCACCCCCCCATGGAGGAACTGGAAAGGTGTGTGTGGGAGGGGGGGAGTGACTGAGGGAAGCCAGGAGACCATAGACAGGGTTCAAGGGACTGAAGCTTAGCAAACTGTAACTGTGTTTCTCTAGTCTTTGTGCTATATGGCTGTTGTCACTATTACAAAGATTAGCAGGCCACAGCAAGGAAGTCACAAGGGAGGCAGACAGCACCACAGGCAGCAACATTCCGACATTAAGGTTTTGCCAAGACCCCTTCCTGGTGGCACCTGCAGTCTTGCCACAGTCAGTTTATGCAGTGAAGAATAAGTCTACATACACCTCTAAACTGAAGCCCTCGCGCTCTCCTTCAAGGCACTACCCCACCCGTCCGCTTCTACCTCCAACCCCAGCACCCAATCCTGCTTGTCCGCGCCAATCAGGAGTGGAAAGCGAGAGAGGCCACAGGCCAAGCCAGTCCAGGAAGAAGCAGCATCCCTGTGGGCATGCGATGGGCTTGCATTCCTGAATGCCAATGCCAGTAACCGCTCAGTAATTATTTCCATCTGACCTGTACACATCCTGTGAAGAGGTCACACAGAGAAGCCCTGGTAACAGGGGACCCAAAGGGGCGGTGGACCCCTGGGTCCTGCCTCAGGCACAGCAGCTGACCTCCTCTCCTGCCGGCCCACTTTCTGGCAGTCTCCCTGGGGAACACAGCCAGTTCATTCAGAAGCATAACAAGCCCTCAGATTGGCTGAGGGGATAACAAAGTGACTCAAGAGCATCACGAAACCATAATGCATTATTTATGACCAGAATTTCTTCCAAGATGCCTGCTCCTCCTTCTACCACCCCCTGCAACCCCCCTCCCCCGCCCCACTCCTCCTGGGAGTCTTAGCGAGCAAAAGCATCCACTTGTACAGGAAGCCTATCTCTGAGGAAGTCAAATGCAGCATTAGAGCTTGTTCGCAGCCTGCAGAGTGGCTACTAAATTACAGTGAGTGGCTCCTCTGAAATCTATTGGAGTATCCAGGTGGAGCCTGCAGCTTTCCCAGCTCAAAAGGAGGTGTGTTTAATCTAAGGAACTATTCAGATTTCCTTGGGGCTCTTGGTGCTCTCTGGGCTCAGCAGGGTGCAGGCAGTGCCCTAAAATGAGAAAATCAAGTGTCTCTGTGGGTTTTTAATCTCCTCTCCTGGATGTGTCTGGATTTCCTCTCAGCTGACCTGTGTTGGTCCTTCAGTGAGCTCTGGCTCAGAGAGAGAGGGAGAAATTTCTTCCAGGGCTGAACACTCAATTTTTGGCCTCTCTTCAGCCTGTGGTTTGAGGGCAGAATAGCAGCAGATCCAAGCACCTTGCTCTCCAAGGCTGTCCTGCTCTAAGGACATGCATAAAGCAGGAAGAAGCTGGGGATTCTGAGCAACTCAAAAGCTGGGGAGCCCACCTGCAGACTCTGCTTTCATTGGGGACCCCAGTGTGAGGTATGCCACTTTGGTCCCTTTTAAATCAGGCTGCCCTCCTGCCCCAGGCAGCATCAGTGATGCTCTCAGCTATTCCCTTGGCTGTCAGTTTCATAAATGCACGGGATGAACAGAGTGAAACAGAAGCTGACACTGTCCCCAATTAAGAGTCATCCTCCATGGCCTCCTGACGACCTTAGGAATGACATTAGCTAGCAGCAGTGTTGGGGAAATGAATGGGGACTGTGGGGTGGGACCCTCCAAGGCTGGTTTTCAATCTGTGATGGGGAATACTGGATTCTAGTTTTGACTGCACACAGATCTGGATTTAGGAAACATAGATTTAGACTGGGGCTCAGTGCCTAAAGGGTTCCACTGTTTCTTGAAGCCCATTTTTCCTTTTATTTCTTTTTAATATAGGGTGATAGAGAGAAATTAGAGAAAGAGAGACATCTGCAGCACTGATCTATCTATTATTGTTCTAATGGTAGGTGGGGATAGTAGCTTGAGTCCAGTTGCTTGTACATGGTAATACACATGCTTTCCCACTTACATCTCAAATAAGGTATAAGAACTGCAGCAGATTTGTAAAGTACCTTTGGCTCCAATAGCCTTTATGATCAGTTTTTGTTGTCACTTCATGCTTTTTTGTTTGTTTGTTTTGGTTTTGTTCAGACATACTGTTGTTGGCTTTATCTTCGAGCTGCTTACTCAGAGCAAAAATTCCTCTTTCCCATTATCTGAAAACTCCATCTTGGCAGCCCTCCAGCCTTTGTACAGACTTCCATGTTCCTCTGGGAGTGTTTCCTATACTCTGAAGCATAAGAATAACCTTGTGTATATGGGAGGTACCCCAAAGCTTCTTATTCAGCAGTACTGGGCTGCAGATTTTGGAAGGGGGAGGTCCAAGTTTTTGCCTTTCCAACAAGTTCCCAGGTGATGCTGATCTCCTGGTCAACTCACCCCACTTTGAAAATCCCTCCTAGGAAAACTGTCTCATCCTCCAACTCTAAAGACAGGTGGACAGGTATGACAGGGATGAGGTTGAGTTTACCTGCTGCTCAGAGGAGGGGGATTTAGGGACCATTCTGGACCCTTTGGGAAATCGAGAGAGAAATTGAGAGAGGAGAGGAAGACAGAGAGGGGGAGAGCAAGACACCTGAAGACCTGCTTCATTGCTGTGAAGCGACTCCCCTGCACGTGGGGAGCCTGGGGCTCCAACCAGGATCCTCGTGCCAGCCCTTGCATTTCATGCCATGCACACTTAACTGGCTATGCTACCGCCAGGGTCCCTCTGATGGCTTTTGAAAAAAAATATGTGTTAATACCTTTATTTATTGGATAGAGATGGTCAAAAATCAAGAGGGAAGGCAGTGATAGAGAGGGAGAAAGACAGAGAGACACTTACTACAATGCACCACTTGCAAAGCTTTCCCCCTACATTCGAGGACTGGGGGCTTGAACCTGGGTCCTTGTGCTTTGTAACATGTGCACTCAACTATGTGCACCACAACCCAGCCCCCACATTTATATATTTTTAATCATGAGTCAAGAAATCACACCAAAATTGCAATTGCTAAATCTAGGCATGATCAATGCAAATTGTTTACATTCAAGATTCTCTGAAAGTACATCTATTAAAAAAATACAATAAAGTACATCTATAAAGTACATCTTTTAGTCCCCTGTCTGGAAATACCTATGTTTCTTCTCTGTGGAGGTTTTTTCTAAAAAAACATTTAATTTCATCAGTTGTCAAAACTATGCCCTGAAATGCATGACATGGCCCACATGTTACTTTTAAACACACCACACCAGTCTCACTGTATTTCACATATGTAATGAAATAGGCAACGACCAGAGACTCATCTTGTTGAGTGCATTTAACCCGCGGCACTACTGCTTGACTCCCTTCTTTTTTTTCTTTATTAAAGATTTTATTTATTAGAAAGATAGGAGGAGAGATAGATAGATAGATAGAGAGAGAGAGAGAGAGAGAGAGAGAACCAAATGTCACTCTTGTACATGTGCTGCCAGGAACCGAACTCAGGACCTCATGCTTGAGAGTCCAATGCTTTATCCACTGCAATATAGGCAAATATAGTCCAATGCTTTATCCACTGCATATAGGCAAATTGTTTTCTTAGGAAAATGGCCAGGTATTTTTTTTTCTTTTAGTAGGGAATTTATTGTGACAATAAAAGGTCAACTGTCACCATGGTCCAAAAAGACTGTGCCCTAATTTTCTGTTTGCACATAGACAATCAATAATAATGAGACATCAGGGCAATGTGGAGTGCAGGAAACACTTTTGCTTTCATTCTCTACTTTACACAAATATGTCCCTAGATCTCCAAAATTTTTGCTCCATGTACAACTGTGCCAGCTATCAAATTAATGTTAAAATATGTATGCCCTAACTTCTGATTTATAATAGCAGTGACAAATAGTAAAGAGGACAGGCCTGCCATAAAGTTTATGGATGGGGCGATGGCATGCACAATGATGTCTCATAAAGAATGAAGGTGGTGGGGGAGTTATTTATTCTTGTGGATTCATGAAGTAAAACACAGATAGACTGGCTGGGTGGCTGCGTGCACAGAATTTTTCATAAACATCCCACGGTGCACACTGTTGTACGGCAGCCATACATTAATTAGAACATTCAGCAGACACTGCAATGTGTTCCAAGCACCCAAGTGAATCTTCATTTTTCACACGCAGGGCCTTACTAATTAAAATCAGCTTTGCAATTAAACGTGGAAAATTGTGTTAAATTTTCTAGCATGGTTAGAAAAAAAAAAGCAATTATTTTTAGGGTATTTTATTTTAATGCAAATGAATCCCCATGAATGTAAGACTTGTAAAAAGGAAGGTATAGGGATTCCTATTTCTCTGTGTCTTCTGTCTTCCTCTCTGTTTCTTCCTCCTTCTCCTCCTCCTCCTCCTTTTTTTTTTTCTTTTGGATTATAGATGCTTCTCTCAGTTGCATGTTGCAATGCTCCACTATCTCTCGCCAGTACCTGGCTCTGTTCCAAGGCTTTTAGTGAGTGCTCTCTGTCAAGGCATGAATAATACAGCCCCTAGGCTGTTGGCAGAATCCAAATGAGGCATGCATACATCAGG
Organism: Erinaceus europaeus; assembly: GCF_950295315.1. Classification (NCBI taxonomy): domain Eukaryota; kingdom Metazoa; phylum Chordata; class Mammalia; order Eulipotyphla; family Erinaceidae; genus Erinaceus; species Erinaceus europaeus. The sequence goes on along the minus strand of NC_080164.1, from coordinate 40,918,295 downwards.
AAGCAAGCCCTCCACTTTAGCTCCAGAACAAGCTCCCCTGAAGACAGGCAATTATTCACCCGTGGCTGCCGCCATGACAATCACACCGGTGGGTGAAAGGTATATGATATGGAGAGAAATCAGAATAAGGAATATATACAACAAACCCAAGAATATCCAATCATTTTCTAATAAAAAAGAAAAGCTATCATTTGGATATTTTAATTACAAAATTTCAAGATCAAGTAAGTTGACTGTGACTTTTATAAACTAGGGAGAATTTGAACATAATACCAATGACCATCACCTCACTCCATGGGTTTGTTAAGTATTCAAGACTCTAGGATAAATCTCTAGTCAATTATTTATTTCATTTGCATCTTAAGTCTAACAAACAAATGATTTGAAAAACTGTAGTGAAGGACACATGTAAATGAAATTCACTAATTTTAAAAAAAGATTCAGAGTGTTCTCAAAACAAATCTGTGAGAAATGAATGTATGTCAGAGGTTTGCTCTCCCTTTCTTACAATGAAAGCTTACATGAGATCTTTATTCAGAAATAAGTAAATTTAATTAATTTCAAATGTGCCAGCATCTGTATAACTGTTCCAAGAAAGACTAAAATTTAAATTTTGCTCTGTTGATTAATATTCATTTGTACTATATGCAAATATGTTCATATTATTTCTATTTCTAATTTTATTGAGAAAATTTAAAAAATATTTAAGAACAATAACTTAACCTGTTATTTTGGCTATATGATACATTGCATATTTAGAGAGATATATTCGATTCTAAGCATACTGTACCTCCTGGTATCCCAAACTATATTTTATGTCAACATGGTGAGAAAAATAACATGAACTATAGTACACTAATGTTTTCAATCTTTTTTTGATTCCAGGGTTATTGCTGGGGCTCAGTGCCTGCACCATGAATCCACTGCTCCTGGAGGCCATTTTTTCCCTTTTGTTACCCTGGTTGTTTTACCATTGTTGTGGTTATTATTATTATTGTTATTGATGTCATTGTTGTTGGACAGGACAGAGAGAAACGGAGAGAGGAGGTGAAGACGGAGAAGAGGCTAGAAAGATAGACACCTGCAGGCCCGCTTCACTACCCGTGAAGTGACTCCCCTGTAGGTGGGGAGCCAGGAGCTCGAACCGGGATCCCTACACTGGTCCTTGTGCTTTGTGCCACGTGCGCCCAGCCCACTGTGCTACCACCCGATTCCATGTCTTCAATCTTAATCAAACATTCTTAAGTAGAATTTTACGGAGCTGCTTTACTATTTGGCATTTTTGTTTATACCTGGCACCCATTCATGCACTGAATGGATTACTAATGGCATCTCTTTTTTATCAGGCACCTGAACCACAGTGAAACACTTTTAGATAAAGAATGATCTATGGAATTTCTTGCCACCATGTACTCATGTTTCCATAAGATAATCTGCCTTTCATTTTAAAGATGTCCCTAGAAAGTGCTGCAGTCCCAAATTCCATCTGTGACTCAACTTTGCTCAGGGATCAAGGGCTGCATGAGAGTTTAGGATTTAGCATTGCTTGCTCTGAGCCCTAAACCTTGACCTGGACCTGTTTTGCATATCCTAAGCCTTGCTAGAGTCCTCCATGTAAGAAGACAAGAATGAAAGAAAATAAACAACTTCTGGAAGGCCAAGAGCAGACATAAACCAGCAACTTGGTAAATTCCAAGTTTGTGGCTTCCAAATGATGCCACACCATCAACTGTAAAAGTGGCACAACTGCCTTGGGAAATCACTTCTTTTCAATCCACAGGTTTTATTTACTTATTTAATTGCCACCAGGGTTATCGCTGGGGCTCAGTGTAGGCGAATCCACTACCCCAGGCAACCATCCCCTCCCTTTCTATTTTGCTTTTGATAGGACAGAGAGAAATTGAAAGGTGAGGGGAAGCTAGAGAGGGAAAGAAATAGACACCTGCAGACCTGCTTCACGGCTCGTGAAGGTCCCCCCCCTCCCCGCAGTGGGGAGTGGGGGGAATCAAACCCAGGATTTTGTGCTTGGTAAAGTATGTGTTAAACTGATTGTGCCACTGCCTGGCCTCCTGTCTTTTAAAATGCTTACAGGTCATGCTGGGAAGGGAAGTGGTCCAGTGGGAAAACAGTAAGTTCCCATCACTGAATTTGGGAATCTAAGAACATCTGTGGTCAAGTCTACATCTGAAACACATAAATGTGTCTAGCTATCTGTAAGTCTAATTAACAAAAGTCATATGAACTACAGTATACTGAGTCCTGTGCACAGCTATATGATATTGTAAATCCAAAGAAAGAGGAGCCAGGTTCTCTGTGTCCAGAAAAGACTGAATTGGTATTTTGTTCCTTTGATTGCAAATTCCACGGTATTTCCCCCTCTCCTTCTATGCTAGTAATATAAAGCCTCAGATGGGAAAGACAGATTCATGCATCTGGATCTAATGATGTTTCTGAAGATGAATGTTTCCTTATTAGGGAGCTGCATGGGAGATTTGTCCCTAGTCACCTTTACCAGGGCACCAAAATTTTGACTGAGCTTGGATCCCTGCTGGGCTGTGCATAAAAATTCTTGGGTGCTGGAGAACAGGCAGTGGCACATCTTATTGAGTGCACACTTTAACAGGGGCAAGAGCTCAGGTTTGGGCCCCAGCTTCCTGCCTGCAGAGGGTGAGGGAAGGGAGATTCATAAACAGTAAAGCAGGTTTGCCAGTGTCTCTCTATCTCTCCCACACATCTAAACTTCTATCTGTCGTATTTAGTAAAAATAAAAATTAAGAAAAAAAAATAGGCCACTGGGAGCAATGGATTTGTAGTACAAGCACCGAACCCCAGTAGCAATATGATAATAATACTAACAATCACAATAGTAAAAAAATTATTGGGTGCTGAGAGAGGACACTTGTGAAAAAATTACATAATGCTTGTATCAGGTAAGTGGAGCTTGATCTTTTAGTTTTTCTCATTGTTACCTTGGCTGCCAAAAAATCATTCATTACAAAACTTAAATATTATATCAAAACCCTTATCTATACTAGCTTTCTGGTAAAATTATGCTTCTGTTTCCCTGTGATTTTCTCAATTTATCTTTTTGAGTTGCATTTACCTGTGTTTTTAAACATGTGCCTATCAACTACTTTAAGTTGTTTATAAACTAGTAACATGAACAGATACCTGTGAACTGACTATCTTTTGTTCAAGAACATAATTGAAGGCAATCCCTAGTAGTATAGATGTTAAAACATTAACTCTTAAAATTCTTTTACTTTAAAATTATTTTTGTTTGTCATTGGGGCTGTATTTCTCCAGGTGAACTTTTCAGCTAGAAAGAGACAGAGATAGAGAGACAGAGAGAAAAACACCATAGCACTGGTTTCCCTCAGCTTAGTAGGGGCCTAGATCAAACCTGGGTTGTGCTCATGACAAAGCAAGCATGCTGTCCAAGGGAGAGACCTTGCTTGACCAAAAGCTTAATTCTTACTCTCCTGCCACTTTCATTTAATTTATTTTTACTGGAGCAATGCTCACTCTGGCTTATGTTGGTGCCTGGGACTGAATTTGAGACCTGTGAGGCTTCAGGCAAGAGTTTTTTAAACACACCACTGTGCTATTTCCCCAACCCTGACTCCTCAATTTTCAACCAAGATATTACATTATGGATTCCTATTTCAAATTATTGTTTTCCTTCACAGGCATTTTTTAGTGGTTGGTTCTCTTTTCTCCTTAATTTCTTTACAAATCAATAGTCTTGCTTCTCTCACACTGAAAAAGCAAGTAAGTCTCACATCCCTACAACTGGAGAGTCAAAACACCATTGAACCAATATAACCAACACCTTGTGTTGTCATTGAATTGCTTGGGGAAATAGCACAGTGGTTTGCTTAACAGACTCTTACCTGAGGCCTCACAGGTCTCACCTGTCCTATAAAGCAACTAAGTGATACATTCAGTTATGATCCTGTTTTCTTAAAGAATGTGTTTATATTAAAGCATCACTTAATTGCTTGGTATAAAATCCCCTAAATAATTGAACTGTTGATGCTTCACCTATGATTCAACTTAATAGATACTTATGCATAATTAATAGACAATAGTGAGTTGATTTAATAAAATATGAATGAATGAAATCACAATCTTAAGAAGAATATATTGTCTTAAAAAAAGATAGGCATTTCATCCATAGAAATGGTACCACTTCTGTGATATTTGAAAGAAAGAGCCTTGATATACTCTCGCTTCAGCAGGACAGTCAGGGTTATACTGTGTATGAGCATTTATATGCAAGGACGGAGGGGAAAAACTTTTGTAGACAGACTTTGAAACAAAACCACCCTGAACACGGTGGATCTCGTCTGAAACAAAACCAGATGCAATTGAATTCTTACAGACTGAAAATGTCACAAGTTATAAAATGTTAATGTGTAACTATTGTTCTATCTACTGTATAGAACACTTTTTCAGTAAAGAAAGTCAAATGCCACTTCTTAGTTAAACATGCTGATAATGTACAAATACAAAGAAAATGAAAATTAGAAAGCCTCATTTGACACTTTATTGAGATTCCTTGCTAGTGGAGCTTTGTACACTGACTTAGGGTTTGAATGGTGATTAGTTTTACATAACAAAATCTACAACTTTTCTTCTAAAACTGTGGAGACTGAAGTCCATAAATCTTAAATAATTTGTCCAGATCCCCTTGGCTAATTAGTGGCCTAAGGGGAAAATAGAACCTGATCTCTGTTCTGGGAACTAGTGCTTTTTCCATAATACCACATTATGTCTCCTAATTAACTATTCCTATTAAAATATTAGGGATTATAATAACTATATACTATGTGACTCATGGTAATAATGATGACATGATTTTAAATTAATTTTTATCCTAATTTGGGCATTTCTGTGAGTCCTCTCTAAAATTCCATCTAATCAACTCCTAAAAGATTCAGAGTCCTTCTGTGCTGACCTCAGTAGCTTCATGTCTCAAAAGAAGACAAAGCTGAACAATCAAATCTTCCCAACATTAGTCTAGGGACCACTTTTGAAGCAGGGACAGAGGTCTCAGGGACAGATGTGCAAACACATTATGCATGGACATATCGGCCCACAGCTTGATGGAACACAACTGACATAAGAATAAAGCCGTTTGGGGGGGCTAGGTGATAGTACACTGGGTTAAACGCACATAGTTGGAAGCTCAAGCACCAGTGCAAAGATCCTGGTTCAAGCTGTGGGCTCCCCAACTGCAGGGGGTCGCTTCACAAGTGGTGTCTACCTTTCTCTAACCCTCTTTGTCTCACAGTTTCTGTCTGTCTCTCAATTTCTCTCTGGTCTATCGAATAACATCAGTAACAACAACAAGAAAAAAGATGGCCACCAGGAGCAGTGGATTCATAGTGTAGGCATTGAGCCCCAGCCAATATCATTAGAGATAGAGCCATTTGCAATGCATTTTGGGGGGGAATTGTTGTTGTGCACAGGCCGCGGAGAAGAGAGAGAGGAGGGGTCTGGAGCGAAGAGGAAACACAAATCTTTATTTGCGCTGGCACCTCAGAGTTGGGTGCTAGAGAAGCAGGTTGGGCCACGTGGAGGTAGCGAAAATGGCCGCCTCACGCAGTAACCTTTCCTGCGTCTGAACATCTGAGTGAAGCGCTGGCAAGAGAGCGAGGTGCAGAAGAAGAAGGGCTTTTACAGGAGTAGCTTTCACAAGAATGGGAAGGGGGAGGAGTAACCATAGCACTCCAGGATAGGATAATAACTCTCGTGAGAATGGGAGGGGGGAGGAGTAACCAAAGCACTCCAAATATCTATATAGACAATGCCCTGAGGGCACAACATGGCTGAACAGGCACTCTGAGAATGTCCCAACTCTTCGGGGAACTAGCAGTAGCCTGAGGGGACAACATGGCAGATGTGACTGCATCGGCATAATTTTCCAGCAGGGAATCTTATGATTTTTTCCTGTACTATAGTGGTTATGAAATTGTTTCTAGCTAACACCAAGTGAAAGCTTTTTAGCCAATTGTTATTAATCATTTTAGTGACTGTATGAGAAAATTTAACTACTGGTTCATCATGAGATGACTAGAGAATAACTCAGATCTCAGCCCAAGGTCTGTTTACTTGTTTTCCATTGAAACCATAATGTAACCCAAGAGGCTGCCCAGTGGTCAAGTACAGGACTTTCATGTGTGAGGTCCTGAGTTCAATGCTTGGCACTGTATATGCCTGAGTGATGCTCGGATTCTCTCCTTCTCTATCATTAATAAATAATTATTTGTTTTTTTGTCAAAAAAGACAACATGTTTTATTTGTATCAGTAAACGTATTTTATAAATACATAACTTGCATAAGTGATCCTTCACAAAATAATACCAAAGCTTCAAATGAACTATTTTAGTCAGTAATTTGCTATTTTACAGCAGTAAATATAATATGTTATGTTTAACAATTCAAACAAAAAATTCTCATAAATTCTCTTATTTTTTTAATATATGACAGAGCAAATTCAACAACTATTTCATCATAGCTGCTTTCTAAAAAAATCACTGTCGTCTTAAATGATGGCCTGGGGATTTTGGCATAACTTGTTTTAGTTCTATTTTTTATAAAGGAAAATCAAAATAATTGCCTTTTTTTTTAACCTACACATTAGTGCTGAGCTGAGAAGTAAGTAAAGGGTAGTGGAGGAAGGTCACAGAGTGCCCCCAGAACACTCATTTTAACTAGAGCTTTGATTATGTGGCCTGGATCCTGATAGTATGTTGGGCAATTTGTTCTAGCACCCTAATTTGTTAAAAAATGACCAGGCTTCCCTGGATTGAAGACCCCACCAATTTGTCCTGGAGCTCAGCTTCCCCAGAGACACACCTTACTAGGGAAAGATAGAGGCAGACTGGGAGTATGGACCGACTAGTCAACGCCCATGTTCAGCGGGGAAGCAATTACAGAAGCCAGACCTTCTACCTTCTGCAACCCTCAATGACCCTGGGTCCATGCTCCCAGAGGGCTAGAGAATGGGAAAGCTATCATGGGAGGGGGTGGGTTATGGAGATTGGGTGGTGGGAATTGTGTGGAGTTGTACCCCTCCTACCTTATGTTTTTGTTCATTAATCCTTTCTTAAATAAAAAATTTTAAAAAATGTATAGATCAAGAATTGTTATAGCCAGTAAAAATATCTAACTCACTATAACAGAAACCTCCCACTAAAGGTAATGATGCATTAATATCACAGAGAAGAGCCCTTTCTGGAACAGTAAATAAAAAGACTTTCAGCTTCAGGTAGGTATGGTGCAATTCAGCTGTGATATACACTTAACAATAATTACCAAGCGACCTCATTATCGAGATATTCTCCACATGCATCTGTTCCAAACCTAAAACTCCAGTATTTACAAGACTAGTAGAAGCACTTAACCCCCCAAGTTTCAATAGTCTTCTCTCCTTGTCAGTCATCCCCACTGTGTTCCCCTTCCCCCTCCCCTGCCCCCAGCTCCCCATCCCCCGTGCCTTCAGCTGGTCCAGTATCATGTTTGGGCTTCGTTTTCCAAGACGAATGCTGCTAAATTATGGAAGCCATATTCTTAAAGAAAGATCAGGAAGGTCACACTTTAATTTACCACTATGATTTCCCATCCTGCAGTTACTGGAATGAGAAAATGGCAAGGAGAAATGAGGTTTCTCACTGAGGCACTGGCAGTGGTTGGCCTGCCTAGGCTAGGTTTACATATGAAGAAAATGAAGCTGGTTTTTAATTTGTGTCACCTTTTCTTTTATTTAAAATTCTGTGTCACCCCCCACAGCCCTTCTGTGCCCCTCATAGATAGAATAGCTTATATGGAGAGAACATTCAAGAGACCACCCACTTACATTTTTTTATTTGGGTCCCTATATAGCTCACTTTAGACAGTATGATGTAAAAAAAAAAAAATGCAGGCATTACCTTCTGTGTCTTGCGTATTTGCCACTAACGTGACCACTGCCATCACAGCCGGGCGTGGGACAACTGCAATAGGAAAGACAGTGTTACACAGTGTACCTGCTGCTGGAAGGAGAGAGAGTGAGAGAAAGGGGGGAGTGGAGAGAGGAGAGAGGAGAGAGAGAGGAGAGATAAAAAATGGGAGGGGTGAGGAGGCATGAGGGGATGCTTTTTACTAGCAAGTCTCAGGGAAATTAATTCCATCAGTGCAGTGGGCCATGAGCAAGCTGCTGATGAACTCCAGTGCAGTCTACCCATTAAAAGGCAGGGATTTCTAAATTGCTAATGGGGATACATTTCACCCACAGAACACTAACCTGAACAGCTCTTGTATGGCTGGTTCCACGGGAACTGCAGAAAGATGGAAAATAGATAAAAATTTATCATCTATCACATGTAGCCCTCTTCCACAGGAAATTACTGAGAGGGTAGTGTCAAAGCAGGACTCAGAGTGAACCATGCAGCTTCTGCAGGATGAAGGTGACCCCAAGTGGGGCCTCTGGAGACACTGGAAAAGTGTGGACCTACCTCGAACCCCTTTGGACCGTGTGCGATGACGCTTCTCCTCGGCGTCCACCTCCATCTGGGGATAGATGAGCAGGTGGTCAGTGTCCATCTGTATGTAAGGCCAAGGGTACATGAGCCATACAATGCCAATGTAGGGACAGGAAATACCTCCTTTTAGCTTCTTTGAGAATGGAGGGCCTCTGCAAGTGTGTGTGTGTGTGTGTGTGTGTGTGTGTGTGTGTGTGTGTGTGTGTGTGTGTGTGTGTGCGTGTGCTGCAGGGGGGAAGGTATAAACTGTCTAAATGTGTCCTATAAACATAATACACCAAACCTTGATTTTTTTGGGTTATATTCAATTATAAAACTGCTACCTATAGTGGAGGATAGATTTAGATGACCCCTGAGCTGTAACTTATTCACTCTGTCTTTAAAGACTTCATTAGGGCGTATTTAGGTTAAGATTCATTGTACTATGCAAAACAATTAAATGTGCAAGAACTTAACTACAACTATCCCTATATAGATACATAGGTATACATGTATGTATATGTATATGTGCATATAAATGTTTTCATTCTCTTGACAGTTGGAAGGCTTAAGCTGTTTGAGTAGCTAAGATGGAAGGAGGCAAGCATGGCAGAAGGGCACCATATTACCTTGGGAACTACTCTCACTGTTGTGTACTCTTGACATTTAACTGCCACGACATTGGTCTAAATTGTCAGGATGCTTATTGCTTACTAGGGATACAGACCTAACAAGTCTGTAATAACTGGACTATCTTAGATAATACAAAGGGTTTTGTACATTGCTTCATATGATCATCAGACCAATTTTCTAAGGTAGGCCTCTTTTTAAAATATTTACTTTCTTATTATTTTACTTTACATGATATAACAGAGAAACATTTGAGAGAAGTAAGAGAAAATAGAGAGGAATTGAGAAAGAGATGCCTTAAACACTACTTCACCACTTAGGAAGCTTCTCTCTTACATATGAGGACTGTGGATTTGAACCCAAGTCCCTGTGCATGGTAGTGTGTGTAAGAAAAGTCTCTTTACTATAGCTCTTTCACAGATGTGACTTGTTCAAGATCAACAAGTAAAAATTTTGTGTGGGTCCCAGAACAGCCTATCTGTACAACAGCTTTAAGTCACAGGAACACTTAACACAGCTTTGTGGATAAATGTGTATTTGTAGACATGTGTGCCAAATATCTCCACAGTGTGTAAATAATTTATATCTAGCAGAACTGCACAGGGGAAGAATTTACTCAACATAACAAAGTGCTGATAAGAGATGAGAGGTGAAGGTGATAGTTTCCTTTTTCCAGACACATCTGTGTTGTTTCAGCCTGGCTACTGTAGCCAGAGTTGCATTCATGTGCAAAAGGCAGGTAACATAAAAATTATGTACACAGCTATTCCTTCAGCAGTTGTGATAAGAGAAGCCGGATCAGTTAAGAAGACTTTAGTTGGATGCATGTGACTTTCTTAGATGCTCTCTATAGAAATTAGCAAGGAAGGTCTCCTATTAGAATAAACTATTGGCAAGGCATGGATCTTAAGAGACATCACACTAAAGCATTCAAATACCATGCTGGTAGTGACTCATTAAATGTTTTTATATATCAACCCCCCTCAATATTTATTAATACTGTATGCTGAGTATTCTGTCAGGATATATATGTAAAAAGAAACTCAGATCATTTGATGAACTTAAAAGCATCTAATAGGTAAAATATCTACAGATATGATAATGTATCAAATTTAGTAGCACAAGAATTTCAGAAGCACAGGAGCCAATATGGGGGTAGGTCTTTGAGGGGAACCTTCTCAGGAAAAGCTGTGATACTTTAGAATTGTCTAGGTATAGAAGGAAGAAAAAGAGACTATCATATCTTATATAAAGATAGTTATTGAATGGATAAGTGAATGAATACATGAGATGCATGAGTGAATCAACTTCCTGGGAAGCCAGGTGATGGAAGGGGCGGGGGCAAGATCATTTGAAGACAGGATTGATAGAGCAGTAGGAATGCTGTCAGGGCCACACAGAGAAAGGGAGAGAAAGGGGGCAGTGAGGCATACAAGGGGGAGTGCATGAAGTTCTCTAGAGGTCTGGACACATTGAGAGAGAAGGGTGACAACTAACTGGACAGATAGATATTGAAGATTCTGATTTGTTTTTTTAATTTTTTAATTAATTTTATTTTTCAAAGAGATTCAGAGATAGTGAGACACACATACACACACACACACACACACACACACACACACACACACACAGAGAGAGAGAGAGAGAAACACCAGAGCACAGCTCAGTTCTGGCTTATGGTGGTGCAGGGGATTGAACCTGGGACTTAGGAGCCTCAGGCTTGAGAGTCTGTTTGTATAACCATTATGCTATCTCCCCCCACCCTCTGATTTGTTTTTATAAGACAGAGAGAGGCAGAGAAACAGACAGACAGACAGGTACTGTTATAGCTTATGCAGTGCCAGAGATTGAATTTGGGAATTCGAACATGCAAGTCCTATGTTCTACCTGCTGACCTACCTTCCTGACTGAGAGCTGCTGATGCTCTGAAGCATGAAAAGAATACTCCACAGTCATATTAGAGTTAAGTAGAAGAGGGGAGTAGAGGTAAAACCAGAGCTTAGAGGAGACAGATATCAAAAATGGAAGGAGTATGGCAAAGACCTTGTTGCCATTTCTGTTTCATTCCTGGAATAGAGATATCAGGAGAAACAAATGAACACAACCATTTCTTAGAAGAATCAACATTGGTATATTGCACCAAAGTAAAAGACTCTGGGATAGTAGGGAGGGTTCAGGTCCTGGAACATGAGTGGTGGAGGTGGACCTAGTGGGGGTTAAATTGTTATGTGGAAAACTGAAAAATGTTACACATGTACAAACTATTGTATATTTTTAGGTTGCTGGTAATTGATTTATTAGTACAGCAGCATGTAATCAATCTAGAGAAAAGAACACTATCCAACCCTTACTTTTTGGCTCTCAACTCTCTCTTCATCCCCTCTACTCAATTTTTCTCTTTCTTTCTTTCTCTCTTTCTTTCTTCCTTTCTGTCTTTCTTTCTTCCTTCCTTCCTTTCTTTTTAAATTTTTATTTATAAAATGGAAACACTTACAAGACCATAGAATAAGAGGGGTACAACTCCACACAATTTCCACTACCAGAACTCTGTACGCCACCCCACCCCCCCCGAGAGCTTTCCTATTTTTTAACCCTCTGGAAGTATGGACCCAGGGTCATTATGGGGTGCAGAAGATGGAAGGTCAAACTATTGTACTTTACAGTTGACTATAAACCATTAATCCTCCAATAAAGAATTTTTTTTTATAAAAGAACAATCAATATGATATAGCCTCTTATTGGGTCTCCTCTGGGTATTGCCTTTCTCCTCTGATTTAAGCCACATACTATATATGTCAATAGCACCCTTAGAAGCACACTGATGCTCTGAAATTGCTATTCAGAAAGGAGACATTTTCCAAACACTGTAAAAATTCATCACAGCATGCAGCAAACAGGCAATATGCTAACAGTTAAGACCCCGAGGAGGTTAGGGGTGGGTTAGAAGGGTGAAGAAAATGCCATTGACATGCTATGTCGATGTCCTAGAACTGGGGATGCAGATAATGAGATGAAATCCTATTCATCAAGGAGATCAAAATAGAGCAAAAATGGTGTTAGAGGAGGTAAGTTGAGAAACACTCCCAGTTTGGTATAGCAGAAGCACAGAAGTAGATATTGGGTGCATGATACCTATAAGAGAGGGAAGGGGAAAGACACTACCTAGATGAGTTTAAGTGTTAGCTGCTGTTTTAGAATAAAAGTGGAGGGGAGGGGAGGATGGTTGCAGGCAGTATGGTATGTTCTAGAGAAACAAAGTGCAGGAGTGACTCCATTTTTTGGTCATTGTAGGGGTTTCATCTCTGTAGAGATTTTTTTTTCAGACAAAAAAGCAGTAGCAGAGACACAAAAGGAAAACCCCTACAGTATCAAAGTTCCCCCCAGTATCTTGGGAGTGGGACTTGACCTTGGACCATGCACATGACGAAATAGCTGTCTTCTTTGATGAGCTACCTCATTGACCTTCATATATATTGACACTAAGGTTATTGCTGAGGCTCAGTGCCAGCATGATGAATCCACTGATCTCAGAGGCCATTTTTACCTTTTTCATTTGATAAGACAGAGAGAAATTGAGAGGTGAGGGGGTAATAGAGAGGGAGAGAAAGACACCAGCAACACTGCTTCAGTGCTTCAGAAGCTTTCCTCTCCCCTGCAGGTGAGGACTGGGGACTTAGATCTGAGTCCTTGAGCATGGTAATGTGTGTGCTTAACTGGGTGCATCAACACCCAGCCCCTCTATTTTCATTTTTAACTTAGTCACTCTACACTAGTTCAACTTGGGCCTTCCCTGTAACTTTGGGAGAACTGCTGTAGTTTCCAATGGAGAGAATGGGGATAGGGAACCCTGGTAGTGGGAATGGTGTAGAATTATACCCCTGCTATTTTATAATTTTATAAAATATTTATTTTATAAATCAATATTAATTCACTAATAAAATTTTTAAAAATAAGGGGAGAGAAAGAGAAATACCTGTAGACCTGCTTTACCGCTTGCAAAGATTCTCTCCCTGCAGGTGAGGGGTGTGGGGGGTGCAGTTTAAACCTGGGAGGTGTCCACACTTTTCATGCATATAAAATCCTACATCCCTAGCCCTCACTGGGAGGCAGCTTCTGGAGATCTGAAACATCCATCTCTAGGTTGTTGCTAAGAGTTTTGTTTGAGCCCAGACTTTCCTGTGTCTGTCTTCCCAATTTCTGCTTAAAGAAGAAGACAGCAGATCTACTTGGGAATCAGTTGAAAAAGGAAGAACTGTACTGGGTTTCATTTAGCAGGGTTCAGGCAAATCAACACATCCTAGGAGGGACAGGAGATAGCCCACCCGACTGCCGTTCTTCTGGTTCACTCATCCTCACACTACATTTAATGAATCACCTGTATTCATGTGTTTCTGGTCATAAGTTTAGGACAGAATTTGTCACCAAAAGGTTGTTAGGCTTTCTTCATAGGCATTGGATTGGAAATTATGGCCTCATTAGCTAATTGCTCATATGGTTGAATAAGAATTGTTTTATTTTTTACAATTACATTTTAACCCATTTCTAATATCTAGAGGAGACAATCTTTATTTTCTTCCAGTTGGGTAGTCAATTCCCAAGTAAAACTTTTTGCATGTTAAAATATCCCTCTTGTTATATGCTGGATTCTAGTCACGATAGGATCTGTTTGGGATCAGTCCATGCTATTTTCTCATTTATTTATCTAGATCTAACCTTTTTAATTTTCAGGGACACTTTGCCTTCTGATCAATAAGTCACCTTTACTGTGAAGATTATGTCAGATCGTTTACAAAAAAAAAAAAGCGCCCAGAAGTGCACACAGACAGTAGGTACTAGGAAATGGTGCTTATAATTTCTTTCTCTTTCAGTTAATAAAATCATATATTGAAATATCAGAACTACTTTAAACTTAAAGTTTTAAACTTAGACTTAAAGAGGGAAATACTTGAAAGATAAATATTTGTAGCACAGCTTCACATCCCCTAAAGTCATACTGCAGGTAAGGACTGGAGGTTTGAACCCAAGTCTTTATACATGGTAATGTGCATTCTCAACTGGGGGTGCCACCATTGCCCCCCACCCCAGGATCCTTTGTCTATTGTCTACACCTTAAGTTCAAGGTCAAACGGCCTTCTTTAACTACAACTTCCTGCACACTTTCTCTTTCTTCAGGAACCCCATCTTCCTGGTCCTACCTCCTTCTGCCATTTTAAAAGATGGGTGCTGCTCTCCTGCCAGCTGGCAACTATAGTCAGAAGCATCTAGTGGACTGAGATTCATTATTCTGGTGGGTCTGACTTCTGAATGCAGGAGATCTAATTGGTAATACCATAGAGGGATGAAAGGTATCTTTTAAAATAAATCTATTAGTTTTGGTCTTCCCAGAAATTGGAGGAAGTTAAACCATATTGTCATTATTTGATTTCTGATTCCCCCTCTAGTGCTTTACACTAGAAAAAAAATAAAACCACTGGCAACGATTGATATTTTAAAAGTTATTATATGTGAGAGAGTTTCACATAAGATAGGGTGCAAGAAGTCAGAGTACCACTCTGTTACATGTAGCTCTAGGGACTGAACTGGGAACCTCAAACACTCAACCCAATGGCCTACCACCAGTTGAACTATTTCCCTAACCATTTGTCATTGATAACTTTAAGATCAGGGTTTACTATTGATAAGATTATTTATTGTGAGTGTGTGTGAGAGAGAGATGTGAGACTATCCATAGAGCAAAGCAGTACTTTAGCATATGCAACTCTGAGGATCGAACCCATGTCTCCACCTATGCATATCTTGTTCTTTAGCCACAGAGTCACCCCCTCACTTGCCAATGTTCATTTAAAACAAAAAGCAAAATAGATACTTCTAGGAATTTTAATTGCTTTCAACTTGAAATCTTGAACTTAAAAAATTTGTGTGTGAACTTGCAAGAATATATCAGAATGATTAATTGCAGTAAAGCAAAGTGATTATTTGGTAATATGTAAAACTTCTATGTGGAATCAGGATTTATTTTATTATTATTATTATTTTAATTTAATTTATTTTTAATATTTTGTTCTTTCTTCTGTCCTCTCTCCAGTGAAACAGAGACTTTTCTTACTGGGAGACCTAGTGAAGACAGCAGAATATGTAACACATATAAAATTCATAAATTCACGGGGCTACGTGGTGGCACACCTGGCTGAGTGCACATGTTACAATGCACAAAGACCCAGGTATCAAGTCCCTAGTCCTCCCCTGCAGGGAGAAAGCTTTGCGAGTGGTGATGCAGGACTGCAGGTGTCTCTCTTTTTCTTTTTCTCTCCCTGTCTATCTCCCCTTACCCTCTCAGTTTCTGGATGTCTCTATCCAATAAATAAATGTAGTAAAAAAATTTAAAAAGGAATTATTTTAATAAATTCAGCAAAATTCCCTCTGACCCATGTTGTTGTTTTCTAATACTTAGCACTTCACAGTATGACAGTGAACACCAGGGAGGCATTGCACTTGGGCCTTTGGATAGGAAGAGTTTCCAGGGTCCTCCATACTTTTCCCTTGACTTGCCTTTTCAGGCACCATTAACCTGCTTTCCTTTGGAAGGAGCAGGTAGAGGGACAGTTGACACATAGCCTGGGCTGGATGGCCCCTCAGTCACACCTCAGTTATTTGGGAAGCCACAACTCATTCTGGTAACAAGGTCAGAACCACTCTGCCACCTCCTTCAGATTAGTTTGCGTCATTTTCATTCTTCCTTAGCACCACTCAGAAGAACAGATTCCAGGAAGGGCAGATCTGAAGTTCAATTTACTAAATTCTGTGACTGGGAGAAAGAGTGGGGGAAAGGTATAAAGGAGAGAGGCTTCAAGCTTTTGGCAAAACAAGGAGTGCAGATCCAACTGTGTGCAGGTGTTTCCCATGGCTGTCTTTCATTCCCAGGAGCTGTTGTCTCCTAGGTAACTGAGACCCAGCCCCACAGATACAACTTCACCCGCCAGAAACTGCTTTCATGTCTCAGTTCAGACTCAAGGGAAGTTTTGGCTCATAAAACTCCATCTGTAAAGATCAGCAAGAGCCAGGAATTATGCATTGCACTCAACCTTGAATGGTGTTTCTGAGTACTTGATGAAAATTTAAAAGTGGTTTCCAAGATAAGAGAAAATGTTCAGCTTTTCCATGAATTTAAGGCAGTGCAAATATGTTACAGTTCAGGCTTTCTATTCAATAGTTGAATTAAAAGAAAGGATTTTTTAAAAGTACTTTGAAAGGTAGTTAACTTAGAGAAGACCAATGGATATATATAGCTCCTGGAACCATGAGACTAATAAAAGTAAAATCATGCTAAATATTATATTCTGATTATATTAAAATTTACAACAAAATTACTTTAGCCTAAAAGGATGTGGCTATAATTCCACCCAATCTTTCTAGGCGATAATATGTATGAAGGTTCACTTTCCCCATTTGACCCCAAAGTGAACCCACTCTCCTCTGTTTTCAAGAATAAAGAAGAATATGCCCTTCTTCGGGAATGATTTTGTGGGTAACAATTCTTTAATGTAGGATGATATAGTGGTCAGCGTATGTGAGCTTCATTTGAGTGGGGGTGAATCTGAAGGCTAATTGTTTATGAATCAGTCAAAAAGTATTTAGTTATTTTCAAGAAGATGAATTGCAAAAAATAGTAATGACAAATCATAGTACTTAAAACACGACTCTAATTCGAATTGAAGCAGAGGAACAAAACCTTTTGTTTGCTTATAACTTCCTTATTACCAGGTATGAAAATGATAAAGGTTTACGTACAAATTGAGTTAAATGCTGACTCTGACAGGTCATATTCTTCTTGGATTCCCATCACTGCTAACTGTTCTCTTGATTAGTTCTTGAAGTTCTGAAGGACAGCAGTGAGGTGCTAATATTTATGAGTCAGGAATATACAGGGCAAGTAAGTGTATGTTAGCCTTGCTTTGATGTTGGGAAGACTCTGGAAGATCTCTTCTCATTAGAATGCTCTGGGCATGCATTGTTCACAGAAGTGGGAAGTGGTTAGAGTACCACACTTTCAAAAGAAAAACTGCAGACACGTGGTCTGACATATATATATATTCTTTCTTTTTTTTTGTTTAGAACAAAAAGAAATTGAGAGGGAGATAGAGATGGAGAGAAAGAGAGACACCTGTAGACCTGCTTTACCACTTCTGAAGCATCCCAGCATGCAGGTGGGGAGCAGGGGCTTGAACCTGGGTCCTTGTAAATAGTATTATATGTGTTTAACTAGGTAAGCTACTTCCTGGTCCCCTTGCCATTTCTTTAGGAGAGAAGCTGTCTGTGGATGAACTGGAACCTGTAAGATATTTAAGATATTGAGAAACTTTTCTCACATACCTAAGCAGGGCAGTTAAAAATCAGATCAGTCTTGGAAATTTTAGAGTACACTCTTGCCCTCATGGCTGGTGACTGTACAATAAAGTGGTGCAGAGGTCCAGGTCACATGATACTCTAAAAGTGAATCCTTCTAAGTAGAAGACAGGTTAAACTCTCAACTTCAGGCCTGGTGTGGAATTTAACACTTTAAATATAATGCACCATATCCAAAGAAAATAGCAAGCCATATGATGACAAGTTGCAACAAAAAATAACTTCACAGAGGAAATCTGTCACTCCAACAGGTGATTTTGACAGTGAAGTGATTGGGCATGCTGCTGTCAAAGCACCTGCCAAGAGTACACCATGCCAGTCTTCTGGGCTCTGAGGATGTATCTCTCACCTCTGTACCTCAAGACCTGTGTGTGAATGACATGAGAATAGGAATAGGACCCAATAGCCAAGAAACCGGTCATCATAAAGTTCACTCATCCTTTAACATTTTAGATACAGGAAAAGAAAATTGTCAGTAGTGAAGGACCCTCTCTCTGAGGCAGGTTGACATGAGACAGAAGGGTACCTGGCACAGAGTAGACATCTGTGAATTTTAGACAATAGGGTAAGTCAATGAATAAAAGAATTATAGTGACGAAGCCTTCCCAGGGTCATCTAGATTGTTAGATACTACTTAATAATGTTATTACAATTTCAAAACATTCCTCATGCAAAATGATTCAGAGAAATATTCATCACATGCAGCCAGCCAGAAAGTATCTCTATCCCACAAGCAAGTCAGGGATGGCCATTATCAGTGGAATGTCAAAGCCTCCAGATTGCATACAATCATGAGGTTTCAAACTCTGAGGATGAAGTTGAATAAACTAAACCCCAAGATTTAGGCAAGAAAAATTTCTATTCCTCAACTGCTATTTCTAACAGAAAATTAGGTTGTTCTAAGGGATGTGAAGTCAGGTATGAGTGGCAGGTTGGAAACTGACCTTTAAATAACACCGGGCACTAGGGCAACCAAACGTCACTCATCTACAAAAGCAAGAAGCTGGAATCCTAACCTACGGAATCTATTTCAAAGGAAGGAGTTGCATGAAATGGAAGAGTCAGCTCTCACAAAACCCACCTATCAGCTTTGTCTGAATATCTTTCCTAAGCCTATACAAATGCTTCTTCCTCAAGACCAGGGATCCATATTTGAGTTTTTCTTCCTGTCTTCTTGCTAGTTAACTGGAAAATATGGCCTGTTCTGGTCTCAACAGCCAGTGCCACAGTATTGATTTCTCTGTGCATTAGGAAGCAAGCCCTGGTTGGTAACAAGCAGTATTTTGCAGCTTCAAAGGAAGACACTGAAATTATGAGTATTCTAATGAGGACTAAAGGAAGGAATATAGCAGATGAGATTTAGGGTCTCTATTTTGGAAAAAGCTAGTAAGTCTATTTTTGGTATATCCCAAGGGGCCCAGTTTTTTCTTTTTATTAAATTTTAAAATATTTATTTATTTTCCCTTTTGTTGCCCTTGTTGTTTTTTCATTGTTGTTGTAGTTGTTGTTGTTTTTGATGTCATCGTTGTGAGATAGGACAGAGAGAAATGGAGAGAGGAGGGGAAGACAGAGAGGGGGAGAGAAAGATAGACACCTGTAGACCTGCTTCACTTCCTATGAAGTGATTCCCCTGCAGGTGGGGAGCCGGGGGATCAAACTAGGATCCTTGTGCCAGTCCTTGCGCTTGGCGCCATGTGCACTTGCTACCGCCCGACTCCCTGGGCCCAGTTTTCTTTATCTAGTCTTCATGCTGAAGTCTGAGAACCTAGTGGGACATGTGAAATGAAACCAATGTTTCAAAGCCTTTAGAGATGATTACAGGGAAATCAAAGGCAATGGTGATTTTTTTCTTCCTTTCCTTCTTTCTGTTCTTTCTTCCTTTCTTTCTTTCTTTCTTTCTTTCTTTCTTTCTTTCTTTCTTTCTTTCTTTCTTTCTATATTTTAATTTTTTTTATTTACCAGAGCACTAATCAGCTCTGGTTTATGGTCTTCTTCTTCTAGCGTTTGCCCTTCTTCCGTAGCCAGTTAATGGCTTTGAAAGTGACTGGGATCCATGTGGATTCAGTCGGCTAGGAAGGATCGTCAGTTTCCCCAATGAATGGGTACTCACGGGATGCACCACGGGAAGGTCGATCCAATGCATCCTGATGGGATGCATTGGTTTATGGTGATGTGAAGGGACTGAACCTGAGACTTCTTCGTTGCCTCAGGCATGAATCTTTTTGCATAACCATTATGTTATCTATCCACATCTGGCAGTGGTGATATTTTTAACAAAATAAATAATGTTTAATTTTATCCAGATAAGGGTGATCTGATAATTTTATAGCCATAAAAATGCCTGCCAATTTCCATCGTTTATTATCAGAGTGGAGAGATACCTACAACAGCTGTGAAATGTGTTAGAAATATGTTCTGTGAGTGAGGCAGAGAGAGCCTTCATGTCTTGGATCAGTGGGAACTCAACAACTGCTCAAAGGATCCTGATGACCCAGAAAAATAATGAATTCACTGCCTGCTTGCTATATTGTTGTTCAGGTTAACAGTGGAGGGCCAACAAAATAGCACACTTGCCTAGTGTGCTGTTTTGCCATGTACGTAATCCAGGTTTAAAACTGAACCCACTGCATTGAAGGGCATTTTGGCACTGTTTTCTTTTACTTTCTCAGCCTCTCTCTAAAGAAATAAAAGTTCATAGTGGACAGTTGAAGTTTATTTCGTGTTCATGTATTGTTCTTGCCTCTCAGGACCCTATAGACAGGTGACATATTCTCTTTGACATATTCCCAAATGGAAGGGATCTATGTCTCAGATCCATTTGTGCCAGCTTCCATTTTGCCCCTGATCTTTGTGCGTGAACTTCTTCTTCTTCTAGCGTTTGCCTGTGCATGAACTGAGGCAGGGCAACACTCTTCAAGGAGCTAGGCAAGTGAAGTGTGACAGCTGTCTCCATCTTTACGCACTGTGTTTCATTCCCACTAATCTCAACTGAGTGGTTGAGAGAATGAATGTGCTGATTTTCCAAAATTTTGCTGGTTCCCTGGCACATAAATAAGACGACAAGCTGGTGCTGCTTTCTTCTCAACTCAAGGTGTCATATGCTTGCCTGAAGGCATGCAGATAGAGTAAATATAATCTCCAAATTATAGATGTAAACCATCATTTGTCACATGGGTGAAGATACCACTCTCTGTGTATTTTAACTGTTTATTTAGAGCACCAGCCATTATATTGACTCTTGAGTATCTGAACAAGTACAGTCGTACATAGGTACATAGCTGTAAAAGATGGTCTCCGCAATGACTTCTGGGACCATAAATTCAGTTATATCTGTAAGACCTAAAAAGAGTGTGAATCCAACTGCTAGTTCTCTTTCACTTACGTACTTCACTAAGTATAACCTCCAGTTTCTTCCATTTTGTCCCTGAGGACATAATATTATCTTTTTTAATTGTTGAGTAATACTCCATTAAATATCTATTCTATAACTAAAACACATGAATGTGAAAAATAATTAGTTAACCTGTATTTATGATTTTGGGAGAACTATGGTGGCTATCTGTGGGGAGCCAAGTGGGGGTTGGTACCACAGAACTTTGGTGGTGGAGTGATGTGGAACTATAGTTACATATTTAATAATCCACCACTATCTGATAATCTTGCAAATCAATATTTGATCATTAATAAAATCATAATCATATTAAAAAGTGCATGTACTTTACTTTCATGTGTGTGTAAGTGTGCACACAAAGTGGGAAACACAAACTTCTTTTTGAGTTGAGTTTCTCTTAGTCTCTTGAAAATATCCCTTTGTACAACTAGCTCTTTATCTTTAAGGAGTTTAGATGCAAAATTTCTTTGGCCAGGAGAAGAGTGAAGAGAGGCCTTCTCCAAATTCAAGTTCTTGGAGGTTGGAGAAAATGGGTCTCCTGCAGATAGAGGCACCACCAAGGGAAGCTAGCACTGGTCTATTCCTATCAGGCTCCTTCCTCCTATCTTTGGGGAGAGAGAGAGAGAGAGAGGAGAGAGAGAGAGAGAGAGGAGAGAGAGAGAAAAAGAGAGAGAGAGAGAGAGAGGAGAGAGAGAGAGGGAGAAAGAGAGAGAGAGGAGAGAGAGAGAGAAAAAAAGAGAGAGAAGAGAGAGAGAAAGAGAGAGGAGAGAGAGAGAAAGAGAGAGAGGAGAGAGAGAGAGAGAGAGAGAGAGGAGAGAGAAAGAGAGAGAGAGAGAGAGAGGAGAGAGAGAAGAGAGAGAGAGAGAGATGTTCTATTTTAGGAAATCACTCTTGAAATTACTTGTCCATTCTCCTAAAGTGCATCTGTTTACAAATGTTACTACTCAAGATACTAAAGTTTTTGAGAGTAACATTTTTAAAATTCAGCATATAGCTGTTTTTTAAAATTTTTTTATTATCTTTACTTATTTATTGGATAGAGACAGCCAGAAATCGAGAGGGAAGGGTGGGATAGAGAAAAAGAGACACAGACAGACACCTGTAGCACTGCTTTACCACTTGTGAAACTTTCCCCTGCAGGTGGGGACTGTGGACTCGAACCTGGGTCTTTGAGTACTGTAACGTACACTCAACCAAGTGCATCACTGCCCGGCCCCATATAGCTGCTGTTTACATTGCACTTTTCTTATTACTATGTCTCTTAAATAGTTAGTAAGTCACTGAGAAGACACTCAAATGAAAAAAATAAAATGAGTCCAAATATAAAACCTTTTATGAGGTGTGTAGGAAGGAAATTGTATACACAAAAAAGCCAAAACATGAATTCTATTATAGGGTATAATGGGAAGCAGTGAAGAGTGATGGGTATAAACCTGAACTTGAAATTAAACTCACCAGATCCACTTTATTCCTTTCTTAATGTCAGTATAAACTTAGACAATTACTCCAAGCTCCATGTGCCTCAGTTGTCTTAAGTATATGACAATAGAACCTTATGTATCCTAAGGATTTCAGATAATCAAAGAAGAAATGGTTTTGAAAATGTCCCAGAAATAATTTCTTTATAGCTATGATGTTATTTTAAATCTATGTGAATAGACCATGGGCTGGGTTCTTCCTGTTTCTGGTGCTATGTTTGGTGTCCTCTCTAGGTTTTCATTCTGGGTTGAATTGAAGCAATCTTATGTGGTGGTGGCAGTTATCTCCATGTACAAAGTCCAAGACTTACCTAGTCAGTGACTTTGGCTAAGATTAGTCAGTTGGAGGAGTCACTGGAGCTATATTTTATGCACAAATCCCAGTCCTCATGTTCTAAATACTGTTCCCTCCTTTACTGATATCTTTATGAGTTTGCTTTTCCCCGGGGACTTCTGAAGGCTCTTTTCCTAACTTGTCCTCTTTCAAGCATGCCCAACTTCATCTTTCACCAGTCTTTCTGCTCCCTTTTAGGTTGAGTTCCCTTTAATCCTTAGACCTTCTTGGTGCTCTGACAATTGTCACATCTCTGTCCCTCCTTTGCACCCACAATTATCCAACAGAGTTCTGACTCTCCATCCCGGACCCTTTACCTAGCAGTCTGCACACAAGTGAATGGACATAACTAAAATCTTTATTTCTAAAATCTTTATTTCATAACTCACTAGTTACCAGTTTCTTATATTCTAAAAGTTTTACTTATCAAGTCTCATTCCTCAGGAAATTTGATATGTTTGCTTCATTTTCTTCCAAGTAACCATTCTCAGAAGTCCTTGTTATTAGTGTGTGATTTCCAGGTGCACATGCCCTCAGAGGAAATGTCTCTGCTGATTTAAGGTCAAGGGCCCACACATATGTGTTTAATTCAATGCTACCCTTTAAATCTCTGTTCCACAAATGTTAGAAATCTAACTTCTCAGACTATCTTCATCTCATATCAAATTCAAAAAAATTAATTCAGTACTATGTTCATGCATATCTTACTAAGGATCTTCTCAAACTCTATATAGTCTTCTGTTTTATATTTACTGTTCTCACCTCTACCTTCCCTCATATTTTTGTGAATTTCTTTACCAGACATGCATTTCTTTGCTTCACATAAAGAAAGGTTTCTTCCTTTATTTTCTGTGGACTTATAATACCCCAGCCTAAATCTAGTAGTTCTCAGTATTCTTTTTCTGAATAAAGAAGTAACCATTATTTCAGTCGGAATGCTTGAAAACATATTTGGCATTTTTCTTCCACCCATTTTCCTATCAAGTAATTTATCATGTCCTGTTTCTCATATGTTGTCATTTCTTTCCACCTCCCCGAATACCATTCTAGTTCATGCCCTTGCCTCTTAACACTGTTTCATTGTGATAACTTCTTTCTTCACTGTATTTTGCTTCTCTATCAATTCATTACATTTACAGTGACATGTCCTGATTCCATTTCCATCATGGAATTCTCTGACTTGAGATTACAGAATTGTCCCATGATGACTATCTCAGATCTAAGCAACAATACCTGTCTTTATTTTATTTCCTTCTCCAATTGTTAAGCCAGCTCCCCCTGCTCCACCCTGCATTCCTGATACTATGGCCTATCTACATAATCATTGTTTTGCCTGAAAGATCCCCACCCATTCCATTCCTTTGACCTATCTTTCAAGACCCACCCTACCTCCAGGGTATCATTAATCCCACCAGTTAAAACCCTCACAATAGTTGTGAAGGAAGTTTCTACCTTCCCAGCACCCTTTTGCCTTTCTCAACCCCTTTCCTAGCCATTTCCATTTTCAACTTGTCACTTCCAGGTCTGGCCTTTAAAAGCATTGCTCTCTGATCAATAAAGACATTGCATTGCCTAGCCCACCATGAGCTTGGTTCCTGAGTCATCTATCTCCCGCATCGCTGAGTAAGTAGCAGCCCAGGCTGGATCCAGTTGAGTTTTCTCCAACTGAGGGAGTATGTGCCCAGGAAGAGGCACCCCCATGATAGCCTGGCACTCCAATGTGGCTGAATTGAAAAATAAAATAAAATAAAATAATCACATACAGTAATATATCAAAAACTGCACTGGGAATAGAGCAGTAGTTGTAGACTCTTCCTCTGGTCACTTTCCTCATCAGAGGTAAAACCATTCTTTCTAATCCTATGGCATAAAAAAATTATTAAGGGAGTTTTCCCTTTGAATGTTTATTGCTTAGAAAAGGAGGCTCCATTAATACAAATGTTTCTTAAGCTGCTATTTTTCACTTACCCAAAACTTACAGTTATCTTTCCAGGTGAAAGTCTATGGAGTAAGCTAAATTCTTGAATGAAGGCACAGTGTTTTTCAGAATGCATTTACTATAATGTGTCCAACCAGGCCCATATGTTATCCCTCTAGCAGATATTCAAATTGTTTTATTTTATTTGTTCATCCCATTACTTTAAGAGGTATATGAAACATCAAGGCATATTTGTGCACACTTTACAATATAGTTTTATAAACTATTTATAGTTTACTGTTGAAAATGTAAAACTCCATGCACATTATAGTAATGTATGGTTCCTCATTTTCAAGTGCTACCATCAATGAATCTTAAGTGTTATATTTATTGAGTGACACAATATATCTTTGTTCATTGCTGCTTAATTTGGTAACTAAATGCATTAATGCAGTGAAAAGATAGACACAGAAGCTCCTAATATAGTACTCAAGATGTGCATGGAATCCTATATGCTGCCCAGTGACTTATTGTCTGTGTGGTCACTGTCATTTCCTGGAACTGTCTTCAATGGGCTCTTTTTTTAGACATCTGCTCATATTCTATTAATCCATATAAAGGGGAGAATGAGAGACTACCAAATAAGACTTAAGGAATATTTAGAGGGCACAGGTACATATAAAGTCACATGGACAGAAAAAACAATTATCAAATATGGAAAAAAAGGAATCTAGAAAAGCAGTATAGAGTATAAGCCTAGAGTGGAAAAGATTCTAGGATTGTAGGGGACTAGAAGGAGCATTAAGCTCTGTCTGACTACAGGGACTGAATGTTATACTGAATACACTTTGCTAGTGGTTTTACTTTGATGCCCTCTAGTCAAGCACAAATAACCTTTTTTTTTTCTTTTTACAAAGGTCATGCATAGAGGTTCATTCATCAGGTGCTAAGTTTGGCAAATAAAGCCCCTTCTGACCTGATATTGTCTGGACTTGATCGGGGGGGGAGGCTAATGTGAAGTTTCTATAGAGAAATTTCAGGAAGAGGGAGGACAATAGTCAGATGTCTATACTCTACAACAAACGGGACATGAAGTTGGCAAGTGTGCTTTCCAAGAGTGGTCCAAGAGGATGGAGAAAAAAATAGAAGTGAGGAAGGTAAAGAAGATATATATATATATATATATTTTCAGAGTAGGGTTCATTTTTCCATCAGAGAGGGAGAGGTGATGAATATAAAAAGAGAAGATGAGTATGGAGCAAGCATCTCAGTGAGGAAAAATAGAGACAGTGAGGCAGGATGGAGGGAGATAGGAGAGGAAAGGCTGCAGAGAGATAAAGAAGGCTATATTGAGTGAAGGCACAGGCAGACCTGGGGAACAGGGGAGGTCTATGACTTGAGGAGACACAGGAAGATGCACAGGGGATGGAGCATTTGTTTTGGGATTCTGTGGTTGCATTGAAAAGATGTGTGTTGATAACAGTTTCACAGAGCAGGTGTTGAACCCATGTCAAGGAAATGAGTGCTGTCCTTTGTCAAACAACAAGTACAGACATTGTAGGGAGGGCTGTGGCTGTCCTGCCTCAATTGCCCTCACACAGCCCTGAAGGAAGGAACTCATGGCTTTACCTTGCAGGAAGTCTTCTCTTCTAGGAAGGGAGGCAGCGTGACTCTGTGGGCAGGACACAGGCCCAGAGTTAGGGTTCTCTCAAAGTTCTAATCCTGGTCCTCCCCAGTTTGTGACTATGGTGAAGTCACTTAATTTTTCTGTGCCTTGATTTCTCCATCTGCAAAATAAGAAACAGATGTAACGTAATTATGTCGTTAAGATGTTAGGAAAACATGAATGGAAGTCATCCTCTGTAACATAAGGATGGAATTTCCTTCAGATCTAGGAATCAGGTATTCTCTTTTCCGTCCATGGACAGGTTGCCCCTTGAAAATGTGTCTTCTTTGAATTGGAGATCATCTAGAAGGAAACACCTCTGGGCCTGGCTCAAGCAGTTTGGTCTGATACAGTGTCTTTCTGGAAATCTTGTTTTCTTGGATTTTTCCAGCTAAGTCAACTTTTCAGTCTGGGAAACTCCACTCTCCTTGAGAAGTTTCTCAAATTTGCATCCCACATGTATCAGCATCCCTTCAGATATCCTTATATAGACAGACAATTCTTCTGGCCCTGGGATGGAACCAGAATACCCAAATACAATCTCAGGAGTAATCCTACCCAGACTTTTTGTGTTACTTCTTTAGTATAATTTCTCCAGAGCCTATAAGACTTGTTTTTGCAAAGTCCGTAGAGGGAGTTGGGGTGGGGGATAAATAGCATAATGGTTATGCAAAGACACTCATGCCTGAGGCTCCAAAGTCCCAGGTTCAATCCCCTGCACCACCATAAACCAGAGCTGAAAGTGCTCTGGTAAAATATATAAATAAATAAGTCTGTAGAAGTAGGGAAATCTATAATACATTGCTTTAAAAAATTATTATACCATTTAGCCATAAACTTTTTTTTTTTTACTAATTTTGTGAATGAAGAAATAAACTCTCAGAAATAGTAACTATACAATCTTTTGGAATTTTTGAGAACTGTGACAGTTGAGGGGAGGCACCACATTGGTGGAGGATGTGGCAATTTACACCAAATATGCATGGTTGTGAAATTATACCACTAAAATCTTATTATTTTGAAAAGTCTGTTAAACACCAATATAAATAATAAAAATAAGCAATAGAAAGCAGGAAAGGAAAAACAAGAAAGAAAGCTGTACTTTGGGTAAAGCATACATTCATCAGTAAAAGAGAAAGAGAATATAATCTACTCAAAGAAAAATTTTCAAAAGCTAATTAATACATTTGCAAGTTAAGTCCATTTTCAATACATGTGCAGATGTTTGCCTTTTTCAGTGAACTCTTTCATTAAAACCAGAGTTAAAAGAAAGCATATTTGGAGACCGGGTAGTGGCACACCTAGTTAAGTGAACACATTACAATGCACAAGGACTCAAATAAGCTCCTGGTCCCCACCTACAGACAGAAAGCTTTACAAGTGGTGAACCAGGGGTGCAGGTATCTGTCTATTTCCATCTCTATGTCCTCCTCCTGTCTCAATTTCACTCATTCTCTATTCAGTAATAAATAAAGAAAATATAGCTTAGAAAATAAAAAGTACTAAGCTGTGGCACACCCAGTTAAGTGCACATATCACTAAGTGCAAGAACTAGGGTTCGAGCCCCAGCTCCCCACCTTCAGGGGAAATGCTTCATGAGCAGGTCTGCAGGTATCTATATTTTTCTCCCTCTCTCTGTCCACCCTTCCCTCTCAGTTTCTCTCTGTCCTATCAAATAAAAGTAGAAATTAAAAAAAAAAAAAAAGGAAAAATGGCTGTCAGGAGCAGTGGATCCATAGTGCTGGCACCTAGCCCCAGCGATAACCCTCATGACAAAAAATAAATAAATAAATAAACAAATAAAATGCAAGCAGCTAATACTCAACTTAATGTTAGCAATGTAATCAAGAGAAACACATACAAATAGTTCATAATGTTGAAAAATTAGACAGTGAAATTATATATTAATGAAAGTCACGTCAACTATAAATTATGGTTCAACAATGTTTTTAGCATAAATTAAATTGCATCAGAGATTCTTATTTTTAACCATTGACACATAAACCTAAAATGCATTTGTTTGTAGGTTTTGTGTTTTACTAACAGTAAAGCCATATTAGACAATACCCTTTTGAGCAGGGTAGATAGCATAATGGTTATGCAAATAGACTCTCATGCCTAAGGCTCAAAAGTCCCAAGTTCAATCCCCTGTACCACCATATATCAGAACTAAGCAGTGCTCTGGTTTAAAAAAAAAAAAAAAAAGACAAGACCCTTTTGAGAACAAACAAAAGAAAGGGAACAATTCTCTGACAGAAAGTAGAATGCTCACATCTTTAATCAGAAGATGGTTTTGTGCAATTCAGACATTGTTCTTACCCCAGAAGGCTAGGACTCACTCAGTGGCTGGAATGAGCAAATGAGTTGCTCCTTGAACCTCTTGGCTACATACTGTGTGTGACAGTTCCATTTAGGGACAATAGTCTCAGAACTTAAGGATTCTTTACAAGAAAGAGGACTTCTTTTGTTAACATAAAAAACTAGTGACAAATTTCCACTGAAGAATTGATTTAAGGAAACCAAGGCCCCAAACCTCATTCATTTCATTTTTTTAGTACTATTTTTTTATTGGGGAATTAATGTTTTATTTATTTTATTTTGTTTTATTTATTTTTAAATTTAGTTCTTTATTGGGGAATTAATGTTTTACATTCAACAGTAAATACAATAGTTTGTACATGCATAACAGTCCCCAGTTTCCCATATAACAATACAACCCCCACTAGGTCCTCTGAATCCTTCTTGGACCTGTATTCTCCCCACCCACCCACACCCACCCCAAAGTCTTTTACTTTGGTGAGATATGCCAATTCCATTTCAGGTTCTACTTCTGTTTTCTTTTCTGATCTTGTTTTTCAACTTCTGCCTGAGAGTGAGATCATCCCATATTCATCCTTCTGTTTCTGACTTATTTCACTCAACATGATTTTTTCAAGGTCCATCCAAGATTGGCTGAAAAGGGTGAAGTCACCATTTTTAACAACTGAGTAGTATTCCATTGTGTATATATACCACAATTTGCTCAGCCACTCGTCTGTTGTTGGACACCTAGGTTGCTTCCAGGTTTTGCCTATTACAAATTGTGCTGCCAAGAACATATGTGTACACAGATCTTTTTGGATGGATGTGTTGGGTTCCTTAGGATATATCCCCAGGAGGAGAATTACAGGATCATAGGGTAGGTCCATGTCTAGCCTTCTGAGAGTTCTCCAGACTGTTCTCCACAGAGGTTGGACCAACTGACATTCCCACCAGCAGTGTAGGAGGGTTCATTTGAACCCACACCCTCTCCAGCATTTGCTGCTGTTACCTTTTCTGATGTATGACATTCTCACAGGAGTGAAGTGGTATCTCATTGTTGTCTTTATTTGCATTTCTCTGACAATCAGAGACTTGGAGCATTTTTTCATGTGTTTCTCAGCCTTTTGGATCTCTTCTGTGGTGAATATTCTGTCCATGTCCTCCCCCCATTTTTGGATGGGGTTATTTGTTGTCTTGTTGTTGAGTTTGACAAGTTCTTTATATATGTTGGTTATTAAACTCTTGACTGATGTATGGCATGTAAAGATCTTCTCCTATTCTGTGAGGGGTCTCTTGGTTTGGGCACAGGTTTCTTTTTCTGCGCAGAAGCTTTTTAATTTGATGTAGTCCCATAGGTTTATACTTGCCTTAGTCTTCTTTGTAACTGGATTCGTTCCATTGAAGATGTCTTTGAAATTTATGTGGAAAAGAGTTCTGCCAATATTTTCTTCTAAGTATCTGATACTTTGTGGTCTAACATCCAATTCACTTGGAATTTACTTTTGTATTTGGTGAAATACAGTGGTTCAGTTTCATTCTTCTGGCTGTTTCAACACATTGTTTCCAACACCATTTGCTGAAGAGACTCTGCTTTCCCCATTTAATAGTCTGAGCCCCTTTGTCAAAGATTAGATGTCCATAGGTGTGGGGGCTCACACCCCACTCTCTCAACTTGACAGATCATCCAGGAAGAAAATCAATAAAGACATAAGAGAGCTAAATGAAGAGATAGATAAACTAGAACTATTGGACATTTTCAGAGTCATTCATCCCAAGAAACTAGAATACACATTTTACTCAAATCCACATGGGTCATTCTCAAGGATAGACCATATGTTAGGCCACAAAGACAGCATCAGAAAATCCAAGAGCATTGAAATCATCCCAAGCATCTTTTCAGACCACAGTGGAATTAAACTAACACTTAGCAATCAACAAAAGATTAGTAACAGTCCCAAAATGTGGAAGCTCAACAGTACACTTCTTAACAACCTCTGGGTCAAAGAGGAAATAAAGGAAGAAATCAAAATGTTTTGAGAGTTCAATGAAAACGAAGACACAAGCTATCAAAATATTTGGGATACAGCTATGGCAGTATTGAGAGGGAAGTTCATAGCTATACAAGCACACATTAGGAAACAAGAAAAAGCACAAATAAACAGCCTGATTGCACATCTTAAAGACCTAGAAGAAGAAGAACAAAGGAATCCTAAAGCAACCAGAAGGACAGAAATCACTAAAGTTAGGGCAGAAATAAATAACATTGAGGATAAGAAAACCATACAAAAGATCAACGAAAGTAAATGTTGGTTCTTTGAAAGAGTGAACAAAATCGACAAACCTGTAGCCAAACTCACAAAACAAAAAGGGAGAGGACCCAAATAAATCGGATAGTAAGAGAAAGATGAGATATCACAACAGAAACCACAGAAATTCAACATATCATGCGAGGCTTCTATGAACAACTATATGCCACCAAGCTAGAGAACCTGGAAGAAATCGATGATTTCCTAGATACCTACCAACTTCCAAAACTAAGTAAAGAGGAAGTGGATAACATGAACAGGCCCATCACAGCTAATGAAATTCATTTCTATATACTGACATATTTGTGCATTCACAGTATCCATATGGAGAACTTGAAGGCAAAAACAAAACAAAACAAATAAACAAACAGACTGACATTAATTAAAGGCAAATAGGGCTCACCACTACTTAAGACACCCCAATTCCCATGGCTGGGACATAGGAAGTTAGTACCTGCTCCTACTAACTCAAGTGATTAGAGGAGTGGGATCTATTTAGCTTGCATATCGCCGTAACATTCACTTTCTGGAGTACTTCTCCATAGTATTAGCATTCAGTTTCAAGCAGTTTTGTAGAACAGGTAAGGTTTGAGGCTTTGTCTATCTAGGGATGTTTATTATAGTGCCATGTAAATTATTAACTTCTGCCCCAAGATTACAATGTACTGTTTCTTTGTGAACATCTACCATTGGCCAATCCATCTGAGTACTGACCCCCTGGAAGTATGAGCATCCTCTCTAAACATGTCCTAGGATGCGCTCTCCCCTCCAGCTTTTCTCTGGTAAGGCATTTTTCTTTACTCTGCTAACATTCAGTCAGCCATACCATCTGGACACTGTAGATCCTTGAGAACTTCATATTCCTTTTCTCAAGTATTTCCTTTCTTTGTTTCCTTTATTGTTACTTCCTTCTGGATACACTTGGATAGTGTAAATTTATCTTCCTTTTGTTCACTTTGTTTTTCACTTATTCTCTATCTTCTGGATCTATGTTTTTAAAAAAGTTACGAGAGGGGGTCGGGCGGTGGCGCAGTGGGTTAAGCGCACGTGGCGCAAAGCGCAGGGACCGGTGTAAGGATCCCGGTTCCAGCCCCCGGCTCCCCACCTGCAGTGGAGTCGCTTCACGGGCGGTGAAGCAGGTCTGCAGGTGTCTTTCTCTCCCCCTCTCTCTCTGTCTTCCCCTCCTCTCTCCATTTCTCTCTGTCCTATCCAACAACAAAGCAACGTCAACAATGGCAATAATAACCGCAACGAGGCTGCAACAACTAGGGCAACAAAAAGGGGGGAAAATAGCCTCCAGAAGCGGTGGATTCATGGTGCAGGCACCGAGCCCAGCAATAACCCTGGAGGGGAAAAAAAAAAAGTTATGAGAGAGAGAGAGAGAGAGAGAGAGAAAATAATATCCTGACTTTTGATATTGGGAATTGAACTCAGAGTCTCACAATGTAATTGCTATTTGGATGAGTCACATCTCTTGTCCTATGGATGAGTTTTCAGCTACATTAAAAGTTATAATTCTATGTTATATTCCCAAATTAGTTTTTTTTCAGAGTTCCATCTTGCATTGATTGTGATGACCACTGTTTTTTAGAAGGTGTTAAAAATCCCACATCTCACCATTGTGCCACCGATATTTCACATGTGGCAAATAACAGACACTAAATGAATATTTGACTATTAATGAAGTGGAGGAAGAGAGTGTCAGAGGAAGTAGGTAAAGAAGGAAGAGAGAGATTATGGAAGAAAAGAGGAAGAAACAAAGAATCCAAATTTTGACCCTGATCTCCTGAACATTTGAGCTCTTGATCCAGGGTGCAAACATGATATAATT
Organism: Erinaceus europaeus; assembly: GCF_950295315.1. Taxonomy (NCBI): domain Eukaryota; kingdom Metazoa; phylum Chordata; class Mammalia; order Eulipotyphla; family Erinaceidae; genus Erinaceus; species Erinaceus europaeus. The sequence goes on along the minus strand of NC_080164.1, from coordinate 40,885,530 downwards.
AGAAAATGGCAGTTACAATGAAAAAAAAAAGCATTTTACAAAACAGCAGTTGTTTGTTGAGTCCAATATTGTTTGTGAGGATATCAGGAATGTTTGAAGGGTTGCCACAATCACAACAGTTTCTCCAAGACATCACTATCTGCTTTCGTATGATTATGACTGTCAGATATCCTAATTGCTTATCTCCATTCACAAAACACATATCACTTCCTTTCTTTCTTCCTTTTCTTTTTTTTCACTCTCCTTCCTTTCTACCTTGTTTCTTTCCTTCCTTCCTTCTTTCCCTCCTTCCTTCCTTCCTTCCTTCCTTCCTTCCTTCCTTTCTTCCTCCCTTCTTCTCATTTTCTTCCTTCTTTTCTTCTTTTAGCCTTGGGAATTACTGAGTACCAACTTTGGAAACTTTTGGCATAGTCTCCAAATAAAGCCTAAAACTTCTCCAAGTAGTGAACCTATTCTTGGATAACTCCCCCCATTTTCCAGTTAGACTTGGAATATTCTTACATGGTAAGAATATTCATGTAAAATCATGATAAGTTCTTGTATGGTACCGTAAATCCTAACCATAGGATTTTCAAAGTAAACCAAACTCCCAAACAACTTGATTATAACCATAACTATCTATTGTCTTATTAAACTCTAAGACAGCAAGAACCTTCCCCATTCTCTATAAAAATCATATTTTGGGAGTCAGGTAGTAGCGCAGCAGGTTAAGTGCACATGGCGCAAAGCGCAAGGACCGGTGTAAGGATTTCGGTTTGAACCCCCAGCTCCCCATCAACAGGGGAGTCGCTTCACAGGTGGTGAAGCAGGTCTGTAGGTGTCTATCTTTCTCTCCCCCTCTCTGTCTTCCCCTCCTCTTTCCATTTCTCTCTGTCCTATCCATCAATGATGACAATAATAATAACTACAACAATAAAACAACAAGGGCAACAAAAGGGAATAAATAAATAAATATATTTTTTTAAAAAGTCATATTTCTACCAGTCCTGGAACCTCTGTGGTGTGGCTCATTTTCCTTCATGCTTCTTTTGGTCCATACCATTTGATACTCCATCTGTTGATCTCAGCCAAATCAATGCAACCAGTACCACCTCAACATGTTTCACTTTGGACAGTGTCCAGAGATGCCAGGTATAGGATGTCAATTGTTCAGCTCCATTACTCTGGTGAGACCTTTCCTGGCTCATAGGATTCCTTAATTCCATTTCAGAGGGATAAAAAATAAGAAAACTTCCAATGGCAGGGATGGGATGTGGAAACCTGGTAGTGGAAATGGTACCCCTCTTATCTTACAGTCTTGTTGATCATTATTAAATCAATAAAACATACTCATGTCTATGCCTTCAGTTATTTCTCTCAATTCAGGCTGATATGTAGTTTCAGATGCATTTGGCATTTCTACTGGATATTACAGAATAATCATGGAAGCTTCAACAGGTTGAAGAACAACTTATTAAGTGACAAATAATTTTTTTCATTCTCTCTGCTAGTGAATAGTAATAGTGTTCATGTTACCTACCTATGAAATGGCCACAATCATCCAAACTCTCACATCCAAAGGGTTTTTTATATCATTCAAATTTATTTTTTGCATGTCTCAACAACCACTTTCCTCCTTCTTTTTATTTCTTTTGCTCTAATCCCATAATTATTACCTTCACCCATAGTAAATATTATAAAAAAACAACAGTAGCATTCATACTTTCTGATTTCAGAACTTACTATAAATTAGTAGTGACCCACACAGAGCAGTACTGGCAGTATTTTTGTCATCTCTTGGACTTCACTGTGCTGGACCGACCTTTCAGATAGAAACAGAGAAGAGAGGGGATAGGGATAGGGAAAGGGATAGGGATAGGGAAAGGGGAAGGGAGAGGGAGAGGGAGAGGGAGAGGGAGAGGGAGAGGGAGAGGGAGAGGGAGAGGGAGAGGGAGAGGGAGAGGGAGAAGGAGATGGAGAGATGGATTATAGTACCTAAGCTTCCTTCAATGTTGTGGGGGACATTTCTGAACTTAAATTCCTGAATCACATGCTATTTTCCAAGCCCTGGTACTGAAATTATGTTGCTTCATTTCTGAACACCCTCTGTAACATTTTTTTACTCATATTCCTACCCGATATCCCTTTCTTACTATTTTTTTATTGTTGTTGTAGTTGTTATTGTTGTCGTCATTGTTGGATAGGATAGAGAGAAATGGAGAGAGGAGGGAGGACAACCTGGGGAGAGAAAGACAGGCACCTGCAGACCTGCTTCATCGTCTGTGAAGTGACTTCCCTGTAGGTGGGGAGCTGGGGGCTCGAACTGGGATCCTCATTCCAGTCCTTGCGCTTTGCACCACATGCACTTAACCCACTGTGCTACCGTCCGACTCCCCGACTCCCTGTTCTTACTATTTTTATAGCTTTGTAAGACAGTGTGTGTGTGTGTGTGTGTGTGTGTGAGTGCACGTGTGCATGTGCACACCTGTATGTGTGTTAAATGAGCATTGATCAAATAAATATTCCTGCTGAAATATTTTAGTCTCTTTTCATTACCTTGAAGATAAGCCTGTGCTCCTGAGTTATGCATTCAGGCGTAACTAAAATTCATCACTAGAATTCCAACCACAGAGCCCACATGAGACCACTCCTCATTACACCTGCTGGATGACCTTAGTTCCTCTCCTGCCATCATTGTGTATCTACCCATGCCTCCTTCCTCTTGCTCAGTCCTTTGTGATCTTCTGAGAGAAACCTCCAGAACAGCTCAGATCTCCTCCTCTGTGACCCAGAGGCACCTAGACTTGCTTTTTATCATGGAATTTATCATGTCATTGATTCACTCATTTATTTTAAGTCTTCTCTGTTTTGCCCTTTCCTTAGTTCAAATAGAAGTACATTTGAAGCAATAAAAATGATCCTTTCCGATTTAGAGTGTTTATAAGATAAAATAGAGACTCTGCTAAGGTCAGGCCCATTCTAGTAGGACAGAGATTTTTTTCTTCTACTGTTACAGTTGATTGTCTGTATTAAATGTGTCTGCATACAAGAGGTGCCAGTGGCACAAAACAAAAAGTACTATTTTCCTAACATTTTCCTTCAGGACTAAGTGAATATATTCATAATGGTATGGTCTACACAGAACAAACTAAGTGGTTTAAGGTAAGAACATGGGTTAGTTAATTGAAGTGTTCCACTTGGGAGTTTTGGTGCACTCTGAGAAAACATGCTGTATAGTTAGTTAAGTGTTACCTGATTGTTGGACTAGGATCTGGCGCCGATGAAGGCAGTGTGTTAGGATACCATGGGTACCTGTGTGCCTTTATGTATTTCCTGTCATTCTCTGCATAGCTCCTGACCCTGAGTCAAATCTGCTATCTCCTGGAACCCTCTTGGAAGGTTATGGTAGAGTGAGTCAATGATGTAATAATTACTCCTTATAAAATAGGTTGTACAGCAGAAGAAGTAAGGATTGCATCCTTAGCTCTATAATTTCTGAACTTTGTAACTTTTAAGATTCAGAAGATAAACTCACTGCTAATATCACAGAGAAATAAAGAAGTTGTTATACTTCCTGATTTCAAAACTTACTATAAAGCATATGTAATTTGCATGGGATGGTACTGGCATCAAAATCTACATAGATTGAGTAGAATCTATTCAGGAGAAATATATATATTTCCTTTATGTGGACATCTACATGAAACAAACCAAATATTCACATCAGGGGTTCCCTAGCCCTACTGCCTCAGCTCTACTGCCTGGCATCCAAGTTGTACTTTCTCCTTGGATTTTTGATGAGAGACTTATATAACCTGATAGATGAGATTCCTAATTCCAACCGTGCACTCTGAGCTAAAATGACCCTTCTCGGTATTGGCATCTAACATATATTTGAGTATTGTTACTCAACATCTTGGTCTCTGTCTCTATCAGTCTTAGTGGGGTGGGCAAGGGAATCAGACTCTGAGAACCTAAGAAGTATCTATGGACCCCAACCTATAGCTGACTTGGTTCAGCAGTGTCTGGCATCCAGCCTATAGCCCTTACCCCAGTCATATCCCCAGTTTGCTTGTGACTTTGGTTTCCAATCAGAGCACTTCCAGAGGAGGCCCTTTTTCAGGTCATGTAAGTTTCTTCAGGTATGGTGACACTTGGGGGGGAAGCCTGTCATTTCACTAACTTCCTTTCTAGCTTGATTTTTTTTTTTTTTTTTTTTTTTTTAGTAAAGGATAATTCTCACTAGTAGGGATGGCCTCTAGGAGGGTAACTGAATTGTGCCAACATGTAATGCCCCTGTAGTTTCTGCAAAGTGTTCTCCTTGTGATACTACAGAAAGGCCTTTCCTGCCAGATTATTCTGTGTTTTAAACAGCGGGCGGAGTCATTCCCACATAAACAGTGTGGTTGACATACGTTTGCTAGATGCATCAAAGTATTTGCTCTAGTGGAGACTCTATCGTAAGACCTCCGTGTTAGACCCTCTGTACTATTTTCATTTTTATTAAAATTGCTTAACAAATGACAAATACCTGCTAGAAAAGTTGCTAGTAAAGTTATCACCTACTGTCTAGCTATTAAAAAACAAACTGGAGAGATATAAAGCACATTTTAACTGACATTGTTCTGTTCTAGCTGGATGTGGGATGTGTAGAAATTCTTTCTTTTTTTACCCTTGGAGCATTTAGGAAGCTGAGTTGTTTGTCTAGTGGAAAAGGGGGATTACATGCTTCAATAATCAGCAATCATCTGATCTCTTCTGTGGATGATCTCCAAATTCATTTCTTACACAAAGTGCCTTTATTCATCCTTGAAGTAGTCCTATGCTCTGAACCAGCTTGACATCTCCACATCACAGCTGATGGGCTCCAGAAGGTATCTTTCTAGTGGTGGTGATAGGGCTGATGTCCCATGTGCAAAACTGGATGACCTAGGGTTGGTGGTATAAGGAGGGTGGAGGGTTATCTCTGAATATAATGAGGTCTCTGTCCTAACTTCATCACACGGACTGAGAGTGGGGGCCACATGTAAAGCATCTGATTCCATCATTCAAGACAGGGATCTCTCACGTCTGTTTGCAATGGGGATGTTGAGTGCAGACTTAACTGTTGTTCAAGCAAAGGAAAGAAGTTGGTAAAGCGTGCTTGGTCAAAGCAGTAACAGCATAGGTTGAGGTAGCAAATGCCAGAATGAGAATGGGCTGGGTTTGGGAAAAATACAGAAAACCAGAGATGCTGCAGGGTTTGGCAGGCCTTGTAATAGAGGGGGGCTATTTAATCACTTGTTCTGCAAAAGGAGGAGGTGGTGGCATAAATGGGAGTGGCCAGCCTGCCGGAAAGACAGCAGGCAGGACTGTGTTGGAGAAAGGTAATGGAGGGAGGATAAGAGCTTTAAATATTTTATTAGGGAACTGGGCATTTCCTTCTTAAGTACAAAGGCCAATGAGACGGTGTAGTGGCATCCACTTCAAATCAAAATTGTATTTTGTGCAGACAAGAAGCTTCAATGAGGGAGTCAGGCGGTGGCACAGTGGGTTAAATGCACATAGCGTGAAGCACAAGGAGCAGTGTAAGGATCCTCATTCTAGCCTCCAGCTCCCCACCTGCAGGGGAATCGCTTCACAAGCATGGAAGCAGGTATGCAGGTGTCTATCTTTCTCTCCCCCTCTCTGTCTTTCTCTCCTCTCCATTTCTCTCTGTTCTATCTAAAATAAATAAATAAAAATAAAAAAAATCTTTAAAAAGCCTCAGTGAAAGAACCTTGGCAGCATACATAGAAAAAAATCGTATTAATGTAGAAATATAAATAAACGCACATATTTGAATTTTTTACATGATATTTAAACATGAAACCACTTAAGGCTAACCGTTATACATATTGAAAGTGCTTGACTCCCTGTCATATCAACTTTACCTCTGGTGTTCTGACACCCATCACCCAGGCTACATCTAATTAAAGCATACCCTAATTTTCTTGGTATGAGTTTTCCTACACAGATGGCAATTAAAATGCATTGAGTTGCTTAAATTATAATTTAAAGGAGGTGATATTGAAACTTCACTAATAATAATTGTGTCCAAAAGGCTACCAACAGCTGTGCCACCTTCCTTTTTTAGTAACCAGGAGCCAGGCTGGTTTGTCTGGGGCTGCAGCCCCAGCCAGGAGGACATGGGTTTTTGCTGACTCTGGACTGGCTTACCTGGGGAAGACACACTCAATCCTCCCATTCCTCAGAGGAGAAGAGGTCAGCCAGTAATTTGAAGACAGCTCACAGATATTTCCCCCTTTCCATACCTCTGTATCTCTCTGCTTTGCAAAGGTCATGTAGGAGAATTGAAAACGGTAAACAGCTCAGTACCAAAAAAGCAGTAAGGTGCTGTGATTTATAGCACAATTGTGTCCCAGTATAAAAGAAAAGAAGACTTTGACTTTGCCCAAATAGACTTGAGCTCCGCTTTCCTCAGTTGCCAGTTGCGACCTTGGTGTATTTTCTTAGTTTCTCTGTGTCCAGATTCCTCTCTTTCATAATATGGAATATGAATTTTCCTACATAGCTATTTCTTGTTAGATGCTTTGTATAATAAATGAGATACTGCACAGAGTACACAGCACATAGGGCCAGTGAATGTCAGTCTTTCTTGTCTGAGGAAGACCAGTGATGAGAATGACTCTCTAATGGTGCTGTAGGTGTTAATAATTTGAAACAAATGGTTAAGGCTGAAAAAATCATACTATGATTATACCCACAAAACACAAGCGAAGTAGACAACTACTCAAGGCAATACAAAAGATTGTAATACCTGTGATGCAGGTTCAGACTATAGAATTATTCCAGTGGCATAAGCACTTTTTTTTTAGCTTCTTTCAAAATATTATTTTTGCATTACATTCCTAACTGACTAGTGATGATGACACTTCTATTGTTTTTGAGATGGTCTCTCAAACATTAAGTGCATTATCTTTTACAATAATGCAATGTTCTGAGTACAAAAGGTGACTCATTATTAACTAGACTATCTCCAGTGTTAATTTGGTGACAAGTGTTGGGAAATTTTGTTTTGTCTTACTTAATTACCCATTTAAAAATATTTATTTGTTCCCTTCTGTTGCCCTTGTTGTTTTATTGTAGTTATTATTGTCATCATTGACGGATAGGACAGAGAAAAATGGAGTGAGGATGGGAAGACCAAGAGGGGGAGAGAAAGATAAACACCTGCAGACTTGCTTCACCGCTTGTGGGGAGTCAGGTGGGGAGTCAGGGGCTCAAACAGGGATCCTTACACTGGTCCTTGTGCTTTGTGCCACCTGCACTTAACCTGCTGCGCTACTGCCTGACTCCCATTTTTTAAAATTTTAATTTAATTTAATTTAATTTATTAATTTTATTACCAGAGTACTGCTCAGCTCTGGCTTACAGTGGTGCAGGGGATTGAACCTAGGACTTTGGAGCCTCAGGCATGAGTCTCTTTGCATAACCATTATGCTATCTACACCTGCCTAATCACCCTTTAATATGACTTTAATTTTGACAGGAGGCAAAAATTAGACCAAAACTACTATATGGCTTATTTTACATTTATGTTAAGCTTACACCCACATATCATACATTTATACAAAATATAAGCATTAAAGGGAATTGCACAGGAAGCTCTTCATGGAAATAAATCTGAGCACCATTAGTTAACTTCTTAATCTCTTTGCCATCCTTCATCTCCATTATTACTATTAATTTACATTATCATGAATTTTATGTTAATAAGGTATCCCTCTTTTATTGTGCACACATTTGATTATTTCCTTTTACTGTAGGCTTAACTAAGTGTATTTCTCTCTGAATGTTTTCCAGAATTTAGTGATCAGTACATGCTGCTCTAGGAAACACTTGGCATGAACTTGGCCTCCAGGAGACAGAATTTTGGATTCCATCCACTCCTCACAGTCACAATTTGTGTTCTTGCATAAATTGTTTTACATTGTTTGTGGCTGACTTTCAAGGCTATTATTAGACTAAGTAGTACAAGTTAGAAATCTCCAAGAATTCCCATATGCATTTTCCAAAATGATTCTGTATAATACTAGAGTCAAAGAACAACTCTGTGGCAATATGCTTTGTGATCAAGTGCATTAAAAAAAAAGAAAAGAAAAGGAAAACTTCATGTTTATTCTCCTCATAGAATATAACAATGAACATAAAGATAAAAAGGATCTGAAGAAATCTTTCAGTAAGGAACAGCAACAATGTATATGTGCCTGTTTTGTAAACATAACTGACCATTATTCCCTTCCTTTTATGCAATACCTGCCCCACCACCATGGGATGGAAGTGCCATAGTAGACATTTGGGGGGGGGGATTGTATCTTCTCATATGTCTTTGCTATTTCTAGCAAATGTATTTAGCTTATTTTAAAATAATGTTTCATTTAAAAGCAGTCATGGACCATGACAAGATCATTAAGAGCTGGGTGAATATTTCCATCATGTTTACCACCATTTATCTTAGTATTTAATATAGCGAGTAGCAGACATTGGAACTACAGTGCAGTGGAGATTAAAAAAAAAAAAGAGGTAACAACATCCCCAGCATCATGCCAGATGCACTGGTCGAACACAACTCCCACCTGCTCCCTGATAACCACCCCCATGCTTTCAAATCAGGTATATGTCTTGAGAACACTGCACCAGTCACTGTTTTTGGCACTTATAGAAATGAAAGGAACGAGGAGACGGATGACAGGAATGCATGCTATTGCTGATCCTCAAAGTCCTATTTTGACTGCATCTGACAGCATATAGAGTAACACAATATTTTCCACATGAACAGAGATAGCTAGAAGGTACTGAATACAACCTGGTTAATGGGCTATGTGACAGAAGAGCTGGTGTGTTTTCCAGTTCCCTCCTGCAGTAAAGACAGGATACCAAGTCAGAAGTTTTAAGTCAGTCCCTTGAATATTCTTCAGTGTTATGGAAATTTAATGAATTAATTTGCTTATGTCTTAAAAAGTATAAAAGATGTATCCATCTAATGGAAGCCTATATATGACATGTTTTGTATAGGTGCAACATTCTTACAATTAATTTCTTCAGTATTTACACATTAATTTACATATGATTTACTTTTCACTTGGAATTCAATATACTAATATTTTTACAAAAGAAAATACAAGTCCAAGTATTAAGATAAATTTCTTAACTCCTACATGACGTTGAAAATGCTTGGGGTTTTATCTTTCTTCAATCACAATTATTCCTAGAGCATGATATAGTATACCTATGTCTACACTATTCTATTCAGTAATAGGAAAAAGAAGAGAGAACATGAAAACTGGAAAAAGATTAAAAGACCTAGATGGAGCCCTATTTACTTAGTGACTGCTGGGGTTGGTACTGTCAGGTTGAGAGTCACACTATAGTCCGGGAAAATCTCTGAGGTAGATTTTGGGTGGGGTTGCAACTTCACATACAGAAAACTTGAATCTCTTGGATCAAATTAATTCTAGAAAAGCAGCTTATCTGAGCTACACCTTCCTTCTTGAAGCCTGTTATTACAAGATGCATGCAGTAAAGCACTGTGAAGTTAGTGAGCAATTATGTCATTCAAAGTCTCACCAAGCAGGAAGGAGGCCAGAACTTGAGTGATGTCTCCCCATAGTCTGGAGTGTGTCACTGGCTGAGTGCTCTCTACAGGTGGGTTCTCTTGTTCACCTGTCAATTAACTTCATCACCCCCACCCTGTGATGAATTTGTACAAGAGACTAGAAGGAAGTATTACAACTCCACAAGAATATATATTTATTCTTCCCTAAAGCAGATATAAGAGTATTACAGACAGGACACCCACTCTCTAGGTGCGCTGGTTTCCACATGTCTACATTTGCTCAGGTGTAATAACTAGTGCTTGGGTGAATAGCTGGTTAGTAGATTAGACAGGTAGAAATGGTGGGTTTTGACATGGGTTAGCCATGTGTTTTTTAACATGTTTCTAACTTGTTTTAATATATTATATTCAGACATTCATGAGGTCAGTTTTGTTTTCTCCATCTCTCACAGAAAGATATTTCATTTTAAAAGCTTTATTTATTTATTATTGTGACAGGGATAAGGAGAGACAGAGGAAGAAGGAGGGGAAGAAAATTCATTTTTGACTTCTAATAGTGCCAGGAATTGAACCTGGGATGTTTGGGGTCTCAAGCATGTAAATTCTGTTCTCTAACACATTAATCCATCTCATTGATCCACAAAAAGGTATTCCTTTAAGGTCTTAGGAAAGGTCAAATAATGTGTCCAAGAGCCCAGAGGTTCTGATTCACAAGTCCACCATGCATAAGTAACTCAGAATGCATTCCTTTGCAGAGTTGGCTTGGCTTCCACCTTAGTTTGCTCTCCAGAACAAATATTTTAATGTCTTCCATTAATATCTGCTATATTGTCATGCACACACAAACATATAATTTACTTAGATGCCATTAACCTTGTCACATACGTAAATACAAAGGACTGCTCTCTTTTGAACTTAACTATTATTATCTCTTTAATTTTTGTTTTATTTACTTGATTTCCTAGAAGTCATGGTCAATGTATAGTGGGAACCGATCTCACTGGGGGCTTGGTGCCTGCAATATAAATTCACCACACATAGTGGTGAATTAATTTTTTTCATTTTTCTCTGAGAAAGCAGAGAGAAATTAAGGGATGGGGGGAAGAGAAAGAGAAACCTGCAGCACTACTTCACCACTTATGAAATAAGGAGATAGGCCCTCGGTCCTTGCTCATGGTAATGTATGCACTCACTCTGAGTGGTGTGCCATACCAGACCCCACCTGAGATGCTATTATCTTCTACATGTTTCTTACTTTCTTTTTAAAATTGTATTATATTTATTTATATTGCACAGAGATATCCAGAAATCTAGAGGGGAGGGTGAGACAGAGGGGGAGAGACAGAGAGACACCTGCAGCCCTGCTTTGTGAGCAGCTACTGTTTTGAAGCACTGCCATGTTAGTATAATAAGATATGTGTCATACTTCATATTTGGTAGTTATTATCCTATATTATGGATACATACGATTTACAAGATATCATGCCATAAATTAAGGATGCTTCATGTTTTTCACTAAGCATACAGTGCTCTAGTAAACATTCTTATATGTGTCTCCTTTCACAAACATGTATTCATATCTCTCAGTATTTTAAATTTGACTGATACCAGTAAGCTGCCCTTTAAATTGGCCTAGTCAACTTCCAACTAACAAACATATGAAAATATTATTTTCCTCACATTGACAAAATATTACTACTTTGTATTTAAAAATATTGTTATCAATGTGATGGTACTTTGTATTTTATAGGTTTATTTCGTTAGACATTTTTGTCTTCCATGATTGAGCTGATTTACCTCTTTGATTACATTGCACATATATTCATATACACACATATGGTAGTAAGGGCATCCTCAGTTTATAACTGGGCTGTGAATTTGATTTACAAACTTTTCTTTTATCTAGTTTTTAAAATTATTTTTATTGTTGTTGCTGGATAGAACAGAGAGAAATGGAGAGAGGAGGGGAAGACAGAGAAGGGGAGAGAAAGATAGACACCTGCAGGCCTGCTTCACTGCTTGTGAAGCGACACCCCTGCAGGTGGGGATCCTTATGGTGATCCCTGTGCTTATCCTGCTGCACTACCGCCAATTCCCTTTTATCTAGTTCTTTAACATTCTGATATGGTTATATTCATCAGTCTTTTATAACTTCTACTTTTAATGATGCATGTAAGAGGACACTTCCTATTCTAAATTGAAAGATGGGATTTTCTTTTAAATTTTTCTAAATCACAACTAGCTCCCTCTAATCCATTGTCAATGAATTAGAATTCATGGTCAACTCAGGTAACATATCTCAGGGGCCACTGCTACCTCCAAGAAGCCTCCCTTAAAGATAAGATACTGTGTGTCCACTTCCTACCATATGTTAGAAGGACTCTGTATGGAGACAAAAAAAAAAAAAAAATCAAAGGAGCAAGGGGCTCACAACCTGAAGGAAGTGGCATATGATATCATTTAGATGGGGTACAGTTAGGATACTAGGGGCCCAGTAAAAGATGTTTGAGCTCTGACAGGAAGGAAGTGATAGATGGTCAAGTGAGAAGCAGTGAAGAGATTTCTAGAATGAGGAAGCACACATGCAGGCCTGTGGGAAAATGTAGTTCTAGATCCATGACACAGGCAGGGGACAGATTGTTGCAGGTTTCTGATGTCTCAGCACACTTTTACCTCGTGTGTGGCAGGAGCCCACCACAGTATTTTAAATGGGAAGGTGGAGGGGTAACTCAACTTATTTTTGAACAGGTCCCTCAAGGCTGCTACATGTATTTATAACAGAACAACAAAAGCAAATGGAATGTGAGAGAGCACACAGACCTTCTTCTGAAGACACAGACCATACACCTTCCTTTGAGAACCTGTGGAGATCTACACACTTGGTGGGGCGTGAGAGCAGGAAGCATGGCTTCCAGCTGTGTTTACTAAAAATGAATGGATACTGAGGTCACCCTATGACCTCTGTTTGTGCATGTGCACTAGGAGTGGGCTACAGCAACAATAGTCTTTCCTAAAGGAATCTAATAGAAGTGGGACACACAGGGTTAATGAAACTCAGGGCTGAGTGAGAGGGAGATATTTTGGGCAGATGTCTTTGCTTACACGCTTTGGCACAGAACACTGGTTGTAAATGGAACAACCTCAGAATATTGGTTAAATAGGGCCTTACTTTGCCATGGAAACCCCACAGCATGCATTTACTGATAACATTAGGATGCCTTCCAAGTTGGGGGCAGTTTAATGCAGGCTAAGAGCTGGAATATTTCTACTCTCCCAATGTGTTAGAGAACACCTGTCCCCATGATCTCTGACACCCCCTGACATCCAAATGGTTTGATGAACTAGCTTCTTAGTGGGTTATTATCATCTCTTATGTGTTTAAATGTCCTTTATTTTACAAGGCAGCAATTTTTCTTTATCAGATTCAGAGTTCCATAGCGTTAATTTTTTTTAATAAAAAGGACACAAATCCAATCCGGTGAAATATGATAGAATATGCATCCATGCATTGTGTAATTCTTCAGTCTTTCCTTTTGTCAACCTATGAGACCTTGTGTGGAGTCAGAAAGATATACAACATGTAGATGTAGAAGGTCAGCCTTCCTCCCTATTAATCCATCCTGAAGTCTCATTGTTCAGCATGCAAGCTGACATGGCCAAATTGGTCGAATGTGAGAGAAGATGGATCATTTACCCACGTGTAACCAAACAGTGACAGGAACATTTTATCTTAAAGTATCACTACCATGGGAGACTGACAAGAAACCTTCAGAGTTTAGAACAGCTCATTGTCCTTTCCTTTCATGGTTCAATGATATGATAGGGTAATTTTCTCCACTACCTATGAAAATAACTTCCATAGCCTTTGCTGTGTTTGTGTGTTGTATATAAAGGAAGAACAATCCATAACTCTGAAAAATACAGTGTTTCAGTAAATCTTGTTATAAACTGAACTGTGCCTCTTAAAAATTCATTTGTTGAAGTCCAACCCTGAAGACCTTAGAAAATGACTTTAGTCAATTAGAAATGGAGTCACTGCAGATGTAATAGGTTACGATGAGATCATCCTGGAAAAGATGGGCTTAAATCTCTTATTATTGGTGTTCTTTCCAAACAGAAGCAAAAACAGAGAAATTTGGACACAAACATACAATCAGGAAGAAAGCCATGTGATAGTAAGAGAGACATTTAGAGTAAGGCTTTCATAAACCAAGGATTACCAATAATCATACTAGATTATCTGAAGATGGAGAGGGTCCTCAGGAGAAACCAGCCTTAGCTCACCTTGTTCTCAGATGCCTCTATTATCAGAAACAATAGATTCCTATTGTTTGAGCCTCAGTCGTTGGTTCTTAATCACACAGCCAAGATAGTAATATAGAGAATCTGTCTCTCCTTGTCCTTTCCCAAACCCAGTCTGTGGGATAAAAGAGAAAACACGTGTGTGTGTGTGTGTGTGTGTGTGTGTGTGTGTGTGTGTGTGTGTGTGTGTGCGGGGGGGGAGGGTTCTGGGTGCTTACTCTCTCTATTTCTATTTATTATTTCAAAATTTTAGTCAGCACAGATAGAAACTTTTTTCAGGGTGTGGGAGGGTATTTGAATGGAGTCAAAGGTCATTTTTTTGCACATGCCCAGTGTGAAGTCAGTTGCCCAGCCAGTCTTCTAAACAGAGAAGATGTCATACAAATCTCAACTTCTCTTCCCATACAGAGCTCCCTCACTTGTCAGTAACTCTCTACTTGTCTCTGGGAAGATGAAATGTAGAACCCAACTCTAAACTACATCAGACAATCTCTCTTGCAACCACAAACATTAAGATCAATAGGGACTGTATTTCTTGAAGTGAGACTGTCCTTGAAGAGAAATGTAAAGCAGTGATAAGATTAACATAATTCACTGCTTTAGGTACTTTGGAACTAATTTTAAAACACCTCAGTAAAAACACAAATGAAGAGCTAAATTTTTCTGCTAGCTTGCTTTCTTTATACCTGGAAACTATGGAATCTCTTCTGAGATAAAATTTTACATTGATTTCAGAATAATTCCCTCAGAACAAATACTTGTTTCAAATAATTCTGCAATTTTCACTCTTGACTACCACAAAAAAACACTACAGTATATCTATCTACCTTCTGCCACCGCTCTTACTGAAATGATTTTCTCAAAAGACACACAAACCCACCAGGTAAAACCAAGAGTACCTTTTTCACTCTCTTGTTCTTTCTGTAGTGTTTGACATGCTTGGTTCATTTATTGTTTTTGAAACTCCTTCCTCCTGTGGCTGATACAATTCACCTCCTAATTTTCAAAATGGTCTTTCTTCTTCCAAATCATGAGGGTCCCAAGACTCCAGTCTAAGGCTTTACTTTCTTCCTTGGAGATTTCACTTACTGCATGAATTTCATTTTTACTTATAATTAAACAACTCATAAAGCTTTACCACCAAGCCTGCTTTTCTTCATAAAATTTCGAGCACCTATTCCTTTTTCTCTAAACACAAGCAAGGTCTCATACTCCCACTCCTTCTCTGTCCATCAGCTGATTCTGATTCTCCACTTCTTTCAATGCCTTCCACTCTCCTCTGTTTCCTTTCTTTGAACAAAGTCACCTTGACTCTTCCCACTCTCAATCAGGGCAAAGTTGGAAATGTTTTCATCTCAGTCTAAAATGACTGATAGCCTAGGTGGTGAACCCAGTTGAGTGCATATGTTACTATGTGCCTGGATTCAAGTTCAAGCCACTAGTCCCTATCTGTGGGGGAAAAACTTCATAAGTGGTGTAGCCCCCTCCCCATCTTTGATGGAGCTTGAAGGAATTATGTTAAGTGAGATAAGTCAGAAACAGAGGGATGAATATGGGAGGATCTCACTCATAGGCAGAAGTTGAAAAACAAGATCAGAAGGAAAAACATTAAACAGAACTTGGACTGGAGTTGGTATATAACACCAAATAAAAGACTCTGGGATTCAGGGGAGGGCTCAGGTCCTGGAACATGAAGACAGAGGAGGACCTAGTGGGGGTTGTATTGTTTTATGGAAAACTAGGAAATGTTATGCATGTATAAACTGTAAACCATTAATCCCCCAATAAAGAACTTTAAAAAGTAATCAGGTGTAGCAGTGCTACAGATTTTTCTTTCTTTCTCTCTCCCTCTCCATCTTTCCCTGCCCTCTGAATTTCTGTTTGATAGAGAGAGAGAGAGAAAGAGAGAGAGAGAGAGAGAGAGAGAGAGAGGGAGAGAGAGAGAGAAAATGGAAAAAAGAAAGAAAGAGAGTAATAGGGAGAGAGGGGCCAGGTGGAGGCACATCTGGTTGAATGCACATGTTATAATGGGGAAGGGCCTAGATTCAAGCCCCAGGTCCCCACCTGCAGGGGGGAAAGTTTTGTGAGTGGTGAAGCAGTGTTGGAGGTGTCTCTCTGTCTTTCTCCCTTTATATTAACCCATTCCCTCTCAATTCATGATTTTATCTATCCAGTAAATAAAAATAAAATATATTATATATTTTTTAAAAGGGGGTGGGTGGTGGTTCTATTGGGTTAAATGCACAATATACAAGGTGCAAGGATCTGCGCAAGAATCCCGGTTCAAGCCCCCAGCTTCCCACCAGCAGAGAGTAAAAATAATAATAAAATAAAATTTAAAAAATAAAAAAGAGAGAAAGGGAAAGAGAAGAGAAAGAAAGAGGTAAACAAATAGGCACTGGAAACTGTGGATTAGCAGGTACTGAGCAAAAACCCTGGTAACAATAAAACAAAGAAACAAAAACCTCAAACAATAAATAAAATAAGGTGGCTGACAACTTCCCAATTATTCCCTTTCCCCACTATAAATCCTAGGTCCAAACAGTTGTTGGCCCCTTAGGGGCCAACAAGCTATTTATTTATATCTATTTATTTGTCTCTTGCTTTCAGAGCCTTTTTGGGCACTAGTACTTTTTTCTGTGAACACATTTTTTTTTAATTTTCAATTTATACAGAAAAATAACCAAGAAAATGGATGGTTTCTCAGAGAGTCTAGATGATGTGGGTGAGGGAAGAGTCTAGACAGTGAGGCATCACTTGTTCTTTGGTTTGGCCTTTGTATTTTTTTTTTTTTTTAATCCTGGGCTTAATAAAGTATAGTTGGACAGTGCTTTCTGCTCAACACTCTGGGCAGTTTCCTCAAGGTGCAGAACATATTCTTGGTTGGGGCTTGAATTCCTTTCCTGCTATAGTTCTACTAGACTGCAGGTGTTGAGATGTGCAGGCTGTCTTTTTGTTTATTTTATTTTTTTTTGTAGGATTAATGTTTTAGAGTTGACAGTAAATATAATAGTTTGTACATGTATAACATTTCCAAGTTTTCCACATAACAGTACAATCCCCACTAGGTCCTCTGCCATCATGTTCTAGGATCTGAACCCTCCACTCCCCCCACCCCAGAATCTTTTATTTTATTGTAATACACCAGCTCCAGCCCAGGTTTGTACAGGCTGTCTTTTATTCACCCATCATGGAGTTCTATACACATAAATTCCCAGTGGCATTTACTGAATGAAAATGAACCTAAAATGCAGCACTTGTGAGAAGCAGCCAGATTTGCTTTCTATATTATAAAAACAGAGATAAGCATGAGGAAATGTCTTATTGGAAGGGCACAAACTTGTTCCAGATTTGATCCCCAGTACTGAAAATGCCAGAGTTGAGCAGTGATCTGATCCAGCTCTCTCTCATAAACATTAGTAAAAACAAAAACTTCCAAAAGTGACTAGTGTGATTTCTCTCAGCACTGGAATGTTTTCGGAGAATTTTGAGCTCCTTTGAGAAATACCTTCAGGTTGCTTTCAAAGAGAAATAAGCATGCTTTCTTTATCCTGCAGATGTGGTCGTAGTAAACTACTGGTGGACTAATCCCCATCCTATGTGACAGTGTGACAACTTTTATTTTCGCCACTCTCCAGTAGAACATTATCATCACATTTGCATAAATTTACATACACTATTCCTGTTACCCTAGCTCCTAAACCTGTACACTGGATGCATTTTAATAAGCTACTTTTAGTGGCCTAGAGGTGGCCCAGTGACTAAGGTACTGGAAACATTAGACTCTCAAATACTTAAGCACACAGTTCTGAGTTCAGTCCCTGGCATTGTGTGTGTCAGAGTGATGCTCTGGTTCTTTCTCTCTTCCCCGTTGTTTTCTTCCTCATAAATAAATAAATCTTGTTATAAAAACATAAAAATAGTTTGAGCTATTGTAATTATATCTAAAGCCATATTCAGAACAAGATTCATGAAGCAAAACAAAATTCTAAATCAATCAATTACATGCTGATTAGGATAGTAACAGGCAGCTCTTGAGCAAGAAATGGAAAATTAACAGTGAGTTTTCCCAGAAGCACCAGGACTTTCCAAGTGGCCTAGGCCTCACTAAGTCTGCATTTACCCTCTAGCAAACCAAACACGCAGTAGATAAGGCCCTGCTCTGCCAGAAGTCAATGCATGTCTGTTTCTCCTATTCTGTGAGGAGGAACCAGGGGTTGCTGGGTGGGTCCTTGGTGGTGGCTCCTAGAAGCAGCTACTGTTCTGAGATGGTTTACTATTGATTGCCCCTACTCACAGTCACTTTTTTAAAGTTTAATTTAATTTATTGATACAAAATAGAAAATATCACCAAACCATAGTATAAGAGGGATAAAATTCCATGTATTTCTCACCACTAGAGTTCCATATCCCATCTCCTCCACTGGAAGCTTTCCTAATCCAGTTTTATTATGGGGTGCAGAAGGTGGAAGGACTGACTTCTGTAATTGCTTCTCCTCTGAACATGGGTGTTGGCAGGTCGATGCATACTCCCAGTCTGTTTCTATCTTTTCCTAGTGGGGTAGGGCTCCAGAGAGATGGGGTTTCGGGGTACATTAGTGAGGTCATCTGCCCTGGAGAGTCAGGTTGGCATCATGGTAGCATCTGCTCATAGACACTTCTTATAGGACTCTCTGATGGAAGGTTCTTGAATGTTATCCTGGCACTGCTACTGGTCATCTCTCAGTGCTAGAAGCAGAGGATTCAGAGGAAACCAGCCTGCCATCACCTTGGAGGAAGCAGAATTATCCTCTCTGAAGTTATTTTGGGACTAGAAGGCAGTTTTCAGTGAGTGTGAAAAGTGATAGTTATGACCCATACATGAAGCAAAGAAGGTTAAGTCCCTAGAGGAAAGGAGAAAGGCAGTACATTTGTACCATCAGGTCTGTGCATTTGTCTCCATCTCCAGGGTAGTGGAGCTTCAAGGCAGATGAGGTGGTGGTGGTGAAGATAGTAGTGGTGAGAGATTATGGGTAAAATGAATCTCCAGCCCTAACCTTTCAGTGGTGCTAAGTCCACCCTTCCTGGCAACAAGGTGCTGGAGAGGAGCTAAGATCTACCTTTCCTGGAGAATTAGAATCAAGTCAGAAGGGGGCTGGGTGGTAGTGTACCTGGTTGAATACACATGTTACAATGTTCAAGGACCCAGGTTTGAGCCCCCTGTCCCCACTTGCAGGGGAGAAGCTTTGTGAGTGGTGAAGCAGTGCTGCAGGTATCTTTCTTCTTCTCTGTCTCTTCCTTCCCTCTCTATTTCTGTCTGTCTCTATCCAATAAATAAATATAATTAAAAAAAAGAATAAAGTCAGGAGATTCAAGAGGTTAGACAAAGAATATTTCCAAGCAGGTTGGTATCTCTTGGAGTTGGGGTTAGAGAGTCGGGAATAATACTGTTCCTGGTGAGATTTATACATACTCTATACTATCCAGTTTAGTTTAGCAATAATGTGTATTGATAACATGAGTACTGTTGGGTTAGTTGGGGTAATTCTATAGTTTCCTTCATATATTACTACATGGCCATTTAAAGGAAAATTGAGTTGTTGAAGAGTATGGCAGGCATTGAAGTCCCTATTGTCCACCTATAGGTAGAGAGCTTTATGAGTAGTGAAACTGTACTTCAGGTATCTCTCTGTCTTTCCCTCTCTCTTCCCTTTCTCTCATTTTATCTATGTCTCTGTAAAATAAATTAATTAATATTAAAATGAGAAAGACATGAAAGGTGCATAATAACCAGCAAAACAGTCCAATATTTATATGAAAGAAATAACTTTGCTTTTATAACAGAAGTCAACTTATAAAATAGTATTAAGATTATATAGAAAAAGGTAACTGCCAACTTTAAGCTGATGATATTAATATATTAGAAATAAAAACTAATCAAGAATTATATAGTATAATAATTGACTGCCAACTGAAGAGTTTTCATGTAATTTAGAAAACTATTGGCATTTAATAATTGTGCCTCTCTATATATATTGATCAAATACATATTCTTCTAAGACTAACAAAAAGAACATGCAGTGCTGTCATGAGCTAATTATTTTAGTTAATTACTAACCATATCAATATGTGTCTATTTCATATTTTACTTAGGATACTTATTTTTTACCATGTAAAACTAGGGTCCCCAGAACAAGTTATCACCTGTAGAGTGGCAATTACAGCAACAATTGATTAATCTACAAGTTATCACTGGGGCTTGGTATCTGAATGAAGAGTTCACTACCAGAAGCAGCCTCCCTCCCCTTATTTTTTAATATGATAGAGACTGAGAGAAATAGGATGAAAGAGGGAGAGACAGAGACAGAGAGAGAGAGACCTGTAGCCTATTCCACTGGCTTATCAAGTTTCCCTGCTACACAGGTGGGAACAGGGCCTCACACATGGTAACTTGTGACCTTTATAAGTTGTGCCATCACCTGGCCCCAATTTAGGTTGATATTTTTTTTCTCTAAAAGATTAAGTTTCTTACCTATAATTTATTCATTCACTTGTGCATTCTTTTATTCTATAAATTCTAACTGAATACCTACCATTTGCCAACTGTTGTTCTAAGTACTAAGATAAAATGAATTTGAGTCAGAGAAGGTGGGTTCATTGTTCTTGATAGCTGCATAGTATTCCATTGTGTATATATACCACAGCTTTCTCAGCCACTCATCTGTTGTTGGGCACCTGGGTTGCTTCCAGGTTTTAGCTATTATGAATTGTGCTGCTATGAACATAGGAGTACGCACCTCTTTTTGGTTGGGTGTTATGGCTTCCTTGGGGTATAACCCCAGGAGAGGAATTACTGGATCATATGGAAGGTCCATGTCTAGCCTTCTGAGAGTTTTCCAGACTGCTCTCCACAGAGGCTATACCAATTTACATTCCCACCAGCAACGTAAAAGGGTTCCTCTGTCCCCACAAGCTCTCCAGCATTTGTTGCTGCTGTCCTTTTTGATGTATGCCATTCTTACAGGAGTGAGGTGGTATCTTAGTGTTGTCTTCATTTGCATTTGTCTGACAATCAGTGACCTAGAGCAGTTTTTCATATGTTTGTTAGCCTTTTGAATCTCCTCTGAGGTGAATGTTTTGTTCATAACTTCTGCCCATTTTTGGATGTACTGTGACTCTATAAAGAAGCAATAAGTAAACCATCAAAAGTAAGAGTCTGTGTGAGACACTATTAATCTCATGAATAAGATTAAGTTGGAGTCAGCTCATGGTAGTATATGTAATACAGAAAGGCAAGAATTTGTATTTCCTGGTTGAATAGCAAAGTAGGTGGAGAAGGAAGGATTTGTGTATCACTATTTGAACCCTTAGAGAGGAGGCAGGACTTTAGGACTGAAATGATAACTTAGAAATAAGGGATATAAGCCCGAATGTTCACTATGCCAAAGGACTATGCTAGAGAACATTGACACTAAGAGAAACTAGTTTCTTTTCTCAATATTTGAAGGTGACATCAGGAATTAGCATTTGAAAAAAATATATAGGGTTCACCTTGCTCACCAAATTTGATTTTAAGCCATTGTATCCTAATAGAGGTGAAATTTCATAGGGAGAATCTATTAAATAAACTCTCCCAGGGAGATGATTCATTGTCCACATTCAGAATGTTTTGAAGGACACAAGAATTTGAACAGCCCATCAGCCCATTAGGGGCGGTGTGACCTTGTGCATAGGCTATACCCTTGTCAGAAGTTTCTCCCTAGGGAGCAGTAATACCACAGCATGTCTCATTTGTATTTCACTTTACAACAGTGATAGCGTAGTGGGGTTATATGGAATACAGGTTTCCTTTAAATAGGTAAACACACTTGCAATTTTAGAGCTTGGGCAATGTGATGAACACATTATGGGCAATAGGAATCTTTGGTCTGGTTTGGGTTCTCACCTAAACAGCACCATAACTACAGGAAAGATGTTTAATTTCTATCATTTGAAATATGTGATAAACTCATTAAATCATCACTAATATATCTAACTATATTTTTTAAGTCACCTAGACATTTTGGAAAATAAGAAGAGAATACTCAGACACACCCATAATGCTATTTCCGATCCTTTTGACATCCCCCACAAATACACAAAATTTGAGAGATCTCAAGTAGAACTTCTATCACTAACTTCGACCTGAAGTCTCTGTTAGTGTTACTTTCTTTATCCACCTAGTGAAATCCAATCTATATTACTCATGTCAGAAACTTAGGAGAGATCTTTAATGCCTCCCTTCAACACAATCCCTCATATCAACAAAACCTTTATTAAATTGCCAAAATACATCTGAATATTTTTTTCTTGATTTATAAAATGACCTTAGTTCAAACCACATAATCTCTCATTTCTTTAGTGAGGCTGCCTTCTGATTGGTTTCCCCACCTCCATCCTAGCCACTAACAATCAGATCCACAACTTTCTTACGTATTAATTTATGACAAAAGGATAGTCCTGTTTTGTTTAACTCGATCTAGTTTTCCATTGTACTTAAATACTGCTCCTTCCTCTTTCTGATTTCCACTTGTTCTATCAATATATTTATTGCACCAAGCAGCTTTAGCAACAGAATAGTCTCTGGGTTCTCCATATAAGTTTAAATCAGTCCTGTCTCAGGGTCAGATATTTTCTCTTCTTGAAATATTCCTCTTTACTTTTCTTAGAACCAGTGGCTTTACTGTAGACCTGAGTACACCTGTAATTTTTCTAGGAGGGGCATTTCTAAATCTCTGTACTTAGAACTAATCTTCCACTGCCATTTTCTTCCCAGCACATTGTATCCTCTTTGAACACTATGGTTATTAGAATACGCAGCCATTTTGTGGGCCCATTTATTTATATCATACTGAACTCTTCATTGAGCTACATGATCCTTGAGCTGAACCCATCTTGTTCCCACTGGCTCTTCTCACCTGAAAGTGAATCCTATGACGTTAAAGTGACAGCTGAGACTTCTTTCTTTATAACCATTATACCAGGCTTAGAATTAGTAATAACTGAGTACTGGTGATAACAAAATAACTGCTTAGGTTGCATCCTCAAGTCACAGCGCATCTTTCCTTCTGAATACATTCTACACAGCCTCAAATATTCAGCTATTGTGTGTCCTTGCTTAGTATTCCTTGTTAGAACACTCTATACAACAATATATACATTACTTCTTGAGCAAAGAATGTCCTGGTGAACATTGCATTTCGCATAGAAGGTTAGTATTATCATTCAAGAGCTGAACACTTACTTTCCAGGAGCACAACATATGCTGCTGAATCAATGGCATTATTTTACCATGTGTGCATTGCTCCTGGGACTATTAGAAGGCCTTCACTATTTAAGATTCACCCAATCAAAAGCATTCCTCTTTTTATCACCTGTCATTTTACTACAACTGAATGCTATTAGTAGAACATTCACATGCCTTTTATACCTAAGATCAAACTGTATCACCTTTCACTGTGTCCTTGGTTTGTAGAATTTTTCACACTCAAGAGTGGGAAGAACTCATTCCATAGACTGGAATCACCATTTGGACTTAAGGCCTAGTGAAGCATTTCCCTAATATTTTCCCTCTCCACCACCATCGCCTCATGATTATTCTATAATGACACATTAATGTCATTTTTCTAGTATCTCTCTATTTACTAATTTGTCTATCTTTCCTGCCATTTCTTTTGTCAAGATCCCAAATATATTTGCCTATATTCCTTTGATCTGTCCTAGTTGTTGTTTTTGCCAACAAATCCACATTCTTCAATTCTATTTTTCATACTATCATCAATAATCATAATTTTGTCTTTCTTTTTTTCTTTTTGTTTATTTTTTCCCACAGTGGGCTTCCATAGCTTTTTTTTTTTAAGGACACTAGATACAAGCATCATTCCCCATAACCTTCTTTTAACCAAGTTCTATTTTCATGACCAATAATCAGGCAATACCATTTTAGCTTTGCCTGAGATTCACTGTCTTGTCTGTAAGAAATTTCATCATATAGCATTCATTGTTCCCTCTTCCTTGTTTGCCAGAACTGCACTGTGACCTGCGGGCCCTGTCTTCATGTGTCTTATGCATCCTTATAGACTTCTACCTAGAACAGTACAGACACATAGAAAGAAGCTAAGAAATACTCCATGAGTAAACAATAGCCAATCAAAAGCACTGTTTCTAGTGTTGAAAGTAATAGTTGTACAGTGTTTTATGGCTTACAACTTTCTCTCAATTATTATGTGACATTTTGTCCACACAACATTGCAGTAACTATTTAAAAAATTCATGTATGACTTTAATGTATTTTTTGGAAAATTTTCCAGTTAACTTCCTTGCCTATTTGAGGGGGTTTGTCCATTTCTTATAGATTTTGAAATGAGAAGTGTATCACTTGAAAGATGGTAGAGGAGGCAGAAGACAACTCCCCTGGTAGGACATACCTTGCCATGAAGTGAGCCTGAGTTTGAACTCTGGCACTACATGGGAGAGTATCAGAGTACCAGAAGATGCTCTGGTGCTGTGGTGTCTCTCCCTCTCTTTGTTTGTCTCTCTGACCCTTCTTTCTGAATTAAAGAAATATAAATATAAGGCTGAGAGTGGGGAAATCACATATGTGGAGGACAGAGTGATGCATCCCCCACACCTCTTCCCTCAAAAGGGCAAAGTTTAAAATTGAATATATGAGTGGGGAAAACAAGAATCTTTAAAGAGCATCCTAAATTATAAAGAATAAAATGAAAATTGAGGAATTGAGATTCTCCACTTACTGAAACAGAAAAGACAAACTTTCAAGAATTTGATGAGCTTTGTTTGCTGAGAAATAACAGGCATTTAGGTTCAGGGTCAGCCATCTGTTGCATGCCTTGGCCCTTGGAAAACTGCTGTTTGGTGTGTTGTAACTTGAACTGAAGTCAATTGCAAATTGGATCACTCTAGAATTACATTCAGATTGACAAAAACTATTATTTGTCCCTTATAAAATATTTCCTGGAACAAAAATATCTCCAACTCAGCTCTTCACAGGGTAGAGGGTCCCTGTGGCAGAGTCCCTAACACCCATTGCACTGTGGCCTTTGCCTCTGTTCAGAGTACGTGCTGCAAGACTCCAGAGTCCTGATCTTGAATTCTCTGCAAGAAGAAGGGCTCCTGCTACCTGCATTTTAAAACTTAGCAGATGGTTTCAGAGTGAGACATCTGCAGTTCTGTCTCGCCAAATTCTTTCGTAACAACCACCTTCCCACTTCAACTATCATATGTGGTACCTTTGACAGGATAATCTCTGACTGCAGGAAATTTCTTCCCTTTGAGTGAGATTGCAAGATTTTTTTCTCAAGAAAATTATTTTGTAATGCTTCCCTGCTTTTTTTCAAAATAATCTGATTTGTGTATCTTGTTTTCAAGACCAGATTATTGTATTTTTATGACAACTCCAAAGGACACTTAAAAGACAAACAAATTCAAATAACTTGGG
Organism: Erinaceus europaeus; assembly: GCF_950295315.1. NCBI lineage: Eukaryota > Metazoa > Chordata > Mammalia > Eulipotyphla > Erinaceidae > Erinaceus > Erinaceus europaeus. The sequence goes on along the minus strand of NC_080164.1, from coordinate 40,860,175 downwards.
GGTGAAGAACATATTTTATTATGTAATTAAATGCATTTTGTGCTCAAAGTCACAATATAATAGATACTACATTTTACTGTACATATCTATCTGTTGTCTTAGGACTACTGTTCAAATATATTATTGATAATCAATGTTAAATTACAGTAGAGGCCTTGTGAAATTGCTTGTTATTTCTTATCTGTCATCACATTTGATATAACTAAAAATAGGGGTTGTAATTACCAGAGGACTCTTTTTTTCCAGCATTAATACCCCAATAGCAGGATTCAGCTGGCTATCCTGAGTAACCTTTCTCTGTCTGTAGCATAGGAGCCCTGTTAGCCTTTAGCCTAATCTCAGAGCTTTACTTTCTAGGCATTTGTCTTCATTCTGACCCTCTTCCCCATCCTCACTCTTGGAATCATCCCAAGGGAACTTCTGGCAGTGAGACCAGCCAACTGCACAATCATGCACCCTGCAGTGCATTTTCTGTAGGTTTCTTCCTGTGTCTACATCTGTGGAAGCAGATTACCTCCTCTGCCTGATGGGAAACACTTTCTCCTTGTTCTTGCATCCTCCATTTCCCTAAAACCCTGCAGCCTTAAGTCCCAGTTTATCAAAAACTCCTAGGCTCACTTATGTCTAAATCCACTGCTTGAAGACTTTAGGTCCTGGTTCAAGAATATGATCTCCACACTACCCTGAAATGCCTCCTGAAATTGATTTCTGCAATCACACCACCCTTGGCCACTTATTTCAACTCAGTCTGTGATTAAGCCCTCAATACTGACATTTAATAACTACATTTCTTTTATCATTTATCACAGCTTCAAAGTTCATTTCTCAGGGTCCTGTTGTTCCCAGATTTGTAGCTCTAGAAATCTGACTCCCATAGAATGTTGCATTGGACATACTGAATTCTCATTTCTTTAGACATCCCACCCCCAGCTTCATGCTCTCATCCGTCTTTGCAAATTTACATGGCTGCATTGAGAAGGTACTTATTGGTATTTCTGCTCAATTTATCACTTAAATTTACTTCTGAAAAGGTAAACCATTCATCTGCTTGGTGTTGGAAAGACCTGGAGAGAGATCACTTCGTAGTCTTACTTCAAAGCCTTTGGTGGTTTCTGGTATCTGGAGGAAGGTTGATCCCTCTCCTCTACTCCATTCTCACATCCACATCCCAACCCCTTTCCATGTCTCTGTTTTCCATGGATGCCTCTGTTTTTTTGTTTTTTTTTCATCAAGGATATAGAAAAGGTCAAAGGAAAACTATCTAAGCTTGACTACAGTAGCTGAGTATTAACTGCCACTCTCCTTGCAAGGAACAGCTCTACTGCAGGGAGACCTTTCTAGCGCGTCATCTTTCTCTCTCTAGAACATCAGCTACATCAAGAGCAAGCATCTGCTTTTTCTAGATCTTTGAGTTTTGACTTCAAGTTGTTTGTTTTAACTTTTCTTGTTTCTTGAATTTCTCTCTTAGTCCTGCTTTAGTTGTATCCCATATATTCTGATAGCTCATCTATTCATTTTCACTCATTTTTTTCTAGAAACATTTACTCTTAATTTACTCTAAAAACTTACTCTTTAATTTCTTCCTTGACCCAACAGTTGTTAGGTTACATAGGACCACATTTCTATATGTCTTCAGGACACTAGCTCTGCTTAAGTCCCAGTTTGGCCATCACATTGTGTCCATAGAATCATTATTATATTTTAGCATTACTTAATCTCATTGTTTAAAAAACAAGAATAATAATTGTAATAACTCAATATGAGAATGACAAGTTATTTCTTCTATGCTTAAAAAAAAAACTTCTAACCTACTTTCTCTTGGTTTCCTCCTCCCTAATACCTGAATAGTGTCTTCATGCTGGGTCATCACACCCTGACATGCTCCAGGTCTTGCTCATGAATCTTTCTGGTCTTACTACCCTTTTTTTTTAGTAGGTGAACACAGGGATATAGTCTTTGTTCTGCTCTCTTTACTCATTACTTCCTTATCTCATGCCTCACTTTGTGCTCAGCTATAATTATTGAATGAAGCAATGCATGGATGTTAACACTATGACCCACATAGTCAACGACTGCCACCTCTCCAGATTCAAAGGAGGTCTCGAAACTTTACATCAGGCTCAACCTGACGCTGTTGACTGGCTACGGAAGAAGGGCAAATGCTAGAAGAAGAAGAAGAACACAAAAAGTATATCCAATTATCCATAGAGTGATTAAAATGAACATTAACTTAACACAGTCTCTTTTAAGGATATAGCCAAAGTTTGAGGGAGAATGTGACTGATTAGAATGGAAGACACAATATTTATCATTTTAGTTAACAGAAAATCTTTCCATCAAGTAGGTATGTTTCCTAGACAAGAATTAATGAAAGAAAAAATCTTAGGATAGTAACTAAATAATTTAACTAAATAAAGTATTAGCTTCCTGGGAGGAAAATTTTAAAGTCATAGCTTTATTATATTTAAAAAATTGTACACATATACCCAGTTATCTTACTCAGACACATTGTCATGTGTGAAAATGTTATCTACACACATATCATACATAATGTAAGATAAATTTTCTGTAAATGCCTGTCTACATAACAATGCACATTCTGGCTTATAATGAACAGATTTTTATGTCATAATTCACAACATTCATGTCTCTCAGTCAGAACTAGATGTACCTAAAATTATCATGGCAAAACTTGTCAGCATCCACTTACACATATTTGAATACAAATATTTTGTATCTATGCAATGTCAAATCATGCCACCAACCATATCCTAACTCATAGGTCAGGGGATCCAAGCTAATGTGTGATGCAATAAGACATATTTCAAAGACATATTCATAAACAAGGGATGGGGTAGGGTGGTTCAACAGATGTTGGACAACACCACAATTTTGAAGTCTTCTATAAATATTTAGAGTGCAATTAAGTTATGAAAGTCGTATCAAGTGCCCTCCTAAACTAATCTAGGACTAAAAATTGAATACTTGTATTCACACTTAATGGCATAAGAAAAGGGGTAAGAATTTTGTGACAGGGACCATTCAAGCTTTGGTCTTTATAAACACAGTCTTTGCTTCAGATATAGGTTAGCACTTTTAAAAGGACTGATATCTGCATTTAATTTAAAAATAATTCAGTTCACAACAAGGACTTGGTGTTCCTATCCTCTACCCCCTGCCTCTATTTTGGGATGCATGCCCTGTTATCACTGAACAGAATGACATTCACAGCAGGTACAATTGACACATGGAAATTTGTTGGATCAGTTGCACTAATTGGATATCTGTACTTGTAAGGATGATGGCACAAGTAGGAGGTGTTCAAATATGTGAGTTCAGAGCCCTGTTTATGGTCCATTTCCATGTAAATGAAGAGTGCCAGCAGCATAAGTGCAAGGCACATGATAATACACCGAAGTCAACCTGAGACAGCAGGAAAGAAACCTCAAGCAAGAAAACCTAAAAAGAATTAAAGAAAACTGCTTCCCCCCCCCTTACTTTCCTGCATGTAAGATTTATGCAAGAAACTCCCATTAGTGCTAATGAGAGTTATGCATGTAAATCTCCCATGAAATGATGGGAAGATTAGCCTCATCCATCACTGCAGATATTACAGTTTCTGGGGCAGGCTTCTAGCAGGCAGCCTGCTCTGTTGAGAAGGATTTTTCCTGCTCTTTCTATAAAACTGAAGTAGCATGCCTGGCAGGAGTGGCCTGAGAGGAGGACGCCCTGCAGAGCAGCACAGGGGGCAAAACAAAAATCTGCTAGAGCTTTGAATAATTCAGAGATCATCTGCATAGCCACCCACATGCTCATGATACACAGAATCAGAAAATAAATGAATAGCCCCATATACTGAAGATAGACCTCTCATCCCTTGCTCCTTTCAGTTCAGTTTTCTTTTTGTAAAAGAGAAAAGTGTTTTAAGTAAGTTTCCAGAAACTAACTGCCCTAGTTTTGCTAGCTTTGTTCATATATGGTTGTACTATGCACATATAAGCAGTCACACAGATTGTTTCTTTTCCAAACAAAATTCAAGTATCTTTATCCAAATGCTTTTGCCTCAATTGGTAAAGAAGAGTCAGTCTCCATTAATATTTGCTCTCAAATTACTTTTGCCTGCATGTAACCTTTCTTTTTTTTTTTTTTTAATAGGACAGAGAGAAATGGAAAGAGGAGGGGAAGACAGAGAGGGGGAGAGAAAGATAGACACCTGCAGACCTGCTTCACCGCCTGTGAAGCAACTCCCCTGCAGGTGGGGAGCCGGGGGCTCGAACTGGGATCCTTACGCAGGTCCCTGCGCTTTGCACCACTTGCGCTTAACCCACTGCGCCACCGCCCGACCCCCTGCATGTAACCTTTCTTAATTCAACAACTTGGTCTCCCTTTAAGTCTGGCATTGATGTCATTCTCATTCATTTCCCAGAAAGTCATGGTCTGTGGATCAGTTTTTCCTGAGGAGCACGCCTTAATCTCTTAGAGGGTATCAGTCTCTCCAGCCACAGTCCTCTGTGTTTCCTATGGAACCTTTGTAGGATCATGTAACAACTTGAACACATTTATTTATGAATATTTGTTGAATATAAAGTAAATTATGTAAAGAGAAACCCAGGAAGACATGGACACCTGTCCACTCATGGAACACTTCTCTCTGAGGCTCAGGGCTTCTTCCTCTGATTTCAGCTACTCCCAACAATCTGTATGTAAATATGTTTTAAAATATAAGAATGGGCTATATCAAACTAAAAATCTTCAGCACAGTAAAATAAACTACCATTAAGTGATAAAAAAAATCCATCGAATGAAAGAAAATACTCTCATAGCGTATAATCAACAAGATGTTAATGTCCAGGAAATGTAAGGAATAAACAAACAACACCCCCCCCCCAGCAAAAAATACAAATGATACCATCAAAAATGGGAAAGAGAGCTGAATAGATACTTCTCCAAAGAAGACATTAGGCATCTGGTTAAAGTGTATTCACTATCATTTATTACAACCTATAGTGAAATATTAAAGATGGGTGCTGTCTTTGTTGATCTCACAGCAGCCTATGACACGGTCTGGCACCGTGGTCTCCTAGTCAAGATCTCAAGATGCCTGCCTCCATGGGTGGCCAACACTATATCGTTTCTTCTCCAAAACAGAAGATTCCGGGTACATCTGGGTAACAAGTCTAGCAGATGGAGACTTGTCTCAAGTGGCCTCCCCCAGGGCTCTGTTCTGGCTCCTACGCTATTTAATATTTACATCAATGACCTCCCAGAAACTTCTTCAAGGAAGTTCATCTACGCCGATGACATCTGCTGTGCAACTCAGGCATCCAAGTTCGACATCCTCGAGGAAACACTCATGAAAGACATGTCTCTGATATCTGATTACTGTAAAAAATGGTGACTAATCCCTAGCACTGCAAAAACGGTATCATCTGTTTTCCATCTACACCATGCCTCGTCCTCGAGTGAGCTTAATGTGCAGCTTGGAGATACGAGAATCCGGCACGAAGCCCAGCCAGTCTATCTTGGCGTTACTCTCGATCGCACTCTGTCATTTCACGAACATCTCATAAAAACTGCAGCAAAGGTGGGCGCGAGGAATAACATCATTGCAAGACTGGCCAGCTCCTCATGGGGCGCGAGCGCTTCCACACTACGATCATCATCTCTGGCATTATGCTATTCCACTGCAGAATACTGTGCCCCAGTATGGTTCTGTAGCCCCCATGTCCACTTGGTCGATTCCAAATTATATTCCTCCATGAGGATAATTTCTGGAACCATCCGTTCCACCCCGGTTCCATGGCTGCCAGTTCTCAGCAACATCGCCCTGCCAGATATTTGTCGGGATGCGGCATCATCTAAGTTCATTTCCCACGTCTACGCTCGACTGGACCTGCCAATATACACGGATATCTTCGCCCATCCTGTCCAACGCTTGACGTCACCCAATCTGGTCCCCTATGCCTACACTGAACTTCTCTGTTCCAGTCTCTTGGAAACAGAGTTGGCAGTCAGCTGAGGTAAAGAACAAGCACCTCATCACAGACCCCTGCAAGCATCAACCCGGCTTTGACCTAGCACGTTATGATTGGGCCCTCCTCAATTGCTATCGAACAGGCCATGGCCGGTGTGCCGCTATGTTCCATCGCTGGGGAGCCAGAGACGACCTGAACTGCCCCTGCGGCTACAGACAGACTATGACCCACATAGTCAACGACTGCCACCTCTCCAGATTCAAAGGAGGTCTCGAAACTTTACATCAGGCTCAACCTGACGCTGTTGACTGGCTACGGAAGAAGGGCAAACGCTAGAAGAAGAAGAAGAAGTGAAATATTACCTCACATTTGTGAGAAATGTACACACACACACACACACACACACACAGAGACACACACACACAATTTCCTGACTATATACCCAAAGGAACTACAAATAATAAAAAGTAGTCAAACTATCTCTTAGATATGAAAACTATGGTGATTATCACAGGGGGCAGGTGGTGGTGAATTATATACTTATGAACATGGTGAATTATACAAAAATATATGTAGATCTGGAAACATACCCCTATACATGTTTAAAGACCAGAAACAGTAAGTGTTGACAACTCTGTGGAAAAAAAGAGACCCTTGTACATTGTTGTGAAAATTTAAATTGGTCTAGTGTTGATGGAAAATAATAGGGAGACTTCTCAAAATAGTAAAAATAAATTTAACATCTGATTCAGCAATTCCACACCTAACAGGAGGAATATTAAATCACTAATTTGAAAATGTGGATGTTTATTGCAGCTCTGTTTACAAAATCAATACAAGTATGGAAACAATACAAGTACCCAATGATGGATCATAGTGCAATACTACTTAGCTACTCAGCTATGAAAAAAAGATGAAATACTGCCATTTTCAACACTATTGATGGTATGTGTCAGTTGAAATATGTCAGGATGATTTCAGTCATCCATATGTGGTACATAAAATAAAGCAAGATAAAAAAAAACACAAACACAAAAACTCAAACCAAATAAACATTTGGATTTTGACTGAAGAATTGAGATGATCAGGGCGGGAGAGAGAAGTAGGAAAAAAAAATGAGACAGGGATAGTGGACCTGCTAGAGGCATACTGGTATTCTGTTGGTAGACCTGGTATGGTAATATACATTTGAAGAGGGTGAACCTGTACTTCCAAAATGTATATAGTACTATAAAGTATAATTACCTCCACAGGAAAATAAAGTGCAAAAATGACTGTTTTATACACATAGTTTTGTGCTCTACAGATTTTCATTTCATAAGTTGGGCTAGGTTCACATAAGTTTCCTTTCTCATATAAAAACACAATTCATGGAATTCTACTGCATGAATACAATGCAATTTATCTAGCCAGTCTGATATGGAGGTGTGGTATTTATTTATTTATGTATTTATTTATTTCCTTTGTTGTTTTTTATTGTTGTTGTAGTTATTATTATTGTTGTTACTGATGTCATTGTTGTTAGATAAGACAGAGAGAACTGGAGAGAGGAGGGGAAGATAGAGATGGGGAAAGAAAGATACCTGCAGGAGCTGCTTCACCACTTATGAAGTGACTCCCCTGCAGGTGGGAAGCCAGGGGCTCAAACTGGGATCCTTATGCTGGTCCTTGCACTTCACGCCATGTGTGCTTTGGAGGCGTAGTTGTTTTTAGAACATTGTTCTTACAAGCAAGTTTATAAACACTCATTAAAAAGTCCATTCTTCTAAGATACTGGCTATGTGACAAATGCCCCTTAGTTCAATAAATCTTTACCACAACCCTGAACTATCAATACACCATGGTTATTTATGACATAGCACAGGAAACTGAGGCATAAAGAAATGGAACAATTTTCCCTAGGTCATGAAGCATGAGAAGACAGAGCTAGGATTTGGATTCTACAGAGGCTGTGACTTTACTAGTTGCCATACACACTTGCCTTGCTATAGCTGTATAAAGAGAATTCTGCTCATGTGTGTGAATACTACTACATGGAAAATCTCTAAGTGAACTATCCATTATGAAGGTTGTATGCTTACTAAACTTCCCTGACACTGGAAAATCTCCAAGTGAAATGTCCATTATGAAGGTTGTATGCTTACTAAACTTCCCTGACATTGCTAACAATTGCCAGTAACTCATGCTATTCACCAGCATCTAGTAACTTTTTAAATTATTGTCAGCTAGTAAGTAGACAAAACTATGACATTGTAACTATAATTTGAATATATTGGTGTAAGTAACATTCCATGTCTTTTTAATATATAAGTGCTGTGTATCCCCTCAGAAATATCTTCCTACAGACATTCTTAAATTTAACATACTAATGGGAGTCAGGCAGTAGCCCAGCAGGTTAAGCACACGTGACACAAAGCGCCAGGGCGGGTTTAAGAATCCTGCCTCGAGGCCCTGGTTCCCCACCTGCATGAGTCACTTCACAGGCAGTGAAGCAGGTCTGCAGGTGTCTGTCTTTCTCTCCTCCTCTCTGTCTTCCCGTCCTCTCTTCATTTCTCTCTGTCCTATCTAACAACAATGACATCAATAACAACAACAACTACAACAATAATGAAAAACAACAAAGGCAACAAAAGGGAAAAGAAATGAATAAGTAAATATTAAAAACTTCTTTAAAATTAACATACTAATAAGTAACTGTCTACCTGTTTCAGGTATAGGGTAGTGGGATTTCTTCTTATTTTTTCCATTTGTTCATGCAATATTCATTTGTTAATGCAGCTTTTGAAAATTACTTCAATTACTGAATATTTACTAATTCAGTTTCTGAATATTTACTAATTCAGTTTCTATATTCTCTATACTTAAATTTAAGTTTATTTTTAACATCCAATTGAAGACAACTTTACATTTTGCCAAATGCCTATTCATTTCCACTCATGAATTTTGCATTGGATATAAACTATTCACAGAAATTAACTGTGATATAAGAAAAAAACATTTTTAAAAAAAAATTCTGGTCAAGTTACATTATATCCACTGGGTTTATAAAAATAAGGGAACATCACACAGGACACCAGAGAAAGTACCATGGGTGACTGGAGCAATGCTATAGTGTTTCCCTTTGCCTCTCTCTTAATCTAAAATAAGAGGAATTTATAAAAGTTAGACCTGGATCAGTGGAATTGTGCAAGTGATGGACCAAAGGTCTACAGAAATACAAATAATAAGGAATTGTGAGTATATATCTAGACCCTCTGAGTCTCTATTTGGATTCTTCTGATTAGTTTAATTTCTCCCTCTGCCAATAGTACACCCAGTCATAGTACTTTACAATAACTTGTAAGGTAAATGTTAGATGCTTTTAGTGATGCTTACTGGCACCTTGCTTCACCATATAGAGTTTAAACTCTTGGTGTTGTTAATTTCAATGAAGTGATTCTCATTTCTCCAAAAATAAAAAATAAAAAAATAAATAATACACCTGAGATAAATACATTTTCTTCAAAAAAGAAAAATACCTGTTGTAATACCCCCATGAGTGGGGACCAGGTGGTAGGCACTGGGTTAAGCACACATATGTGCAAAGCACAAGAACCGGCTCAAAAAACCTGGTTCAAGCCCCCTAGCTTCCCACCTGCGGGGTGGAGGCGGCTAGGGTGGGGGTGGGGTTTGCTTCAGGGGCAGTGAAGCAGGTCTATAGGTGTCTTTCTCTCCCATTCTCTGTCTCCCCTCCTCTCAATTTCTCTCTGTTCTGTACAACAACAAAATGGATAAAATGGTCTCCGTGAAGAGTGACTTTGTAGTTCATGCACCCAGCCACAGAGATAACTCTGGAAGCAAAATAATAATAATAATAATAATAATAATAATAAATAATAATAATAATACCCACATGAGTGAGGACATTATATGGACTATGGCTACATGAAACTGCTCCTCTATCACCAAATGCTATTATTCTCTAGCATATATGTTATATAAAATTTAGGATATTAAACCAAGTTATAAATTACCATTGTTTGGAAGAATATTAAAAAACTTAAAACACTGTTTTTGATGATAACAAAAAATTCATCTACTTATAGAAGAAAGGTTGACGTTTATAAAGAAGTTTAACTATAAAAAAATCTGAGATAGGAGATTCTACTAGTTACTCTACTAGTTACTTTAGCAGAATATACTTCTCCAGATACCAATAAAGTAGTCTTTATAAATATAAAGAGTGTATTGTTTTTGTCAAACAGACATTGAGAACCCAAGAAAGGACATAAACTATGAAGAAGGAAAGATGGGATGGTGAACAAAATCAGAATTTTGCTTAAACCAACACTACAATATTTCCTTCAAGCAGAGGAGGACACAGATACCTCTCACCAGTTACAGATATTTAGCATATTATATTTTAGTCTCTATAGAAACTTCACAAATGTCTCTGAGAGGACATGTAAGGCTATTCATTGTAAACTGTGGTGTATTCTAGAATTTAGACTTTGAGCAGGTGGAAGGCACATAGCACAGCCCTGAGTCAAATACCCTACACACTATCTGTCACATAGATGATTCTGCCTTTTGCTTGTTTTGAGAAATATATGTTACACAATGTAATGTTAAATCGATCGGTAACAGTATTCTCAGAGATGATTTTTTTTAGCACACTCACTATCTTCCGTTCCTCCTCTGCTCCATTCAGTTGTCCTAAAAGAGAAACACCTTAGATGCCTGAGGTTTTACTGAATTTGAATATATAATTTTAACAAAACACATCCTTTGCATCTCTGGATCTGGACAAGTTTTTAGTCCCTTTCTGAAGGAAGATAATGGGAAAGGGAATTTGAACGCTGAGACTTAGATTTGAGAGCCAACGTTTTCCCAAAACTCTCAAGGACAATGCTGGAACATCCCAATTGAAAGTCACTCACAATCATGTGACCTCCACCCATAGCAGCAAGAACCTCAACAGAGCAGAGACAGCCCCCTCTAGGATCAGATTCTAACTCCTGCCCCCCTCAGGGGGACCCATGCTGAATATATTCTTTTATAACAAGGGGGGATGATTCAAGATTTGAGTACCTCTGAGGAATCTTGGTCCATAAGACATCACTTACTTTGCTCTGAACAAAATGCACCCTAACTGAGTTGATTGTTCTCTGTTAGGTGGAAAGAAATACCATGATTTGCAGTTTACAAGGTAGGAGAGAAGAGCTTAGCAGTTTGAATTTTACTTTCCAAGAAAGAGGTAGCCTATGACTTTGACAATACAAATAAGGAAAAAAGCAAATTTCTTCTAATTTCTGTATTAAACTTTAGTAAAATCAAAACTTAAGCATATAATCTTCATCTTTACTACAATAAGTAGAATAACACATTTTAATGCATATAATTATAGCAAAGAACAAAAAAAACATGACTTAGGCAATGGTAATGCATCACAAAAAAACAATTATAGAAATTTATGTCATCAATTAGGGATGATCTAACATTAGAAAATGATCCAAAATTACTTCTTTTTTTTTAGTGAAAGGTGTATGAGAGAGAAGACATTCTGAATTGCATCATTAATCAAAACAATGTGATTTAGTGGCAATTATCAGTCGTGCAATTATGTGTATATATACACACATATATATAATGTATTACATAGACACAAATAATATATATTACAAACATATGCAGAATATAACCCAAAATGACACCGTTCACTTTCTGCATAGGACTTTGGAGACTTGGAAATTCCAAGTAGAATAGAACAAACATTGCCCAGTAAATTAAAATCCTTACTTAAATTTGAATACCATCTGCCATTTGCTCTATTAATTCAGAGGAAAGATCTAATTTTTCTGCACACTAGTTTCCATTTTTATAAGTTATGGATAATTATATGAATATAAACTAGCATCAAGGGTATTTTGAGGGATAAGTGAGATAGGTTAAATGACATTTTTAAAACTGAGATTGGAACACCATGAATGCTTATTTAAAATTTAGTTGCTATTAACACTATTATTTTCATATAATCCATCTGAATTAGTTTTTTTATTATTTTTTTAATTTGTTTTTTATTTAAGAAAGGATTAATTAACAAAACCATAGGGTAGGGGGGGTACAACTCCACACAATTCCCACCGCCCAATCTCCATATCCCACCCCTCCCCTGATAGCTTTCCCATTCTCTATCCCTCTGGGAGCATGGACCCAGGGTCACATCTGAATTAGTTTTAACATACCACTTTTATCTTGATTTTACAGAAAAAAAATAAGAAGAAGTAGAAGGAGAAGAAGAGGAGGAAGGAGAAGAAGAAGAAGAAGAAGAAGAAGAAGAAGAAGAAGAAGAAGAAGAAGAAGAAGAAGGAGAAGGAGAAGGAGAAGGAGAAGGAGAAGGAGAAGGAGAAGGAGAAGGAGAAGGAGAAGGAGAAGGAGAAGGAGAAGGAGAAGGAGGAGAAGGAGAAGGAAAAGGAGAAGGAAAAGGAGAAGGAGGAGAAGGAGAAGGAGAAGGAGAAGGAGGAGAAGGAGAAGGAGAAGGAGAAGGAGGAGAAGGAGAAGAAGAAGAAGAAGAAGAAGAAGAAGAAGAAGAAGAAGAAGAAGAAGAAGAAGAAGAAGAAGAAGAAGAAGAAGAAGAAGAAGAAAAGAAGGAGGAGGAGGAAGAGGAGGAGGAGGAAGAGGAGGAGGAGGAGGAGGAGGAGGAGGAGGAGAAGGAGAAGAAGAAGAAGAAGAAGAAGACGGAGAAGAAGGAGAAAGAGAAGAAGAGGAGGAGGGAGAAGAAGAGGGAGAATAAGAAGGAGAAGGAGAAAGAGAAGGAGGAGAAGGAGAAGGAGAAGAAGAAGAAGAAGAGAAGAAGAAGAAGAAGAAGAAGAAGAAGAAGAAGAAGAAGAAGAAGAAGAAGAAGAAGAAGAAGAAGAAGAAGAGGAGGAGGAGGAGGAGGAGGAGGAGGAGGAGGAGGAGGAGGAGGAGGAGGAGGAGGAGGAGGAGAAGAAGAAGAAGAAGAAGAAGAAGAAGAAGAAGAAGAAGAAGAAGAAGAAGAAGAAGAAGAAGAAGAAGAAGAAGAAGAAGAAGAAGAAGAAGAAGAAAAGAAGGAGGAGGAGGAGGAAGAGGAGGAGGAGGAGGAGAAGGAGGAGAAGAAGAAGGAGAAGAAGAAGAAGAAGAAGAAGAAGAAGGAGAAGGAGAAGGAGAAGGAGAAGAAGAAGGAGAAGAAGAAAGAAGAGGAAGCTAAATCTTTGAAGAAAATTTCCTAGGGGCAATAAATATGGTTATTGGTAGAACTAGGATGACACCTAATATAATTTGTTACCTATTTTAAATAAATCCATTTCAAATGGTCAAAGAGCACAGATTTATAATGTTGGTGTTATTTCAGCAGAATCCTCCTTTTGAATGCATGATATACTTTTCTTTAAAATAGTCACCATTCAGAACACAATTCATGAGGTTTTTTGGGAAACAAATATTGGTTTTATTTTAAGTAAAGTCTTTAGCATGGAAATTGGATGCAGAGTGTGATTTTCTCTTTGGGCTCTGGTTCAGAGGAAATTGGATTTCCTAGAGTGCCAGCTGCAGGGACACCACAGGTGCTCATGGCTCAGCAATCACAGCGGCTAATTGGGACACACTAGGAAAAAAAAAAAAATTAAAAAGCCCTAAATCTAAATCTTGTTCTGTGGCATTTTTATTTCTTCCAAAGTCCTTCTTAACTGGAGATGCTAACAGAATCTAGCTCCTATGTACATAAGATATGACATGTGAGGGACCTTGGAGCTCAAGTGTGAGGAAGACCCTTAAGTGTGTAAAGCATCAGATTAGGTCATACTGAGCAGAGGTACTCAGGAACGGCAGTTAACACTATGGGCCTTTCAATGGAATACTTCTGATTTTGAGTTACAATCTAAAATGCCTATGTCTAGCAGAGAAACTATTACAGAAGCCAGGCCTTCCACCTTCTGCACCCCATAATGATCCCGGGTCTATGCTCCCAGAGGGAGAAAGAATAGAAAAGCTTCTAATGGAGGCGATGGGATATGGAACTCTGGTTGTGGAAACTGTGTAGAATTGTACCCCTCTTATCCTATGGTCATGCCGATGATTATTAAATCAATTAAAGAAAAAAAAAAGTGCTACTAACAAGAATGTAATCCTAGAATTTCCCCAGCTATGACCATGGACTCTGAATTCAGACTGACAGGATCTTGAATATTATCTATGTTTCTGTGCTAAATAAATATGAATATATATGAGATCTAGTTCAAATTGATATTTTAAACAGTTAATTTTATTTATATATTTTCTTAAATTTTGGGAGTTATTCTCTTCCCTAATACAGCTTTAGAGGATTATATTCAAGTCTGATCACATCTTTCTAGAGAGTATTTTTAGTCTGTCTCTATATTAACTATCAAGCTCAAGCAAAAATTACAGAAGGCACAGGCCCCCACTTTTCCTAACAGCTTACCACCCTAGAATTCCTACTGTAACCTGCTCTATTCCTATTTTATGGTTCCTGTTAATTAAACATTTTGTTCTGCCTCATATCTTACTGACTTTCAGAACATCAAGTTGCAGATACTACTATGATTCCATCCTGAACTCCCTGGGCAGATAATTTCACCTATGTGTCCCAGAACCTCACCTCTTGAGAGCCCTACCCCACCAGGGAAAGACAGAGACAGGTGGGGGTTATGGATCATCCTGTCAGTGCCCATGTCCAGTGGAGAAGCAATTACAGAAGTCAGAAACCCCCCCTTCTACACTCCCCAAGAAATTTTTGGTCCATACTCCCAGAAGGGAAGAAATGTCAGGGGAAGATGACTAGAAGGCTTTGAACCCAAAGAGAGAATGGGGGAAAAAGGAAAAACACTTGTAAGTAGTAATGGGTGTAGATGTGACTTATAAAAGGAGAGAAAGTAGTATCATAGGGAAAAAATGGGCATATATATATATGTGTATACATAGACAGTTACAGAAATAATAGCCCCTGTTATAATTTTGTAAACCATATTGAATCACTAATAAAAATAGACAAAAGAGTGGTCCGGGAGGTGGCGCAGTGGTGAAGCTTTGGATTCTCAGGCATGAGGTCCTGAGTTCGATCCCCGGCAGCACATGTGCCAGAGTGATGTCTGGTTCTTTCTCTCTCCTATCTTTCTCATAAGTAAATAAAAAAAAAAAATAGACAAAAGAGCAATCCTTTAAAGATAATGGTTGATAAGTTGCACAAATGACTGTTACAGTATGAGAATAGACTATAAATTCTTTCCCTTTATGCAAAATCTTTGCCTTATTTCTTTCTATGATCCAAAGCTGTTCATAATCTTTGGCCCCAGTTAGGTGCTCACTCACTTCTCATTTCAGCAGATGTCTGAACAAGATAATTTAGGAAGAAACACAAAAAAATCTGAACTCCAGTTAGAAAGGTCCAGGGAGTCCGGAGGTGGGGCTCTGGAGCAGCAGCTGTGTTTCTCTCCTCTCCTCTCCTCTCCTCTCCCAGGTCAACTAGGAATACCAAAGGAGATCACCTGGGACCTCAACAAGACAGGACTACAATGACCTCAGGAACCCATCAAATCACCGCTAAGTGCAAACACGTGTGGCTTGATATCTCCTAAGGAGATATTAAGTGGCTGGTAACAGTCCAGCAGCTTACCAGTTGAGGCACCACTTCCTGTCTGTGTTAGCAACAAAAAGACTGCTTAAGGGAGGAGCAGACTCGCCTAAGACACACCAAATGCAACTGTGAGTCTCCATTGCTACTGCCCTCAAAGGCTGGAACAGCAGAAGGCTGGCTCTGTGCTGACATCTAGGGACAGAGAACTGACCAGGAAACTCAGGAGAAGATTTACACCTCGGTGGCCTAACAGTGGAGCTGTGTGGTGGGAGCCTTTCCACATTGTTCTCCTGAGGAGAACATGGTGAATAATTGCCTCAGAACCTACAGACTATAAATGGGACTTGTTTAGAAACTCACAGGGCCCAGCAGTTCTTCCTGGCTTGACAGAGAAGCTGAGCTGATCCCTGAGCTTTGGATCCTTGGGGTTTGAAAGTCTCTTTGATAACCACTGTATTATCTCTCCCCCACCCTGATTTATCTCTTGATCAGGAGTGAGAGGTTAAGCTAAAAAGCCTACTTATCATTTAAAAGCCCTCAGGCTCCTATAGCCAATGGGTTAAGTTCTTGTTGTTGCAATAATAGGCTTAGTCTTAAGTATATTTTTGAAAGAGAAATCATGTATTCAATATTTGTTACCATGTCTGATGATTACTTTATTAAAAATGGCCATGTGGTATGCTGAATGTTAACTGATGTTTTTAAATGTTTAAATCATGCCAAAAAAATTATATCTGTGCCACCCAGGGTTTATTGTAACCTTTAATGAGTACTTGGATTGGGAAATAGGGCTTGTACTATGCACTTTTTATTAATAAATAAATAGAAAATGTTAGTAACAAAATATAAAAGAACAAGAGGATTTAACACCCACTGTGGTCCAACTCAAGGATTGAAATAATATTGAAAAATCTATTAATTTCCACAACTGTTAACTCTTTAAGTATCTTACTTAGACACAGACAATCCAGGCAAGAGTGATTGTTCATCATGACCAAGTGGGGTTTATCCCAGGGATGCAAGGTTGGTTTAATATACATAAATCAATCAACGTGATCCACCACTTCAATAAAAGCAAGACCAAAAGCCACATGGTCTTATCAATAGATGCAGAGAAAGCCTTTTTACAAAATACAACATCCCTTTATGATCTAAACACTATAAAAATGGAAATAGCTGGAAAATCCCAGAAGATATGGAGTCTATATATAGCAAGCCCACAGCCAGCATCATAATCAATGGTGAAAAACTGGAAGCATTTCCGATCAGATCAGGTACTAGACAGGGCTGCCCACTATCACCATTAGTATTTAACATAGTGTTGGAAGTTCTTTCCATAGCACTCAGGCAGGAGCAAGGAATTAAAGGGATACAGATTGGAAGAGAAGACTGCAAACTTTCCCAATTCTAGATGACAGGATAATATACATAGAAAAACCTAAAGAGTCCAGCAAAAAGCTTTTGGAAATCATCAGGCAATACAGTAAGGTGTCAGGATACAAAATTAACATACAAAAGACAGTGGCATTCCTCTATGCAAATACCAAATTAGAAGATGAAATCCAGAAATCAATCCCTTTTACTTAAGCAACAAAAACAATGGAATATCTAGGAATAAACCTAACCAAAGAAATGAACAACTTGTACACTGAAAATTATGGGTCACTATTCAAGGAAATAGAAAAAAACACAAAGAAATGGAAACATATTCCATGTTGGGGTTGGAAGAATTAACATCATCAAAATGAATATACTACCCAGAACCATATATAAATTTAATGCTATCCTCATCAAGACCCCAACCACATTTTTTAGGAGAATAGAACAAATGCTACAAGTGTTTATCTGTAACCAGAAAAGAACTAGAATTGCCAAAACAATCTTGAGAAGAAAGAACAGAACCAGAGGCATCACACTCCCAGATCTCAAATTGTATTATAGGGCCATTGTCATAAAAAAATTCCTCCCTTGGGGATATATCCTAAGATACCCAACACACTCATCCAAAAATATTTGTATATAACTATGTTCATAGCAGCACGATCTTTAATAGACAAAATATGGAAGCAACCCAGCTGTCCAACAACAGATGAGTGGCTGAGCAAGTTGTGGTATATATACACAAAAGAATACTACTCAGCTATTAAGAATGATTTCACCAATTTCAGCCCATCTTTGATGGAGCTTGAAGAAATCATGTTAACTGAAATTAACTCAGAAACAGAAGGATAAATATGGGATGATCTCACTCACAGGCAGAAGTTGAAGAAAAAGATCAGAAAAGAACAAACAAGTAGAACCTGAACTGGAGTTAGTGTATTGCAATGCACAAAGTAAAAGACTCTGGGGTGTGGGTGGGGAGAGTATAGGTCCTGGAAAAGGATGAGAGGGCCTAGTGGGGATTGTATTGTTACGTGGAAAACTGAGAAATGTTATGTATGTATAACCTATTGTATTTACTGTGGACCTTAAAACATTAATCCCCCAAGAAATAAATAAATAAGTAAATAAAGGTCCTGATTAGTCCATAAATTAGTAGATCAGGGAAAAAAAACTTACTGGGTAGGAGAACAATACAAAACCTCACAGATATCAACTCATACCATGCCTAATACATGTTTCTTTTTAAATTATTACTTAACTTTTAAGGGGAAGTAACTGTGACTCATTTGTTTTAATATCTCCAGGGGCTAGAAAAGTTTTTGGGACACAACAGGTAAACATTGCTGAAATAATGTGAAATTGATACATATTTATTTCTTGATGCCTGTGACAAGAAAGGCTAGTTGTGAGCAAAGTCTTTTATTAATGTTTTGTCATATGTTATTCTGATAATAGCTTCTAAATATTTTCATTCAACTTGGAAGTAGATTTGGATTAATGGTTGAAATTTGGCAATTTATTGGAATCAACAATTTATGTTAGATCAAGACAAAAATCACCCACCCCAGGGTTATTGATGGAGATTGGTTTCTGAAAGACTCCACCACTCTATTAGACTTTTTTTTTTCTTTCTTTTTTTTTTTTTTTTGCTTTCAGGGTTATCGCTGCGGCTTGGTGCCAGCACTACCAATCTACTGCTTCTGGAAGCCATTTATTTTCCATTTTTGAAAAATTAAATAGGATTGAGAGAGAAGGGAAAGGTAGAGAGGGGAAGAGAAAGATAAACACCTGCAGACTTGCTTCATCACTTTGGAAGTGAATACCCTGCAGGTGGGGAGCTGGGGGCTTGAACCCAGATCCTTGTGCAGATATGTGTGCTTCTTACTATGGGCACTTACCCCAGTGTGTTACGGTCCACACCCCTTTTTACAGAGAGTTAGAGACAAAGACAGAAATAGTCATCAGGGAGAGAGAGAAGGAGAAATATGAAGTTACCTATAATACTGTTTCAACTTTATAAAGCTTCTACCATAGAGGTACAGACAGAAGGTTGAACCTTGGTGCTTATGCATGATAATATGTCGGCTCTACTGGGTAAGTCACCAAGTGACCCAGACAAAATTCCACTCCTACTGCCCTCTATTGTACCTGGTTCAATATATAGTATAGTATAGTATAGTATAGTATAGTATAGTATAGTATAGTATAGTATAGTATAGTATAGTATAGTTCAATCATCAAAAATGATACAGAAGGATAACTAATCATACATTCAAATAATCTTTACCTCTCCAGACCACTATGTTGACTGCAAATTTAGATGATGACCTGCAATATGTAGGCTTTCACGTCATCTAGATTCTTGTGAAGAAGGATCATGAACTCATGAATGCATGAGAATGTTACCTATCATGGCAGAGATAATATGAACCACTCCATAATACTGGTATCTTTATTTTAAGGAATTACTGCCATAGAATGACAAAACGAAGCAAAGAAAAACAAAATAAAGGAAACAACAAATCTTCATTGTGATGTGTGTTCAGAAATTAAGCAGAAACTATATCATCATCCTCAGTGCTGATTGTATAAATGCATATGTTTACATAATTGCTAATTGTTTAACAGACTAGTTTCATAAAAAGAGAGCCAATAACATCTGAATATTTTTTTATGTTATGAAAATGATGATTTAAGGCAATGGCTCAATGTCCTGGGATATAGTACAGCAGGTAG
The DNA here is from genome assembly GCF_950295315.1 of Erinaceus europaeus. Taxonomy (NCBI): domain Eukaryota; kingdom Metazoa; phylum Chordata; class Mammalia; order Eulipotyphla; family Erinaceidae; genus Erinaceus; species Erinaceus europaeus. Next base: position 40,840,489 of record NC_080164.1, on the reverse strand, counting down.
AGTTCTAGGGATGTATGCATGAAGTGCCCAGTCTGATCCCTGTTATTGCATATGCCAGAATGATGTTTGGATTCTCTCTCTCATAAGTAGTAAGTAAAATAAATCTTAGAAATATATAGAAACTCATATATCTGGTAGTGAATTATTATTTGTATTTTACTGCAATTAAAAACATCTTGTTAAAGAAATAGCTATAACTTGATATTTTGTAAAGCGCATGGCTTTCAAGGTCCATTGTGGCACCAAGGGAGGCTTATCAACAGTAATTGACAGCAACCTATAAAGACCCTGAGCAATGCAAATGCAGGTCTAATTAAAGATTTGCTTGATCTCCTTACAGATGAAATGTCCCTAAATAGAACTCAAAGTGAAAACTGAGATTTTTGACTAAAAGGAGTTTAACAGAAAAGAACTACTATCATCTATCAAAGGATGAACAGATCTAGTAATAAGGCTATCAAATTATTTTTGGGGGGTAATATAAATGTATAAGAGTGGTAACTCACACCTACATTTAGCAATAGGCTGTACATTGTGAACACTGAGTTTGTCTATTAAAATTGAGGATTGTGTGTTCTTTGTCAAATAAAAAAAAACCTCACCTCTCACAAAACTGTACACTTTGTCAAAACTCAGCATTTTAAGAATACAAAATGCTTGTCTGCACACGATGCTCAAAATATGACACAGAATCTTTACCTTTATGTGGCTCATTGGATAGCCATATGTCTGTGGGAGCAATCCGAACCTTCTTGATGAGTTACTCTTGAAAACTTGAGATGCACACACTTGATTGGATTCAATAACTACATTTTCTCCTCTCTCACCAGATGTGGTCACTCTAAAGAAAAATAAAAAGGCAGAGAAATTAGGTTGATGTGCAGAGTAAAGCAAATATTGTACGGCAGAGATATGATTAAGGGGCCGGCTGGTGACACACCTGGTTGAGTGCACATATTACAATGTGCAAGAACCCAGGTTTGAGTCCCCGGTCTCCACCTGCAAGGGGAAAGCTTTGCAAGTGATGAAGCAGTGTTGCTGGTGTAACTCTGTATCTCCCACTCTACTACCCCCTTCCCTCTTGATTTCTGGCTGTGTCTATGCAATAAATAAAGAGAATAAATGATTTAAAAAACAGATAAGATTAGCACAAAAATCTGCTTATTTTTCACACATTTAAAGAGAGCTGGTGCAGTATACAGGCCTGATGATGTTAGATGGAGGAACATGGTGATAACCAACTAAAATCACTGCTAAACAGTCTAATAAAGTTTTGATAAATGGTTTCTCACCAAACAAATCTCTTGGAAAACCAGTAAAACCACTATTATTTGTGATGTAAAACTTATTTAAAAAAATCAACAAGGGAGTCGGGCTGTAGTGTAGTGGGCTAAGCACAGGTGGCGCAAAGCACAAGGACCGGCATAAGGATCCCGGTTCGAACCCCGGCTCCCCACCTGCAGGGGAGTCGCTTCACGCGCGCGCGGTGAAGCAGGTCTGCAGGTGTCTGTCTTTCTCTCCTCCTCTCTGTCTTCCCCTCCCTCTCTCCATTTCTCTCTGTCCTATCCAACAACGACAACAACAATAATAACTACAACAATAAAACAACAAGGACAACAAAAGGGAATAAATAAATAAATTTAAAAAAATTTTTTTAAAAATCAACAACTTATTTGGCTTTATATGTTTAACTCTTTTTTCAGCCACCACGTTCCAGATGCTACCATGATGCCAACCGGACTTCCCTGGACAGACAATCCTACCAATGTGTCCTAGAGCCCCGCTTCCCTAGAGCCCTGCGCCAGCAGGGAAAGGGAGAGACAGGTTGAGAGTATGGATCTACCTGGCAATGCCCATGCTCAGTGGGGAAGCAATTATAGAAGCCAGACCTTCCACCTTCTGCATCCCACAATGACCTTGGGTCCATACTCCCAGAGGGTTAAAGAATAGGAAAGCTATCAAGGGAGGGGATGGGATACAGAGTTTTGGTAGTGGGAATTGTGTGGAGTTGTAACCCACTTATCCTATGGTTTTTTCAGTGTTTCCTTTTTATAAATAAAATAAAATAATAATAAAAAAGAAGTAGTAATAGTTTAAATAATAGGAAAGCTATCAGAGTAGGGGATGAGATATGGAGTTCTGGTGGTGGGAACTGTGTGGAGTTGTGCCCCTCTTATCCTATGGTTATGTCAGTGTTTCCTTTTTATAAATAAAAAGAAAAAAGAAATTAAAATTAACATTTAAGATTTACAGTTTACAATCTTATGAAATCCAGAGCTTTATAATTCTCATCACCCTGGAAATGTTGTGTTGTAGCAATAACTAGCCAAGAAATACTGTTAAACAGTCAGATTAATAACAGAAATTTAAAAAGTAGTAATAATATGTATAAGCATGACTTAGAAAGAAAGAGAAGGCAAGGCCATAGAAAAAAATAGGTACATATATATAAATAGAGATAGTTGTAGAAATAAGTCAACCCATATCTTTGGCCTTAGGAGAACTAATTAAGTTTTCAGTGAAGAGAATAAGGACACATAACTCTGGTGTTAGGAATGATGTGGAATTTTACCCCTGTTATCTCATCATTTTGTAAACAAATATTAAATCATTAGCAAAATAAAATTAAAAAAGAAAAAGTCTCTGGTAAATGTATTACAACTCAACTTCCCTTGAAGGCATTTGCCGCTTGCCAAATCTATAAATTTTGATATAAAATAATTAATATGTTAAATAGATATTTTTTCCTTTATAAAGGGATTAATGGTTTACAGTTGACAGTAAATACAATAGTTTATACATGCATAACATTTCTCAGTTTTCCACATAACAATACAACCCCCACTAGGTTCTGTGTCATAAACATTTCTTTTAAAAGCAGAATTTTAAAAACTAAATTAAATGAACCAAACTGTTTATCTTTTAATGAAATGTCTCTCATGGCATGAGAATTGACAGAACAGTTCACCGGGTGCATTCTCTTAGGATATGATCTTGTAAGGCTCCCCCTTGTTCAAATTATCCAGGCACAGTCTAAAGATTATGCACCTATGGTTCTGGATGCTTACACTTTCCTGTCACAAATGCTGCCTGTGATAACTTATAATAGAGTTCCCAGGATGAGCTCTCAAATGGAGTATTTATCAGGTAGCATAGTTGCAAAACACAAATAACACCAGCTAGGAGGGCACTCTTTCTAATTTTCAGTCACATATTGTCCTCAGCTAAAATTTTGGCTGACATCTTTCTCTCTTCCACTGCCACTTAGGATTTTCATTATGGCATACGTCCTACTATGAAATCAACTTCCAGTTGTTTTCTTGTTGTTGCTGTCTGCTTGCTTCAAAATAATTGTAGATTCACAGGTAATTGGAAGAAACAATACAGATATTCTATGTGGCCTTAACCTAGTTTCTCTAATAATATATTGTAAAACTAAAGTACATGATCACAATCAAGATATTGACAGTGACTTTTTACTTATTGCATTCAGATTTTATTATCTTCTATGTGTATGCATGTATGTAATTTTATATGATGATATCGCTTACGGAGGCCTATGTGTCAACCAGCACAGCCAAGACACAGAACATCCATCCCCATAGGGTGCCTCATAAAGCCCCACTTCCCTTCCTGCAGCCACTATCTGTTCTCTATTTCCATAATCTTGTCATTTTAATAATGATATACAATTCAGAGAATTGACTGGTCGTTGTCAAAGGTCAGGGGTGGGAAATAAACAGAAGTGGGTCAAAAGGCAGAGGACCTCACCGATGTGACCTGGAACCCCGCTTCTCCAGAACCCCGCCCCACTAGGGAAAGAGAGAGACAGGCTACCTGCCAACACCCATGTCCAGCAGCAATTACAGAAGCCAGATTTTCCACCTTCTACTCCCCATAATGACCCTGGGCCCATACTCCCAGAGGGACAAAAAATAGGAAAGCTATCAGGGGAGGGGATGGGATACAGAGTTCTGGTGGTGGGAATTGTGTGGAGCTATACCCCTATTATCTTATGGTTTTTGTCAGTGTTTACTTTTAATAAATAAAAGTTTTAAAAATCATATAAGTAGTAATGGAGCTGTTTGAAATAAAAAGGCCCATGCTCCCAGGTATAATATAAATAATTCCTGCCTTTAATATATAGCATAGAAATTATAGTTAGTATTTTATTGTACGTTTGAAAGTTGTTTAGTGAGGACATGTTAACATCTTCACAAGATAATAATGTAACTGTATAGTGACAACTATTAATATGACTTTTAGTAGCAATTTCATAAATGTATACAAATAGTAAAATCATTTTGTTATACACTTGAAATTAATACAATATTATATATCAATTATACAATTTAATGAATGTCCTACAAATACTTATCTGGTATAAACTTTGGGTAATTTTTTTTTTATTCAATGGAATTTTCTGGAAGTTCATCTGTCTGTTTCTATATAGTTTTTTTTTTCTAATTGCTGAGTAAGATGCAATGGCATAGAATAATATGTTTATAACAGTTTATCTTATGAAGAACATCAGAGTTGTTTACAGTCCTGGGCTAATATGAATAACAAAGCAAACATTTGTGTACAGATCCCTGTGTGCATATAAATTTCCATTTCTCTGAGATTAATGCCCAGGGGGAATATCTGCTGGGTCATATGCTAACTGCATGTTTATCTTTGGTATTCAAACAGTCAGAATATTTTCCAGAATGAATCTCCCAATTATATATTCCCACAACCAATCTCTGCGAGATCCAGATTTACTAAATGTCTTTATAAAATTGTGTCATCACTATTTTTTAAAAATTTTTAATCATTCTAATAGGTGTGATTGTATCTCACTGTGGTTCTACCTGATATTCCCCTAAGCTAAGGATACCGCAGGAGTCATGAGGACCTCTCAACAAACATCAAGTTTGTAGCCAGTGTAGAAGATCATAAGCTTGAATAGCATGTAGTTCTGTTGGTATGCTTCTACTCCTGCTTCTAAAACCCCTTCTGTTTCATTGGTTTAATCCCCCCTGCTTTACACTGTATTCTATTTACATAACCACTGTTAACTAAGCACTACCCTGCCTGCAGGGCATTGGTTTAATCCCCATTGGTTAATGATGTCTTTTTGCTCCGCCCCTTCTCCTAGTACACCCTGATTTCCACCAGTCTTTTTTTGTTCCACCCTCTCTATGTCACATCCTGTTTCCACCCTATTTGGCGAATATATATAAGGACAGGATTGTGATTAGGGATAGCTTGGTTTAGATTGCACTGTGTTCCACATGAATAAAGAGATACTGCTTTCCAGCTAAGCCATGAGTCCCTGGTCGTCTGTCTCCCGCCTGCAAAGCTAGCCTGACATAGTTCATCATCCTGCAATTTATGTAACAGCCCCAGGGTCATAAGACCTATAGGAGGTCATAGAAGGAGGAGGAGAATAGGGGAGAGGGAGGTGGAAGGGGGAGGACCTACTGCACTGTGCTCACTGAGGAAATCTCCTAGAAGTTCCAGCAGGAATAGTTTGGTGGCCAGATCCCCAGAAGAGTACAGATTTAAAGCCCACTTTGACACTAGAGTCCCATAATGGACAGCACATCAAGCTTGGATCTGGGAAATCCTAGAATTGAAGCCAGTGGGAAGCTGAAATAGAGCTAGAAGCTTCCAGGAAAGTTTATACTCAGACTGGAGCTGAGCTCAGCATGCTTTACTTTCCAGAAAGGAAAATTTCTGACTAATCTGTTCATGCCTGCTAAAATAGCTGCTTGATATGGAAAAACTAGTAAATGGCCCTGGGAGACTACCTCCAGGAACACTAAAACTTAGGGGCCACCTTTATTTTTATAACAAAATAAAAAATGACTTTGGATATATAAATACATTTTTTTTTCTTCAAAGCACTGCTCAAGTCTGGCTTTTGGTGGTGCAGGGGATTGAACCTGTGACATTGGAGCTTCAGTCATGAGAAACATTTTGCATAACTATTATGCTATCTACCCCTACTATTTTTGTCTTTTACCACTGGAAAAAAAAAAACCAAAAAAACTAAGAGGTATAGTTATTTGTGATACAAAACAATCTGGCCATAAGAATGTAATCTACTTGGCTGACAGATAATTTGAAACAAATTTGCTCATTGCTAATTAGTATGTTTTTTTAATCAGTGTCTCTTGTTATTTTATTTTATTTTATTTTATTTTATTTTACTAAAGGCTCTCTATCAATGTATGGCCTAAATCACATGCCACTCTGCACTAAGGAAATCCCAGAATTTCAGGCTGGTTGTGGAAACCACATGTTTAAGAAGAAACAGCTGAGTGACAGTGATCTGCTCACACACACTTGACCTCCATTTACCTCCAGAATCACTAAATAACAAGAATTCCATTTGGAGTCCCCACAAAACAGTTCTGCTTGGTAACAAAAAAATATATTTATTTTAACAGTTTTAAATATAGATGTTGAAAGAGCTGTGCATAGCATCTCTGTTAACACAGACCTCCTGCAACAACCTTAAAAGCCTCTGGGAATTCTCCAGCTACTGCTAGAACACAAGTTATGAAGGAATTGCTGTCTGTCAGTTACCAAATGTGCTTATTACCCCAGGGAGGAAGGGAGAAGGGATGCTAAGAACTCTCAGATGTTCTTGCTCCAGAGATAAAGCATGAAGCCACTTTCTGCTACATTAGCTTCTCCATTCACACACCCAAATGGACCTGTGAGATCAGGGTTCCAAGAAACCCTTCTTTCCCAAAACACAAATGAGTTCAGCAGTCAATTCCAGACGTGGTCTGGCAGACCGCAGTTATCAACCATCACTATGTGCAGCAGGAAGCTTGGATCTTAAAAAAATGTAATGTATGGGGGTCAGATGGCCACGCACCCAGTTAAATGCACATAGTACTATGCACAAGGACCAGGGCAAGGATCTGTGTAGGAGACCTTGCTTCCCATCTGTGTGTGTGTGTGTATGGGGGGGGGGGGGTTCACGAGTGGTGAAGCAGTTATCTATTTCTCTCTATCTATCCCTCCTCTCTCAATTCCTCTCTGTCATTTCCAATACAATGGAAAATATGGCTGCCAGGAGCAATGGATTCACAGTCCCAGACCCGAGCCCCAGCAATAACTCTGGCAATATATATATGTATGTATGTATGTATGTATATATTCTCATCAAAGATATATATACACATAGATTAAGGATCACATTACATTGATATTGAAAACAGAAGAATGAAAATTTTATTGAAAATCCATCCTTCTATTTTTAACTTCCCAGAGGTAAAGATTTTCTATTTCTAGTTATTTTAAGTAATTTTATTTTTTTACATTTTTATTTATTTATTTTTGGATAGAAAAAGAAATTGAGAGAGAAGGGGAATGGAGAGGGGGAGAAAGAAGAGACACTTGTAGATTTGTTCCACCACTCCTGAAGCATCCTCTCTGCAGGTTTAAATCTGGGTTCTTGCCAGCTTTCTGTTTCACAAATTGTACCACTGTCTTTTAATCATTTCTTTGGAACATACATCTATGCCCCTAAATAACTGAATGTATCTCTATTATTACCCTATTTCCCACCAAGAAATATTTATCTGTTAAAATCCTATGTAGGAGAATTATCTACTTCTTACTTGCGCATTTCTCCTAGCACAACTCAAGAGTTTTTTTTTAATTATTAATTTGTTTTAGATAAACACAGAGAAGGTAAAGGAGAGGGGGGGAGGGCAGAGGGAGAGGGAGGTTGAGAGAGGTCTGCAGCACTGTTTCATCACTTGTGAAGACAACCCCCTGGTCCAGCAATATCAGGAGCCAAGAATCAAGCCCAGGACTTCAAACATTCACTCTACTACTAAACTAACTTCTGTTTCTGTATTAGACATTAATCTTCTGTCATTTTAGTGAAATTTCTGAATAGAACAGAAGCTATTGTGCTTCATTTGCTATTTTTTAAATTATTTATTTATTTTTAATAGAGACAGAAAAATTGACAGAGGAGAGGGGGAATAGAGAGGAAAAGTGACACCTGCAGCACTGCTTAGTCACTAGTAAAGTTTCTCTGCAGGTGGGGACTGGGGACCGTTAACTGGATCCTTGTACACTATAATGTGTGCGCTACACTGGGCATATCACCACTCCTCAATAGCTTACATTTTACTGAATATTTACCATAATCCTTTGATCTCTTTTATACAGATATATATATGCTGCATGGACTCACTATACAGAGTCATTTTTACTCATCTCTCTTTTAAAAAATTCTATCTTTATATGGAATTGACTCTAGACAAGATGTGTGTATTAAATACTAGTGTTTGTACCTGAGACAAACTAGTAAAATGAGTTTTCTTATTTTTATCTTAATTGTCTGTGTTATGAGTAAGTAATCTCTATTAATTGCAACTCACCTGCTTATATATCAACTTTTCCCAATTGTATCCTTCTCCCTTTCTTGTAACTACTACCATACCTTCTATACCCAATGCTCCCAAGCTTTGCGTACAAATAATACCTACTTAGCTTTATTGTTTCCTCTTTATTTCCCATAACTTTCCCCTTCAACATATGATTACTCCTAGGTGATTAAATATAAGGTTTCATTAAGAATAAAGACTGTGGTATTTTCATACTTATAACCCTAGAACATAATGCAACAACAGTGACAATAGTTCGGTGAAAAACAAACAGTTGCAAAATGCATTAATAAAGTGAAAACATTGCTGTATTCTTTTTATGCCCCTTGTGAGTTTTCTGAATTTTTTGGTACAACTTTAGAATTTAATACTAAATATCTTTCATCTCTCTACTTTACCACACTATCATTGTTCATCTGTTTTCCAAACCCAAATTTGTAACCGCTATTCTGTATCCCTGTGTTGTGTTTTTAGAAATTGCCACCATGTACAGAGAGTGATTTACCAAGTTGGGGGTTTAGAGAAAGCAATATTACAACTGTAGGGTGAATACAAGTGCAGTTGTTTGAGAAGAGACTCTAATTTATTGATAGAGTGCTTCCAACCCTTTTTTCTCTACACAATAAGCTATAAAATACTCAAGTAACTGATTTAACCCACTTTTGATAGCTTTAAAAGTGTTCAGGTAAAAATTATTAGCAGTGTTAAAGAACTTATCAACTATATAATCAGGTCCATGTGGAAAGAGAAGCATGGCTATTTCTTTTTAAGGGAAATAGCCACATTTCAGAGAAGTGTGTTAAAATGTCTCCCCCCCCCCTTTATTGGGGAATTAGTGTTTTACATTTGACAGTGAATACAATAGTTTGTACATGCATAACATTTCTCAGTTTTCCACATAACAATACAACCCCCAATAGGTTCTCTCTCATCCTTTTCTAGGACATGTACTCTCCCCTCCATTCACCCCAGAGATTTTACTTTGGTGTAATATACCAATTCCAATTCAGGTTCTACTTGTGTTTTCTCTTCTGATCTTGTTTTTCAGCTTCTGCCTGTGAGTGAGATCATCTCATACTCATCCTTCTGTTTCTGACTTATTTCACTTAACATGATTTCTTCAATGAATAACATTTTCTAGCAATCTTGCTCTATAAAATGTAAGTTGAACCTAGATTCAAGGCTTTGACCATTGAATGTCATAGAAAATAAATTAAGAATGAATTTACTTCTAAAATCTCTTGAAGAGACAGTAGCAGCTACAGTGTTTCAAGGAAAGTGAGTAAAACTCTTTTAATTGTGATACTCAAAATTCAGAGCTACACAGAAACTCAAGATTATACTCAAGGCTGAAAGGCATGTCAATCTTAAATTTCACAGCACAGAGGCTGCCTTTGCTTTGTGAGACATTACTCCTTTCAGAAGAATTCCTTCCTACAGCACTGCCATTTGACTAGATTGAGCACCTGCCTCAAGGTGTCTTGACATTTAAAACAATTCATGCAGTTTTAATCTCTCTCTCTCTCTCCCCCCTCACTTTCTTTCTCCCCCTAACCTGGTTTATTAGTCTCAATAAAATTGCATGTCCTGGTGCTGACCTATAGTGAGAGGAAAAAAAAAAAAAACTTCACCAGTGACTTGATAGAGGTTCTTATTTGATTGCATGAACATGCACTCCATAATAGCAATCTCTATGTGCCATCTATTCCAAGATGATCATGTTTTTATTTGCCTTGTTGGAGCAGGTGGCACTATTTCTTAATAAAGTTATTGAAAAATGATGCTTGGGGGATGTTTGACAAGTTTGTAGGTCTTATTGTTGCCAGGGGAAAGAGAGAGAGAGAAGAGAGAAGAGAGGAGAGAGAGAGAGAGAGAGAGAGAGAGAGAGAGGAGAGAGAGAGAGAGAAAGAAGAAGGAAGAGAGAAGAGAAGAGAAGAGAAGAGAAGAGAAGAGAAGAGAAGAGAAGAGAAGAGAAGAGAAAAGAGAGAGAGAGAGAGAGAAATCTAGTTCCCTAAGGGACCAGGCAGCGGTGCATGTGGTTTGAGCACACATATTACCATGAGTAAGGAATTAGGTTCAATTCTCCAGTGCCCACATGCTGAGGGGAAGCTTCCCATAGTGAAGCAGTGCTGAAGGTATCTTTCTGTCTCTATCCCTCCCCTCTCAATTTATCTCTGTCTCTATCTAGTAAATAATAAATCAGTAGGGGGCAGATGGTGGCACACTTGGTGAAGCATATAAATTACAGTGCACAAAGACCCAGCTTCAAATCCCTGGACCTCATGTGCAGAGGGAGTGTGAGGGGACCTCATCGTGAGTGGTGAAACAGGACTGCAGGTGTTTCTCTGTCTCTTTCCCTTTCTACCTCACCCTATCAATTTCAGTCTCAATCTGATAATTAATTAATAAAAGTTATATATATATATATATATATATATATATATATATATATATATATATATTCTACTACCCTGTATGGGCATTGCATCAAGAAGAAAACTGAATTTTTAGATTTCTTATAAGTGATTTATCCTTCTAAAATATCTTTCTAAGCATTTTATTCATATAGTTTCTCATACAAATACTCTCTTATAGATCCTTTACATTACACTGAATTAACCAACAAAAATTCTACTCACTTTGCAAAGCCGAGCTCAGTTACTATTTATTATTCAGAAGGTCTTATTTCAACTCCCCCAAACCTATTCTGTTCTCCTTAACTACCAAAACATTTCTAAAACTTTTACTATTGCACCAAAATTAAACACTGTATTATGGTTATTTCTAACATTCTGCTTTCCTTTCTAAATGAGATATGCATGCTTCAAATTAGTACAGCATATTAAATAATAGCTAGGATACTGGTAGTAAAAATTTCATATATAGCAGGTATGTTTTAAGTATTATCTAAATATCAACTTATATAAAAACCTCACAATCCGAGAGGCTGAACATTTTAGCTCTGAGAATAGACCATGGGGAGTAGTTTTAGTGCAGCTGGTTAAGTGCTCATGTTACAATGTAGAAGGACGTGGGTTCAAATCCCTGGTCCCCACCTGCAGGGAGGAAGCTTCATGAGCACTGAATCATACTTGAAGGTGTCTCTCCTTTTCTGTCCTCGATCCTCTTCTCCTCTTAGTTTCTTTTTCTTTTTTTCTTTCTTTATTTCTATATTTCTATATTTATTTATTTATTTATTGGATAGAGGCATCCAGAAATTGAGAGAGAAGGGGGTGAGAGACAGAGAGACACCTTCAGCACTGATTCCTCACTCACAAAGATTTCCCCCAGAGGTGGGGACTGGGGGTTTGAACCTGCGTCCTTGCCTTTGTTACATGTGTGCTCAACCAGGTGCACCATCACTCAGTCCTTCCTCTCAATTTCTATCCAGTAAATAAATATATAATATTTAAAACACATAAAGAATAGACCTTGGAAGTCAGGTGGTGGCTCACCTGGTAGAGTACACATATCACTACGGGAAAGAACTTAGGTTTGAGTGTCTGGTCCCGTGAAGGGGGAGGGGAGCTTTATGAGAGGTGGAAGAGTGCTGCAGATGGCTCTCCTCTTTGTCATGCAAATACTAGACATAGATCAGAAAAATAAAAGAAAAGGAAAAACAAAGTTGGTTTCCAGGAAGTATGGAGTCCTGCTGGCATTGAATCCCAGTGATAAGCTTGGTGGCAGAAGAAAAAAGGAGGAGGAGGAGGAAGAAGAGAATGACTTCATTGTTTACTTTTTGACCTCAGTCTCAATTTCTTCATTGTTGAAATAGCACTGTTTAATTTTTTGTCTGTACACTTAGTATTATGAATTAAAAGGAGGTTTTGTTTTCATTTGTAGTAAATGCTGCATCAGAAAAAAACAGATTCAGAGCAAACAGATTAGAAAAGAAACTACAGAGACAGTATCAAGAGCTGAAGAAAGTGAGGGTGTGGAAGATGGTTTTGTCTGTGTTTAGAGGAGCAGGCCTGTCAGCTATGAGGGATAAGATAGAAAATGAATTTCTGGAGTTCTGTTTTGCTTCTACCAACATTATACTAAAAATAACTGACAAACACATACCCGGAGTTGATTAAGGTGGCTGCTTATGCACTGGTGTCATTTAAGGGACCATAGTTTAGAAAAGCTTTTTTCATTAGTGTGAAAGTATATAGGGCAGCTAATAAAGACTGAACAAATGATGTGTAATACCTCTACAGATTATACATCTTTATTCAGAGATGATAAAGAATATCTAACTCAATAGCGATAAATATTATTATTAGAAAGATATGATTTTGTGATGATGTCATCCTTTCCATATTTTTGAATAATAAAGTTTAAACTAAAGTATCAAATGGATTTTGTAAAAAAATAAGTACTATTTATATGAAATAGTCACGGTTCAAGAATACCTAAGGCATTTGTGGCATGGCATGTATGTTCTACCTGGAGTGCCACCACCTGGCACATCCAGTTAAGTGCATATAGTATGAATCACAAGGATCAGCTCAATAATCTGGGTTCAGCTCCCTGGCTCCCCACCTTCAAGAGAAACTTGACAAGTGAGGAAGTAGTTGTCTATCCTTCCTTCTTCCTCTTTGTGTCTCCCTCTTCTCACAATTTCTTTCTTTCCTATGCAATAAAAATTGAAAAAAATGGGTATCAGGAGCAGTGGATTCATAGTGCAGGCACCAAGCCCCAACTATAACCCTGTAGGAGGAGGAGGAAGGAGGAGAAAGAGGAGGAGAAAGAGAAGGGAAAGAAGAAGAAGGAGGAGGAGGAGGAGGAGGAGGAGAAGGAGAAGAAGAAACAACTTTTGGAGGGAGGGAACATTGTTAGTTGAACTTCAAGATTTACTCTGAAGTAGTACATAAACTTGCCTGATATTAACTAGCTAGAGGCAAATCAATCTGTAAATAGGAGGGAAATCTTATAACTAAGACAATGCATCAATACATGCTACATGGTGAATCTTTGAAATAGGGACAGCATTTCAAAGGAAGAAAAAGGAGACAGTCTTAAATAGATAAATCTAAAATAAAAGTATATAATGACAAATGATGAAAGTCAATTCTTTCATTTTACCAAAAATAAACTGAAGATAGATTAAGGAGTTAATATTCAAAGCAAAAATTTAATATTCCTTCTAGAATATATTCTGCCTTAGAGTAAGAAAAAATAAGACACTGAAAACACAGACAGTAAAGGATAGATGACCATGAGGATATTCTAGAACTTGTTATCAAAGGACATACTTTATTTTTTAGACATTTTATTTATTTATTTATTCAATAGAGACAGAGAGAAATCAAGAGTAAACAAGGACTAAAGAGTGGAAGAGACAAGGCAAAGTTATCTGTAGCTCTGTTTCACCACTCACAAAGCTTCTCTCTTCTGATTGGGGACCAGTGCCTTGAACCTTGTTCTTTGCACATTGTAGCATATGTGCTCAACTGGTTGTGTCACTGTCCAGCTCTTCAAATAACATACTTTCAAAGGTGAAAAATCATCACCATGGATGAGGATCTATGTTTGAGTCCCTGATCCACACCTCCAGGAGGCACACTTCACTAGCAGTGACACAGGTCTTCAGGTGTCTCTTTCTCACTCCTTCTCTATCTTCTGCTCCCCTCTCAATTTCTAGCTTGTCCTATCAAATAAAATAAAAAGGAAATAATTGCCTGTGAGAGCAGTGGATTCATAATGATAGCACAGAGTCCCACCAATAACCCTGATGACAAAAAGAAAAAAAAGAAAGAAAAATAGATTTTAATTTACATAATGTATAAAGAATTAAAAATAAATAAAAGCAGAATCAATGCAATAAGAAATGGGATAACAACCATTAAAGAACAATTAACTGTGCTATAATAGGCCTAACTTGAAAGTAATCCAGAAGCCTAGAAACAGGAGAGTAAGAAAATCGTGGTATATACATACAATGGAATAATACTCAGCTGTTAAAAATGATGAAGTCATCTCTTTTACCTAATTTGGGTGAAGCTTAAATTAAATATATTCAGTGACATAGACCAAACTGAGAAAGATGAAAAGATGAATGCTGGGCGATCTCATAGGTGGAATTTAAGAAACAAGAACAGAAAGGGAAAACAAAATACAATCTGGACTTGGTTTAATGTATTGTACCAAAGCAGGAGACTCTGGGGATAGGAGGGGAAAGAAGGGGCTAAGGGTACTTTGGAGCCTTGGAACATGATGATGAAAAAGGAACTAAGTTGGGACTGCAAAACAGTGTTTCACAGACTTTTATCATGTCAACACCTATATTATATCTATTAACCTGTGCCCACCCTCTAATCAAGTTAAAAAAAAAAGCAGAAGATGCAGAAACAGCTGTACTTACATGTTACCATGTGCAAGGACCCAGGTTCTAGCCTTCTCTCCTTACCTGCAGGGAGTATACTTCAGGAGTGGTGAAGCAGGTCTGCAAAGGCCTTTTTCTCCCTCCCTATCTTCCTCTCCCCTCTCAATTTCTCTCGGCTACCAAATGAAACAGAAAGAAAGAAAGAAAGAAAGAAAGAAAGAAAGAAAGAAAGAAAGAAAGAAAGAAAGAAAGAAAGAAAGAAAGAGAGGTGGATTTGTCATTCAGGCACTGAGCCCGGGTGACAACCCTCATGACATTAAAAAAAAAAAAAAAGGAAGGAAGGAAGGAAGGGAACTTGAGTAGATGATTAATTTTTTTAGGAAAGAACTTTTGACTTTAATATCATCTCTGAAAGTTCTTTTTTGTTTTTTGCTTATATTCTTTCTTAACTTTAATGTGGGAAATAGAGAAATGTTACTAAATTGGCTACATGTATCATATCTTATCATATCTTATAAATTATGATTTATGCATGGTGCAAGGTTCAAGTCTGTCCTCGCCTACTGGGGAAAGCTTCACAAGTGGGGAAGCAGTATTGAGGTGTCTCTCTTTCTTCTTTTTCTCTTCCAATTTCTGTCTCTATCCAATAACTAAATAAAATATTTTTTAAAAACATCAAAACTACAACAAAAAGGAAATCACGATTTATATTTTATGACCAACACTAAAATTAGTATTTGTACTGGAGACAATTAAATGTTCTTTTTTTGTCACGTTTATGTGTATTTGTGTGTTTATGTTGTGTGAGAGAGAGACACAGACAAAATGAGAGAAAGAATAAAAATAACAATTTCCATCTCTCCTTGATAATTAGAAGGAAAGATTTCACTCTGAATTAAACCCATTTTTGGCTTTATTATTTCTTCTTTTATATTCTAAGAAAAGAAAGAAAAAAAACCAATTTGACTCAGAGAGAGTGCTCTAAATAGTAAATCCATTATTCTTTTTAAAATTTTTTTTCCCTTTTGTTGCCCTTGTTGTTTATCATTGTTGTTGTTGTTACTAGTAGTGGTGCTATCGCTGCTGTTGTTGTTGGATAGGACAGAGAGAAATAGAGAGAGAAGGGGAAGACAGAGAGTGGGGAGAAAGACAGACACCTGCAGACCTGCTTCACCGCCTGTGAAGGGACCCCCCCCCCCGCCCCGCCCTGCAGGTGAAGAGCAAGGGGCTCCTACCAGGATCCTGATGTCAGTTTGTGTGCTTTCCACCATATACACTTAACCCACTGCACCACTGCCCAGCTCCTAAATTCATTATTCCTAGATGCTGTTCCCAGAGGAGAATTTTTTTTTAGTCCTTTCTAGGTAACTCAGTCTCTTCTTTCTTTCCCTTTCTCCTTTCTTTCCTTCTTTCCTTCCTTCTCTCTCTCTCTGTCTCTCTCTCTCTCCTCTTCATGCCAGAGCCTTGCATATGTGTGATTTCATCACTCCAGACAAATTGTTTTTTAGATACATAGGTAGAGTCAAGAAAAAATATATAGAACCAAGCTTCTCCCTGTGCCATAGTACTCCTATGTGGCATGCCAGAGCTTAAGCCTGGGCTGTGCACATGGCAAGGAAGACACTCTATAGGTCAGCTGTCTTTGTAGCTCCAGGTATATCATTTTTTAATTTCCCCTTCAGGCTGATAATCTGCCCATTTACCCATGTATCAATCCATCCATCCTTTTCTCTATTTTTACTACCCTTCCTTTCTCCTATTTATTCACCCTCCATTCATCCATGCACCTATTCATCCACTCATTCATTCATCTCTGTCTACCATCCTCCTTTTTATCTGCATTCTTACTCCTAGCCATATACAGAGCTGTTGTGCTAGGAGGAAGCATTTAGAAGAGTGTATACCCAGTCAATTAACTTAGTCTTCTTGGGGATGACTGAAGTAATGAAAACACATTGCAGCGGGGAAGCAACTACAGAAGCCAGACCTTCTACCTTCTGCAACCCACAATGACCCTGGGTCCATGGTCCCAGAGGGATAGAGAATGGGAAATCTATCCGGGGAGGGGGTGGGATATGGAGATTGGGCGGTGGGAATTGTGTGGGGTTGTACCCCTCCTACCCTATGGTTTTGTTAATTAATCCTTTCTTAAATAAAAAAGAAAAAAATAATAATAAAAAAAGAAAACACATTGCAGATATTCTAAGAGAAATCTTTTAGCAAGTTATTGAGATACATAGTATTCATATATTTGGTAATTTGCTATTGATCCAATTTGTTTTATGCTGGTGAGCGATATATAGATATGTGAACTGGTTTTGTGCTGAACACAGACTTATATCATGTATACTACACAGTCAACAAATTATTCAATATCGCTTTGCAGTCTGAAATATTAAATTAGTCCAACATCAGTTTGAGTAATTTATTAACTTAAAAGTAAGTAGAAATCAATGTACCAATATTCAAGAAAAGATAAAAACATCATGAATGGAATGAAAATTAGATCTATTAGTTTCATCTAAATGATTATTTATTGGAATGTCTTTGGAAAAGTCACTTAATACCTACCTCATTATCTATTTGTGATAAAGACCTATAAGTATACTTTCTCTTCCTAGTGATTTATTTTGAAGATAGATGAGATGAAAATACTTTAAAAATATGTAATGTTACATATAATGTAATTATATGTAATACAGAATAAGGATGATTTATTATAATAGGGATAGTAATAATAATGCCAATGGGAGTTTAAAGAAACACAAAAGAATAGAACCTTAAATTCAAAACACAGATAAGTCCTGATACTCTGATGAGATTCTGATTTATGCCATTGAAGTAAACAATGTTAATGTGTAGTAAAACTATACAAATTTTAACTAATAGGAGGAAAGCCAATTTGAATTTATGAAAGATTTTAAGAGAAATGTTATATTTCTTTAAAATATATACAGTAAAAAAATAAAATGCATACAGTAATATTAGATACCAGTTAATAAAACTTCTTTGCCAATTTCCATTAATAATGTGATTAATATAATATAACTTATCACTGATTTATTAATTCACAAAATAGTCACCAAATATTTTAGTGCTCTTTTACGGACTAGGAATTATAGATAATCACAGAGACCAGGGATGGCCTTGTCCTCAAAAAGTTGCCTGTTCAGTGAGTAAATTTTTAAAGGAATGAGCTACTGCCATATAATTTTCAGATGCACAGGATGCTGTGGGATCACAATGAAAGCATAAATTTCTCAGTGTTTAGAGGTTGAGGGAAGACCTCATCTAAAAGATATATATATATATATGTATATTGCCTTCATTGAGATCAAAGGGATCAACCAAAGCCAAATAAGGAGCAGTTGTGGTATTTGAACTTTGTTCTATAAATGTAAGTTCATGAAATATTTTATTTTTTATAAATATTTACTGATTTATATTGGATAAAGACAAAGAGAAAGGGAGTCAGGCTGTAGCGCAGTGGGTTAAACGTAGGTGGCGCAAAGCACAAGGACCAGTGTAAGGATCCTGGTTCAAGCCCCCAGCTCCCCACCTGCAGGGGAGTCGCTTCACAAGCGGTGAAGCAGGTCTGCAGGTATCTATCTTTCTCTCCCCCTCTCTGTCTTCCCTTCCTATCTCCATTTCTCTCTGTCCTATCCAACAACAATGACATCAGTGATGCCTACAACAATAAAACAGCAAGGGCAACAAAAGGGAATAAATAAATAATAAAAAATATTTTTTAAAAAAGACAGAGAAATTGAGATAAAGGAGAGAGAGGGGGGGAGAGAGAGATATGGAGAGAGAGAGAGTTGTAGCATTACTTTACCCATTTGGAAGCTTGCTCTCTGCAGGTAGGAACTGGGGGCTTGAACCCAGATCCTTGCATGCTCCCTGGCCCCAACGATTATCAGAGATTTTTCAAGTGTGGAATCCTAGATGATAAAATTTGTTTAAAGTTTGACTGGAAAAATAGGGAGTTGAAAAAATTTCAGTGAACCATGGTAGAAATTTTTCCAACCTCTTAAACTGGGGTTATTAACAACCTTTGCTCTCAAAAAAAAAATTCAGTAAAGCATACAAATAGTTTTATGTAACATACACTACTTTTCCCCTTTGAATTGTACCTAGGTAGTCTTAATAAATAGAAATGACAAATTTTCTACTGAAGTATTCAAGTCAGAACTGGCTAACTTTCTTCAAATTCAGTCACTATGAGTTTGAGCTTATGGCAACATACGTTGGACTTGCTCACATATTTGCTGAATAATTACATTACAAAACAGTGTTTAAAAAAAACAATGCTATGGCTAAGTCAAAAGAAAGAAAAGTTAAAATTTTAACCAAGTCTTAGAGAAACATAGTGTGGATGAATTACATGTTGAAGTAATAGAGAACATTGTGACAACCCAGTTGAAAGGAATGTGTTGACTGAAAATAGGCAAGCATGAGTTTTAGAGACCATGAGATGACCTAACTAATTCATCAGAGTCTAGAAAAATAAAAGAAAATGAATTGGACAATAAATACACATTTCATTAAGAAGAGAATTAGTAGCTAGTCTGATAGATTTCAATTTCACATAGGAAATTATGACAGTGCATTTGGTGACCTAAATACTAAAGTTATATAATAAAAGGAGGTCATATTTATTGATTATTCATGACAATAATCGTGCTCCTCTTTAATTATCACAATACTACTGGAGGTAGCTTTAAAGGCTAACCCAGTTTTACAGATAAGTTAACCAAGAGATGGTAAGGTTAAGAAACGTTTCTATGATCACAAGATTATAAGTGGAAGGACAAGGTTTCAAACTTTGTCAGTTAAATCTGAAGTTCACACTCTTAACTACTGCCCCACTGAGGGAGTAATTTGGGGTAGAAAACTGTGTCAATGTAAAGGAAGGAATGGAAGAGGCAAAGACTGTGGGTGGGAGGCTGTTTATAAAATGATAGTTATTATTTTGGAGATATTACATAGATAAAGAGGGGATGCTTAACAAAAAAAAAAAAAAAAGGGAGAAGCTGTTATCAGAAGACCATAACCTTTTGTGGGTCAGTCACCTTTTTGAATGACAGGAGGTACCTCTGAAGGATACTGCCCAGGAAATGAGAGTGGTGACAGGTGGGGCTTGCAAAGGTGAAGGTGGGGCTTGCAAAGGTGAAGGTGGGGCTTGGGTGTTATAAGCTAGGCCTGTGGGCATGGCTTTCTCTGTCTGCTGGGGTGAACATGTGGGTAGTAGCACTCAGGTGACTTCTCTTTCTTCTTTCTCTTTCTGTTTTTCTCTCTCTACCTATGTGGGCCTATGTCAGTCTGTCAAGATGTGAGTAGGAAGCATCTCTCTCTCTCTCTCTCTCTCTCTCTCTCTCTCTCTCTGCCTAGGTCATCATGTGGGTAAGAGTTATGTTCTTCTCTCTTTATCTATGTGGGCCTCCTGTCAAGATGTGAATGGGGGATTCTCTCTTTTTGCCTAACATATGAATGGTCTCAATTTTCCTGAATGAAATTTAAAATTCCTGAAAATAATGCTCTCTTCTCAATTCTTTGTTGAGATAATGCATGACAGAGGTTTGAAATGCTGGTGAAGCAAGTGCTGGTCTATTCCCTCTTCCCCCAATACAATACTTCTGAAGATTTAATGAATGGACAGTCTCTCATAGAGGAGACACAGAACATGTGCACTACACAGTTAATAGGTTCAGTTTCAGAAAACTCATAATCATTTGAGTTTGTTAAGGAATTTAAAAGTTAAAGTCTGTAACAACTTGAAAGGAATATAAGGTTCAATCTGTAAGAACCATAGGAAGAAGCATAAATAAAGCTTATGTTTATTGTATTCTTCATTTAACTGCATCTGATTTAAAATGGCAACTTAAAATTGTATCATGCATTACATTACCAAAAATAGTGAAAAGCTCTGTCGTTGTTCTTGGAAACAAAAAGCCACAATGTGTACATTTGTACTATAAATAATAGAATTTAAACAATACTTTATTTAACATGATAAAACCAACCATTTATATAACTAAATGAACCAAAGTCATGAAATAAGCTATCTAATCAACCGAAACCACTGAATTTTGTTAAGATAGTGAATATTTGTGACATGTTAACTTGGAACTATCCATTTTAGCCTTCCCTTCAGATCTGTAGCAGGATATCTCAAACTTAGCAGCACTGAAGATAGAAATTTTATGGGTCTTAAAGCTTTATTCAATTTTTTCTCATCCTGACAATGTCCATGTTCAGCGGGGAAGCAATTTCAGAAGCCAGACCTTCCACCTTCTGCACCCCATAAAGATTCTGGGTCCATATTTCCAGAGGGATAAAGAATAGGAAAGCTTTCAAGGGAGGGGATGGGATATGGAGTTCTGGTGGTGGGAATTATGTGGAATTGTACCCCTCTTATCCTATGGTATTGTCAATATTTCCATTTTATAAATAAAAATTGAAAAAGAAAGAAAAAATTTCATAAAAATACTCTCTTCAAAGGGCAGTCAATATTTTGTCTGAAGTTGCATTATCTAGGAAATTTCTATTCTTAGAACACAGTGGTGTGGGAGGCCTACCTTCAGGGCACCGCCAAAACAATAGCAAGTGTTGGCAATATCTCAGCTGCCTGAGGCCGTGATTTTAGATGGGCCAGATAGAAGCCTGGCTGGGAGTTAAAAGGAAATCCCAAATAAACTATGGAGAACTAGACAATAATATTGAACTTTGAAAAATTCTAGGACTCTCCTGGGGCATTAAAAGACTGCTTGCATTCAAAAGCTATGTGCACATGTAGAAAATACATGAAAAAGAAAAAATAATAGTCACTCATCTTGTTGACCTTGAAGCCCTACACAAAGTGAGAGTGAGAATTAGGGATATCTTGCAAAATACCTAAAGTCTGAATCACAGATTCCCTTGGTAAATAATGTGAGACTTTTAGAGACAGTCTATTCAGAAATTTTGAGTCATTATTGGTGAGTTACTAATTTGTTCTGAACAAGTATGTCTACTAGGAAGTCAAAAAAAATTAAAGAGGTGAGGCAGGTGGTGGCGCACCTGGTTGAGCACACACATTACAGTGCACAAGGACTCAGGTTCAAGCCCAGGATCCCCACCTGCAGGGGGAAGTTTCAGGAGTGGTAAAGTTGGGTTGGAGGTGTCTCTGTTTCTTTCCCTTGATATCTCCCCCTTTATTATCAATTTCTCTCTGTCTCTATCGAGTAATAAATGAAAGTATAAAAAAATAAAGACTTAAAAAAATAAAAGTAAGGAACAAACAAAAACGTCAACATAATGGAGGACATGTATAATTTACAAGTTAGTTAGGAGAAATTACCAGGTGAAAGAGGCAATGAGGAAAGGAAAGCAAAGTTAAGACACAGTTATAGCATTACAAAAATAAACCATGATGGGGTGGATGAAAGAATATGATACAAATGTTTTCATTACATACTATTTAAAAATGTCCACTTTTCTTCAAAGTTTTTCAAGGACCACAGTAAGGATCCTAATTGGAGCCCTCAGCTCCCTACCTGCAGGGGAGTTGCTTCACAGGAGGTGAATCAGGTCTGCAGGTGTCTGTCTTTCTCTCCCACTCTCTGTCTTCCCCTCCTCTTTCCATTTCTCTCTGTCCTATCCAACAACAAACAACATCATCATCAACAACAACAATAATAATAACTACAACAATAAAACAACAAGGACAACAAAGGGAATAAATAAGTAAATATTAAAAAAAGAAAGAACATGTTTCAAAGTACTTAAGGAATTTATGAAAGTGGTATCTCCACAAGGGGAGGTTATCAATACAGAGATAGAGACTATATTAAAGAACACATATTCTGGAGTTGAAAATGCAATAGTTGAAATGAAAACCATTACTAGAAAGATTCAGCAATGCAATTTGAGGAAGCAGAAGAATCAGAAATTTGATGAAATGTCTTTGGAGATTATCTAGTCAAAGTAGCAGAAGAAAGACAGAATCCACTGGATTTTTCAAAAAAAAATTTACTTTTCAGTTAAAGTTAATATTAATATGAAATAGGTTAAATTATTTGCTACTTGACATAAGAAACACTGAAAATCATTTCAAAGAAAATTGTAAAATAAATGAAATAGCTAAAAGTACTCAAGAAATTATGTAAATTGCTTTTAAAAGAAGGTAGAACTTTAGTAATTTCAAAAGAAATAAGACATATAGTCAAGAAACAGAAAAAGAAATTAGGTATAAATGTTATGATACCAACTATTACTTTTAGTGAAAATATATTAAATATACAAATCAAAAGGCCTATGTTGGCAGAATCAATTAAAACTTGATACACAATCCAAGTAAATGTTATGTAAAAGAATAAAGCAGTATAGATTCAAATACACAGGTGAGTTGAAAGGTAAATTATGAAAAAAAAATTACTTACAGACCAAAAGAAAAAAAAAATCTAGGGAGTCTGGCAGTAGCACAGTGGGTTAAGCGCACATGGTGCAAAGCGCAAGGACCAGTGTAAGGATTCCAGTTTGAGCCCCAGCTCCCCACCTACAGGAGCATCACTTCACAGGTGGTGAAGCAGGTCTGTAGGTGTCTATCTTTCTCTCCCCCTCTCTGTCTTCCCCTCCTCTTTCCATTTCTCTCTGTCTTATCCAACAATGATGACAACAATAACTACAACAATAAAACAACTAGGGCAACAAAGGGACATAAATAAATAAATATTTTTAAAAATCTGAGATAACATGATTCATCAAAAAACTCTTATGCCTGAGACTCTGAGGTCTGAGGTTCAAGCCCTAGCACTTCCATAAACCAGAACTGAGCAATGCTCTGGTGTCTCTCTCTCTCTCTCTCTCTCTCTCTCTCTCTCTCCCCCTCCCTCCCTCCCTCCCTCCTATATATTCTTATCTTGAAATAAAATTATTATTTTCAATATAACATAGCTAAGTTGTATTCCATTGTGTATAAGTCACTTTTTTATTGTTGTAGTTATTGATGTAGTCATTGTTGGGTAGGACAGAGATAAATAGAGAGAGGAGGGAAAGACACCTGCAGACCTGCTTCACTGCTTGTGAAGCTACTCTCCTGCAGGTGAGGAGCTGGAGGCTCAAACCAGGATCCTTAAGCTGGTCTTTGCACTTTGTGCCACCTGCGCTTAACCCACTGCACTACTGCCCAACTCCCAAGTCACTTTTTTTTCTTAATTCTCTAAACAGAGCTTGAAGAAATCACATTAAGTGAAATTATCAAGAAAAATAAAGATGAATATGGGATCATCTCACTCATGGGCAGAACTTAAAAAGCATGAGGAGAAAGGGAAAACACAAAGCAAAACTTAAACTTGCTTGATGTATTGCACCAAGGCAAAATACTCAGGGAAGGAGGACAAGAGAGGAGTTGGGAAGCAGGCGGTTTGAGGTCCTGGTACATGATGATGGAAAAGAACTGAGCTTAGGGTTGGGAGTATTCTGCGGACAATTATCATGATGATGATACAAAATTGTACCCATGTACCAACAACTGTACTATTAACAATTAACCTCCCAATAAAAACTAAAATAACTATAATCAGTCAAAATAAAGTTTAAGATACACATTTTATAAGAAGAATAATATATATTGATAAAATATTGAGCTATCAGGATTACATACTGTTTATTTATTTATTTATTTTTAACTGCTTGTGAAGCTTTTCTCCTGCAGGCAGAGACAGGGAGCTTGAACTCCGGTCCTTGTGCATGAAAACATGTGCACTCAACTGAGTGAGCCATGACAGACCCCATATAGTTTATTATTGACATATCATGGTTAACAATGTTGTAGAACTACAGGGATAAATTTTTATACACCTATATGCTAATGAGACTCTCTGTACACACCACCAAACCAATAAGATATGTTTAGTAAAACATAGCATGGATTAAAAACAGAGTTCCATATACATGAAATAACACTTTTGTATTGTTGTAGTTATTGAGGAGATAGCAAAGCAATTTTGTAATTATAGTTTTAGATAGCAATGTCTATTATTTTATTATAGATAAAACAGAGAGTTCGAGAGAAAATAGAAGATTTGAACAACTACACCTATCCATAATAGACTATTCACTCCTCCCAGTAGCTTTGAGATAATCTCTAAGTTAGGCTACATGTTAAACCAAAAACAAAACTGTAAAATTTCTAAGGACTAAAATCATACCGTGATTTCACTACAGTGGAGTTAAATTAGAAATAAAAAAGCAAAGATATAAATATGTAACAAATCTTCAAAACAACTAATGGATCCATTAAAAAAAGAAAACACAATTTTGAATTAGACATTTTTGAAGTTAAAAAAGTGAACTTAAAGGAAAGTGTAAAATCAACACACAAAAATTTATGGAATGCAACAAAAATATTTACATGAAAAATTTCAACTGCAAACATTTGTTATTAAAAGTTATTTTAGGTAGGCTACAAGCAGCAGCAGATCTGTTTCCTCTCCTCTCCTGGATCAACTAGGAATACCAAAGGAGACCACCTGGGACTGAAACTAGAATGACTACAGAAACCCACCAAATCACCGGTGAGTGCAAACACATTGCTGGTGACAGAGAGGAGCCTAGGGAGAGACTAAGTGGCTGGTAACAGTCCGACACTCTATCAGTTGATACACCACCTCCAGTCTGTCCCACCAACAAGGGGACAGCTGAAGGGAGGAGAGGACTCCCCGGAGACTCACCAAGTGCAACTCTGAGTCTCCATTGCTACTGCTCTCAGAATCTGGAGCAGCAGCAGAGAGGGACACCTGGAGACAGAGATCTAACCAGCAAATTCAGGAGAAGACCTATACCTTGGTGGCATAGCTGTGGGGCTGTGAAAGTCTCTTTGCATAACCACCTAACTATCTCTGCCACACCCTGCCTTATCTCTTGGTTAGGAGTCAGTGATTAAGTTAAGAAGCCTACTTATAGTTAGAAGCCCTCAGACTCCCATAGCCTACAGAGAAGGAAAAAAAAAAAAAAAGGCTTTTAAATCACTGAGCTCCAACTCAGGGATTAAAATACTATTGAAACAACTGTTAACTTCCACCACTGTGAACCCTTTAACTACCTTACATCGACACAAGTCAATACAGGAAATAGTGATCAGTAATTTGAAAAGTACTAAGAGAAGGAACTCATAACATAATATATAAAATGGGTAAACCAACAAGAAGAAATATTGGAGAAACTAACCAGGACAATAGTCCAGCTAAAAGCCCCCCAAAGGGTGAAGCACGAAATAATGAGTTCAACATCCTAACATTAGCTAAGGAAATAATCACAGGAGTTAGTAAAGAGTTTGAAAGAATTGTAATCAGAAATACAGGAACAACAAATGAGACTCTGGAAGAAAACACTAACTATCTCAAGGTTATTAGAGAGCTGAAAGCTGAAATAGCTGAGCTAAGAACACAACTAGCTGAACAAGCTAAAACAGTATCAGAACACGGAAACAAAACAGATGAACTCCAGAAAACAGTAGAGGGCAGAGAGAATAGAATCAATGAGGCTGAAGACAGAATTATCAAGATTGAGGACGAATTAGAGACAACTAAAAAAGAAGTAAGAGATCTCAAAAAGAGATTAAGAGATGCTGAAAACAACAACAGAGACCTATGGGATGACTTAAAAAGAAACAATATACGCATTATTGGCTTACCAGAGGAAGAAAGAGAGCGAGAGGAAGAAAACATTCTTCAGGCCATAATAGCTGAAAACTTCTCTAGTCTAGACAACATCAAAGACATAAAGATTCAAGAAGCCCAAAGGGTCCCAAACAGAATTAACCCAGACTTAAAGATACCAAGACACATCATATTTAGAATTGAAAGGAATAAGGATAAAGAAAGGATCCTGAAGGCTGCAAGAGAAAAACAAAGAGTCACCTACAGAGGAAAACCCATAAGATTAGCAGCAGACTTCTCCACACAAACACTACAGGCCAGAAGAGAATGGCAAGATATCTATCGAGTGCTCAATGAGAAAGGCTTTCAACCAAGAATACTATATCCTGCTAGACTGTCATTCAGACTAGATGGAGGCATCAAAACCTTCTCAGACAAGCAACAGTTGAAGGAATCAACCATCACCAAGCCTTCCCTGAAAGAAGTTCTGAAGGGTCTTCTATAAACAGTCAGACTATCATAAATAGGACATATATCAGAACACTCTAAAACTCTACAAGAATGGCGTTAAAATATCTTCAATCTTTGATATCAATAAATGTCAATGGCCTGAATTCACCTATTAAAAGACACAGAGTAGGAAGATGGATCAGAAAACACAACCCAACAATATGCTGTCTACAGGAAACCCTCCTAACTCGACAAGACAACACAGACTTAAAGTGAAAGGATGGAAAACTATCATACAAGCCAATGGCCAAAAAAAAAAAAAAAGCAGGAACAGCTATTCTCATATCTGATATTATAGACTTTAAAATAGATAAGATTAAAAAAGATAGGAATGGACACTACTTAATGCTCATAGGATCAGTCAGTCAAGAGGACTTAACAATTATTAACATCTATGCACCCAATGAGAAGCCATCAAAATACACCAAATGTCTACTGAAAGAGCTACAGCAATATATTAACAGCAATACAGTCATAGTAGGGAACTTCAACATCCCACTCTCTAAACTTGACAGATCATCCAGGCAGGAAATCAATAAAGACATAAGGGAGCTAAATGAAGAGATAGATAAACTAGAACTATTGGACATTTTCAGAGTCATTCATCCCAAGAAACTGAAATACACGTTTTACTCAAATTCACATGGGTCATTCTCAAGGATAGACCATATGTTAGGCCACAAAGACAGCATCAGCAAATTCAAGAGCATTGAAATCATCCCAAGCATCTTTTGAGACCACAATGGAACTAAACTAACACTTAACAATCAACAAAAGATTAGTAATAGTCCCAAAATGTGGAAGCTCAACAGTACACTTCTTAAGAACTTCTGGGTCAAAGAGGAAATAAAGGAAGAAATCAAAATGTTTCGAGAGTGTTGGTATGCATGAGACCCCTTCTGTTTCATTTGGTTTAAATCCCCCCTGCTTAACACTATTCTACTTACATAACCACTTCATTCTATTTACATAACCACTGTTAACAAGTTCCACCCTCCCTCCAGGGCATTTGTGGTTCAGTGATAGGATTCTCGCCTAATCTGCCCCCTTCCTTGTCACACTCTGATTTTTACCAGTCACTTTTCTCTCCACCCTCTCTATGTCACATCCTGTTTCCACCCTACTTGGCAAGTATATATAAAGACAGCATTGTGACTTTTACTGTACTTTGAGTTTAACTTAGCACGTCTTAGATTGTGCTGCGTCCTGCATGAATAAAGAGATACTGCCTACAGCTCAACCATGAGTCCCTGGTCGTCTGTTACCCGCCCGTGAAGCCAGCCCGGCAAAAACAACATACCCAGTCGAAAACAACACAAGAGTTCAATGAAAATGAAGACACAAGCTATCAAAATATTTGGGACACAGCTAAGGCAG